>NW_023604972.1:29844913-30444913 GCF_014898055.3 Talpa occidentalis
ACGAACATGATGGTCAAAATGTACAGATTCCGTTAACAGAGTTTCTGTACTCAAATTCTAATTTGACTCTTACTAGTCCTGTGACCTCATGTGTGTTGTAAATTTCATTCCATGGTTTCTTTACCTATGAAGCGGGAGTTTAAAATAACAATTATTTCATAGAGTTTCAAGAGAAGCCATAAGCCCAGCTTTTTATATAAAATTTTCCAATTTTGGTCACAAATTTAAAAAGGATTTTTAAAAAACTGAATTATTTAGACCTGTCTGTGAACTCGTGACTTAGGGCCCCCAGTTAGCCGTGGGGTTAAAATTTATATGCTACATAGTTAAAAATGTTTCCTCTAGTCTTGTGGGAATTCATTGAGATAACAGAGCCTAATCTAGATATTAAAGATGATGTGACTGCTCCTTAGAAAATGGCATCAAGAGGACAACAGTGAAGCAGAAAGACCTAGCAGGACTGGGATGCAATTCTACAAACACCCAGAACACTGGTCACCCCGGCGTCTGTTCAGTTACTGCCTTTCCCAGACCAGTTGCCCAAACTCCCATTAGGACATGTTGTCCTAGAGCTTGGTTCATTTATTTTTTTATTTTTATTTTTTTAATTTTTAAAAAAGATTTATTTATTTATGCGTACAAGAGCTGGGGTACAGGCCAGAGGCATGGGGCGTGAGAGGAATCACCAGAGACAGAGTGAGGAACAGAATAGGCAGACTGACTGAAATACGCTGCTGAGGGGAGCCACTGGCGAGGCAGGAAAGGTCTGCTGCACCATGTGGGTTGCTCCCTGGCTGGCGGGGAATCGAACTCGTGATGCAGAGGCCTTGGATTGTTTCAGAGTGCGGTGCTTAACACCTTGGGCCACCAGGGAGGCTCCTCATTCACTTATTTTTATAAAACTCGAACAACACCATAAACTTTATTTATTTTAGGGCAGTTTTAAGTTCACATCAAAATTGAGTGGAAGGTCCAGAGATTCCCACTTATTCCTGTTGCGTCGGGTAACACCACACTGACAAAGACACGGGAGTCATGGAGCAGGCTACATAATGCAGGATGTTGCTTGAGAGCAAGATCCTGGCCATTTTTATTGATAGAGTAATCATACAGCATCAGCTACGTGTGTCAGGAGGACAAGGAGAAAAGGATGCGTGAAACTTAGAAATGTCATCTAGGGCTTGGGGGGACATGAGTCTGCTGACCATGTTATCAGCCTGTAATTGAAACTAGACCCCAGATCCCTGGCCATGGTCCTAATCTTATCAACAAGGCATTCCACTGATCAGCTTCTGGGGTCCTTTGTCACACATTGGTCCTTGGCCCACCCGGTGTTCCTGGTCATACCTCTTGATGCATAGTCTTCCCAGAGTGATCAAGCTTTCTACTCTTGATTGATAGGAAAGGAACCTTGTAAGGTTTGGCGCCTATGATTGATTGACCGGTTCTGAAGGGCAGTTCTGACATTGTATAGGTGACTGAACAGGCTGCTTAACTCTAGCAGACCCACACAATCCTTGCCCCCACATAAGCATAGTCCCTCTGCCTCCCCTTCATTATCAATACCAGAGTGGTACATTTGTCATAATGGATGACCCTGCATTGACACTGTTATCACTGACAGTCGCTAATTTATATTAAGGTGATTTACTCTTGTTGTACATGCTGAGTTTGGACAAGTGCATCCATATATGAAATATGATATAGTATCTTATTGAGATACAGATATAGTAGCATGTCTCCACCTTAGGTGAAAGTCAACAGCAATTTAGAATGTGGGCTGCCCCACCATGTCAGCTGCAGGTAATACTTCCCAAGGAGAAACACCATCACTCCAAGGAGAATGAATGCTGGGCTGCCTCAGAGAACTGATAGACACAGTATCTCAAAACAAGAATCTCTTCATCCAGAATAATAAACGAAAGGGAAGTGAGCATGCAGAGGGCAAAAGATCAACCAGGTATAGGCTAGTACTTTACCAAGACAGGACTGTCTTGGTCTCAGGATTGATTAAGCCAAATGCTAAATCTACTGTCTACCTCCCTGGTTATTTTCATCATAACACAAGTTAGAATTCTTAGAAATCCTCAGGAAAGCTGCTCCTTACAATAAGTACACAGTTTAGTGCATTATTGTTTAAATGTTGAAAAGGGTTCCTTTTTTTCCCTTCCTCATTACAGTTTGGCTTTTCACAGTGTGCAATTTTGCTGCATTTATAATCATTATGTACTTTGTTTTGGGAGAATGCATTTTTATCATAAAAGCTTTTCATACAACGAGAGGAAGGATCAGTTTCACTATCAATATCCCAGAAAAACCTGCTTTTTCCCCTCTTGAGAATATTTAAAATAAGTTGTAAAACTCAGATGTATAGCAATTGAAAATGAAAACGGAAACCAATTTGATTCTCTTAATTGAGAAATAATTAATTTGTGCTTGACAATATTGCATTATTATAAAAAAGCCTCCATGTATTTATTCCTTTGCTTTTCCTTTCACAAAGTTACCACTTAAATCTAGCTTTGTTTGTGATATAATAACATAGAGCTTGTGCAAAAAGTAAGAATAAACTAATGCAAATACTTTTCTTATGAATAGGAAAAATGAATGTTTTTTTTTAATTTAAAGGAAACTGTATTTAAAATGCAATTTTTGGAAAATATAATAAAGTCAAATATAAATATTGTGAACAGATGTTTCTTAAGAAGCTTCCGAAATGAATAGTCACCATCTGGAGCCATTTACAATGAGAAGAAGGTAAGCATGCACCTGTTTCTTTCTTTAAAAAGATGCAATCTCTGTACCAAATTATAAACAAGTATGACAGTTTCCATAAAAATTCAATATTCAATTTGCCAAGCTGTTTAAAAAAATATTGATAAGAATGTAGATGGTTTAGAAAAGTGTGCTTCTAAAAGGCTTAGTCTGTTTTCAGATTTCTTTGTTTACTTATAAATTTTAAAGATGAAACTCTTTAAAGTGGGTGCATGTGCTACATTTTGAAAGATATGCACAAAACCTGAATGGAAGCTGCTGCCACCGCCACCATCACCCAAGGTATCTGTTTGCCCATTACCACATTTTAGATGCTCCACAATATGAATTCAACCTATAATCCTTGCAGCCTTGGTAGGTTGATTGCATTAATGGCTTCAGCTAATGGTTTCCTGAGTCACATCCTTTGCAACGTGGTTATTACAGCAACTTGGTTATTACAGCAACTTGCACCAAGAGATGGGGTCTTTTACCCTAGCCATTGAATCAGGACAGAATTTTTGATTTGTTTTGACCAACGGGATGCAGAAGAAGGACAACATGCTAAGGCAGGCTTAGACCTCCAGAGACTTTACATGCTTCCGTTCTCTCTCGTTGTCCTCTTTCACATACAGGGATGCTGAAGGCCTGTATGCTGAAGGATAAGAGACCACATGGAGGAGAGCCCAGTTATCCCTGTAAAAGCCATTCTAGCATGAAATAAGCCAGAAGGAAAAAGAAAAATATCGGATGGTTTCACTTACAGCAGGAATATGGAGGAACCCAATAAGACATCAGTGTAAAAAAATAATAACAGTACAAAACACAACAAAGCAAAAATGGACAATTATAAACCAGAGACATCCTGCAGGGGAGGAGGAGAAGAGAGGGATCAGAGGGAGGGAGGAGCCTAGGGGACTGAGGTGATGGTGCACGGGTGCATTGGTGAAGAAAACTCTATGGGGACTACACCTGAGGGGTGGGGGGAAGCAAATATTGTTTAAAAATGAATAATAATATAAAATATTTAAAAAATTAAAAAATTAATAAAAATTAAAAAAATATTGTCATTAAAAAAAAAAGCCACCCTAGAAAGCTTGCAGTCAACCAACCCCAACATGTGAGAGGACCATCCAAAATCAGCAGTTAAGTATGGCTAAAAATTTAAAGGACTTTAGCCCTATAGCAGCAGGACTTTGAATTCACAATGGCTAATTAATGACAGGGGGTCATGCAAGTAGCAAAAAATTTTTGCGAATTTTAACTGCTGTCTTTTTATCTCCTTGACGTTTAGGGAGGTGGGTTCGATTGCAGGATGTACCTGAATTGTACCATTGCAGGACGTAGCTGAAAAGAAATGATGTTGAGATTCCAGATAAATCTCCATGTGCAGGTTTGAGAATCCAAATAAATGAAGTAAGAGGAACACCCTGCCTAGGTGGAGATATGTGGTTAACTTATTGAAAAGCATAATTATTTTTAATAATGTTTTAATTATTTAAACATAATTACAAATGAGACTATTTTCTTTGTTAAATCCATCCTTCCTAGAGGTGAATTCTCATTTCAATAGTTGGTTTCACATGCTATATCTGTTCTTTTAAAATATTCTATTAATTCATTTATAAAGTAATTCTACATATTTCCTGGCTAATTAATCTTAGAGTAGTTTTACTCTAACTGAATTAATTGGGTTGTTTTAACTCCACTGGCTGATTGGCCTGATAGCTATTGAATTTCAAAGGATAAAGGATTCCAAGGTTATATACATATTTTTATATTTGTGATGATTATTTATTGGTTTCTTTTCACGTAGTCATTTTCCACTTTTCCCTCTATCCTTCCTCCCAAATTTCCTTTTCCCCATTCCTCACGTGATATAGAGAAGCTTGGCTGTTTCCCTGCATGGTATGAGGTCAGAACTTATGGATGTCATTTTCCACAAGGAGAGGGGATTTTAGGATTGCTAAAGACCCACAAAATAGAATCAAAGGTTGAAACTCCACTGCGGAAAGCAGAAAAGAGAAAAGTAAGGGAAAAACAGGACCTTGGAAATTTTTTTTGAGTTGCTGGATATAGTCTTGCCTGAAGTTAACTTGTCTGTAGTGTTTTCACTTTTGTGACTAATGAATCCCTGCTTTTAGTCAAATTGCTTTCTTCACTTGCAACTGAAAGTTCACTAACTGGTCTAACCTTTTTCGCTTATTTTCTGGCTTTGTTTTCAAGAGCCTTGATCAGGCTCTTTTGCCTCTTGTTTAGACTAATGCAATAGCCTGGTAACTAAACTCCCTGCTTCCAGTCCGTGCCCCTCTGATTTATTTTCTTTTACTGGGTTCTCAGGCCTTAAACATAGCTATAAACACATCGCTTTGCTCAACAACCTTCAGTGGTTCCCCTGTACCTACTGCCTTAAAAACAAACTTCTATTTTGACTTTCCAGGCCACTGAAATGTGCCCCACCTGCACTTCTTGAGGTTTCCTTGGGTCCCTGTTCTGTGCTGGTAAATACAGAAGATATTTTTCGTTCACTTTCTTACTCATCAGCTCTGTGATGTTTAACGTTGTTGATCGCGACCTCCTAAGACATTCTCTTCCCTGGTTTCTGTGATACAACACACTCCTTATTTGGTCAGACCCTTTTCCTCTCTTCAACCATTAAATATTAAAGCTTTTCCAGGTTGTAGTCTTGGATTGTTGCTTTGCTCCATTTATATATATATTTGCTAGACATTTCATCAACTCCCATGACTTAAAATTCCTTTTAAATGTCAATGACTCCTAAATCTAAGCTTCTAACTGAGATTTTTCCTTTAAGCTACAGATTTCAGCATGTGCTTGCTCATTGGGCCTCTTCATCTTCAATTTGTCACCTTATCTTTAAACCTGTCATTCCTTCAGGCCTCCCTACCCCCTGAATAGTTATCATCATGTATCTAGTTCTCAACCAGAAATTTGGAAATTATGTGTGGCTCTTATCTCCTTAATCTTTTAAATTGAATCAAACACCAAATCCTGTCAATTCTGCTTACTAAACATCTCTTGACCTTGTCACTTTTCTCCACCCTCTTGTCCCCATGCAGTACAAACCAAATCACCCGTCCCTAGATACTACAGTGGTCTCCTAACTGGTTTCGCTGCTTCTGTTCTGACTCCTTCCTTCCCATTCTCCAACTGTGTACTACCTTTTAAAAAATGCAAAATATGGGACCTCCCTGGTGGCCTCGGCATTAAGTCTCAGCACTATCACTGCGAGGGCCCAGTGAAATGGCCTGGATTCAATGCCTGGCCAGAGAGCAACCCACATGGCACAGCAGACCTCTCCTGTCTCACCTGCTGATCCCCTTGGCATTGTATTTCAGTAGATCTGCCTGTTCTGCTCCCCATTCTGTCTCTGATGAATCCTCTGCACCTCTGGCTTGCACCCAGTTCTTCTATGCAACAATAAATAAATACAATCTTTAAAAAAAATAAAAATGCAAAATATCATCATGCCACTTTTGCAGCCAGCCTCTCAATGACTTCCTGGTGCCCTCAGAATCAAACCCAATTCTAACTTGGTGAGTCAGTCCCTGCCTACCTTGCCAGCTTCACTATGGAGCCATTTTCCTTTTTCTCTCTTCACTGATCTTATCTTTGTCCTTAGACTGTACCTAGGCCATTTTCTGTACCAGCAAGTCTCATCCGCCTTTCTGGTGCCCAAACCACAGGTCCTCAAGTCAAATATCCTTCACTGATGCCCCCAGATTGTGAGCAAACCTCTGTCCACTCTGAGGCATACTGCATTTCTCTTTTTCTTGGGCTCATCATAATTGTGATGACCCATTCAATATCTCTCTTTTCTCCTGGACCTTAAGTTCCATGAAGGTAGGGCCAGTGTCTATTCTGTATCCTTGACCTCTAAACTTTATTTTCCATTGAAAAAAATATTTTGGAGGGCCTCCCTGGTGGCACAGGCGTTAAAGTCTCAGCACTATCAAGCTATTGCCAGCCACTGCGGCATGAATTCAATCCCCAGCCAGGGAGTAACCCACATGGCGCAGCAGACCTCTCCTGTCTCGCCCGCTGCTCCCCTCAGCAGTGTATTTCAGTAGATCTGCCTGTTCTGCTCCTCACTCTGTCTCTAGTGAATCCTCTCAACCTGACACCCCACCCCCCCACACCTCTGGCCAGTTCTTACATGCATAAATAAATAAAAATAAATCTTTAAAAGAAAAAAATGTTTTGGAGAAATAAAATAAAATACAAAAAGCACATTTTGAGGGTGCTTTTTGGATGTAGGGTGATAAACATAAATAATTTCTTTTTTTAAAATTTCATGTTTACATAAACATAAAGCATTGGAAATAAGTTAAAAAGGAAGGTAAGTGTTTTGCATAAAATAAATGTCTTAAAATATGTTCCTAGCTTGTGAAATAAAGAAGTGTATACAGATGCCCTTTTTAAAAGAATATTTAAAACCCATTATTTAAATAAGTCTCTTAGAAGGCAATAAATTTGGGAAAGCAAAGTAAAAACGCTCCAACCTTTCAAACATATTTCTATTTTTGTACCTATTTGTTACAGTGGAGGAATTGCTGACAAAAATAAAGTTACTGATGTAAATAGAAAGGCAATTGCTAACCACTGTTATAAGTTAAAAATTTGAATTATAAACGTTGACTAATTGTCATTACATGTAGTTTCTTTTGATAAGATCCTTTTAAATGTAGTCTAAATTTCAGTTTAATGCACTTAAAAATAAAATTTATGCCATTTAGCAAAAGAAAATGTGGGCTGATTGTTAGTTCAGTCTTTGTATTTGGAGTAAATGAGTCAGAACCTTCCAGCACCTAAGCTTTTCTTAAGTGGTAACTAAGATTCTTGGAAATCTTTATTAACTCTTTCTAGCCACATGAGCATTGTTCAAAAATCAGAGTTTAAAACCTGTGCTAAAAGAGAAAATGAGAGGTACCTGACTACAAACTGATTTCACTCTCCTGATACACTCAGTGAACAGTTATTCCCCATGTGAATCAGTTATCAGAGATTTAAGATCTATATCAAACACAGATGATTGATTTTTTAAATTAGCATATTATATCTTCATTAACACCAAAAATATACTAAATAAAATTTATATTTTGCGATCTTTAATAATGATAATTGAGACTATTCATAGTGCTATGCTGAGTACCCTGTATGCAATATTTCACCTAAGCCTCATAACAAACCTATGTGATAGGTACTCCTATTCTCTATTCTTTTTATACAGTGAAGGCAACTGAGGAGAGAGGTAAAGTAACCTGTCCAGAGTCACAGTGCTTGCTGGAGTCCCGGGCTCTAATGAAACATATGTGAATGGTCCATTTTCCCTGACTGTAGGCAAAGACACATTACACACCTACTGGCAATGGAAAAGGAATCAGAGAGGGAGTTTCTAAGTTCAGGCTCCCATAGGGGGGCTGTGGATGGGTGTATATTACCCTACCCCAGCTCTACACCTTGTCCCACGCCTGCTGTCACTTAGGGTGACATTTTAAGCCCTGGGTCAGAAATGGCTGTATGAAGAGGTATCCAGAAGGTAATAAAACCCAGTGAGAAAATTCCTAAGCAACAAATAGAAGAATATTAATTATTCAATTAGTTAGTCAATTAATAATAATTAATCAATAGTGTTAATATTCAATTAATTAAGATATGAGATGCTTGGGAATATACAACCTGCTAGCACACTACCTTTATTACCACCAGCCCCAGCAAGGTGATATGAATGCATGTCACAGAAGAGGGAAAGTTAGCAGGGTAAAGGGAGTGGAAGAAAGTCAAGTTACCCATAGGTGGTGAAAGATGGAGTTGCTGCTAAAGGAACCCCAGGGTGAGGCACAGACGCCTGAAGATCCATTGCTCGGAACCCACAGTCATGGCTCCCTTTTAAAGACTTACAAAATGGTTGCTCAGCTCTGCCCTCTTCTCAGCAGCCTTCTCCTCAGGACACTAAGGGCAGAGTTCAGACCAGAGCACTGAGTAGGTGACCTCCCCTCCAGCTTAGGTGGACCTCAGGGGATGGAGTTCAAGTTCAGCCACTCATCTGTTTGAGCACTACTAATCTGTCTGATGTTAATTTGTTCATTCATTCAGCCTCAGAAGAACCCAGATGGGGTGGGGAAACTTCCCATTGTGCCCAGATACTTAAACATACTTTCAAGCCTTATAGGAAAATTGAAATTTCTTGATATCTACACTGAAAATGTAAGACTCATGTGAGGTTAATTTTAATAATGTATTTATTTACCCTTACAAATAAAAAATATCATTATTTCTGCATGTAATGAACATTGAAAGTCACTGAATTGTTTCACATTCTTTTTTTTTTTAAGTTGGGTCTTCTAAATCATGGAGTTAGAGAGTGATCCAACTTCATTATTTTACAGGTGGCTCTGCAATTTTCCCAGCACCATTTGTTTAAAGAGACTCTCCTATGCTGATTCTGTGGTTGTGGCTGCCTTATCAGAAATAAGTATTTATGTGTATGTAGATTTAGCTCAGAAATTTCCATTCTATTCTATTGATCTATGTTTCTAGCTTTATACCAATGCCATATTGTTTAATAACTGTTGCTTTTTAGTATGGTTTAAAAGCAGGTAATATGATGCCTCTCTATATTTCTCTTCCTTTTCCTCAGGATTGCTTTTGCTATTTAAGTTCTTTCATGGTTCCACATGAATTTCAATAATGAATATGACTATTTTGGATCATAATATGGAAATTTTTATTAAAGCTAAGAATATTCCTGGGCCTTCCTTGTGGCGCAAGGGGTTAAGACGCAGTCTATGAAACTGTCCGCAGCCTCTGCAGCACAAGTTCGATCCCCTGGCCAGCCATGGAGAAACCCAGATGGCACAGCAGAACTCTCCTGACTTGCCTGCTGCTCCCCTCAGCAGTATATATCAGTCAGTCTGCCTGTTCTGTTCCCCACTCTATCTTTGGTGAATCCTCTCACCCCCCCACACCTCTGGCTTGTACCCCAGCTCTTGTATGCATAAATAAATATAAAATCTTAAAAAAAAAGAATATTCCTGTCCTCTCACCCAGTAATTCTATTTCTTGGTATACATCTTAGTGATATTCTTGCACATGTGATCAAATTTATACAAGTTTGTACAACACTATTTGTTGTGAAGAAATGAAAATAATTTAAATACCTATCAATAGGAAATTAGATCAATAAATATATATTTGATATGTTCATGCTACAAAGTACCATCCAGTGGTTAAAATGAATGACTTTGAGCTCCCTCATCGAAATGGGTAAAAATTTAAAACACAATTGTGAGTAGAAAATCCCAAATTGAAAACAAAAGCAAATACTATGGTACTATGGTTAACATGACACCATGTTATTAAGTTTTAAAACCTGCAAAACAATACAATGTCTTGTTTAGGAATCTAACTCCAAACTAGAAAAGGATAAACACAAACATGTGAATGAAAATATTAAATCTTGGAGGTGGGAGGAGAGATGAAAGAATTGGGAAAGACGAGGCATCTGCAACTAATTACTATTATTTCAAAACAATCTGAATGTCACAGAAAAACTGGAAATACAATTCAAACATTTAAAAAATTTTAATCATTTGCGAATAAGTGTTTGAAGTTGGGGAAAAAAACAATTTATTGATGACTTGATGCACAAGGACCTTCAAATACTTCAGTGTGCCATTTTCTGTAAACAAGAACATTTTCCTATATGGCCATAATACAGTCATGAAAATGATGAAATTAACACTCACCTTGTTGCAATCTCATCTTCAGATCCCTTCAAATTTTGGCCACATATATAAAAGGGATTGAATTCACAATCAGGTACTGACTTTAGTTTTCTTTAATCTGCTCCACTATGCAACTGTTACTCAGTGGTCTGTTGGCATTTACAACCCTGATGCTTTTAAAGATTACACATCAGTTGCTATGTAGAATGTCCTCCAATGTGTATTTCTGATGTTTCCTTCTGAGGAGATTCATGTTTTTCATATTTGGCAGAAATATCACAAAAATGATGCTGTGTCCTTCTCATTGCATGTATTGAATGGTGCCAATTTCAGCTTGTCCTGTTACTGATGATGATCATGTGATTATAGTGATGTCTCTGGGCTTCTCTACCCATAGAGATATCCCTTCTCCTTTGTAATTAATAACTAATGAAATATTCCATTCCTTTTCTAATTCTCAATCTATTCATTTATTTATTTACAACTGCATGAGCTCAAGATTGCTAATTTACTAAGTATGCTATAAATTGTTACTATTATTATTGAATTTTAAGTTCAAATCCTGTCTACATTGACCAGTGGGGAACCATTTAAGTCTATTTTGTGTCCCTCTCTCTTTTTTATAAGCAATCTTTTACTCCATTAGCTTTTCAACTCCTTGCTTGCCCACCAGCCTCCAAGATGAAAACACTGTTCTGAAAAGGTGTCAGCCATTACTTTCTATCAGGCATGGTGCATCTTTTAGCCAACTGAATGGAGTCCTTCACAAACAACCTACTTGGCTCAATGAATTGCATCCATGATGCTTCCTACTGTTACTGGAATGCAGGGGACACCTCTGTACTCCTGACAGATCCTCATCACCACTAAACGCTTGGTTTTTTGTACAACATATTTCAGACTTTCTGGTAATTTCTTGGCCCTAGCTCACTGTTATTGGGGTGTCATTGTTTTGAGTGTATAGAGCTAGGACTTTCCAGATTTATGTACACATATATGGAACTATATTTTTTTTGTTGATCTATGTTTATGGAAATTCATATGTTTGTACCAACACATTTAATTCCAGTCTAACATCACAGAATTTTTTAAAAGGATTTATTTATTTATGCATACAAGAGCTGGGGTGTAGGCCAGAGGTACTGGGAGGTGAGAGAATTCACCAGCGACAAGGTGGGGAGCAGAACAGTCCCATCTACTGAAATACACTGCTAAGGGGAGCAGCGGGCGAGATAGGAGAGGTCTGCTGCACCATGTGGGTCAGCAACCTGGCCAGGGATGGAACTCATGCCACAGTGGCTATGGATAGCTTGATAGTACTGAGACTTAACCCCT
Source organism: Talpa occidentalis (assembly GCF_014898055.3). NCBI lineage: Eukaryota > Metazoa > Chordata > Mammalia > Eulipotyphla > Talpidae > Talpa > Talpa occidentalis. The sequence goes on from NW_023604972.1 coordinate 29,856,751, forward strand.
TGAGCCACCAGGGAGACCCCCAGCATCACAGAATTTATTCCAGTTTTCTCCATTTCCATAAAAACTTGGTTTCTATTATCCTTTATTGTATTATTCTTTTGATCCATTCCTTGGACTATAGCTCATCTCCCACCTCTTTCAAGACTCTCCCTTGACGAAGCCTTCCTCTTCTGTTTGAGTTCTGACACCCTTCCCCTGGATCCTTGTCAGAGGTGTCCCCTCTGATTGAACACCCGCCACACTCCTCCCAGGTACTGACACTCCATGCCCTTCCCCTCCCATGGGCATCACGGTTACCTCCTATGCTTAGGGTTTGCTTCCTCATGCTGGGCTACTGTGTGCTCCTCGCCCTGTCAAGGAGGTCATCCATGCTCTGTCCACCTGGGGGGAAAGAAAAGGGAAAGGGACAGAGGGAGGGAAAAGCAAGGAAAAATACACATGCAGTGTTTCCTCTTTAAAAAAAAAAAAAGCAGGTCCTGCCCGGTGGCGCAGCTGTTGAGCGCTGGGTTGCGAAGCTGCCTGCAGCCTCTGCAGCCTCTGCAGCGCCAGTTAGATTCCCGGCTGCTCCCCGGCCACCAGAGGAGGGTCCCACATGGCGCGCAGACCTCTCCTGCCACCCGCTACTTCCCTCAGCAGTGTACTTCGGTCCTTCTGCCTGCTCTGCAACCTGCTCTGGCTCTGGTGAATTCTCTCACCCTCCTGCGCTTCTGACTGTACCCAGTGCTTGTATAAACAAACAAACCAACCAACCAACCAACAAATAAATAAATAAATCTTTAAAAAAAAAAAAGCAAAGGCAAAGCATGAAATGTTCAAACTTGACAATTTGGGTCATTAAAGGATAGATGAGTGTTTTCTATAATACCCTTTGTGGTCTCATTTCCAAATTATATATAGTAAAGCTTTTTGAAATTTAAATTCCTAACCCACTATAGCCTAAAATCTTTGTAAATAATTTCTAATCCACTATAGCCTAATATTTTTGTAAACACAATATAAAAGAACATTTAGAATAGTGAAATAAAAGCACCAAAGACATAAAATTTATTCCCCTTCATTTTAATTACTAGATTCAACTGACGTCGGTGCGTCTGGAGTTGCCATGAGGAGTTCCAAGTGCACTCTGTTTCTGCACTTGTCTGTCTCACTGTTGTTCAGAACTGTGTGAACCAGCAGCCGCTCCTGGCTTACAGTGTGAGTAGCACTGCAGTCACACAACAGTAGCACTGTTTGACATAAACTTAAAAAATAGAATTAAAAACAGAATAAAACTGGGGCCTCCCTAGTGGCTCAAGAAGTTAAGACTATCAAGCTATCTGCAGCCACTGCAGCATGAGTTCAATCCCGGGCCAGGGAGCTACCCACATGGCTCAGCAGACCTCTCCTGACTCACCTGCTGCTCCCCTCAGGAGTGTATTTCAGTCAGTCTGCCTGTTCTGTTCCCCGCTCTGTCTCTGGTGAATCCTCTCACACACTCCCAGCCCCCCACACCTCTGGCCTCCACCCCGCCTCTTGTATGCATAAATAAATAAAAATCTTTAAAAAAAATAATAAAACTGAAATGGGACATACCCAGAAACAAATAGAATGGCCTAATTGGTTCATCTTCATCTGCTGCTTAAGAATACAGGACACTTAGAGAGAAGTAAAAAGAATTTCTTTGCATAAAACACATAAATATATAAGAGAAAATTTATAGGCCAGCCTATAGCCAGATGCAGTCTTTCCCACCAGCAGATGGCATCAGCTGAGAAGAAACCAGGGTGCACTGCAAAGGCAGTCAAAAGAGAGGTCCTGACATGTATGCGTTCAGTCTTTTGAGTCCAACATGGCTGCTCAGCTCCGCCCTGGTCCTCAGCAGCCACATCCTGTTCAGGAATTCAGATTCATGGCTTGCAGGTAGTTGTAATGTTCCTTACCTGTGATAGAGATGGGGGTGGGTTCCAGAAAGAGGTCCGGGGATGGAATTCGAAACTCCCCTTTCCCTATGAGCATCTCCCACTGGCCTGGAGTTTGCTCCTTACTGTTCCTCTAACAAAACCAAGGGCCCAGCTACTCTGGAAAGTCACAGGTGTGCTCTTGAATTGTGGGTGTCCAGGTGAGGCCTGAACACTTTTATTCCACAAACATTTTGCCCACAAAATGGATCTTAGGGACTGGTAGACTGCTCTGACCTTGACTTCCTGGATTCTAGGGAGGAAAGAAGGGACAGAGAGAAAAGACCAGGGCAATGAAATGGCAGAATGGGGGTAGACAGAGCCTACTAGAATTTCTGTGTGGGGAGGAAACGGGCCAGCACTTGTAAAGGGTTGACATTAGCAAAACTGCATCTGTGTTTCTGGAGCTTCCTAGACAAGGCGTCTCCTTCCAGAGGTGTTCCAGTTCCTGGCCTGAGTCACTGGGGAGCCCTGGCGGCTACTCTTGCAAACCCCCGCCTTTGGCTCAGCGAACTCCTGGGAGCCTGGTCTTCTGTCATCTGTGTGGAGATTCAACAGTCCCTGCTGTTTCTGGGACCCTTGTAAACAAATCCCTATGGAAGAGGCAAGATAAAGAACAGATGTGATCATTGCAATCTGAAAAACAACACACAGCAAAAGCACAGGGTGGCTATTATCACCCCCAATGGATGACTGAGCTATTCCTGAGGTCCTCAGGATATGTGTTTCTGTTTTTGTCTCTGTGCCATTTTCTCCACTGGCCAGTGCGGGTGGGGCTCAAGCTAGGTTTGACTTGTCCTTGGCACAGACACTGAGTGGGCAGGGAGAGTCCTTAGCACAGAAAGGATGGGAGTCCTTTCAGTGTGTCCTTTGAAGGTATGTGCATGTTTTTAGAGAAGCCATTTTGACCTGAAAGTGTGTCAGGTTAATCTTCTCTCCTCAGGACCCTCAAAGACTGTTTCTTTAAGTGTGAATTTCCCAACAAAATATTTACCAGACTTTTACAAAAGTACATTAACTTGGAATTTTCCATAATACTTGCAAGTGTTTTTTTTTTTTTCATTTTAATGGACTCTTTAATGCAGTCATGTGGAAAATATTATTCTTCATGCTTCCTCTGCTAGAAGGCTTCAGATTGCGTTTTCCTTCAGGCTAGTGGGGTTGCTGTCCATGGCTGACAAGCCACCTTGAGAGGTGGCCTTGAGAATTTTCTGGGGGCCAGGGTGAGGCCTGGACACCATTCCCAGGTGGTCTGAGGAAGGGTGTTCAGAAACTAACTCTTGGCATTCTGGGTCTGGGATCATTTCTCAATTTGCTCCTCAGAGCAGTCTTGCTTGCTCTAGAAGACTGTTTTCCTTCCAATGTATGAACTGGGATTTTTGGCTGCATGTGCTCATTAAGAAAACCAATGTCACTTGTCACAAGGGTAAAAAGAATGTTTTAAATGTTCCTGGAAAACGTTCAACTGGTTCATAGCCACACCTAGGTCCTCCCTACAATTTTCCCTATTGCTTCCCTCCCAAGATGTCCAGCGGAGTTATTTCTGATGCCCAGTGATTACAGTGCTTCAGCCAGAAACACTGGCTGTGCATGGGTAATGGATGAAGTCATGGATGTGGATGACTAGCTGACATTGTAAAGTTCTTTAGGGATGGAGTGAGAGGGGTTCCTGGTCTAGATTTCTGCTAATGTGGCCAAGAAATAAGATTTATAACAACCCATCAAAGGTTTAATACCCTTTTGCAGACATACTCACAATGGATTTTATTAAACACAGAGATATATTTTAAAGCAAAGAAACTCACTGGATATACAAGTAGAGAGAAAAATGCATAATTTTTACTTGCAAATATTTATTCAGGACAGGAAGGATTTTTCTTAATGGAACCCCACCCAAGTATAATTTTTCTATGTAGTTTGAATCTATTTAAATTTCTAATTATAACATAAGATGTCTGGTCAGCTCCTTTTGCATTTGTAACCAATATGTCTATGGACATAGCTATGGATGACTTTGAGCTGTTCCTGAGGTCCTCAGGAGATGTGCTTCTGTTTTTGTCTCTTGCTTCTATATCTATTTTGTGAAACAAGTTAGTACAACTTCTAAATGTCACAGTGGGTTACTAACCCTGATGGGTCAAGAAGTATTGACTGCATTCAAAACAATATAACTCTTTAAGAGAATGAAAAGCCAAGTCACAGATTAGGAGAACTTCTCTGCAAAACACATACTCGATAAAGGACTTGTATCCAAAATAAATAAAGAACTTACAATTTAGCAAAAAACTCCAAACAATTCAATCAAAAATGGGCAAAAGATCTGAACAGACACTACACCAAAGAAGTTAGCAGATGGAATAAACATATGTTAGCAAGGATGTGCAGCAACAGAAACTCTCATTTGTTTGGTGGAAATGCAAAATGGTACAGATACTCTGGAAGACCATTTGGCAGCTTCTTACAAAGTTAAGTTCTTACCAAATGATCCAGTCATCATGCTCCAAGATATCCCAAATGAAAACATATCTATGCAAAAACCTACACATGAGTATTTGCAACTGCTTTATTCATAATTGTCCCAAACTGGAAACCACCAAGATGTCTTTCAATAGGTAAATGGATAAACCAACCGTGGTACATTGTATAATGGAATAGTAGTGAGTGGTAAAAGGAAATGAATTATCAACTCATGAAAAGACATGGAGAAATTGTAAATGTATATTTCTAAGTGAAAATAACTAGTCTATAAATTTCCAGTTTATGTACTTCATAAATTCAACTACCTGACATTCTGAAAAAGGGAAAACTATGGAGTCAGTAGAAAGATTAATGGTTTATAGAGGTTGGGGGAGTAGGAAGGGTGAAAGGAATAGATGAAGTACAGAAGATTTTTAGGGTTATGAAATTATACTGTTTGATACTTTAATGGTGAATAGATGACCGTGTGCACTTGTCAAAATCCAAAATAAACTGTATAACATAAAAGTGACTCCTAGTATAAGCTATGACCTTAATTAGCAATAATATGTTAATATTGATCAATTATAACAGATGTACTCAGATGTACTACACTGTTGTAAGATTTTAATTATAGGAGGACTATGTGTTTGGAAGCGGTATTTAGGGACATTATATTACCTGCTCAATGTTTCTTTATACCTAAAACTTCTGGAAAGTAAGGTCAATTAATTATAAAAAGCAACATAATTCAAAATGGTCAGTTTTCATAATAACAAAAAGCTGTCTTCTATTGCATCCCTCTTCTGTGCTGGTTCCTTGAGGACCCTTGTCTAGCTGGTTCAACCTGTGGCTTCAATGTCACAGTGAGAGCTCAGCAAGACTCCTGCATGAATGTGTTCACAAATGTTCAGTCACTAAAACTCTGCTTTTATGTCTTTATACTCTCTTTAAAAAGACAATCCTCTATCGAATGCAACCCATTTAATAGCAGTTAATATGTATGGAACAAACACTGCCTCAGCATTTTTTCTAGACCCTTGAATTAGTGATTCATTCATTCTTCATAGCAACCTTTTGAAACATGTTTTACAGAAGAGAAAACTGGGCCATAGGAAGTTTAAATAAGTTGTCCAAGGTCACAAGACTAATATATGACAGAGTCAGGATTTGATCCCAGAGTTTCTAGCTCTAAAGGGTATATTTTTTGACAATTCTGCTAAAATAGTAACTGTGGGAATAAAGAAATAGAACAATAAATAATCTCAATTGAGGTGATTTCAATCTATTAGGTCAATTAGGCATAAAGACAATAATAAGGGACTGGCTTCTTTCCCTGGAGATCCTACTCCAGCCAAGCTCTAGCTAGCACATGTAGGGCTGATGGCTTTTGTTCATCTATGTACAGGGTCATTTTCCCCCTAAACACCATCACAGTCAACATTCAAGAGCTATTGATGTTACTTACTGTTTCTTCTGTGTTGGTCTCTGCCTGTTGCATTCAAACTCCCTCAGGCCATTGATATCTCTTATCCTTCACTTTCTACCTGCATGATAGGTGGTTAATAAATATTTTGGGGTTGATTATTTATTGGGAGAAAGCTCAATGGGAGCAATTTTAAGCCAAGTTTCAATAAAAAATAGAGCTCAAAAATATTGTGTGTGCTTGTTTTTTTTTTTTTTTTTCTCCAGGACTTTTAGTAACGAATTTCCACCTTGTTTCCTTTTGATGAGCTGGACCATTAGAGAGTAAAGTGCTCAAGTAAACTGTTAATGTACAGGTAGAAAGCAACTCACACTGAGATCCCAAAGTTCAGAATTCAGGGGTCACCAGCCCTAGATCACCAGCCCTAGAGAGAGGTCAGTCTTTGGAGAATTGGAGCTATGCATTTTAGCCAGACACTGTCACACTGTGTGATTGGATCAGATCCTTTAACTTTTCTGAGCCTTGATTTTACCATCCATTACTTGAAGCTAATTCTACTTGCCCTGCTGACTTCACAGGGTATTTGTATTTTTGAATGAAGGATCCTGAAGTTACATAATTTGAAAGAGACATAGTGGTGGAAAAGGGCAGTGGTCAAATTTTGTGGTTCATTTTATTATATTCTGTTTTATTGTTTGAAACAGTGAAGCATAAAAATACTTTTGTTTGCTGTTTCAGAATAAGTCAGAGCTTCTAGAAAAGTGTTTTGATCCTCTGGGCCAAAGCTTGTTGAAGGACACCAATGAATGTCCTCTTTTTTCTTAATAAATTTCCCTCAATTGGGCTTGAGGTATTCATAATCATTGTGCTGTTGAGGAATCATACATTGTAGTGAGAATCTAGTGCAAGCTTGCTGCTAATAGCAATGATTTTAATAGCATGTCTCCCACTGGGGGAAATGTTTAAATAAGGAATAATATTATATCATCCCAACTTTCTTAGCTGTTGATCAGGGGCCAAATAAAGAACAACAGCAGATAAGTGTTTATGTCATCCTCGCTCTACTTATTAGTTCACAGTTGCCGGAGCCCTTTACAGTCATTTTTAGGTGGGAGAAACAATTACCAAATTACTCAAAAGAATTTTTCCAAAGAGATTCAAAGCATCCCTTAGAGAACTTTATACCGCATTAACAACCTGACTGCTCTTTTGCCTTTGGATCTGGAATTCAGAATACAAGGTGGGCATAGAGAGCTGGATCTCAGATAAATTAGGTGTGAGAATGGTTGAAGCGAGGATAATAGCCTCATGTTCTCCTCCTCCATTACCTCCCAAGGATACCACTGCTGGATCCTATCTGAAAGTACACCAGCAGCAGGGCAGAGACTTAGTCTTATTCATCCAAACATTACCATTCCTTCTTCCCATCCCATTCCACTGTGAATAAAGAAGTGAAATAACTATGGCATAAGTGTCACATGCAAGCTCCACCAGCAATAATGCCAAAAACTCTGTTTGGTTCCAGGGAGGCTAGAGCAGTCACTTTCTCCACAGCCTCCCTGCAAGGAGGGTGATGCCAAAGGTCACCAGAGAAGGAAGTCTCATAATTAGGAGCCATTCCTAGTGGTTCAATGTGCTCACTGTCAGGAGATACTCTGGAACAGAAGCCTCTGTAGAGACTGAGCCTCTGTGCGTGTGTGTGTATGTGTGTGTATGTGTCCAGCCTGAGAAGAGAGTCTTAAGAATCTTGCTTTACAGATTGGGGGAGACCTTTGGAACCCTGGAAGACAGGGTGTCAGTGAAAATTTAACTATCCGAGAGCATGGATGCAAAGTGAGATACAGCAGGGGAAGATAGTATATCTGTGGAAGGTGCATTTCTGGAAGGTTGCCATTGCTTGACTCTACAATGATGCTTGCTCTGGGGTCACTCTGCAGCCAGGGATACAGGAAAGGAAAGAACTGTGCCAAGGTCTTGTTTGGTACCAAAATCTGGGACCCTCACTGAGAAAAGATAGGATCATAGCTTGGCTCCCTGTCCATTGTGAACCGTTGCACACACAAGCAGCCCTGGGTACTCACTGCTAGGCACACGTCTCATAGTGAGGGGCAGTATACTGGGTGGATGGAGGCTGTTTGAGACCAGGTTGCTTAATTTTTCCAGGCTTCATCTTTACTAATTGCAAAATGGAATAATAAGAATAAAAATTTCTACCTAATCATCTACTGGCGAGTGTAGGTGGGTGAAATAGTATACACACACACACACACACACACACACACACACACCCCTCTATCACAGTGTCTCACCTGTGGTTAAGAGTTTCGTAAATGTCGGTTATTGTTTCGCAGGATACTCATATTAGCGATATTTGCATATAGACAAGGCACTCCCATTTAATTACAGGCCCCTTGGGGGCAGACTCTATGATATTCACCTTTGTCTTTTTTCAGGAATTGAGGTCCTTAAAGGCAGGGACCTTTACTTATTCTTGTAGATATTTGGTGCTAACAAAGGGCCTGGCATAAAGTAAACAAAGTAGAAATTTTTGTTCTTTGAATGAATGAGTGAATGTAACCCACACTAAAATGAAGAGAAGAGAAATCTGAGAACGGAGAGATTTTGAAAGTTATTTTTGTTTGAATTTAATTCTCAGATCCTTTCTGCTGGGATCTTGGCCGACATACATTTGCTGGGGTTGACTGGATTATATAATTGCTGTTTTCTGTCTCTAACTACTGTGATTATGACTCAAGTAGTGGATACATTTATGGTGCTACATAAATAATAATTATTTTAATTACAGTTTGACCTGTACAATATATTCTAACAACGTAGCTGACTGTGCATTTGTGTGCGTGTACCCTCGAGAGTGATGGAGAAATCTATTATGAAGGTACAAAGGAATCTCCCCTCTATGCACATGGTAATTTTAGAATTATAACATGGAGAAGTGCAATACCACTGTAATTATAGCAAGTTTGTGGAAAGAAATGCCTTTGAAATAGTATATCATCTAACTGTGCTGTATTTAGATAATAAAAATTTTATTTTATTGACAATATTTATTTTTGGTTTCAGGAAATCAGGTAATGGCAATTTTTCAGGCTTCCTATAAGAGTATAAAGGTGCCTTGTAGATTTAAGTGTGACTTAAGCAACATAATTTGTGTAACATGCTTAGCCAAGTACCTGGCAAATAATAACTGCTCAACACCTTGGAGAACCCAGTGCAGGAGGGACCAAGCTCCACCCCCTGACCATCTAGTACCACCCCACAAGCCTGCACAGTGCTTGGTGTGAAGCTGCTCCTGACATCCTGAGTGAATGTGTTGCTGGAAAGGGGGTGGAGCTGAACTGCCATGTTTTGGGAGCACTTTCAATGGCAGGAGACATGTGGATTTCTTTTCTTTTTTCTTTTTTTTTTTTGCCAGAGGTGCTATGGAAGGTAGCCAGCCCACCAGTGGACCCCTGACCTCCCTCAACAGCTGCGGACCTCTGCTACACCCTATAAATACACCTCCACCTGATACCATCAATAGGTGGCTGGACCTTCTGCCTTGCTAGTTCTTAGAATACGGTTTCTTCTCTTTTTTCTCAGATTTATTCATGCATACAAGAACTGGGGTGCAGGCCAGAGGTTCAGGGGGTGAGAGAATTCACCAGAGACAGAGTGGGGAGCAGAAAAGGCAGATAGGCTGAAATACACAGCCAAGGGGAGCAGTGGGCGAGTCAGGAGAGGTCTGCTGTGCCATGTGGGTCAGTTCCTTGGCCAGAGAATTGAACTCATGCAGCGGCTGGTGATAGCTTCATAGTGTTGAGACTTTAACCTCTTTGCCACCAGGGAGGCCCTTATTTATTTATTTATTTATTTATTTATTTTAACTGCACTTACGGCTCTTTTGTATGTATTTATGGTGATGAGAACTGGTGAGAGAGGTTCTAACAGGGTGACAGTTTTTAGACCCTTTGCTGGGTGACAAATAAGTATTAGGTATCACTTGGTAACAACATATGTGTAAGTCTTTGGTGTAAATGATGTACTCTGCATTTTTCAAACCTTCACAGGGAACTCAATATGATCCTTATGGCTCCTGGGGACTTTTATCAATAATAGCAAACAATTTTGACTTGAAATGCTTCAGGGATCATTAAGGGACCTTGGAGGAGTGTCTAAAGATTGTCTAAGGGACTGTTTCACACACAAGTAGAAAAGGCTTGGGTAGGACACAAAGATGAATATCTTTTTTTTTTTTTAAGATTTATTTATTTATTTATACAAGCACTGGGTACAGTCAGAAGTGCGGGAGGGTGAGAGAATTCACCAGAGTCAGAGCGGAGAGCAGAGCAGGCAGACTGATGAAGTACACTGCTGAGGGGAGCAGCAGGTGGCAGGAAAGGTCTGTGCGCCATGTGGGACCCTCACCTGGTGGCCAGGGATCGAACCGGAGCTGCAGAGGCTGCGGGCAGTTTCTCAACCCATCGCCAACCACTGCGCCACTGGGGAGGCCCAAAGATGAATATCTTAATACCTGATCTTAAGGAACTTATCAAGAAAGAGACGAGAAGGTCAGGAGTAATCTCAGAACTCCTTTGAGCACTTACTACATGTCAGACACTATTCTTAAGTGCTTTTATTCAGGCTAACCTCTTAAATCTTCACACAGATGAGGAGACTGAAGAACAGAAAAGTTCATGAAGGGGCCACAGTTTGTAAGCATCAGACAAGAATCCATTCCAGGCTGTCTGACCAGAGTCCATACTCGTGACCACTACATTAAGTTTCCCCTTCCCCCCACAGGTGTACAGGTAACAGTAATACAAGTGTCATTCTCAGAGGGGTCAGAAAACCCCTATGGGAATATTGGGGCGACTTCTCTGAGGACTGGCATTTGAGCTGAATTTTGAACTACTGGGGGAAAGGAATAACAAGGAAGAGAGAACAACTTCTTTGAGGCTTTGACCCTCCTCCCCAATCAAGTATGGGGTAAACTGTTCTCTATAGCTGTTCTCTACAACCACTATGGTCCTTCTTTGCAACCCTTTGTACATTTCACCACCTCCACCTGTGAGTCTGTCTCTCCTCATTAAATACCTGCTCTTTAAGGACAGAGACCAGCTCGGACAGCTTTGTAGCTAAGCACCTAGGTGACCTCAAGGGTTTACTGATATGATCTACTGCCAATTATTTTTGTCTGAAATGAGGTATTTTAAACAACAAAATGACTCCATTTAATTTGAAATACCACATGCCCTACAGAAATTCACATTTATATAGTGCTAAGATATGTTGAACATGCAGCTCATTATTTGAAACATACTTTTGTGGCTAAATCAGTAGGCTTATTGGAGCCAAAGTAAACCTTTTAAATGCATATGCCATGAAGGATAAATGCTTTCCAATTATCTGGAAAGTTAATATGGCATTTTAAATGAAAATGACAATAATCCTGCTCTTGTTCTCATTTGAATACTCTGTACTTTTTTATTCTGCTCACACACAGAAGATGCTCAGCCTCTCTAGTCCAGTAGGAAATATATAGCAGTGGCTGTCAGATGATGCTATTTGATGGAATAGACAATAGAGGAAAATCAGGTTAGCACAAGAGAGGGTGAACATATTTAAGAAATGTACAAAATTACCAATTTATAATAATTAATGTATTCTCAAAATTCTTCCCAGGAGCACAATTTTTCACATTATCAAATCTGTCCCCATTGTTATTGAAATGTTACAAGATTTGAGGCATATTCTTTGTCACTCTGAAGTTATTGGCTTTAGGATCTGAGCCAGCTGATCCTTAGGGCTGAAATCACTCCCTAAGAATAATTTATATCCATAAAAGAGAGATTCCTTTTGGGAAGACACTAGAGTGACTTCTGGGGATGTGGAAGGCTACTTGATTAAAAAAAAATAATTTCCTGGAATACACAAACCTTCTCCCTGCCATTTCTCCCTTCTTTAGAATTAATGGCAACTCTTTTTTCCTAGCGATGTTATTCTCTTGGACAAGCTCTAGGATGCTTGTTTCCCAGTGCATCCCTCAGGCCCTCTCCATGTTCACTTCTGGCAATTTTTTTTAAAGATTTATTTATTTATGCATACAAGAGCTGGGGTGTAGGCCAGAGGTGTGGAGAGGTAAGAGGATTCACCAGAGACAGAGTAGGGAGCAGAACAGGCAGATCTACTGAAATGAACTGCTGAGGGGAGCAGTGGGCCAGACAGGAGAGGTCTGCTGTGCCATGTGGGTCACCTCCCAGGCTGGGGATCAAACTCATGCTATAGTGGCTGGTGATAGCGTCATAGTGCCGAGACTTAACCCTTTGCGCCACCTACCAGGGAGGCCCAATGTTTTTGCACGAACACACAGACAAGGACTTCTTCATTTAGTGGATATTAAAACTCCTCACTCAAAGAAGATATTAAACATAATTTAACTCATAGTCTGAACTAGATTGGATTCATTCACTCATTCTTTCAATAAACACTTGGTGAGTGCCCAGTATAAGCTAAACACTGTCTGCCAGGCCCAGGGCTGGGCTGGTTATGAAGTATAAGGCTCTTCATCCGCTTTACAGTCTAATGGGAGAGAAAAAAAAGGAAACTGAAAAATATGTACAGACTGTGTAGAGAGAATAGGTGAGAGGGGTCAGGGACTTCCAAAGGACAGAATTTAAATCTGAGACAGCAAGGATTGGAAGGAAGGCTGAAGAAGAGGGTGGGACAGGGTGACGTTTTCTAAGCTGAAGGAGAGCAGTGCGCATGCCCAGAGTGGGAAAGAGCTTTATAGTTGTTAAGAAGGAAAAGACTGGTGTGGGAAGACAGAAAGTGACATGGAAGTGACCTGCAGTGACATTGGAGGAGTAGGCAGGGTCACATTGAGTCTGGTTTTGTTATAAATTCAGTGAAAAGCCATTGAAAGCCATTATGTGAGAAGTGACATTGGTGAGATTTATGAGCACAATGTCCATTAGAATGACTGAAATGAAAGAGATAAATATCAGGAGTTGGCAAAGATAAAAGCAAATGGAGCACTATACATTGCTAGTGAGAGCCTAAGTTGATACAACTACTTGGGAATTGGCACTATTGACCAAAATGAGCACACCTCATGATCCAGAAATTCCATTCATAGGTATATTAATGGAACACATGCATAGTAGCCAAAAGACAGGCGGTCAGATGCTCATATTCCATTTCCCCCAGATTTGCTGAGAAATAATGAACATGCATAAGTTAAGGCATACAGCGTGATGGCTTGATTTCCCAATATGTGAAATGGTTAAGAATTATTCTTGAGAGCAGAATACCGGAAACTATCAAGTACCCATCAACAGTAAATAGAATAAATAAATTGTGGTGAGTTCATACAATGGATTACTTCCCAGAAATGAGAATAAACAAACTAAAACTATAAGCATCAGCATGGATGAATTTCAATAACAAGATGTGGAGAGAAAGAAGCCAGATACAGAAGAATACACGTTGTATCACTCTACTTAAATAAAGTTTTAAAGCAGCTAAAAACCAATTTTTGGTGTTGGAAGTTGGCATAGTGGGTACCCTGGGGAGAAGGACAGTGTGGAGGACCATGAGGGGCTTCTGGGATACTGGTCACAAGTGTGTTCATTTTATGTAAAATCACCGAATTCCACATTTTTATGTAAACCAGTGAGTAATATATTATGGTTTGTATTCTTTTTGTATATCTGATATGTTTCAATAACACATATTTAACTTTAATAAAAAATTAGTTCATATTTTTATAAGAGTACTTTGATGGCTGTGTGTAAAATGAATGGATGGTAGGTAAGAGCAGATGTGGAGAGGCAATTGGAAGGTGATTCCTGATGAGAAGAGTCTCTCAGGACCAAGTGGATAGAGAGGAATGGTCAGGTTTAAGATACTCTTGGAAGGTAAATTCAATGGGGCTTAAAGGAGAAGCAAAAACGGGCCTCCCTGGTGGCTCAGGGGGTTAAACACCGCATTATGAAGCAATCCGCAGCTTCTGCAGCATGTGTTCGATCCCTGGGCCAGCCAAGGAGCTACCCACATGGTGCAGCAGACCTTTCCTGTCTCGCCCGCTGCTCCCCTCAGCAGCGTATTTCAGTCAGTCTACCTGTTCTGTTCCCCACTCTGTCTCTGGTGAATCCTCTTATCCCCTGCACCTCTGGCCTGTACCCCAGTTCTTGTATGCATACATAAACAAATTTTTTTTTTTAAAAAAAGAAGGAAAAACAAGCTCCTAGATTTGGGACTTGGGCAACTGAAAGGATGGCGGTGTCATTATCTGAGATAGGAACGACTAGCGGAGAGTTAAGTTTAGGTGAAAATCCATGTTTTGTGAGTCAAGACTTCCAATAACCTCTAGTGATACAAGGCTGATCTCGGGGGAAATAGAGAAAGTCACAATATTTCAGAACATCAGTAGCTGCGCCAGTCCTGAAATGGACTCCCTGGACGGGAAAAGGGCAGCATGTTCCCATTCTGAATGGCCTATTTCCTTCCTTGGATCCCGGGTTCTCTCCTCCAAAGCCTCTCCACTACTTTAGCTTTGGGTCTAATAAACAAACACCTGCCACCAGAAAGTGGCACAAATATCTTTACATTCCTCTCTCCCCGACTCTTCCTTTTGGTCATAGGGAGCTGCACTGCCAAAAAAAAAAAAAAAAAAAAAAAAAAACCCAAAAACTTTACTAATTAAAAAAAAACCCTAAATATCAGCCAGAAAACATAGGGAGAAGGAAAAGCAAAATGATTTTCTGAATTGTTCAGGTCTCACCCGAACTGCCGGGGCCAGGCAGAGGTGTCCAGGGCAAGGCTGGAGACGTGGTCAGGGGTCCTTACGGCGGGCTTTGGAGCTGCCCCAGGATTCTGGAACATGGTCTTGCAGTCACTGGGGACCATGGAGAAACTTCAATCAGATTTGCTGATCCCTCTGGCACATTGCAGAGGATTCTAAGAGGAGGGGAAGGTGAGAGGTGGGAAATGCAGTTAAGGAGGCTGTGCTCCTCAGAGATGCTGAGGGCTAGAAATAGGGCCCTGGAGGCAAGACGGAAGAAGAGGAAGAGATGATGTGAGAAAGTTTGGAGAGGTAAATCTGGAAACCTTGTGGAGACTGAACAGATTCGGACAGGGAAGGAGGTGGGGCTAATCAGAGAATTGTGATACCAACCATTGGGTGGATAAAGGACAAGCAGCAGCTTTAGAAGAGAACCTTGAATAGGTTGGATGCTGACCTGGTTCTTCCTTCCTGAAAAAAATCTTCATTGTTTAGGCCATCTCTATGTCCCAGCTCCAGGCAGCCCCATCACTGACCCACTGCATTTGTTCAAAGGCTAATGTTTCTTTTTTTAGTGATGTGATTTAAACTTTTGGGAAATAGCTTTTTATTTTTAGTTTCCATGGTGCCTCTACCTGATCACCTAGTACCCAGCCTGGCACATGGAGGTAGTCAGTGTGCCTTTTGAATTTACTGTCATCTGTGTAGTGCGAACCACATGCTGGGAACACACAGTGAATTTTACTTCGAGTTTTTTGATTAGCAGCTCTATTCCCATGATGACCCAACAGATTATTTTTAACTGCAAAGTGCATGATGATGAACTTCCAGGAATGTTTCCCCATTCTATACCCTTTTATCCCTGCCTCAGAATGCTAGTTAGGGTAAGCAGCCACCTTTTCCATTGAGTATCTTGTTTCAACGTGGTGATGAATCACTGCCCTTTCAGCCCAGGGCTGGCAAGGGGCATCAGAAAATCTAGCTTATTCACAAACACTTTTGGATGGTGTAAAGTGACCTGGGAGTGTGGGGTCATCTAAAATGAAACAAAGAAAATGAAATTTTAAAAAAGTGACTCATACTTACAGTGATCTAAATGTGCTTGAAAGTATCAGGATAATTGAAAATTTATTTTTCTTCCATGAAGTACTATGTTTATTCTCTGAATGAGATATGTGACTGTGATTAAGGGTGAGTTATTGTAAGATAGCTTTAGAATGAAGCTTGTCATGGTCACAGAGAGAGCTGTGTTTTCTAGCCAGTCACCCTGGCTCATCATTCTGTTCAAAGATGAAATATGAAGCAGCTCTCATGAGTCCAGCTCTTCCCCATCATCCAGGTCTGTGGGGGCAGGGGCCTCTTGAGTGGCTGATTCTACTTTCTCAAATTTTATTGGTGGTTTGAGGGAAAGCAAACAGCACTCAGACAGGCAGATAAGATAACTACTATCTGAAGTGTGAGCCTGCAGTTTTAAATTGTCTTTTATTGGGAAATACATTTAATCTCATTTGAATGCCAGGACAAAGCTTAATTATGCAAGCACATAGCTATAGACAATTCATTTATGAAATGTGCAGAACAAATAGGAGATGTGAATTTCTACCCACAATAATAGACTAATTTAGTAAGCTAGGTATTAGGTTAAACCATATGAATTGCTGATGTTCGACTGTTTTTTGGACCTACAGAGACAGCAGTTACATATGCCAGAATTGTCAAATATAATTCAGATTCTGGCACTGGATAATTTGGGTGACCCACAGGAATCTCTGACAGAACTTATATTCATGGTGCCTTCCTTTTTGCTTGTGTGATAGTTGGATGTGTTATCTCAAGGAGTAGTGAAATATAATTTTTCTTTCATGAACTTTCACAAATAAAACCTTGTCACTACTCCTTGTTCAGTTGAAGATGGTTGGTGGTAGAAAGTAAAATGCGAAGATGGGACATCATCACAGTTATGCCCTTATTTGACCAGAATGGAAATAGGTATTGGATTAGAATGATCCGGATTCTTCCTGTAGTATGTGTCAAGTAGTATCTGTGTCTGTAGTAACATGGCTTATCCATAGAAATATGAGACTGTTCATTGGCTAGGGTTCAATGGCCCTTGTATTCCCAAGTGGACAAAATGGAGCTAATAGTAATAATATCAAATTTTCCTCAGGACCCCTATGGAAAATTATTTGATAAGACACATTTCCCACAATGCCCACTGATGTTAGAATAATATTTCCACAGAAGATATTCAGAAAGTCCAATCTTTCAGCTCCATCATGCAGGACTGTTTGTGAAAATCCATCAAACCTGCTCTAACATTCTTTATCAGAGACTGAGATTCCAGCAAAGGATGCAGAGTGAACACGATGAGGCATGGGTATTTGCAACAAAAGTCAATTTTGGACAGTTTCATTTGAGTTGAACTTAAGTTCAGGTCCTCAGTTACCTCTTTGAAGTCTCCGGGGTCCTGATGGATTTCAAATCTACTTTGGTTGCAGCTAATGGAGTGCCTAGGCTTTCTCTCCCCATTGCTGCCTCTATGCCTTAGATCAGGTCCTTCTTCAAAGCACAAACTTCTCACCTGGTTGTTTCTACTTATGCTTCAAGTCTTGCTGAGACACCTTCCAGGAAGCCTTCTCCTAACCTCTCAGATTGGATAAGGCATCCCAAGCAGTGGTTTCACTTCTCTAAATTTGTAACTGTATATTTTTGCCAACTTTTGTTTTAATGATTGCAATTACCCTCCGTGTACCTAACACAGAGCCTGGCACTTGGTAGGGGTGGAAATGATGCAGCTTGAATCACACCAGGCACCTCCCCTCCCCCCTGCATTGATAACACAAACCTCAGGACGATTCCCTGCAGGATCAGCCTTTCAAGTGCAACCCCAGGCTGTTGAGGGCTGGGACTGACCCACTTTTTAGGGGGTAACTCGGGAGGCTTAGGGAAGGGAGAGACCCTAACCTGATTCCTTTCCAGAACACTTGGGCACTCTCGGCTTCGTTTCAAGCACTAGATGTGGACGTCGCCACGAAGGACTTAGATTCTGAGCTGGCCTCTCGCGCCCTCTAGTGGGTTAAAATCGCGGTAGGGAGAACGAGAACTCCACAGACGGGTCGGATTTTCTCCAAAAAAGAATTGGCACTAATCATACATCTAAGGCTCAGTGAAATCATTGCCTAAATACGCATAGAGAGCAATAAAATCATTAACCAAATGCACGCACAATAAGGAACGTGGACCGTCTAGTGGAATCCTTGAAGGAACTGGGTTGCAGTGTAGGACACCTTCAATAGGCTGTTTGTACCCAGTGGATAATTGAAAATGTGCCTTTATCGATGGCAATCGCCTTGTCGTTGTTAACCTGTGAAACATTAGCTCACAGAGCAGGACAACAGCACACGTTCCTCTGATGTTCCCAAGACAACCCCACCCCAGGAAAACAGAAGAACTTGACTTGGGGATGTCACCAATGCTGGCTGCAACCTGCCCTCTTGATAGTCAAACCCAGGGGGGAGGAAATTATCCCCTCTGAATGAAGGCAGTCCCTTAGCTGAGTGTGTCCGTTTTGTGATTCAACATCAGAAAATGACAGCTCCTTTGGGGAACTAAGAACTATCATTTCCAAAAACAGGAGAGTGCTCTTTGCTCTGGTTGTATTACTCCCAGCACACACGTCTTCCATGTTCTAATTTTCTGAATGACTTAAAAACAATAACTGACTATAGTTATTTCCCTCAGAATTGCACGCAGCATTACACATCACCTCCTTAGGGAAGCCTCTCTTGAGGCTCAGGAACTGCCTGGGTTTCATGATAACCATCTATGGTCCCCATGACAGCAGAACATCAGTGCGCTTATCCCAGCTGCCAATTAATCAGGGCCTGGCTCATCTTCTCTCTTCCCCATCAGGATCTAAACCCCACGATACTTGAGGACTTGTTTGCTTCTCTACCACAACATCCAAGGGTCTAGCAAAGGGCCTGACACAGGAGCGACCTCCCATGGGGTAAATGCTGAGGAGAAGGGCTTGGACAAAGGAAAGCTGATTCTGATTTTGGGGCTGTGAGGGAAACTTCCCCTCAAGTATGAGAAGGAGTAAATGACTAAAGACTCTCTGTAGCTGGATAGGAGGGTTGAGATTCCCACCCAGATACCAATGCACATCTGTAGCTACCTTAGTGCAGGAGAGAAACTTGTTCTCTCATTAAACTCCTGATCCAATCAAAAATCATCGTCTTGCCCCGTGGGGCTGCATTTCTCTGCCAAGGGTCTGATGGAAGTTGGCCTCAGCTCTATGGACCACTTACTAGCAGGGTCATTTTATTACCTTAAAATGTGGACAGGAAATTTCCCTTTCTAAAGGCATATTTTTTAACTACTAAAAATCAAATGAGAATGTAAATACATTAAGGCTCTGGGAGAAGCAAAGAGAGAAGGCGAGAAACCTGCAGACTGTAAGAATATAAACAAGGGTAGGAACACAAATATATTAAAGAATGAAAACCTGGGACAAGGAGAAACAGTAAGGAAAACAGAACTAAAGCTTATTTTCTTTTGTCTCATCCAGATTCCGCTTTGTGTTGTTGACTGTCCAAAGATAAGCTGAGTTGAAGAAACAGCATGTTTGCATTGAAGTTGTGAAGCCACACATACACTCAAAATCCCACAGGAACATCGTAAATGTGAGCACAGCATCAGGGACACATCCAGACTTGGTAGACTTAATGGGGATGTCACACAGCTGTGTATGTGTTTTCAGCCCTTTTATCCCCAGACAGTTTTCATTTTTGAGCAAGGGCAGTTACATTTGTATTAGAAAAAATAAACCCTTTCTGACTTCATCAGTTAGGATAAAGTTTGGCTGGAATAACAGAATTTGTAAGAAGTGACTTAGCAAGATAGAATTTTACTTCTACATTTCCAAAAAGGCAGCGGGTAGTTTATCAGGGTGTGTCTGGAGGTTTGTGGGTCAAGGACTTTCCATTTTATTGCACCGTAGCACATGGTTTTCATTTTCAAGGTTGCCACAGAGTCTAAGATGGCTGCTGAAGCGCCAGTGGTCCATCTGCTTTCCATCCAGCAAAAAGACAGGATGGAGAAGTCTGTGCTTTTTGCACTTAGGGACATTCTTGGCAGTTGAACATACAACTTCTGCTTACATCCCTTTGGCCAGACTTTTCTTCATGGCCACGTTTAGCTGTCAGGGAAACTGAGAAAAAGATTTTGTACCAGAAAGACGAATAATCAGAGGTTCTATAGCTGAGGAGGGAGAGTCATTACTGAAGATAGTATGCAATCTTCGTCACTGGAATCATATTCTGACATTTGTATTTTTGTCCCTGAGAGTGTGCTGTGCCTCCATCTGTCCAGTGCATGATGAGGGGTGACAGAGCTACTGTGATTTAGCTTTAGGACAAGGATCTGGTTTTAACACCCACTTGGGGCTTTGGGTGATCTGAAGTCCAAATGTGGGTACACATGGATGCTTGTATGAATGTGGGAAAATAATCAAGTATTGTCAGTCATGTCATAATGAAAGCTCGCATGTTCTCATACAATTTTCATAATCACTCATAAAATACAAGTCACCAGATATGTCTGGCCACAATTTATAATGTTGAACTTAACTGATAAGTGTAGACAGCTTTTTAAATTCACCCAGCTCCCTGTGGATGGACTTAGTACAACAGCTGAATATTCAGGAGATAAAAATTCCTGCTGTTCTTTCTCAGGGTTCACTGATAAATGCTGGAGTTACTCAAGATTCTGTTCTGGATTTTCTTCTCAGTAATCCTTCCCTTGTCTAAGTTTTGCCAAATGGATCATATTTTTTTAAAAAAAGATTTATTTATTTATGCATACAAGGGCTGGGGTACAGGCCAAAGGTGTGTGTGTTGGGGGTGGGGTGGTGAGAGGATTCACCAGAGACAGAGTGGGGAACAGAACAGGCAGATTGACTGAAATACACTGCTGAGGGGAGCAGTGGGCTAGTCAGGAGAGGTCTGCTGTGCCATGTGAGTAACTCCCTGGCGGGCCAGCCAGGATCAAACTCAGTGCTGCAGAGGCTGTGGATTGCTTCATAATGCTGTACTTCACCCCTTGCACCACCAGGGAGGTGCTGGATCATGTTTTAGAGTGGACTCACCATTTTTCCTCCCGAATCTGTTCTTATTGTCCTCCAACAGAAATGGTACCAACCATCTGGGGTGAGCGAGGGACCCCACTCTTTCTCCCAGCTCCCATTCAGCCCGGAGTGTGCACAGTCTACTTACTCTTTCCACCCACTTTTCCCAGACCCCATCACTAGCCTGGCATCAGGGGGACATTCTCGCTGACTAGATTGCATAATAGCCCCCCTGGCTCCTGGCATCATCCAGACTAACCTTAACTAAAATACAATTCTGCTCCAGTCATGTAAGTTCCAGACTTTTATCACGGCCTGGAGAGCCTCCACGATTCTTTTTTTTTTTTTCTTTTTTTCTTTCCTATGCTTTCCCTCCCCATCTCTTTCCCCACCAAGCAGCTGTGATTCTTCCTCAACTAGATTCTTACTCTTCTTGGGTTGCAGAGACATCCCTTACCTCTAAGAAGCCTGCTCTGACCTTCAGGTTGGAGTCCGGCTCCTCCTGTGTGCTCCAACATCACTCTGACTCTAACAGGCACTGCAACATTATCTCGCAGCTTCATGGTCAGTTGTTTGCATAACTAGTCTATGAACCCTATGGAGGCAGAGCCATAACTTAGCACTTGGCACAAAATATTGGGCATCTTTGACTCAGTATTTATCAAATTAAATTGAATTAAGATAAGCTCATCTCCCCAACCCTTCCCTGCCCCCGAGTCTGAAAATTCCAGTTGTGCAGTTGTACATTCTGCAGAGTCTGGGAGGTTCTGTGGCCCATGATTCAACACTTTGCCTGTCCTGTCTCCTTCAGCCATCTTCATAACCATCTCCTAAAGAAGTGAACTTCAGTGAAATAAGCCAGAAGGAAAAAGAAAAATATTGGATAGTTTCACTTAGAGCAGGAATATGGAGGAACCCAATAAGACATCAGTGTAAAAAAATAATAACAGTACAAAACACAACAAAGCAAAAATGGACAATTATAAATCAGAGACATCCTGCAGGGGAGGAGGAGGGAGAGGAATCACAGGGAGAGAGGGAGGAGCACAGGGGACTGAGGTGATGGTGCACGGGTGCCTTGGGGAAGGCAACTTTATGGGGACTACACCTGAGGGGGTAGGGGGAGCAAATATTGTTTAAAAATGAACAATGATGTAAAAAATAAAAAATTAATATTAGATTAAAAAGGAAAAAAAAAAGACAATGTAAGATTAAAAAAAAATAAAGAAGTGAGCTTGTCCCCACGCGTAGTCTATTGATACTCAGTGATGACACTAGCAAGTTCCCTGAGTGCAAGGACCATGTTCTACTGACTGCTATATTCCTAATGTCCAGGATAGCGCCAGGCACAAGGCAGATGCTCAGTGAATTTCTTTCATCAGTGAATCAACTCCCCAAAGAAGAGGAGACATTCTGGTTGGTAACCTTGATGAATTAGGAAAACAAGGTTGGAGGGAGGTGAGTGGGGTAAGGAGGGCCATGTATGAGAAGCATGGGACACTTCCTACTAAGTCTACCCTCTCAAAGTCAGGTTTCCAGTGGACAACCCCAGCAGGACACCCAGGGGTTTCCTCACAGATCCTCACCCCAGGTTCCCAGAGGTTGAAGTCTCAGTTTACCTTTCTTTCTCCTGGCCTTCTTACAGACACTGTGGTTGGTGATGCCAGGTTGTCTTCAATTTTTCAGTTGCTTCTCTGTTGCTGCCCAGTTCCTACTCTTCCTGCCTCTGGGATCCCTTTGAGAAGGCCTGAGATATCGGGAAGTAATAACTAAGAACCAAGAAGTTCTGGGCCTCCCTGGTGGTGCAAGGGGTTAAGACACAACCTATGAAGCTATCCGCAGCCACTGCAGCATGAGTTTGATTCCTGGGCAGGGAGCTACCCACATGGCGCAGCAGACCTCTCCTGACTCGCCCCGCTGCTCCCCTCAGCAGTGTACTTCATTCAATCTGCCTCTTTTGTTCCCTACTCTCTCTCTGGTGAATTCTCTCACCCCTTGCATCTCTGGCCTGTACTCCAGCTCTTGTATGCATACATAAATAAATCTTAAAAACAAAAAAAGGGCCTCCCTGGTGGTGTAAGGGGTTAAGCACAGCACTATGAAGGAATCCACAGCCTCTGCAGCAGGATTTGATCCCCGGTCCCCCCAGGAGCAACCCACATGGAGTAGCAGATCTCTCCTGACTCACCCGCTGCTCCCCTCAGCAGTGTATTTCAGTCAGTCTGTCTGTTCTGTTCCCCACTCTGTCTCTGGTGAATCCTCTCACCCCTTGCATCTCTGGCCTGTACCCCAGCTCTTGTATGCATACATAAATAAATCTTTAAAAAAAAAAAAAAACCTGTCTAAAAAAAAAGAAGTTCTCTCCCCCCCTTTAATCAAGCATAGGAAACAGAAAACTAGACTAGCCTTCACCCAGCTCTTGAGGCCAATCAGGGCTGGCCAGGTAGGCCTCCTTCTAACCATCTTCCTCATAACCTTCTCACAGATAAATGAGTGTGTCCTGTGCCTGTGTGCGCTCTCTTGAAAGCATAAGTGTGACAGCGGCTATGCCTGTGGGGAAAGAGTCTGAAGAATTAAGAGAGAGCTAAAGTTTATCGAGCTCCTTCTCTGAGCTTTTTATATCCAGTCTCATTCAATCATCCTACCAACCCTGGGCTATCTATACCTGTCAATACAGATGAGGAATTTCAGGCTCAGAGAGATGATTTGTCTTGGTCACATCACACAGTAAGCGAAGAGAGGAAATGGACAGGCAGATGCAGGCCCTTCTGTGTGCAAATTTCTCAATGCCTGTAACTTCGCTCATCTCTGATATGGGAATAATGCACAATCATGGGTTGTCTTGGTGATTAAATAAGATACTACCCTGATTAAATAATATGGTTTATATTCAAACCTATGTACTATAATATAATTAATTGTGGGACCCAGTTTCCACTCACTTTTCACTTCACAATGCTGGAAGGTTGTGCTGGAAGGTTGTGTGGTTTTTTTTTTTTTTTTTTACATCACAGGACCCTGCTGTTCCCCTGGGACTTCCTGAGGACAAGGCCCTTTCTTCAGTCAGGCTGACCTAAACAGAGCCAGCCCTCCCAAGCCACAGCTGTGTGTTGGAAATCTGGCAGACCAAGGCCCCTAATAAAGAACAGACCTCCCAATTTAGTCACCGCCCCCCCAACACACACATATGGGTTTTCAAATTAAAAGAACAGAAACTATGTCCTACAGAGGAGCAGGAGTAGGAGGCACAATATCCCTAGACTGAAGATGCTGGGTTCTCTCCCAAGGAAAAGTCTCATACAATGACCACAAAATCCAGAAGGTTCCTGTGCCATTACCACATTTTCCCCACCTTTGAGGCAGGTTGGTCCACTTGGGCCCTATTGGTCACAAAACAGGGCTCACAGTCTCTGGGCCTCTGCTTGTCAACCCGCTGAGCTGCTAGGAACCCTCCGAGGGGGTCCAGCTGGTGAGCAGCCCCAGGGAATTGCATTCTGCTTTTCTTTGGAGGCAAATCTAGAGATGTTGCACCCTAGATCCAGTTGGCCTCTATGCAGAAGGGGAGTATGCCAGGGGTCTCGCAGAGGAGTTACCCCAAATCAGAAAGACCAGTTTGGACCCCTTGGAGGAGTCTTTCTTTTCCAAGACTTGTGAGCAGGTTTCAAGTCGCATTTGGGGTAGACCCGAGGCAAAAGCCAAATCTTCCGGCCAGGACCCCATATTTGCGCTCCCCAGCCACAAGCCTTCCCCAGGAAATGCCTTCATGGGCCCAGGGACACGGTTCCTCCAGAGCGAGTCAAGGATGGAGGGGGGCGTTGTCTTTTTCAAATGGTCTTTCATTTTTAAACCAAGAAACTGGAAATGTACTCCGATCCCTATTTGAAAGAGAAAAAGCACAAGTTTGTTTAGATGTGATTTTCACAAAGGGTTTTGATGACCCCTACAATGTCTTATAAGACAAAATAGACCTTGCGCCTTCTCCAAGGTAGAATCCGAGGGAGGTGGAAGTAGGGAGCAGGGCTAGGGTAAAGATATAAAAAGCCAACTCAGAGAGAAACGCCCACAAAAGGCGTTGGACGCCCGCAGCGGCCGCAGAGGTTACCTAGAAGTTGGAGCTGAAATAGCGAGGCCGGGAGGCAGGTCGCGGGGGAAGATTTTGTTTTCGTTTTCGTGACCGTTTTGATTTGGTTGTAAGACGTTTTCGGGACCCTCTTTTTGAGGGTTGGCTCTAACCACATCTCTTTATGCTCTTGCAACCAATTTTCTGACGCCCGCGGGCCTAGGCGCTGGAGACCCCGCCAGAACCGCGGCGCCCCCCACCAGTGTCCCCAAATCTCCCGATCCAGCATAACTCTGGAGTTGGGCCTCCTTCCCAGAGGGTCACAGCCACCCAGGTTGCCGATTCAGGGGCTAAAATCCTCATTTTTAGCCCCATGATGATCCCTCAAGGTAAAGCCACAGGAGATTACAAATCAAAATCCGGGTGTGGGCAGGGGCCTTAGCACAGCTACCCGGGGGACGAAGGTCACTCCTCGGGGCGCACGGGCGTTCTGGACCCCCACGATGTCCCGGGCAGAAGCCAAAGGAGAGAGAAAAAAGGAGCCCATAGCCCGCCTTGGCCAGGGGACTCTTCTCGCCCGCTGCGGCTCCAGGACCACCCAGGACCCTGGGCGTCGGGGGAACAATCTGGAAGGATCTGAGAACAACCCTGGAAGAGCGCGTTTCGGCTCGCCCCACCTCCCTGCGACGCGAGGACTGACCGACGCGCTCAGACCAGACCTCTTGCAGCCACGGACCAGCCGCAGAAGGCGGACAGCAGGATTCAAACCCGCCTATGACAGTGGGAGGGGCTGCGGGTGGGGGATACGAGGGCAGTACTAGCTTTATGAAACGAACCGCCTCTTTTCCAAGGCCTCCAACACCGAGGTTGCTCCTGGTTTATTTTGCTTTTCTGGGGAGACAGATGTGGACCTCGCTCCATCTTTGCTCGGCCCTGCCTAGGCGAAATGTTTCCCCAACCATTTGCTTCCCCGCGCCACCCCCCACCGACGCGCTGTCCCGGGAGTCAGCTCCCCAGGCCTTTAAACCTTCTGGAATGTAACACATGGAAACCTTTAGCAAATGTTTGTTAATGATCATAACAAAGGCATCATTCAAATTAGGCAGGTAATTACTACCAGAAGGACAACTGGGTGCTCACTTGCTCATCCTTTCGGGTCGCTTTAAACTCTCGGGGGTTTCGGCCCAAAGTCACCTCCGCCCAGCCAGCTTTTCGGGCCCCTTTAAGCGCCTCTGAAACGAACTGTGAAGTTACCACTTGTGGGCGGGGAGCTCTGGGGCCCTGCATTTAGGAGACCCGAGCGGGGACTGGCAGTTTCCCCGACTGCAAAGCAGGCCTTTTGGATAGGCTTCCTGCCTTGCCTCCTACCCTCTTAGGTATTTTGTAGGGGGGGGGGGAACCCACAACAACCCACACTTAGATCTCAAGTTGTCTTTATCAATAAATACTATGAAAGCCTGCACCCGCTATTTCTTATTATTCCTCACTTGAGTTGTTTTTTTTTTTTTGAGGGGGAGGGAGAGTCGTTAGGACGGGTTCATTATCTACAAACATTACGGTATCCTGTTAGCATTCCGAACAACGGGCTGTTCATATATTTGCCTTCAATGATTTCCTGAAGGAACATGTGGAAGCAATAGTGCGCGGAGCAGTCACCCGAACTGAAGATGCACGAGAGGCAGGCGCGCTGAAGGGCTGCAGGCTTGGGGCCCCTCGGCGCCTTCCCGAGCCCAACGTCCCAGGACCCCGTCCTAGTTTAGCACAGCACCCCCTTGGAGAACTTCTCTGTGACCTTTCCCTGCCCTCTGTCCTGTGTCCACCCTCCTAACGAGAGAGAAGGTGATGGCAGTCCAAAGGGCTAGCGTCGACCTGGCTGCCCTGGCCTTCCGAGTGTGTGTGGGGGTAGGAATTGGGGGTGGGGTTGGTGGGATGAGGGACAAACCCTCCATCTAACAAGAGAATTCAAAATTAAAGAAGGCGGGGAGGTGAACGCGTCTCCCTCCCCAGTCCTCTCTCCAAAGCCCCTCTCCGCCCAGGTCGGTTTCTGGAGCGTCAGCGCCCCCTTCCCCTTACCAGCAAAATTGCTGGCTGCTGCAGCAGCAATCTCCAGCCTGTCGCGCTGGGCACAAGGTTTGGGGTTCTGCTCTCAACCCGAAGGTACTCTTAGGGTCCGAACTCAAGGCGCGGGAGGGGGCGCGAGGGGAGAGAGCTCGGGGAGGGTAAAAATGTATCCCCTACCCCCAACGCGCTGGTGGCAGACTAGCTGTAGTGGATTCCCCAAACACCCAAGCCAGAACCTTTTTGTGTGCGTGATAGAAACCAGGGCAACCTCGCCCAGATAACCCCGAAAACAAAGGCAGGGCAAGATAAAGTGGCTCTAAGGACTAAAGGTCGTTGTGTCGCAGAATGTTCCAAACCTACGCAGACACTTGATTCTTTGTACCCCATTTCAAAAAACAAAACCAAAAACCCATCATCTTAATATTGGACTCAACAGTTTGCCTAATCCTATTAAAGGATTAGCAACTACAAGGCACTTTCCCCAAAAGACCCCTGGCTCACAACGACACAACCTCCTGGAGACTTCTCCCAAAGGCCCATGGCTAGTCGAGCTAGGAGTTTCTATAAGAGGGACATTTCTAAACTCCAGATTTTAAACACTTTTGGGCACTCACTGCAATTTTACACCTTCTTTTTCTTCCATTAGAAGAGAATACAAAACAATATAGCCGCGCAGGCAAATAGGCTCAGAATCAGGGGAAAACTCATTCTGGAAATGATGGGCAGTTTATATTTTCACGAACCTCTTTCCCGGCAGCGCATCAACACCTCCCACTTCCACCACCCCCACCCCATCTGGTCTGCTTCTCCCCGCCCCCCCCCAGTTGTTGTCGAAGTCTGGGGGTTAGGGCTGGACCCCCTGATTGCGTAAGAGCAAAAAAACGAAGGCGCAATCTGGAGGCTGGGAGATTCTGAACGTAGGGAGTCCGAGGGAAACTTTTATTTTGAAGAGGCCAAAGAAGGGGGGGGGGGCTTCATTTCCTGACAGCTATTTACTTAGAGCAAATGATTAGTTTTAGAAGGATGGACTATAACATTGAATCAATTACAAAACGCGGTTTTTGAGCCCATTACAGTGGGAGCTAGAGGGAGAGAAACAGAAGGGAACTACGGGAGAGAACTAGAGGCCGTGGACATTCTTTTTACTTCCTATGTGGGATTTTCATTTCCAGTTGACATAGGAAAAGAAGGTAAGGGAGGAGAAAATATCATTTTTTTTGTTTGTAAGCGAGGTCCCCGATCAGACCCTTTGGGCTAGAAGTGAGTAATTTTACTCAAAGTTTGGGCGATGAAAAAAAAAAAAAACAACACCAAAAAACAAACCGGAGTTGAATTCCAGTTGCGTGTCCAGAGAGTAATTTACTTTGAATAAACTTCACTTGGCGGGGAGATAGCCATAGAGTTCGAAAGTCTAGGGTTTAAAAAACCCCTACATTTTCAGACCTGTTTTTAAAGCAGCGTTTTCCTAACAACTCTATGGCCTCCTAAGGAAATTGTTTAGGCTTACATTTTTGAGGTTTCTTTTGGAGCTGGGGGTTGTGTTCATGGGTCCTGGGACGCGCCCCAAGAAATGCTGAGAGTGGGGACAAAGGTGTTTGCCCTCGTCTTGGCAGTGGGTCCTGGAAGGCGACAGGTTTTTAATGAGTATTTTCATTTCTCGCTCGCGGTTTGGCGGGGCAGCGCTGTGCCGGGTGGTGTGGAAGCTGCCGGGAAGACGCGGGAGGGGCGGAGGGAGGGGTCCCGGGTGCGGCACAGAAGGGGTTTGCGGAGTGAGGAGGCGTGAAGGGCTCGGCTGGAGGAGTCCGGACCTTGGGTGCGGGCCGGGTGCTCGCTGCGCCCACCGAGGGCGCGTTGCTGGACGGCGCTGCGCCGGGTGCAATTCCCGGCCAGACTCAGCACAACCGTGACAGCTGCGAGACCAGCAGAGGGGGCCCAGGCTTGGGCAAGGGTTTGAAGAGCCCCCCAGCGTTTGTGGGATCAGTGAAGTGCTAGGGAGAGGCTGTGCAGTCTGCCGTGCGCTCAGGTTGCGCGCCCTAGCTCTGGAGCGGCCGCGGCGCAGGCGGCGCGGGCAGGAGGTCTGGAGTAATGACAAACACATTTGGCCCCGAGTGAAGAAGTCGTCGTTGCCTCGCATTCCAGTAACTGGGATTTGAGGAATTTCGAACAGCGCTCCAAGGGGCCCTTATTGTGCGCGGTGGTCCCCACCCCCACCCGTCTCTGCGCTTCCCCATTCTCGGAGGAGCTGTAGCTGCACAGCCCCGGGCTCTGCTGCTGCAGCAGGAAAAAAAAAAAAAAAAAAAAAAGAGGAAAAGTCGTCAGAAAAGTGCGGAACTTCTTGTAGGGAAGTTAGGGACGATTCCCAACAGAGGAACTTAATTCCAGGTAAGACTGAAAGGTGGGGAGTCTAACCATCCTCAGCACATCCCTCGGGGATCCCGGGTCTGGACGCCCTCGCGTCTCCGTGCGCAGAAACGTGACACTCGCAGCCTTGCCGTCTCTGCACCGCCTCATCCTCTCCAGTCACCCCCTGGTTCTTCCCTGCGCCGGCCTCCTTTAGAGCCATCTCCTCGCACCCCTCTTTCCTACGCCGACTGTCCCCGTGGAAATCTGCCTTTATCCGTGAGGTTTACCTCTCCCTGCAGCGGCTGGGGAGCGGGCGGCGTCCACTTGGCTCAGAAACAACTGGGATCAGCGGTTCTCTTCGCGAAGGGTCGCGGCCAGCTCAGAACTGGAGTGTGACCCTATTCGAGGAAGGCCGCCCGCGGGGCTAGGAGCCGGGGCTGCCTGGCCAGGTGTGCTGGAGCGGTCAGTGGCCTGGCCTGGCGTTTCAGTCAGTGCCCTCTATCTGCTGTTCCCCCCCAGCCAGAGCGCCGGCCCCGCACTTTGCTCCTCCAGCCCTGCTAAGACTTCGGGACGTGGAGAAAAAGTGCCTGGAAGAACTTGCCACGCACTCCACCTCTGAGGGCGAAGCAAACCCGGGTTGGAGAGGGAGCGTGGACGGCCCTTGCTCAGGTCGGGACTGCCTGGCCCCTGGCTGAGCTGCCTGGAAAAGCCCGGGGCTGGGCGGTGTGGGAAACGGCGTTTTGGCTCCGCAGTCCAATTGCTCAACGTTTTGGATGGACTCGCCTTGCTGCGGTCGCTCCCGACCAGAACCAGGCAGATTTTTAGAGCAGGGAGAGACCTCTGGGGTACCCGGGGCACGGCAGTTAGCCACGCAGCTCACCGGACGAACACCCCAGAGCCCAAAGAGCTGCAGGGCCGGAGGAGTGCAGGAAGGGACCGCCGGGAGCGGACGTGTGCGCCCCCGTCGGATGCTGCGCAGAATTTGGTTTTCACCCCCACCCCCATCTGACCCACCCATCAGCCCGCGGGGGATGCTGTTTGCAACCTTCCCGCCTTCCCGCCTCTCTCGGATGAAGGGGGACCCTTCTCTAACTCCCTAATAGGCGGGGACCCGACCAGCCTTGTCAGCCACTACTTCGGGTTTTGCAAAGTCTTGCTTTTGGTTGGACCCAAGTGTAGCGGGACTCCAGGACTGGCGTCCCGAGACCCCGGGGGAAAGAAAAGGAGGGAGACACTGAGCAGGAGCGGGTAGCTGCCTCTCGGCCCTTGCACCAGCCTCGAGATAGTCTGAGAAGAATCCAAAGCAGAGCCCGGGCTCTCGGCCCCTGGTGCATTTTCCTACTGGGGCGCGGACTGGGGAGGGGTGCAGGGGAGGAGCGTGGGGCCGGGCTTTCAGCCGCTAACGCGTCTGGCGCCGAGGCGGGCCCATTTTGTGCCTCCCGGGGACTGGCCGTGGGCGGCGCGCAGCCTGGGGACGTGGTGACTAGCGCCTTCCTGCAAACCCCAGCGCCTGGGACTCCCTCCTGACTCCGGGAGCGGCGACAAGGTTACGTGTTGCTGATGGAAAAGTAGCAATTCTGGGGAGAGCTAAAAGCCAGCTTGGCAACCGAAAGGTGCGGCTCTCAGCGTGCGTCGCGTCAGACTTCGCGGGGTCCGAGCGCAGCATTCGTTGTCTGGGGTCCAGAGGGGACGGTCTTGGGGCCCGCCGCCCACGCGGGTTGTTGCGTTTGCCCACGCGCGCTAGCCGGGCTCTGCCGGTGCTGGTCTTTTGCTGAAGTGGCTCGGAGGCATTTCCTTTTGTTTTAAAACAAGCAGTGAGCCGAGGATCGGTTGGCAAAGGAGATTGAGGGGGATAAAGAAAACCTCGAACTTGGGGCGCTGCCTTCCCTGCTTCTGCAGCCACTCTCCTCTCCCCACCTTCTCTGCAAAAGGGAGCGAGAGGAACAGGCAGACATGAGTGTGCGCTGGGCAGCCGCGGCACTGGATAGCGTCGGGCAAGGTGGGCACTGGGGAGGGCCCGGTTCTTAAAAGCCAGTTCCTAAAAGCGGAGGGAGCGCAGTCTCAGCTGGCCCCGACCATCTCCGCCAGCAGCCCCCCGCCTTGTCGCGTTCGGGCCCATAGGAGGCGCTGGCGCACGACTGTAACCCTAAACCCCCTGCTCCCTCTCCACCCCACCCGGCCCCTCTCCCTCCACCCCGTCCTGCCCCCTCCCAGGTCTCAGCTGAAAACAATGCAAACGCCCAGCGTCGAGCCTGGGGCGCAGCGGCCGCTGCAGCTCTGAGCCTAGGAGCGCGGCGGGCAGGGGCGCGGAACCCCGCGGCTCGTTGCCACCAACCCTGGTGGGGCTGGGCGGCCGGGAGCGTGGGGGTGGTGGGAGGGGAGCGACCCACGCTGTAGCGGGAAGCAAGAGCGGACGGTGCCAGCGTGGAACCTCCCCGGCGAAAGCGGGCGAGCGGCGGCCGGGGCTGCGCTGCCGGCGACCGCGAGCGGAGCCTCCGCGCACTGGGGAGCTGGCGAGCCTGGTAAGATTCGCGGGCTGCTGCGCCCTCTGGCGGGGCTTGGGAGCGCGGCCCCGCGTACCACCAATCTCGGGCGGCCGGACCTCTAGCTGGAGACCGCCGGACCCCCGAAAGGCTAACCAGTCACCCGCCTACTTCTGGAGGGCTCAGATAGTCACCTCGCAGAGCTGCATGGACCCGGGCGCAGCTGCGGGGGCGCGGGGGGCGGAGATGGTGGGTGTGGGGAGATGGTAAAGTAAGAGAAACTGAGCAGGGAGGATGGAGGGTGCTCCTGGGCATTTGGGGGGAATGGTCGTGGTCCCCCTGGGCGCTTTGGGGGAATGGTCGTGGTTCCCCTGGGCGCTTTGGAGGAGTGGTCGTGGTCCCCCTGGGCGCTTTGGGGGAGGTGGGTGCTCCTAGGCGCTTTGGGGGAATGGTCGTGGTCCCCCTGGGCGCTTTGGGGGAGTTTTCGTGGTCCCCGTGGGCGCTTTGGGGGAGTGGTCGCGGTGCTCCTGTGCGCTTTGGGGGAGCAGTCGCCGACTTTTGTTTTCAAGCCCCGCGTTAAGTCCCCCCGCAGCGCAGGCGGCCTGTTGCTGTTCTGTTTTACAACTCTGCGTTATTGTGCAACGGGAACAGTCGTTTCCAATCAGCCCGCGGTTCCAGGGCGCGGGCCGTCGAGGCCCTCGCCGGGCGGGTTGACGAGGGGTGACAAGGGCGTGCAAACAGGTTGGGGAGCGCGGGCCAGGTAACGGCGTCGTGCCACAGCCCAGTTTGGCCAGGTGTTCGCCCCCCCGGCCCCCACCTGGCCAAACAAAATCCTGGACCACCCTCGCTTCTCTCGAGAGGTTTTTCCTGATGCACGTTCGCGTTCTCCTACCCTCCGAGAACCCGCTGGCCGGCAGAGCCTCTCGCAATGGTGATGGTGTCTGTCCCTCACCGAATTTTCCGGGGGCCCCGCGGAAAGTTAGTCATTTTCAGGGGTGATGTCCCTATTTGTGCTGCCATTCTGCGGGCCTCGAGCTGAGGTCACCGCGAAACCTGAAGGTGCAATCAAAGAAAGGTGGAGATTGGAGGTTAAGATTTGGGATGTTTTACTAATTTCCCCCCACCCCCTCCCGCCACCGCCTCCACCCGTCTCCCTCCTGGATTTGGGATCTTTTAGCTTAGAACCAGCAGCGGCGTCTGGTGTCCTGGAGCATCGCACCCCCGCCCCCACCCCGGGATGCACGTCCCTGGACCAACACTGCCATCTGCTGGTCCTACTTGGGAACGGCAATGACTTGAGGGGATGGGCTTTGCGGATGCCTTTTTTGAGTTCAAGATCCAGTAAAAGATGACAACTGATTTTATTTTCTTTTAAAACTCCAAGAATCACTGGGCGGACAATATTTATTTTGAGGACTTTTCGCAGGTTTTAGCATTAGTTAGTCCTTTGTATTTATGTAATGATCAAATTGCTTGCCTACCACATCTGATTGTCAGAGAGACCTTGAGAGGAAGGTAGGCATGTGCCTTTATGAGTGAAGTCTCTTTCTCTCTGTGTTGTGTGTGTGTGTGTGTGTGTGTGTGTGTGCGCGCAAGGTAGCTTGGTGATCCATCTCACGTTCAAGTGTACTACAAGATACAATGATTGTTGTCCTATTAGGGGTCATACTTATTTGATGACAATCCAAAGGAAGTGTCATTTTAGTCTCCTGTGGTTCAATATCTAGTGCAGGGTGAGCAGAAAGGTTTATGAGCTCAGATCATTCCATAAATGTTCCCATGAAAAATACTCTAGCCCCCACCTATCACTGGAATGTCTAATGGAGCTCAGGGAGACCAAAACAACAAAACTGGCTCTGGTGGAGTGCAGAAATGGTAAACACGCCCTTGGTGAAGTTGCCACCAGTGTAGACCCGCACTTAGATTGCCTGGACAGAATTTATGAGACTGAGTAGGACATTTGTCACGGGGAAAAAGCAGGATATGTAATTTTCACAGTTAGAATTAACTTAGGAGAGCTGAAATTAACTAAACCTCGGAAATCTGAATCTTGAAATCGTCAGTGGCTTGGGGACTGTGAGAGTATCTCCTGTGGCCTTTAATCATGCCAGGGTGGGGTGAAATTCAGTATCCAAAGCTCTGCACACGATGTTTTGTACAGTTGTTGATCAGGAAGCTAGCTCTCTGGCTCTATGAGAATGCAGAGCTCTTCTGGAAATGGGGCTGTGGCATTGCTAGCTTTGTTTACTCTCTAGCTTGGCTGTGGTCTTTGGGTATAAGGTCACGCTTGATGGCTCTTCACATCTGTCTGCAGAGATGGGATGGCAACCTGTTAAAAAGAAAATAGTGACTGCAAATATATGTGACTATATGTATTGATTTAATTTAAAATAATCTTGATAACTATACTACCTGGGCTGAAGGGGAATGCAGATCTGCTTTTCCACCAGGCAGGTGATTCAGGACCAGTCACATGGTTTCTGGGACCTGCTGTTCATGGTCAGGAGAAGTTGAAGTAGCCACATGACATTCCTCTCATCTAAAACTGTGGGTTCCTATGAGCTGGCTACTAGCTGGCCAATCATGGGCAACTGTGACCTATTTGCTATCTACAAATCACAGCAGAGCAGTCCTTGACTACATGGGAGTGTAGCCCGCATCATGAGGCAGGCCCAGGACGCGTTTACCTGATTACATGACTATCTCCGTGGTGGTCTCGGGATAACTTTACCTGTGATAACATCAAATATTCTGCTGACGCAAATGTCTCTTGACGCATGGTCACGATGTCCCCTTCCCTGTCCCTTGTAAAAACTTTGTCCCCTATCCCTATCCCACCCTCCGGGCTTTATTCCTTATACCATTGTCGCATGATCAGCTTTTACTAGCTTGTGTGCTTTCAATAAATGGCACAGGAACTTCTGCTCAAATAGCAGAGTCTTGCCGTGCAAACCTGCTCCACAACAGCTGTGCCCCTCATTGTGTTCCCACCGCAAAGCAGCAACAAAATTCCTGTCACAACATAAAACATCTTAGGAGTCTGCAGAAAGAGAATCAATATGAAAACCAATAGCTGCAGTTTCCAAAGTCCTTTCAATTTAGTGATATTATTTAGTTTTTATAATTATGTAGGAAGCCCAGCCAGCAAGTCAGTTTATTAGTCCCAGTTTCCAGAGGAAGAGATTAGGGTTCAGAGAGATGGATCATGTCAAATATGGAATCAGAGCCAGTCCAATGTGCTTTCCATTCTGAGAGAAGGAAGGAGAAGGACGAAAGAATGGGGGTGGGGTGGAGAGAACCCCAAGTCACTTGCCTGAAAGTGACTTTGACCATTCTCTAATGACGGCAATGCTTTTTTGGAGTTGTGATTTATAAAGAATTGCGACTGAAGTCCCAGAATAGAGTATGAAAGAAATGATTGCTTTTAAAAAAAATTTGATGAAATTCTTTGTTTCTCCTTGCAAAGCGATTTGCTCTTACTGGCTCACAATGTCTATGTTACACACTGTATGTCTATGCATGGGTATTATATAATGTTTAGTTCATATTGCATTACAACATGTAATTGCAATGTCAATTACTTATATTTGCACTTCTGACTTTTGGATGAGCTCCAGGATAGGGGTTACAGATTAAAGATGAGCTTTTACTCTCTGGGTAGAAAAGCACCGGAAATAGTAAGTGGGTCTCCTAGAGATTCTCACTACAGGGCCAGCGCCTAGGGAAGCCTCCCTTCTCTCCTGTGGTTTTCCATTACCTCCCTGTAGGACAAACATTCTGTAATTATTTAGGAGTAAATTGTCTGAGTTACAGATGAGTAATGACATGAAACTTCACAAATACTCCTGGATTTCGAGCCAAGGGGAACCACTCTTATCAGAGAAAGGAGTTGGAAATCTTAAGCAAACACATGTTGATTCTCAGTATTCGCATCATTATCACACATCACCCACTTGGTATGGCAGTCAGCAAGCCTCCCTGGCAGCAGCTCTGCCCTATCTGGACACACAAGAGGAAATCTGGTAGGGCCTGGCCTGGGCAAAACGCTGCTCAGAGCCACCCTGTAAAAGCAGCAAGCCCCTCTCTCAAGCTCGGGAATGCTTTAAAGATGCATCCTTGGCAAGCTCTGCTAGAGAAATACAGGATATAAATGTGATAAAACCCAAGACATCAAGCTGGCTCTGGAGGGCTCCTTTGAAGTGCGCTAAGTGGATTATCAGTGGGAGGTTGATATTTATATGTACAAACACACAGGCCTTTACTGCTAATTGCGGTAAATCAGGCTGGCCAGCCTGGCTCTGGGGCCTGCTGTGCCCGCTCATTGCACTGGAGTGGAAACCCTGCCTCCCCGGGCACATGCCAGGATCCTCGGAGCCCTCAGCCAGCCAACACTGTGCAAATTGCATTTGGGTTCACAGCACAGCAATTATGCTCCTGTCACTCTGGTGAACAGAGAAGGAAAGCAGGGGCAATTTGCATGAGGAAATAGTTGAAGCTTGAGGAGGGGGGTGCACACTAGGCTGATACACTGACCTTCCCTTGAGAGAGACCATATGGTAGATTGGAGAGAGCATAGCTTTTGGATCACACAGACTTTGTGTGAGAAGTGTGGCTTTCCCACCAGCTGTGTGACTTCTGATCATTTGCTAAGCTTCTCTGAGCCTCAAGGGCCACTTCTTAAAAATCAAATGTGTCACAGGGTTATTATCAACAAACACAGCATACACAGAAAAACTTTGACTTAACAACTATGGATTTCTTGCCCTCAAGAAATTGCAGAATTATGTTTTTTCTTTTCAACTTACTGCTCATTACCAGCCTACCAGCCTTCACTCTGTCCTTTTCCCTCCTTCATTGTCTTGGTGGAATTCAGTGAAGTAGAAATCTGAATTCTTGCCACCTTCAAGCAAAAATGCATCATCAGGGCACCACCCAAAACTGCTGTCTGCTGGGTCTTCTCCAGCTTTGCTTTTCCTCCCCTCCAAAGGGCAAACATCTAGGTTTATCCACAAGGACACAGTGACTTTCCCCTTTATTGTTCTGTGTTTTAGACAGTTTACTCAGGACTCATGAGCACATGACCTCAGGTTCCAAAGTCAGGGATGGAACAAGTTAAGTCCATGAGCTCATTCCATTGCATGAGCTGGGGATTTGTGCCACTGAGGGACCCAGTGTGGGTGGGCCCAGGCTTACGTGGGGCTTTATTAGGGGTCCTCTTGGGGCCTGTATCACTGCCTAGATCCTTCAGTGGGGCCTATGCTATTGGAATTCAGTTGCTCAACAGCCTCAACACCTGTAGCCCCTTTGCTGCCCCTTTTCCTGGACTTCAGTGAGTCCCGTCACCAGTGACTACATGCCGGAGGAGTGGAGGGCATGAAACACAGGTGTGGGCCTCATGACAAAAAGGATAAAGAAAAGGCTTTCTAAATTCCTGCTATGAGTGAGACCATCCAGTATTTTTCTTTTTCTTTCTGGCTTATTTCTCTGAGCATGATCCCTTCCAGCTCCATCCATGTTGCTGCAAACTGCATGAGTTTATCTTTTTTGATTGCTGAGTAATATAAGGGACCAGGAAAAAGATTAATTATAATAAAGTAAAAATCAAAATCAACCAGCAACTATAAACCAGAGACACTCTACGGGTGGGTGGGGGGGGAGAGGAATAGGATGAAAACAAGGGGGATGGGAATTATATGGGGACCATAATCATGATGAAAATGCATACATTGCCCCAAAATGAAAAATGATGTAAAAATATATATAAAATAAAAAAAAAAAAAAAGAAAAGAAAAGGCTTTGTAGCCAGTAGGCCAGAAGGGACTCCTCAGTGGTTTACCCTGGGGTGGCAGCGGCCCTTTCTGGTCATCCTCACGGTTCTTTTTCATGCTCTCCCCTCCTTTCGTCTTACCCATTGAGTACCCTGTTTGTGTTTTAGGCACCCTCAGTTTCCATCTGTCTCTCTGCTTCTCTTCTGTTCCCCAGATTTTGTTGTAGGAAATCAAGCAGTTGAGAACTTAAGCAGACAGAACTTGGGAAGGACAAGCAGAAAAAAACAAAATAAATAAAAATCTTAAAAATAAAAACAAAACTGTAAGATGCCTGTCTGCTTATTTATTTTATTTAATTTTTAAAATTTTTTCTTGCCTCTACCAAACCACCTGTGCCCATGTGCCATCTGCCTCCCTCTCCCATCCCCTCCACCTTTCCCTCCATTCTCTCTGGTAAGCTTTATCTTCTTGTTTTTCTGAGTTTAAATTTTTATTTTCTCTATTGTTTGTGTGTAATATTTTTTGGTATTTATATTCCACAGATGATTGAAACCATCCAATATCTATCTTGTGCTTTTTGGCTGATTTCACTCAACATAGGTGCCAAATGCCACTACTTCATTTTTCTTCACAGCTGTGTAATATTCCATAGGCATTTTACTGTTTTAATCGTGAATTTAATCTGAGACATTTTTGACTGAAATGATGCTACTAACATTTTCCACACTGCAAAGCATAAGAAGTACCAACCTCATAGGTTGTCATGTTGACTAACACAGTTTCTGTTTGATTTTTGTCTTTTCAGTTTTCCACAACTATGGGGACTTCCCATTGGGCATTCCTGGTCCTAGGCTGTCTCCTCGCAGGTATGGATCCTGGGTGTCTCTGCGCTCATTGTCCTAGGGGGAAGCCTGGTTGTCTAAGTTCTTTGCTTAAGGCACACACAGTCCAAAAGAGTGAATCGAAGTAGAAAACTGTGTTGTCCAGAATGATCACAAGCCCTTCTGTTCCCTTTGCTGGATGACACTAATTCCAATTCAAAAAGAATGCCTCCCCCTTTTAGTGTGTAGGTTTAATCCTAGCATTGAAATGTGAGGAATAAGAGTGTAAATGTGTCCACCATTCTCTTCCTTCTCCTGCAATATGTATTTCTAACAGAGGTGGATCAGAGAAATTAAGACTGTTCAAAGAAGATACATAATGGAAAATTTGCCCAGCAAATTATATCTGCCTTCAGTCATACCCATCTTAAGTAGAAGATATTTAAATTGCTGGAAAGTCTCAGAGCCACCGTCTCCCTTAGAATTGAATTGATCTATTATTTGACTCTTGGGGAATCTTACTAATTCCTTTCTACCAGGAGGATGCCATTGGGGCCATTTGTTGAACTATTTATTGGACTTTCTTAGTTTTCATCCAGATACTCAATGCATTGTTGATGTTCACCAGGAAGCCATTGTTTTGCTAGTCTGAGGAGTTAAGTAGTCTGAGAGTGTCTTAGGTCTTGTTCCACCTGGATAAAGTAGAAGTAAGTGAGGGCAGTGATTTAGTAGTTCTAAATGTGTCAGGATGCACCCATCCACAGGGCAATGGTGACCCAGATGTACTTATATCTCCCATCTTAAGAAGCTGCAGGACTCATGGTGGGTGCATATTGAAGTTGGTTGGGGTTCCCACATTGGGATCCAAGGGAGATTAGAGACCATTCATTGATAATTAGAGATATAATACACAATGTCTCTTCTATCAGGGCTTTAGACAGGGAAGCTAGACTGAAATTTTAGGTTCTAAGATGAACTTAAAGTTTTCACTCCCAGGACTTACTTGTTATTTATTTTTTAATTAAACCCCACCTCCCCCCCGGCTTCAGCTTCTGGAAACCATTAGAAGGAAGGCATGCCAGATTGTATGAGAAATGGGAGATGCACAATTCTTGAGCATAAATCTGCTTTGTGCTTTGTTCTGCCAGCCTCCCTGCCTCTGTTTTCTTCCCGTTTCTTACTGAAGGAAGCCTCTGCGGGGAATGTGCACCCATGTGAACGCATATGTGCCTGAGCCTATGCCTCTTGCGATATTTTATGGTCACAGATAAGAGTCTAAAATATGGAATTGAAATCAGACGCCCTCTCTCCATTGGAGTGTTTGGGAGGGTGGATCTAGGGGGGCTGGGGGCTTTTGAGGTCTTTGGAGCATTTGCTGCTCTCAGCAGATGCGGCGGCTATTACAATGGAGGGCCTTTCATGGGCATCCAGGCTAACGGATTTTTGCGTAGAAATGGTCATTGTTGATCTGAGCTGCTACTGTCGCTTCTCTCAGTTCTCTGGGTGAGACAGTCCTTTCTGGCTGCCTCCTATTCAGAGCGTGTTTCCTTTTACAGGACCGAGCCTAATCCTCTGCCAGCTTTCATTCCCCTCTATCCTTCCAAACGAAAATGAAAAGGTTGTGCAGCTGAATTCATCCTTTTCTCTGAGATGCTTTGGGGAGAGTGAAGTGAGCTGGCAGTACCCCATGTCTGAAGAAGAGAACCCCAATGTGGAAATCAGAAATGAAGAAAACAACAGTGGCCTTTTTGTGACAGTGTTGGAGGTGGTCGGCGCCTCGGCGGCCCACACGGGACTGTACACTTGCTATTACAACCACACGCAGGCAGAGGAAAGCGAGATTGAAGGCAGAAGCATCTATATCTACGTGCCAGGTGAGCCACAGGCCCCCCGGGCTGGCCTCGCGTCGTCCTGTCCTTCTCGGATGAACGTTTGGTTTTCATTCTCGGGGCTTATGTGTTCTTATATTTGAATGAAAATAACCTGTTCACTGTTAACGCATGAAAGTGTTTTTTTTTTTATTGTAAAATAATAAATATTTATTGGAGAAAAGTTTTACACATACAGGAAAACGCACAAGGTTAAATAAAGATCAGTTGTAATGTCATCAAGAAATCACTGCTAAGGTGTTGAATCTTGTTACATTTTGAAAACCATTTTTATTATGGTAGATCCTTTATGGGCATTGTGCAAACCATTGGAAGTAAACTCAATTCTATTCAGTTCACTCAAGTTCAACAGATACTTATTGTGTGTGGGGGGACTGTACTGAGTGTCAGGGGTCACAAACATCAATAAGGTGGGCCTGATCTTGGCGTTGCTGATAGTGCATGATAATAGCTTCCAAGTGACCATACTGTGCTTCAGATTCAATAATGCATATATTTACTCTTGATGACGTGCAAGGAATGGTTCTTTCCTTTTAATTAAAATTTAGGGGCAATTTCCATACTAATGATGTTGTCTCTTGTCCTTGGAGAAGGTAGATGTCAATTAAGAGTAAGATGAGCTTAGCATGAAAGGGTGATATGAGGGGAGAGCCTATGAGGGCAGGTGGAGAGGGATCCTGTAGAGCCCTTACTCTCATGGTAAGTGACAGAGAGTAACAGAGGGGGAAGGAAGGCGCTGTAGATGAGTCCTAGACCTCTGTATAAGGAAGGTCCAGGAGTGCTCCATTTGCACATTGTTATCTGTTGGAAGCTTCCCTGAAGGATGAGGCCTTGGGTTGTGATGGACTTCAGAGCCCAGCCTTGGACATTTATGCCCCCTATAGCCAGGGGAGTGCATGGGGCTTTCTTTCAGCAACCATCCTTATTGAGCCATGAGCTTGAGATGCATTTGGTCTACTACCCGCCTAGCATTCCCTGTGCGCTCCTTGGCGATTATCTTTATCACTTACATCATCTGTGTCTAGATCTGTGCTATGTCAGTGTCAGCTCTCCCGATGTGTATATTTACACCTGTGTATCTGTACCTAGATCTGTATCTATAGCTGTATCTGTACCTACACCTATATCTGTCTTTGTAGCTATATCATTGTACCTATGTGTCTATCTGTCCATGCATATATCTGTATAACTCTTCCTATACCTACCTATGTTATATCTGTATATATTATTGAATTCTACCGAAGACAGTTGTTAAGAAGACCATGACATTATTTAAACTCTGCATACTTATAAGTAAGACTTACATCATAAAGGAGGTCCTAGCTCATGTGGATACCAAACTGAAATTAATTTGCAGCTTTATTGGAATCTTTGCTAAAAGACTTCAAGAATTTGGAATTCTAAACACAAATTCAAGTGTTGGCATGTAGGTGGAGGAATTGAAAGGGGCTATGGCTCGAGTACAAATAAACAAACACATTTAAACCATTTACAACTCTTGCTATACTTATTACTTAGGCAGAAGTAAAGCCAAGGAGGTTTCTGAGGTATATCTTCCTACCTTTTTTGCTTTTTTATGTTCTTAAAATTGGCATCTCTTCCTGATCTGTAATCATGGGCATCCGAGTGGATCTAAACCCTTTTTACTTCTTTCACTATGTTTAATCTATGGGAACTTTCCTTCCTCATAATAAGAAAAATTGTTGCAAAAAGCGGTAGTATTTAGTCTGTCACTTCCCACTTCATTCACACATAAATGCTACACTTATATTCCTCTAAATTTGGAGGTAACCTCTGACCTGCCACGAATGGATGGTACATAAGTCCTGGAGTTTTGATTCCCTTAAAATTATCTAAAAGTTCTTCTCATTCCTCTTTCCCCCAGCACAAATATCACTGTGGTCAGACAGTTTGGGATCTTTTTATTTGCAGTTACAGAGATAAAAGGGCTCTTTCTGAAACTGATTCTCGAATCACTATAGTACTTCTTGCCATCATGGCTTAAGTAGCTTGTCTTTTAAAAAGGAAAGTCTCAAATTTTTAAATTAATAAATTTCTTTTATTATTCAAGAGACTTTTTTAATAGGTAAGTTACCTATTGGTTATAGGTAATAGAAATTCTAAAAAGCAACTCATGATTTTAAAAATTAGGACTTTTCTCTTGTTTTGAGCAGTTTATTATCCATTTTTTTTTGTTTTGTTTTAGGTAGTTGTTTACATTTTGTTTACATTTACAATTCCTGGCTAATGTTCTTATTTAACATCAGTATTTTTTATTAAGCTATAGGCAGTTTGGCCTGGTTCATACTTTAAAATCACCTTCTCTCTGTTAAGATGACTAATGTCTATGGGGTGAAGCTTCAGGGTACATGTGTGAAGGTAAAATTCACACTTAATATAAAGATTAATGCTGGTGGGGTAATTTTTCTGCAGAGAGTCATAAAAGAGGAATTAATATGAAATTTGGTTTTCTTTCTTTTTTAAATGACAGACCCAGATATAGCCTTCGTCCCTCTAGGAATGACAGATTATTTAGTCATCGTGGAGGACGATGACTCTGCCATCATACCTTGTCGCACGACTGACCCCGAGACTCCGGTCACCTTGCTCAACAGCGACGGAGAGGTGCAGGCCTCCGCCTCCTACGACAGCAGACAGGGCTTTAATGGCACATTTACCGTTGGGTCCTATACCTGTGAGGCCACTGTCAAAGGGAGGAAGTTCAAGACCATCGCGTTCAATGTTTACGCTTTAAAAGGTATTGGTACCCTCTTGGTCCTTCTTAGAGTCGGAGTTACAGACAAAATAATCAGATGCATGTAGAATTAAAGAAACAATTATACATATTCTCTGATGATGGAGATCTTGAATTCTGATTTGGGGATGTAAGAGGCCACTTTCACCATACAGTGTTTGTTAGACTGGCCCCTGTGGCTGTGATAATGTTCAACTTCATATAACTAGAGGCAAAATCTTTCTTATTCCTGTAAGATTTCATGTTTCATTAGTTGAATTTAAAATACTGTAAGGAATTCTTTTCTTGCATAAGCTTCTTACAGTTTTTCTCACATTCCTGACCACAGGAGCCTTCAAACAAACACATTCCTGTAGGGGGTTGGATGCCCAAATTAATTTTTGCAACTTAAGAAAAGTTATTTTGATTTTGAGAAAAGTTGGTGGTTGTAGACTTCATCCCTTTGATGTGAGTGGTTTAGGTGCCTGGGAAACCTTGGGGTCAATGTTATTGAGCACTTGCACATGGGTCTGGCAGCAGGTGAACATGCCCCTGGGTCCTTAGGAAGGTTATTTTAGGTCAGGCACTGTACTTGGTTCTAGAAAAGTACTGAGAATAACTGGGGAGCAGAGTGAGTCAAGAAAAACTGGGGGAAGAAGAGGGGTAAAAATGGTAAGTGATGGGATGGCAGCAAAGTGTCCACAGGAGAGCTGGTCAAGAAAGGTTGTCTGATTAAATGAAAATACCCATCAGAGATCACAGAAGAGCACCACCATGATTAACCTGGATGCTCAGGAATGTGGTGTTCTCATTTAATTGCAATTTATTCTTACCATTATTATTTAATGTGTATAGCATATGTATTTGTGTACACCCACGCACAAATATGTTATTTTGGGTTATTAACTATAAGCCAAATTATGTATGCCAACCCAGTATCAAGGCTTCTGAGATTTTCAGATGTTTGTCTTGATCAAAGTGCTTTGCAAATTATTTTTCAGAATTTCCTTAAAAAAAATCCAAACCATATGAAGATCCTAACTATACTATGGATATTTAAGCCCCTGTGTTTGTTCTTTTCTTCTTAATAGCAACATCAAACCTTGATCTGAAAATGGAAGCTCTTAAAACTGTCTATAAGTCAGGGGAAACAGTTGAGGTCACCTGTGCAGTCTTTAACAATGAGGTGGTG
Source organism: Talpa occidentalis (assembly GCF_014898055.3). NCBI lineage: Eukaryota > Metazoa > Chordata > Mammalia > Eulipotyphla > Talpidae > Talpa > Talpa occidentalis. The sequence goes on from NW_023604972.1 coordinate 29,900,831, forward strand.
GACCTTCAGTGGACTTACCCTGGAGAAGTGGTAGGTATCCTCAAGGCTCCTGGTGGCAGAGTGGGGCACAGCTGGACTTCAAAGACCTATCCTTGATAAAGACCTGCTCCTGATGGAGCTCGTCATTGAGCATCTCATCTCTGAAATGGGCAATTAGCAGGTTTTAAGACCCATTTGTTTTGATAGATGACTCTATGGTTCTTTGAGAGGTAGGGGAGTTTGAGTTGACAAAAGCTGGACCAAGATTTCAGATTGCACAAAGGCTGTACACTGTACCTTCTCTTTCACAGGGTGTTTCTTTTCTTTCAGAAATATGAAGGCTCTATGGCTATAACAAACAATATTAGAAAAGAACAAAATAGGATTTTCAAGTTTGCTAGTTGCTGAGATAGTCATACATTCTCATTTCCTTGACTGCCATACCTTTGGGTTTGGAAGTGTTTGATAATGTGGATTGCCTGTTCCCCTTGCATTTCTACTTCGTTGCTACTCAGGGCACAAGTTTCTGCCTCCTATCTGCTCCATATTTGTTTGCATGGCTCGCCTTCAGTGAACAGGCATAGCTTTAATTATTCAGGAAGATTTGCTAAATCCAACCACTCTGGTAGAAGCTGGTCCATGCAAAGAAGAAGGGGGCAAGAGAGGAGTGTAGAGAGAATAGAGAAAGAGGTGCCTGTGCCATCTCTTGCCATTGGGGATATATACGCATTGTCTCATCCATCCTAATGCTCATGGTAAATGTGTAAGAGGAGTGAGTGTAAAGGGCTATGACAGCCCACTGCAGAAATGACTAGCCATGCTGAGTACGGCGGCTTCATGGAGCACAAAAATCCCATATAAATATATATTTGTCCCTTCACTCCTGACTTGCAAATTTCTGCTCCCTGCTTTGGCATCTGGGCATTTCCTCTCCTGTTCCATGCTCTTGCTGCCACTCTCCCTTTCCCTTCAGGGCATCAAATTGCAAGTTGGGCATGTCCACATATTGCCTTGTAAGCCTCGCTTACAGTCCAATATGAATACATGTTGCCTGAAATATGAAACTACTTTATTTTTATGTTCATACTTGCTTGACCTTTATCTTCAAAATAGAAATATTTTCATTTATTAGGGATAGACATTTTTTCCCAAACCAAGGTATGTGCTATTTGACCCCAAAATGCATATTAGTAGTGAAAATACTGTTTTATAAAACAAATTTTTTTATCTGATGAGAAAAGTAATGCAGGTTTTGTTGTTGAAACTTTATAAATTATAGTTGAAAAGGAAAAGCCCTTCCCAGGGTATCACCATTAGTATCCTAGGGAAATAAGTCTTGTTTATACATAGATAAATGTTTCGTAATTAATAGGTATTATAGCTTAATTTTTTTGTTTTTTTTTAATTTATTTTGATATTTGGGCATTATACTTTAAATAATACTCTGTTATATTATTTTTCTGTAGTATAACACCAATACCTTATTGTGCCATTAAGTACCCTTTTCAAACATGATTTTGTAAGGAGGTTAGCTTAAAATATTTTTTTAAACTAGACTAAATTTTTTAGAGTAGTTTTAAGTTCACAGCGAATTTGCGTGGAATGTATGTTGATTTTCCATATGCCCCCTGTCGCCACACAAGCACAACCTTCCACATTATCAACTTTCCACATTACCCCAGAGCGCTACATTTGAAAGAATCTTTGAACCTACTTGTGCGCGCATCGGTCACAGTCCACAGTTTACACGAGGGTTCACTCTTAGGAGCTGACTTTTTAAAAGTGGGTTTTCCTCCCATTCTGCTGTAGAAAGGCAAAGGCATCACAAAGCTGGAGGAAATCAAAGTCCCGTCCATCACATTGGTGTATACTCTGAAGGTCCCCGATGCCACGGTGAAAGATAGTGGAGATTATGAATGTGCTGCCCGCCAGGCCACCAAGGAGGTGAAAGAGATGAAGAAGGTCACCATTTCTGTCCATGGTACATTCTGCTTTCTAAAATGTCCATCACCCATGCTACTCGGGAGCTTCTTGCACTGATCACTATTTAATGGAAACTCTCCCCTGTACAGAGAAAGGGTTCATTGAAATCGAACCTAACTTCAGTCAGTTGGAAACTGTCAACCTGCATGAAGTCAAGCACTTTGTGGTAGATGTGCAGGCCTACCCTCCTCCCCGGATATCCTGGTTGAAGGACAATCTGACTCTGATCGAGAACCTCACCGAGATCACCACTGACGTAGAAAAGATTCAGGAAATAAGGTAAAGCAGCACCCTGCCCAAGTATCCCTTTCCTTTGATGTGTGATAGTCGGAGGTGCTGTGTCACACAACTCAAATCTAGAGTCGATTTAGAAAAATGCAGCGATCTGAATTAGGATTACCTTTAATGATAATATTGCAATGTGGAGATGGTAGACTGGTAAGTAATTAATAATAAGAGAAGAAAGAACTGAGGAGCTCTATGCGCCAATGAAAGACAGGTACCTACATCTCACACGGGGTGGAGGGAAGACCATAAAGTTGGACCCATTTGGATTGAATATATTCTTTGATGTCCATTATGCATACTGCAAGTAGACAGTTATGGTTATTCCTGTTGCAAGGCAATCATCACATAAATTTACATGAAATAAAACATCATCAACTTAATTTGAAACACATTTGCCCTAGTCACAGCCTACACAGGAAATAAGAGAGCCTGGATAACTTTGGTTAGTAGGAAGCGTACAGTGAGTGGTTTGGATGACTGCTCTCTGAAGAGAACAGAAGACTACACTCGCCTCTTAACTAGTGGTAGGGTTTTGGGTCACCTGTCAGCCTGTTTCCTCATCAAAATCCAGGGTTAATAATATCTTGTGTCCTTCCAGGCAAGGAATTGGGTCAGATGATATTTTGAAGTCTGTTGCATATTTTTAAGCTCTAAACTGGAATCCAAGAGCAGAAGGCACATCTCAAAGGCCCCAGCTAATCCAGTCCTGTACCAAGGGACAAAATTCAGTGGTGTATTTCCAGCTTTCTGGGCAGAGGAGAATAGAACCTCTCTCATCAGATTACTTAGCCCCAGGATTTGCTTTCTTCTTTTCCTATTACATCCCATATGTAATTGAGAAGCAGTGTTTGAGACAGTGAGATTGTGCAACCTCTGCTGTAGAACAGTGATGGAAAAAGAAGGGGACACTGAATCTGGAAGGCATTCAGATGATGTAAAATGAAGATATGTGAAGAGGTGGTCATGGTGAGCCATCCACTAGGCTGTGAGGTTGGAGAGGAGCGGGGTAGCCTGGCACAGCCAACACTTGCACGGGCAATCTGCAAAGGCTTCTGAGGCACCATCAATAGAGCTGACAGGAATAAACTCACCAACTGAGTGGCTCAGGGAAGCTGCCTGACTCAAGAGTTCCTCCAGCACATACTCTTCCTGCCATTATGGATGGGCTGGAGAACAGAAGGATGAACATGACAGATGGGGCATCTGGCTTCCTGGAACGTAGAACTCCATTGGCTTTCTTGGCTGAACGTGTGTACAAAATGAAGGACAGAAGATCATTTGGCTATCAGCAGCCTGGCGAGCCTGAGGGGACTCTAAGGAAATGTGGTCCTGAAGCCTGTCCAGGAGGGGGCAGCAAAGGAAAAACCAGCCAAGCATGCTCCCCAAAATACCAGAAAACTTGACATTTGCAAAGTACTTTTAAGCCTTCAAAATACTTGCACACATTTCATCGATCCAATTCATTTCATTGAACTAATTCTTGAAATGACTTTATGCTATGCATACAATTATCCCATGTTACACGTGAGGAAACTGAGGCACAGGCAATTTCAATAATGTCCAAGGTCTGCTCACTCCATGGCCAGTGATCCTGTGCTTCAGTTGCTTTTCCACTTTGTGATGTCCCGTAAAGAAAGACAGTCAGATGGATACCTACTTTATTGATGGACACAAGTGTGCCTGGCTGTCAAATGGGTTTTTGTTGTTTTGACAAGAGAAAACAAAACAATTTAATAAAACATTGATTCAAAGAAGAGACCCAGCAAACTTCAAATAAATCCCAGTCAAATGTTACTGATGTCATATATAAGAAAACTTTTAGGAGAAATTCCTTTTAATAAAGTATGAGGAGAGCATGGTAGAGTGTGGGCTGGAGGACAGTGGGCTCTTTTGTGGTGGGAAAACTATGGTGACTGCATCTGAGGGGAGACATCTTATACTGTGAAAAAATAAACAAGGGTGTTTTTAAAAAAGTATGAAGAAATACAGCAATTAAAAAAAATAAAGTAGAAAATATAGTTTCTACAAATATAACTATTCAGGTTATGGAATCTGGAACTTTAAAAACATTTAAACATAAAGATGGTGCATTGTAAGATGCCTCACTCCATTCTGGTCCCCATCTGCCCAGTCCTCTTCTTTCATCCATGGGGAAATACTTTTGTTAGTTTCATTAAGTTCTTACAAAACCTTCTAGAGCCTTTTTAAGCAAATACAAGCAAGTTATATCCCAGCAATCTCTCCATATCAGCACATACAGAGCATGCTCGTTCTTTTTCCCAGTGGTTTCCGTTGTTGAACCATCTAAATAATGGCTATTTAGGGGAAGCAGGTATTTTTTTTTAAAAAAGATACAAATCAATAGCTTATAAAAGGGAAAGTTAGTGGGGTGTGTCTATTCCCGCTCAGAAGTCAGGCTTTACCAGATGGTTGCAGTTGGAACCACACAAGTGGTTGCTCATCTCAGAATGTTTAAACGGCTTTCTGTTTGAGAATTAAGTGCCTACAACCCAGACCTTCAACATGTGGAAAGTGTATCTAGAATCCCTGAAAAGTGACAACATAAAAAGATGTTTTTGGTTTTCACAAAAACAAAATTTAAATTGCAGATGGTAATTGCTGAGACGATTAGAATTTGACTACTACTTGCTATACCAAAGTCTTTTTCTTTCAAGGTATCGAAGCAAATTAAAGCTGATCCGAGCTAAGGAGGAAGACAGTGGCCATTATACTATTGTAGTTCAAAATGAAGATGATGTGAAAAGCTATACTTTTGAACTCTTAACTCAAGGTATGTAAGGGCAGGAAAAAGATAATGCTACTCAGTGAACACTTGTTTCCCAAGGAGAGCCTGGCACTTTACTTCCAGGTCTTGGAAGGTAAAGCAGCACTTTAGGGTGAAGCAGGGACTGGAGATGTCACTTACAGAGATAGCTTTGTTAGATTTATGAATTCACATAATTCTGGGAGTTTCTAGGCTCTTCTGGAACAGTCTGGGAATTCCCAGGCTCCAACAGCTTCCTTAGCACCTGCTTCTCAATCTGGCACCTTCTAATTCTGTGAAGAGTGAAGTAATGCTTTTTAGTCCAGAGGGCCATGGATTGTTCCAGAGAGTTTTGGTATTTTTGCTTAGCTTCTCCTGTAGGTATTGCACAGTGGCCCTTATCCGAATGGAGTGTCCCAGCCTATATCCATTCATCACCTATTCATTGAGTTCCTACCATGTGCCATGTGCTGTCTTAGGTGAGCTCATTTGACCCTCACAGTAAATCTGTGAGAAGAATGAGCATATCTCTTACTCGATCCCAGATTAAAAACTAATAATATCCCACAGGTGCACTTTGATAAGTGTTGCTTTAGACTTTGCTTTAGCTAAATCCCTTAGTTGGATCCCAAGCTATAATATAATTTCAAGAGCCACCTTGCCTTTCAAGTCAAATAACCACAGGGTCTTTACACTCCCCTCGTTCCACAGGGCAGAGATCCTAAAATGCTAACACTGTGGAATTGCTCTTCACCAGGTGGGTCTGTCCACACTGGGGTGTCACTAAATAAACAACCAGGTTCAGAGTCACAGGTCACCAGGACAAACTCAGAACTTATATTCCATGTGGTCATTCCCAGAAGTTGTGGGACTTGAATCATTCACTTCCCATTTCCTTCCATCTCTTGCAGTTCCCTCATCTATTCTGGACTTGGTCGATGACCACCATGGCTCTACCGGGGGACAGACGGTGAGGTGCACAGCCGAAGGGACACCCCTTCCTGAGATCGAGTGGATGATCTGCAAGGATATTAAGAAGTATGGAAACCAGACCATCCTTTCTTTTTTTGTGGTTAGAATATTTCTCCCTTGACACAAAGGATCTCCAATGAAATTTATTTATTTATTTATTAAAAAGATTATTTATTTATTTATACAAGCACTGGGTACAGTCAGAAGTGTGGGAGGGTGAGAGAATTCACCAGAGCCAGAGCGGGCAGCAGAGCAGGCAGAAGGACCGAAGTACACTGCTGAGGGAGCAGCAGGCGGCATGAGAGGTCTGCGCACCATGTGGGACCCTCCTCCAGTGGCCGGGGAGAAGCTGGGGATCGAACCGGCGCTGCAGAGGCTGTGGGCAGCTTGGCAGCCCAGCGCTCAACCGCTGCGCCACCAGGGGAGGCCTTGAAATTTATTTCTTTTCTTTTTTTTTTTTAATGTCTTTTAGGAAATTCTTTTTTAAAAAGATTTATTTATGTGTACAAGAGCTGGGGTACAGGCCAGAGGTGTGGGGGGTAAGAGGATTCACCAGAGACAGAGTGGGGAACAGAACAGGTGGATTGACTGAAATACACTGCTGAGGGGAGCAGCAGGTGAGTCAGGAGAGGTCTGCTGTGCCATGTGGGTTGCTCCCTGGCGGGCCAGGGATCGAACTTGTGCTGCAGTAGCTGCAGATAGTTTCATAGGTTGCTTCTTAACCCCTTGCGCCACCAGGGAGGCCCCCGAATTTTACTTCTTTTGATGGCTCTTCATCTTTTTGATTCTAGTTTGACCTAAGTTTGGTGAACTACAAGTTAGGTTCTGAAGGGATACTCCATGTGTGTGTGCTGTGTGTGCGTGTACTTGTATATTCATGGATAACTGTATGAAGGCCCATGACTTTCATCAGATTCTCTAAGGTTCTCTAATCCAAAAAGAGGGGAATTTCCCCCCCAATTATGTTTATTGAGGTAACGGTGGTTTACACTGTATTGGTTTTAGGGTTTAGAGTTTCAGTTCTCTACAAATGCATATTTTAATACTGTGCCCACTACCGTGGGGCTGCCTCTCTTTCCCGCACCCACATGGCCATCCGCCCTTTCTAGTTGCCTCAGTTGGAAAAGGAAATTACAAGAACTACTGCTTTGAGGATTTTTACTCCTCTGGCCCACATTTTTACTCTTGTTCTCATTTCTTATGTGGCAAAATGCTATTTGGCGCCTAGATTTTTGTGAGTATGAATGAAATACCACCATGAGGCTGCTCACTGCCTTGTGTCCCTGCTGTTGGGTGGAGTCAAGTCATTAGCCCCCCCTTCCATCCCTACATTCCTCAACCTTTTCAAAGCAAAGTCAGCTCTGTGCTCACTCTTTCACCCTTGGTGACCCAGGAAGAAGCCTGGGTTGCTTCTTCCGAGGCTGAGATGCCTAGACCCACCCTTTTCTAGGGCCAAGGGGCAGGACTTGAATCTTTACTGGGCTAGAATCTAGGTCTCATCACTCATTAGAGGGTCACTCCTACTCAAGTGACACCCTCGGGACTCTTCACAGAGTGGGCAGAGAGAAGGCTGGGGGGCTATGTCTTTTTGAAGTGGGAAATTGGGGTCAACATTCATGAAGTCCAACTGTTTAGTTTGCTCGTAGACTCAAAACTTAGGATTGGTAGTTATGTTCTGAACAAGTTTATCACTACCTTGCCTCCTAAACAGTTAACTTTTAATTATCTACATGTAGATTATTCTTTGTTGGGCATGTGCAAACAAATGTAATGTTAATGTGCATTTAAAATAAGAAAATAGGGCCTCCCCGGTGGCGCAGCGGTTGAGCGCTGGGTTGCGAAGCTGCCCGAAGCCTCTGCAGCGCTGGTTCGATCCCTGGCTGCTCCCCGGCCACCAGAGGAGGGTCCCACATGGCGCGCAGACCTCTCCTGCCGCCCGCTGCTCCCCTCAGCAGTGTGCTTCGGTCCTTCTGCCTGCTCTGCAATCCGGTCTGGCTCTGGTGAATTCTCTCACCCTCCCGCGCTTCTGACTGTACCCAGTGCTTGTATAAATCAATCAGTCAATATTGAATAAATAAATAATTAAATCTTTAAAAAAATAGTAATAAATAAAATAAGAAAATAAACATGTAACACCTGAAATACAGACAAGGTCAGAAGTGCCCGCCATCTTAGATAATTCCCACTGCTCCACTTTCCTCCACTGCTCCCAGTCATTGGCTCTCTATTTGTATCTTTTCCTGTCCAGATGTAATAATGAAACTTCATGGACGATTTTGGCCAACAACATCTCAAACATCATCACGGAGTTCCACCCCCGAGACAGGAGTACCGTGGAAGGCCAAGTGACGTTCGCCAAGGTGGAGGAGACCATCGCAGTGCGATGCTTGGCTAAGAATCTCCTGGGGGCTGAGAACCGAGAACTGAAGCTGGTGGCGCCCAGTGAGTTGCTTGTCAGTTGGGACAACTCCAGGTCGTCAGCGTAATCCCTTTCCCCCTCGGGGAGCCCAGATGGGTTCATACAGGAATGAAGTTCACAGGGCAGAAATTCAGTGCTGAATGCTCTTAAAGGCCCTTCTGGGGCATCTGTGAGGGAGCCCTGTCTTTCAGAAGTGTATCCCCAACTGCATCTTGCAGAGGCCTCTGGGCATTTTTTGTCTGACAGGACAGTACCCCAATCTCTTTAGTCTGAGAGTGGGGATAGAGGCTGGGCAAGGAGGGTCTTCTGCCTGCTTGCTTCTTACAACAGTTGAAACAGGATAAAATTTTTTAAATGAAAAAATTAATAATACCAAAAGCAATATAAACAAAATGCAACCTTTCAAAATAAACAACTTACATGACTTGTAGTAGCTCTCAAGTTCACTACGGGAGACTTGGTGGTGGGTGCACTATGGTGGAGATACCTGAGGGGGGATCCTATACTTCCAAAATACCAACAATATTGTAATCCATTGTAATCTCAATTAAAAAAATATAATAAAAAATAAAGCAAATGTTATCAAGAAATCCCCCCCAAATATTCCAATTTTCATTTTGCCCAGAGCTTAATGTTGGAGCATTTTTGGAGAAAATACTTCATTTCTCGAATTAAATTTGTCCCTTTTTCTTCTAAGGGAAGAGTAGGAGTAGCTGCATGTGGGTAGATGATGGAGAGGTGATACTGCCCATCCTAAAATGAGCCAGACAGCCTCAGACTTCCCTACCAGCAGTGAGGCAGTTCTGGTCTAGACTCAACTACACAGGCTACCCCCTTCCTGCATGTTCCTGCAAATTCTCCATCTTGCCTCTCTCCGCCAGCTCTGCGTTCTGAACTCACGGTGGCGGCTGCTGTCCTGGTGTTGTTGGTGATTGTGATCATCTCACTTATTGTCCTGGTTGTCATTTGGAAACAGGTAGATATTGTATCAAAGAACTGAAAATCTTTGAAGCCTTAAAGAGTAAGAACAGCAAGCTAACCCAGTGCTGGGCACAGAGGAGGGGTTCAGTAACCACATGCTGAATGAATGCTGTGGAATCCTGCTTGTGTTCAGTCCCTTTGCTGCAGCGGTTAAGCTGTAATATACTTGGACATCAGTAATTCACCACATATCTGCCCTGGTCATTTCTAGAAACCAAGGTATGAAATTCGTTGGAGGGTCATTGAATCAATCAGCCCTGATGGACATGAATATATTTATGTGGACCCGATGCAGTTGCCTTATGACTCAAGATGGGAGTTTCCAAGAGATGGACTAGTGCTTGGTAAGCTCCTCCGGGGCGCTCTCCTGAGACTCCTATTTTTATTTGGATGCAATTTCACCCTGTATAGGCCTGTGGGGGAATAAGGGAACTGCACTTGTGTTTACTGAGAGCTAGGCATTCAAAACTGGAGGTCAGAAATGTTTTTCTGTCACAAGAAGGAGTTAATTGGATCACTGCAGCGATTTTTTAAAAATCTTGTTCCATAGCAAATTATGGTTAAAGCAATTTTTACAAAAAGAGAATATGAGGAAGACTGCCAAAGATACCCATCAAAAGGCTTTGCTTTGGAAATGACACAACTTGAAAATGAGATGAATTTCTGTAGCTAAAAAGGATCAGATGAGAAATGAGTGAGGAAGACCACAACATTTATTTTGATCCATTCTGCATTCTGAGGATGTATGAAATATATATAGAATAAATATATTTAGCATATAGGATATAAAAATATATAGTTTGAAGCCAAACATGTAAAAATCATCAAACTAATATATCACCAACTTTTCAAATATTTCAGTCTTGGGTTGAAACCAAGTACATGAAGCTTTAGTCCAAGAGTTTTCTTTTTTTTTTTTTAAACTACATTCTGAATGAGTGAAAAGAAGACAAAAACAAATGAAGGTTAGAGCTAAAGGATGAGTCATAGGAATATTTTAACTGTATGTGCTTTGAAGGATACCAAAGGCAGTTTTTAATTATCTACCTAACTCATTCCCAAATGTAGTAATTTTAGGTTTTCATAGAGAGTTCCTTAAGCTGAAATATAAAGACACTCTAGTTGCTCCCAATTTCAAATACTTGCTCCTGGGAACCAGTCTTTCTTTATTATATTTTCTCCCATTTTATAAAAAGGGATACAGAGCTTAGAAAAGATAAAAAGTAATATAATGTGGGGGGAAGAGCAATATCCCTAATATGCCCAGAGGCAATTCTGTGTCTCCACTCCTTGTATTTCCTAGTTGCTGGGGAGGCAGTATCTTCCATGTCTAATTTCCAGCAATTCAGACATGCAGTCAGAGGTGCTGCTGGCTGCTGGCACCTTCAGGAGCTGAGTCTGTCTCTGGGGACTCCCCGTGATAAGACGGACCATTCTGGGAAATATCCCTTGGTGACGGTGAGCTCTTTAAGAGCAGGGACAACAGTCTCCTCTTCTTGTGTCTCCCAACATGTAGCACAGTGCTGTGCTCCCAGGGCGTGGTCAGCCTTTGCTGTTCCTGTTCCTCCTGACAGTCAGCAATGAGATCAGCTCAGAGCTGACTTCTCCACTCCTGGGAATCAGTGATATCGTGCGCACTGAAGTATTTCTGGTGGATAAGGATTTATTGAACCAAAAGATGCCCTTATTTGCATGTGGAAAACAGAAGGACAGGGAGCCAGGGGGGTTGGGTGAGAGCCACAGAAAACAAATGCCAGAGGGCCCTGTCTCGCTTAGCACTTGAGCTGGTAGACGAGCACTCACACCAGGGAGACCTGCACCCTCCTTTCTCTCGACTGGGTTTTCCAATCTCTTGCCAATGTTTTTTTGACAAAAGCAATTATACTAATTTCCTTCCCTGAGGGCTCAAGCCTGGTTTTGACATGACATCTTGGAGGCATCATTATGCTTTTACTCCAGACAGGAAAAACCCCATCCTCTGTGTGCTCATGGGCACTGCCATGGTAAATAAAGCTGTGGGGGCGCCTGGCGTCTGCCTGCCTTAACGGTTCTGGGTGCCCACAGGTCGTATCCTGGGATCCGGTGCATTTGGAAAAGTGGTTGAAGGAACTGCCTATGGATTAAGCCGCTCCCAGCCCGTCATGAAAGTAGCAGTGAAGATGCTAAAACGTAAGCATCCCTTCCTGCGATTTTTCCCTTTTTCCATATGCAGCTATTAAGTGAATTGTTTAAAATCACATAGAGAGTAAATGCTGAATTTAGGACAGGACTTTTAGGACAGGTTCTTTCCACTCTAGGTTTTATGTGCACCTAGACTGTTCATTAGGTTTAGATGGTTCTTATTGCCTGTATGTTGGGAAATTAAGTTATTTTCAGTGACATCATTCTACCCTAAAGAGGAGGGATTAGTTATCAGAGTCTGAACCAAGTCACTATTTTTCTTTTAGACTCTTGGTAAATAAAATGATGTCCAATTACAGGATTCTTCATACTGTCGGCTTTCTCTGGGAAGTAAGTGGCTCACTTGAACTGATGTGTGATTTATTTTTTCAACAGCCACAGCCAGATCCAGTGAAAAGCAAGCTCTCATGTCTGAACTGAAGATAATGACTCACCTGGGGCCGCATTTAAACATTGTAAACTTGCTGGGAGCCTGTACCAAGTCAGGTAGGCTGCTGACCTGGGAGTGAGGGTTTAACGGACTCCTGTGGCCGTGAAGACTGTGCAGGCTTTTATCCCCCAACATGCCAGCAAATATCAGTTCCTTTAATGGAGTTGTCTGGATTCCATTGAATCGATGGAAGCTCTTGGCTTTTGAGCTGCATCTCCTGCCAGTGCACACATAGCAATTCGTGGTTTTCTGTTCATTTTCACGCCCACCTTCTAACTGGCTTTTGTCCCTACAGGTCCCATTTACATTATCACTGAGTACTGCTTCTATGGGGATTTGGTCAATTATTTGCATAAGAATAGGGACAGTTTCCTGAGCCACCACCCAGAGAAGCCAAAGAAAGACCTGGACATCTTTGGGTTGAACCCCACAGATGAAAGCACACGGAGGTGGGTACAAGCAAAGACATTGCTTTGAATCACTGTCTTATGAACCTCAACAGTGAAAAGAACCTATGATTCTGATGGATTTTGTGTCTACAGACTCACAGTGAGGAGGTAGCAAGGCTAACTGCTCTGACCCAACATCCCATGTCATGTTCCAGACAGATACTTAAGAATATTTTAGACTAGGCTGTCATGAAGGAAGGCCTGGCTGATAGGTTTGAATGAGAATTAGAGTTGGAATGATTCTGGGAACTTCTTTACTATTTAGATGTGGCTCACTTAGGATCTTGAAAACGCAGTTCAGTGCTTGTATCTTGTGAGAAACTGTCTGAGAATCTCCAAACTTGAGATACTAGTCCTTGCTGAACCTGGGCCTACTAGTCAAGTCCATGACAGTGATTCTCATGGCAGAAACCTATAACTTGCAGACCTCCCTGGTGGTGCAAGGGGTTAAGACGCAACCTGTGAAGCTGTCTGCAGCCTCTGCAGCATAAGTTCGATCCCTGGCCCACCAGGGAGCAACCCACAGGGCGCAGCAGACCTCTCCTGACTCACCCACTGCTCCCCTCAGCAGTGTACTTCTGTCAATCTGCCTGTTCTGTTCCCCACTCTGTCTGGTGAATCCTCTCACCCTCCACACCTCTGGCCTGAGCCCAGTTCTTGTATGCAAAAATAGATAAATCTTTAAAAAAGAAAAGTAACCTATAGGTTGCTATAACTATTGCTGTAGATAGGAAGTTCCACAAGGTCAAAAAGTACAATGAGTTCACTTCATATTTAATTTCTCAAGAGATACCAAATTGGTGCTACATTTCTTGAGTAGCAGGAATTGTTTGCCCAGGCTACATGGTTATGTGGCCCAGATACATGGCCTATGAATTGAACAACAGAAAAACCAAGACAGACTTAATGTAATGCATTTTTCAAACATTAGAGGTAATAGACTCAGAATTTTATAAGCCTATGGGAGCCCCAGTGTCTTAGATGTGGCTTTTAAAGATGTCTGTGCTCCTGCTGGAGATATGCAGAGCACTGGCACTGCCAACAAATGGGTGAATCAATGAACAGTAATAATCATGGTCACTGCCATTTGTGGAGCTCTTTCTAAGTGCCGAGTACCTTGCCAGATACCCCCCTCCTTGCCCCAGTACTTCCCAAGTTTATTAATGGGATTCAATGTACATCCTCAGGAAAGTGGACTCAGTACCAGCTTGAGTCATTGTCCTCGTAGGCTGTCAAAATCTTCCTTCCCAGGAGTTGAAATGATTGGTGTATTTCTGTGATTATTGATGAATGCTCATCTCCCCAACTACACTGCCCCCTTGAAGGGCGTGGATTGGTTTGCTCCACTCACCATACCACTTCCACGACCAACACACCATCTTGCACAGATAGGCCCCTGCTCACCATTAAGTGAATGTCGAATGACCACTCCAGAGGGACACCCTGGCTAAGGTTTCTTTTTCTGTTTTTACAGCTATGTTATTTTATCTTTTGAAAACAACGGTGACTACATGGACATGAAGCAAGCTGATACCACACAGTATGTGCCCATGCTGGAAAGGAAAGAGGTTTCTAAATACTCAGACATCCAGAGATCCCTGTATGATCGCCCAGCCTCATACAAGAAGAAGTCGATGTTAGGTAAATGTGTCTGCACTCACTCTGTGGTTACTGTGGCTTTGCTTGGGTTTAATGGGATGCTGGAAATACAGAAGGTGAGAGACCGTGGTAAACAGACCTGGCAGGCCACGTCTTGTTGAGAAGCCAGTCGGCACAGCAGGGTCTGTGATATGTTTTCACAGGTTTGTGGCCTAGGAATTGAGAAGAAGAAAGTTAACATAATGAATTTTTCAAACTTTAAATGTAATCATTTTCAAGAACTGTTGATTCTGATGTAATGATCTTCCTTTGGTGTTAGTGTATTTTTTTTAACGAAAGTTTGGAGATCACTGACGTATTTTCTCAATGCTCTTACTGGGGCAAAAGGAAAAGTTAACAATCTTATATTAGTTCCTAATACTTTTTTTTTTTTTAAATGAATCAAGCCTCTGATATTTGTGAGTTAAAACCTTCTGCTTTTGGCTTTGCCAGTGTTCAATTTGTGACAGAAACTGGAAAGTAGACAACTTGAGATTTTATTTTCTGACTACAGTGTTTTGGGTGTTTCTATTGAATGCTGTTTGAAGGAGGACTGGTCTGTTTTCAAAGCAGATGAGCATGTGGCAGGGTTGAGTTGATTTAGAAACTCCAGGGAGCCTAACTGATGCCCAGAGCAGATGGACCACCCGCCTCTGCTTGAGGGTGGTCGCTCCAGGATTCTAGTCTAATCACAGGGTGGGGGTGGGCAGGGGCTGCTGGATGGGTCTATTGTCCACTTGTGCCACCATCCTGTATTATTGGGTCTGAACCCTCCCATTGGTCAATGCAAAAAAAAGTGTTGAGTTGTTGTGGAGATCATTTTGAAAATCACTGATGTGCTCTGAATGGTTTCAGAGTTCTTAAATGAAAGGTAGAATCCACTTAGGAAAGAATGTGGTTGTTTTGCAAAGCTCAATACACAATAATATTTTCCATTGCTGTAGCTCCAAGTTCCATTCACTTCTCATTGCCAAATGGGTAAAATTCCAAGCCCTTTTTAAAGATTTACCAATGAGAGTTTTCGGAACCAGTGCTTCCTCTCCCTTCCTGAATTGTTAAAAATAGTTTACATTGCTTCCCAGGCTGGACCTGGCTCCAGATGTCAGGGGAACCTGATTCATGCTCAGCCCAAGCCCTGTTGGCAGGCAGACTGCTGCTTTCTGGCCTTCCCCTCGCTGGCTGGAAAAATGTGAATGGCTGCAGCTAGTCTCTACTTCCCTGAAATTTTTCAAAAAAACAGAACTGCTGGCCTAGATTGCCTCCTTCCTCGAAAACTCTGGGACCCTTCCAGATGGGCCGAACTGAGGAAAGTGGACAAGTTACACACAAAGGAACTAAATGCAAAGTCGTTGGTACAAAGCTTTAGGGTTTCTACCTTGAATCTGATTGGGGGTTGGTTTTATTTACAAAATAAGTCCGGTACTATGAAGGTGGCTTTAAAAAGAAAGAAAAGCAATCCCAGAAGTTACCTATTCAAAGAGGCTTCATATTTATGCATCATGAATGATGATGATGTGTGTGTATGTGAGATATATGTACATTTAAGCCAGGTATGTTTCTGCAGATATATTTCTTTTTAAGATAGAACTTTTACATGGTTTATATATACCCACCTGCCACCTGTGAGGTCTAGAAAGCCTGCAAGAAAGTAATTTCAGATAAGCTTCTGCAACCTGACACTCAGCACGGCCCTGCGGGGGGTATCTCAGCGGTGAGGTTTCACGCTGTTCACCAGCACTGCCACCCATAATTCCGTAACTCCTGTAATTCCTTTTTCTCTGCAGAATCAGAAGTCAAAAACCTTCTTTCTGATGATAACTCAGAAGGCCTTACCTTGTTGGATTTGTTGAGCTTTACTTACCAAGTTGCCCGTGGAATGGAGTTTTTGGCTTCAAAAAATGTAAGTGTATTCAGGGAACAGACCTCTTCACACCCAGGCCACAGATGGCTGAGGAAGGAAAGCGTGGAAGATAGATCTTAGCAACAGCTGCTTCTCTCCTCTCCCTGCAGAGCAGGGAATCTGATCATCACCAGGTGTCTGCGCTGCTCCAGAACTTTCTTCCTTTGGGAGTGGCTTGGGATGAGCGCCTGGGGAAGTGAGCTCTTTATGCCAGGACGGCCTCCCTGTCTCCATGCAGGGGGCGTGTTGTGGGGTGGAGGCTGTCCAGTGGCAGATGGATGCATGTGACTTTGTTTCTTTCCTCCCCTCACAGTGTGTCCACCGGGACCTGGCTGCTCGCAACGTCCTCCTGGCGCAAGGGAAAATAGTGAAAATCTGTGACTTTGGCCTTGCAAGAGACATCATGCACGATTCGAACTACGTGTCCAAAGGCAGCGTACGTGTGCTCTCCTCTCACTTGCCTTGTTCCCCCTCCCTCATTTGAATCTCAGAAATTGGGTGTTGCTGCCAATCATTCTGTGCCCTCGTTTTTTAACAGGGCGCTCCAGGGAGGTCAGTCTAAAGTGCAGAGGCTATGGCCACACCGCCTGGGTGTGAGCGCCAGTTCCAGTGCTTATGAGTGTGGGAACTGGGGCAAGTTACTGGACACTGTACCAGGGTCCCCTGTCTGTATGTCTGTAGCAGGGAAGTGATAATAGTGCTTCTCTTCTGTGCTGCATGGGGGAGTGAATCTGTGCATTCATGTAAAATGCATAGGGTGCTACAAGCACCGAATAAGGGTGAGCTCTTAGTATGCATATCATGCACGCATGTGCATGGAGAGTCTCCAACTTTCATCAAATTTTCAAAAGGCATCTTGACCCCTAAAATATTAAGACCATTTGAATTAGTATATTTTAGAGGTACAGTTCCTTAAAAATAGTCATTCTCTCTTATACTTTTTGTCCACCCTTTCCAACTCTAAGCAGATAAAGAGACTTAGGGTACATCTGCCACCTACAGGAACAATTCTAAACCCCTCCACTGTGTTTGTGAGACAGCTTATGGGGTGCTGCACCCAAAAGAGGCCCTGGCCTTGTGCTTCACATGCAGCGTGGCCTTGACCTGCAGCTTTAGGCACCTTGAACAAATCCTTGGACTATGGTGAAGTCAGTTTCTCACCTGTTTAAAAAGGTGATGGTTGGTTATCTCCCCAGTCATTGGAGAGGGCTGGAGGAGGCTAATGTGGCACCTTGATGTGCCTGCCTCAGTTTAGTATTTCCATTAAAGGGGGGTCCACCTCATAAGTCAGCAAAATGATCAGGATGTCTGTCTCTGTAGTGGAGGAAATAACTTTTTTTTTTTAAAGTGTTATTTATTTATTTATTTATTTATTTATTTTTAAATAATAAATTTTATTTTTATATTCCCCCATACAACTGCACATGCCCCATTCTGACCCCAATCCCTCCCCTCCCGGCCCCCACCCCCCAAAAAGTGTCTCTGGTTCATAGTTTTTTGTTGATTTTGATTTTCACTTTCTTATGGTTATTCATTTTCCTGATCCCTTATTTAAGTTTTCTAGATTCCTGCTATGAGTGAGACCATCCGGTATTTTTCCTTTTCTTCTTGGCTTATTTCGCTGAGCATGATCCCTTCCAGCGCCATCCATGTTGCTGCAAATTGCATGTGTTTATCTTTTTTGAATGCTGAGTAATATTCCATGGTATATATGTACCACATCTTCTTGATCCAGTCATCTATTTTTGGGCATTTGGGTTGTTTCCAAAGCTTAGCTATTGTAAATAGTGCTGCTGTAAACATAGGGGTGCAGGTGTTCTTTGGAATTGATGTTTCTGTGTCCTTTGGGTAAATACCTAGGAGTGGAATTGCTGGATCATATGGAAGCTCTATGTTTAGTAGGTCCAGAAATCTCCACACAGCTCTCCATAGTGGTTGGACCAGTTTGCATTCCCACCAACAGTGCAGGAGAGTTCCTTTTTCTCCACACCCTCGCCAACATTTGTTGTTGCTAGTTTTTTAATATGTGCCATTCTCACTGGTGTGAGATGGTATCTCATGGTAGTTTTGATTTGCATTTCCCTGATTACAAGTGATGTTGAACATTTTTTCGTATGTCTGTTGGCCATTTGCAGAGGAAATACCTTTTTTAAAAGTTCAAATATGTTATTGGCTCTTAGATCACTGGAATGGTTCTTAATTTTGTTGTTAGGAACACCTGAAAATAGGGGCAGGGCAGTTCTGGGCTCACATTTAGGGGGTCCATACTCAGGATTAAGCACTTTTAGATGTTATTCCATGGGAGGATGTAAGTGACAACACTGACCCTTTATCACTCACCCAGTATTTACTGATACCCACTACGAGCCGGGCAGGCTACTGAGAGCACAATAGTGGGCAAAAGACACAAAAGAAACATGCGTGTGGGGCAGGTTCCCAGTGCAGACTTTGTTAGCCCAAAGAAAACCCCTTTCTTGTTTCTGCTGCAGTAGAGCAGAAGACGCTGCGGGCCTGTCCATGAGTTTAATTTCTTCCCTCCTTAAATGAAAATGCATACACTGTGCAAAAATAAAAAATGATGTAAGAACTACATAAAATAAAATATTAAAAAAATAATAAAAAAAATAATTTCTTCCTTCCTTCCCTGCAGACATTTCTCCCTGTGAAGTGGATGGCTCCTGAGAGCATCTTCGACAACCTCTATACCACACTGAGCGACGTCTGGTCTTATGGCATTCTGCTCTGGGAGATCTTTTCCCTTGGTACGGCTGCTTATTTAGATTGTTCTCGCAACCACTGCAAAGGAAACACTGTTTTCCAAGCTCCAGGGTGAAACAACAATTTATATCACATGGGCCCCACCCATGTCTGGTGTGTGCCTGGAGGTGTTGGGGAGGTGTTGGGCTGCACCTCACCCCTGGCCCTAACCCCTCCTCTTTAGGGCCACGCCTCAGTGGCTCTCACTGGAAGTGCTTCTGATAATGGTTCTTCCTGGCTGCTTTTTTTTCTGGCCTTCCAACTAAGGGGCTCACCAGAGGAGTTTCCTCTTTCTCTCTTCATGGGCTGGGTGCTCAGGGCGAAAGTAGTGTGGTGAAGAATGGGCGTAGCTTCTGTTCCAGGTCATCTGTCTGGAGACCTCTTAGCCACTGGGTCAGTGCCACATCCTGAACAACACGGTGCCCATGCTGCCCAGTGAGGGACCCAAGGGAGCGGTGAGGCACCAGCCTGACCTTGGCCAGTTCCCCCACGGCGCTAGGACTTGAATACTTAGTGAGAAACTGTGGTACTGATTGAAAATTGTAATGGCAGTTTAGAGAAAGGGGTTCTGGGGTCGATTTAAAACTAAACTTGGGCCTCCCTGGTAGTGCAAGGGGTTGAGACTCAACCTATAAAGCTATCCGCAGCCACTGCAGCATGAGTTTGATCCCCAGGCAGGGAGGTGATCCACAGGGAGGAGCAGACCGCTTCTGTCTCGCCCACTGCTCCCCTCAGCAGTGTTTTCAGTCAATCTGTCTGTTCTGCTCCCCACTCTGTCACTGGTGAATCTTCTCACTCCCCACACCTCTGGCCTGTACCTCAGTTCTTGTATGTATAAATAAATAAATCTTTAAAAAAAAATGAAACTAAACTTGAGCAGGCCTTGGTTATAAAAATGTGAAATGTTTCACGAATTTACTGTTACCTGATGTGACAGTAAAGAGCATCTTCCCTGACTGGTCTCCTCCCTCTCTCTTTCCTCTGTCATTGGTTTATAACCATTGTATTTTTAGAGATATGAGATTTTCTATCCTAGTTCCTTCTCCATGGAAGTCACTGTGGATCATCCCCTATTCCACTAACAGCATAGAATTAGCTAGAAGTTTCAAACCTCAGCTTTGACTTTTGCTTTAATCACTTGAATTTCTGGTGAAAATAACCCTGGGCCTCAGTGATTCAGAATTTCTCTCTTTTTTTAAATTTTGTTTTGTATCTGGAGACCCAGTAGTCAGAAACACTGAAAAATACCTTAATGTTTTTTCTAAAGATGGAAAATGTTTGCTTAGCACATGTAGATGTGTCCAACTTAGAAATCCTGGTTAAATTTCAGTTTTTGAAGTCAAGGAGATAACATTTAGTTTCCTTGAAAAAACTAGTACTTCGAGGTGGGGTTCCCCACTAGTCCCCCCAGGTGGTCCAGCAATGTTCCACAAACTTATTAGTCCTTTGGCTTTCAGGTGGCACCCCCTACCCTGGAATGATGGTGGATTCTACTTTCTATAATAAGATCAAGAGTGGGTACCGGATGGCCAAGCCTGACCATGCCACCAGTGAAGTGTGAGTGTTCCCCGCTTCCCGTGGGTCTCTGTCATGCCCAGTGGTCTGTGGGTGCAAAGTGGTGGGATCCCTGACACTCCTCCTGGTGCTCATTGTGATTTTTGTGCTTCTCCAGCTACGAGATCATGGTGAAATGCTGGAATAGTGAGCCAGAGAAGAGACCCTCCTTTTACCACCTGAGTGAGATTGTGGAGAATCTGCTGCCTGGACAATATAAAAAGGTTGGTCTGGGCCTTTTAAGAGGGTAGCAGGTATGAGCAAAGGGAGAGGACAAATATCTGGTAGGTATGCCAGGGAGCAGCACTGTTCAACACTGTTTCAAAGCCCACTTTTCAAAGGAGGAAAGAGATTGTGGGATCCAGTGGCTGGGGCTTCTGGGATTGCTTCCCTGGCCCCTGGTAGCCATGATGAATGAAAACTCTCCCCTTCCCACATGCTCCTCTTTTATCTTAAGTGTGCAACACCTGTAAGCACTTTATTCTCCAGATGTTTGAGTATCTGAAGCTACTGTGCAGTTAGAAGTCTCAGGGCAGCCTCAGTCATTAAATAGCTAATTTGAATGCACTTAAATCCATGTGAAATTGGCTTTTACCAGCTGACTGGAAGGAAAAACTTCAGCTGTTATCTGTGGCTCCAGCTGGTTTTATGTGGAATAGGAAGCATTGTTCAAAGGAACAAATGTAATTTCATGGAACCAAGCAGGATATGTTAATGAATGAACCAACTTTCTGCTGAGATGCTGAGGAGATGAGGAAACCCCCACACACTTGTATAATGAACTCAATTTCTTAGATTCAGATTACTTGCTAGATTTTTTTTTTCATGCTTATGGCTTCTCTTTCTTCTACTCAAGAAGGAGCAGTGTTAGGAGGCCCCATGCTGGACTGGAAGTTGAACACTTTTGTCTATTGATTTATCCCACTGCCTATTACACTAATACTGTAGTGAGGCAGCTGAAGGAAATTAACTTTAGGTCACTCAGAGATGCTCTGTTTGGTGAAGATTTGTTGGTAGGAAATGATTGAAACTTGTTGAAAAGGGGGTTATTTTATTTATTTATTTTTTAATATTTTATTTTATATAATTCTTACATCATTTTTCACTTTTACACAATGTATGCATTTTCACTTTGGCTATATTCCCTATACAATTGCACCCCCCTTATTTTGACCCTAATCCTTCCTCTCCCCGCACCTCCTCTCCCGTAGTGTGTCTCTGGTTTAAAGTTGCTTGTTGATTTTGATTTTTTTCTTTATTATAGTTTTTTTCCTGGTCCCTTATTTAGGTTTTCTAAATTCCTGCTATGAGTGAGACCTTATGGTATTTTTCTTTTTCTTTCTGGCTTATTTCGCTGAGCATGATCCCTTCCAGCTCCATCCATGTTGCTACAAGCATGAGCTTATATTTTTTGATTGCTGAGTAATATTCCATATTGTGTATATGTACCACATCTTCTTGATCCAGTCATCTATTTTTGGGCATTTGGGTTATTTCCATAGCTTAGCTGTTGTAAATAGTGCTGCTATAAACATAGGGGTGCAGGTGCCCTTTTGAATTAATGTTTGTGTCCTTTGGGTAAATAGTTAGGAGTGGAATTGCTGGATCTTTTTTTTTTTTTTTTAATTTTTTTTTTAAAAGATTTATTTATTTATTTATACAAGCATTGGGTACAGTCAGAAGCGCGGGAGGGTGAGAGAATTCACCAGAGCCAGAGCGGGGAGCAGAGCAGGCAGAAGGACAGAAGTACACTGCTGAGGGGAGCAGCGGGCGGCAGGAGAGGTCTGCGCGCCATGTGGGACCCTCCTCTGGTGGCCGGGGAGCAGCTGGGAATCGAACCGGCGCTGCAGAGGCTGCAGGCAGCTTCGCAACCCAGCGCTCAACCGCTGCGCCACCGGGGAGGCCCAGGAATTGCTGGATCTTATGGAAACTCTATCTTTAGTAGGTTGAAGAATCTCCACACAGCTCTCCATAGTGTTTGGACCAGTTTGCACTCCCACCGGCAGTGCAGGAGAGTTCAAAAGGGGGTTATTTTAGACCAAACCTTCCCAAGTTTTGAATCAGATTTCTCCAGTGTCTAGAGATGAGGAAGGCTTTGGGTATGGTGCTCACAGTAGAAATCCTCACCAATTATGACTGGGACTCACCCAAGCCCAGGGGAGACAATATGATAGGTCCAGTTAGTCCCAGAGGAGGGACTGTGTGTAGGGATGGGGGTACAGTCATAGATATCAACCGGCAGAAGAGGCTCTTGGTATCTTGAGACCTACCAGCAGTGGATCTCTGCCATTGGTGGCTGTAGTACCAGCCAGGCACAGAGCAAGTTCTCTATGATCCAAGCATATGGGTAAAGGAGAGTCCTGGAGCCCTTGGCGGCTTTTCAGTCTTTTTTTGAGCACTTTTTACATCATATGTAGTGCGGCAAGCAGGTATACGGCAGGTAGGGGGCCAGGGCGCCAGGAGGCTGGCAGGCCTCCTAGCCCCCGCAAGTCTTCACTCTTTCTGGGCTCTCTGGTGTTCTCTCATGGTCTCTGCTTTGCTTTTCTCATTCTGCTGCTCTTCCTCTCTTTCTGCTGCTCCCTTCTCTCTGGCATTCCTGTGACGCCGCTCTTATAAGCCCAGTCCCTCAGCCCAGGTGCGCCTACCTGTGCATGCCCACGCCCTACTCCAGGAGCCCGCCATCAGGCATGCATGTAGGACCGCAGGGAGCCATGACTAATGCTAATGGCAGGAGGGCGGAAAATCCTGATAATTTTTCACTTCCCCTACAGTGGCCCTTTCTTCATGTCCTATCTCTCTCTGGACAGTTGACAGCTGACTCTCCAGTTGTCTGAACCCCACATCTGTGAGGTAGTTGGGAAACACAGTTAAATAACAGTAAGTTCTGAGCAGCTGATTCCCTTTAGTTTCCGCCAATAATGCTTATTTAACTGGTGAAATGAATGTTTGCAGAGTTATGAAAAGATTCACCTGGACTTCCTGAAGAGCGACCATCCGGCTGTGGCACGCATGCGCGTGGACCCCGACAATGCCTACATTGGTGTCACCTACAAAAACGAGGAAGACAAGCTGAAGGATTGGGAGGGTGGCCTGGATGAGCAGAGGCTGAGCGCGGACAGTGGCTACATCATCCCTCTGCCTGACATCGATCCTGTGCCCGAGGAGGAAGACCTGGGCAAGAGGAACCGACACAGGTGGATGTGGGCGGGGCCTCAGCCTCTTCCTTCCCCTCCACTCAGCTGAAGGAGGTGCCAGCGCCAAAGCCCTGAATGATGAGGCGCTTTCTGTGGGTGGTGGATGTGTTGCAGGGGAGCGTGTGGCCAGTCTGCACGCATGGCCATTCTGCTCCCCTCGGGGTTAGGCTGAATCAGATCTTAGACTTCATGTCGTTTCAGCCAGTGTGTATCTCTAGAAGACAAATCTCGATCTTAAAAAGTATCTACAGTTATTAAAAATACTACAACAGGGCCTCCCTGGTGGTGCAAGGGGTTAAGTCTCAGCATTATGAAGCTCTCGGTAGCCACTGCAGCAGGATTTCAATCCCCTGGCCAGGGAGCTGACCCACATGGTGCAGCAGACCTCTCCTGTCTTGCCTGCTGCCCCTCTCCCCAGTGTATTTCAGTAGATCTGCCTGTTCTGTCCCCCTTTGTCTCTGGTGAATGCTCTCACTCCCCACACCTCTCCCTGCACCCCAGCTCTTGTAAATATGAATAAATAAAAATAAATCATTAAAAAAGTTGTTAAAAAAGAGTACAATACCATTATCTCACTTCCCAAAACTGACAACAAGCTGGGCATTGTGGCTTGGGAGCCTAAAGTCAGCTCAGCTGTTAACTTTTGGACACACTGTGAAGCCTGACAGGCAGCAGGTGTGATCTGGTGCCAAGATTGGGTGGAAGTTAACTTCTGCAGACATGCCCCTGCCTTCTCTCTGTGGTTTGGATTGGCAGAGAGAGAACTATGCCAGGTGGGGTGGAGGACAAGTTCTGAGAGGACTGGCCCCGGAGGAGGGGTCCAGCTATCCAAATCACAGTGTCCAGGCAAGTGTCATAAATGTGGGTCCTAGCCGGGTTGGGCACAATATCCAAGGGTTGACACAGGCCTCCAGTGAGTGGCCGGGACCCTAGGGACAGGGATGACCTCTCAGAGAGTCACCCTTGTTCCTATCCGAACTAGCCAGTTTCAAGATTAACCAAGTGGACTCTGGTTCATAATGAGGCTCCAGACAAGGGTGTAGGTGGGGCTGGATGGACAAATACTCCATGGTTGCCCTGGTGCAGTGTGCAGCAGATTTCACCCCTTTCCTTGTCTGTCCCTGTGCGCGTGCATGGGCAACATTGTTTGCGTTCTCTTCCGTCAAGATTGAGTACCGAAGGTAGAAGTTGTCTCAGATCATTAGAAACTTTGATGATTTTAAAAGATTTGTTAGAAGAGGAGGGAAAATTAGGTGTGATGATGACCTGTGGATCTTGGAATTCCATGTGGCCCACGAGGTGGATGTGTGGTGGATGATGCGGTGTGGTGGATGATGAGTAGCTGAGCTGTCTGCTTGGTGGCAGAATCTTGCCAGAATGGGCAGCCTGAATTTGAATTACCAGGGTTCCTTCTAGGAAGAGCTCCTTTGCCTTTGGGGGCTGCCCTAGAAAAACCACTGCAGCCTGGTTGGTGACTTATCTTCTCTTCTCCCTCCTCCAGCTCGCAGACCTCTGAAGAGAGTGCCATTGAGACAGGTTCTAGCAGCTCAACTTTCATTAAGAGAGAGGATGAGACCATTGAGGACATCGACATGATGGATGACATTGGCATAGACTCCTCAGACCTGGTGGAGGACAGCTTCCTGTAACTGGTGGACTCAGGAGCTACCTTTCCACTCCTGAAGCCACTTGGGGTCCCTTTAAGAAAACCACTTTATTGCAATGCAAAATTTGAGAGGAGGACTTGGATGATATATCAAGAGAAGTTCCTGGCCAAGGGCCTTGGGGAGCTTTCTAAATATGAGCGAGTGGATTATTTTGAAATGAACTTTTTCAGCATTGCCTCTTGCAATGCTTTCGGTAGCATCTCAGTGGTGTGTGAAGATTGGATGTAGATGGACAAGGAAATGATAGGCCACGGAAGATGAACTTTGTGTTTCAAGGGCATTGGTGAGATTCGAACATACACAATTTTTACTGCGACAGAACTCCAGCATTGTAATTATGTAAATAACTCTAACCAAGGATGTGTTTAGATTTGTATTAACTATCTTCTCTGGACTTCTGGAGAGACCACTCAACCCAACCATGTACTTCCTGCTTGAAACCTGGTATCAGCTGCTGTTGAACTTTTTATGAAGTACATGCAAAACCACTTTTGAACCTTAAAAGGTACTGGTACTATAGAATTTCACTTTTTTTTTTTTTAGTGTTAAAGAGATAAAGGATAATAATTAACCAACCTTGTTTAATAGATTTGGGTCACTTAGAAACCCAACAATTCATTTTCCTATTGTAATCTACATTTATAATCATACTACTGTTATCAGTAATGCTAAATGTGTAATATCTAACACATTTTCCCTACAGAGAAAGCACAATTTTAAAAAACCCTTACTAAGTAGGTAACAAGTTTGACAATTTTTGACATTTATATTAAATAACATGTTTCTCTATTAAATATGGTAATAGCTTTAGTGGATTAAATTTAGTTGTGAACAAGAAGACAAAGTAAAAGTAGCGTCTTCCAGGAAATCGACATTTTTAACTGTACTGAATAGGTTCCCTAATCTATTGTACTGAAAACAATTAACTGCCCTCTGAAGTAATGGGATTCAAAATGAACAAACAAAGCCCCCAAATCCTCAACATTCTCACTACAGAGGAATAAGCTTATGCCTAACATGGCTTCCCATATTATTACCCCATGGAAAATACAATTATCAGCAAAAAGATAGAATTTGCAGAGGCTTTTTTCCTGCCTGGTGATAAATTTGGCAGCCCCAAACATATCTATATTTTTAACTCTACAAACTCTGAAAGTCAGAAGGATGTGCTGAACATCAGCCCCAGGCCTTTCATCATCTCTTACTGTGAAGAGAAATAGCTTGAAATGCTGAGATCCTAAAAGGCATTGTTTAAGGAAGGCTATGTGTGCCTTAGCCTGGATCCTGGGTTCCCAAATGTAACTTGGCAACCAGATCTCGGTACCCACACCAACGATTCTGACCTATTGTTTGGGGGAGCAGGAATCTGCTTTTATAAACTATCTGGACTGATCAGGTTTGGGAAACACTGGCTTAGGTTGGACTGATCAGGTTTGGCTTACGTTACAGGAAGTCGCCCTGGGAAAAAAGTAATTTGAAATTTGGAACTGGGCTAAAAGTCAACCATGCAGGAAGCCTACTAGTTAAATCTTTGGCTTCAGATCAGTGACATTTAATGCCATATTTCTAACAATTACTACTCTTAATTTAACTTTTCAGTCTTAGCTGAGGCTGAATAAGCTAAATCTTGGTTTGGCAGTTCTTCTAAAAGTAAAGACACTGCTTCCCACTTCAGGGAGGAAGGACTGAGCTTGCCTACCCCAGCCCTGCCAGCACTCGTGAAAAGACATGTACAAAAATGATGCAATTCATTGTGCCCAGACTCTGTAAAACAAGGTCAATATTTTGGTGAAAGTAATTTTAAAGTTTTACTGAAATTTTGGGGTTAGATAGAAGGACAAATTGTCACTTCCACCCAAAACTGTCAGAATGATTGGTGTGGATTCATTGGCATTCTTTGCGATACCATTTAATTGCTGACACCATATGAATGAAACATGGGCTGTGATTACGGCAATCACCGTGTGTGCTTTTGGCAGGTGATGCTTTGGAAGATGTAGCAGCAATAACGAGGTACTTGACTACCTACTGGTGTAATCTCAATGCAAGCCTTGACTTTCTTATCCACCTTTTTCATAGTAAGTGTGAAGACTGAGCCAGATTGGCCAATTAAAAGAGAAAACCTGACTTGGTTCTGTCGGGCCAATTAGACTTGAAATACATTTGTGTTTCTAGAATCACAGCTCAAGCATTCTGTTTATCACTCACTCTCCCTTGCACAATCTTCATTTGTTGGTGCTTTGCATTTTGATGTTACTGTGATGTTTTGCATGACGTCATGAAACTGGATGAAAATTCTCAGACCAGCAGGGTCCAGTCCTATCAAATGCCCTCATCTAAATTTGTGATTGTATATTTTTTTAACAGTGTTTTCAATGTATCAAAGATTTATTTCCTTTTTGGCCTCGTGCAGAGTCCCCAGATGAAAATTTCCAGTCCTTCCTCGCTTTCAATTTTTATGAAGACAATCAAAGCTGACCTGAGAAACACAATTTGTGACTTTCTAAATGATCAGTAATGTCCTTAAAATGTGGTCTGCCAATCTGTACAAAATGGTCCTATTTTTGTGAAGAGGGACGTAAGATAAAATGATGTTATACATCAATATGTATATATGTATTTCTATATAGACTTGGAGAATACTGCCAAAACATTTATGACAAGCTGTATCACTGCCTTTGTTTATATTTTTTTAACTGTGAGTTTCCCCACAGGCACATTAACTGTTGCACTTTTGAATGTCCAAAATTTATATTTTAGAAATAATAAAAAGAAAAATACATAAGTGTTCCCAAAACAGTGGTGTGGTGAATGTGTGAGAAGAGCTAACTGGATAAGAAGGGTCTACCAATACAAAATGTATTACACATGCCCCTGTTCATGTTTTTGTTTTAAAATGTGTAAATGAAGATCTTTATATTTCAATAAATGATATATATAATATAAAGTTATTTTAAGGTTTCAGTAATTTTGTTTTAAGCTTCATCCTACTAATTGAAGCAATCCTGCTTAATTTACTCTTACCTTTCAGTGGGATATTGAATTATGGTTTTGATTATTGCCAACAGAAAATTTAAGATTTAAACATTATTTGCTGGGCCTCGGGTTTAAGTCTCAGTGCTATCACTACTACCTGAGTTCTATCCCCAGCCACGGAGATACACACATGGCACAGCAGACCTCTTCTGTCTCGCCTGCTGCTCCCATCAGCAGTATATTTCAGTCAATATGCTGGTTATGCTCCCGACTCTGTCTCTGGTGAATCCTCTCACCCCTGTACCTTTGGCCTACACTCCACCCCAGTTCTTCTATGCAAAAACAAAACAAAAACAAACAAACAAACAAACAAACAAACATTATTTGAGCTAGTTAGTAGTTTTCAGACACAGCATTTAACTTAAAGATGATTCACACTTGGATCATCTTTTGCCTTATCTTTTATTTGTTGCAATAGCATTTTATTGTGCTATTTCTTTCTCCCTACAAAAGGAGTACAGGATTACATTTCTCCTGAGAGTATTCAACCATTGTCAGGGTGCAAAAGTAAAATATTAGTTTTTTTTTTTTACTGTTCACTGTTTCGTTTATTCCACTTATGTATTTTTTTAATATAATTCATTTATTTATATATATTTTACATCACTGTTCATTTTTGTGTAATGTTTGCTTTCTCCTCTCAGGTGAAGTCCCTATAGAATTCCCACCACCAGTTCACCTGTGCACCATCACCATAATCCCTTGTGCTCTTCCTTCCCCTGTTTTGATCCCTCTCCCTCCCCCTCCCCTGAAGAATGTCTGTTTTATATACCTTTCTTCTTCTCTGCCCCTGCCCCATCCCTACAGGCAGAACTGCATCACTGCGTGTGTGTTAAACCTGTTCAGCCCCTTTCTGTGTATCTGCTTATATGCTCATCTCTATTTCTTGCTTCATAAATTACCAGGATGGGATTGCATTTTATGTAATAACTTAAAATTTATTTATTTCCTTTCCTTTTTTAAAATTAGACTTTATTTTTTTCTTTTATTAATTTTTAATTTTTTTATATTGTTGTTCATATTTTTATAATGTTTTATTTCTCCCCCAGTTGTATTCCCTGTAAATCTCCCACCACCACCACACCTATGAACATCACCATGGTCCCTTGTGCCCTTCCCTCCCCTGTTTTGATTCCTTTTCTTCTCCCTCCTAGGCTTTAAGCCTCATATGTATGGTTGTCTACAAGTTTTGAAAATTGACTTTATTTTTAAGGGCAGGTTTAGGTCCATAGCAAAATTGAGTGCTAAGGTACAGAGACATCCAAGATACCACCTGCTCCCACACATGCAGAGCCTCCCCCATTATCAGCAGCCCCCACTGGAGAGGTGCATTTGTGACAGCTGATGAACCCACATTGACACATCATTATCACTGAACATCCACAGTGTTTTCTGCTTTTAATATTATGTTTTAGAGAGCTCAGAGAGAAGTAACAAGGTAGATATTCCTCATTTTTTATCAGCTTCATAGTATCCCATTCTGTAAATGTGCCATAATTTATCATATTCTATCAATTTATAATTTCTAATTCTTTTCTACTAAATGGCTTCATGAACATCCTTGCACACCATCTTTTTGCACATCTAGTAGTGTTTTGTTAGGATAGATTCCTAGAAATAAAATGAACAGCCCAAAGGATGTGCAGGAATATTGTTGAGCCCAAGGTTGCAGATAGGATTTTTACAATGAATTTTTGAATGCCTGTACATGCATACCTCCTTTTCAGATTATCTGCAATTTTCCAGGGTTTCTGCCTCATATTGCTTATATGATATGTGTGGGAGGAGATAGGTTTTTGTGTTTTGAAGCAGGCTGAATCAAATGACTTTTAGAATTAAAAAAAGGGATGTGATTAATTTTGTTTTCACCTCTTGGATAATGGAAATCAGCTATGGTGTTAATAATTGGAATATAGCACCCAATTCCAACATAGCACCTTATTAATCAAATTCAAGTAGTCTGCAGATCAAAGCAAGTGCAGCTCCTCGGAGTTAAAGCTGGAAGGAGCTTGGCTGCAGGTTGGTATTGGTTCTGCCTCTGTTCAAGCTCCAGGAAGGAGACAAATTAACTGGGTACAATGATCCTGCTGATTAAACAATAGCTGCCTAATCTAGGATCAACACAGTGCTCTGGGACTGCAGAGATCTTTTTGTTCTCCTTTTCAGTGTGTAATTCTGCCTCTTAATATAACACAGACAATTCTGCCTACTTTATCTAGTTATGATAATAAAAAATGGCTCTTAATATTGGAGGGTTTTCAAACTTTTTCAAAGATCCTTTTCACATTTAATTCTTTGATTCTTACAATAGCAGTTGCAGGCAGGGGAAGACAATTTCTAGATAAGGAGACCAGCGACTTCTAAAATTCATACAACTGAGTCACGAGAGCACTGGGTGGGAAATCCCAAAGATCCTAATTCGAGCATTGTTTACACGACAACAAACCATGGGAAAGCAGGAGATACTGGGAAATGTCAGTGATCAGAAGTATGTTGCTTTGCTTCTTGAGATATTTCAAATGACAAATGATTGACTAGTTGGCCCATAGAACTATTTTATGCATTTGTAATAACAACAATTTCTTTTCTGGCTACAACAATTCTAATAATGGATATTACGACTTTAATAGCTATGTGCTTCATAACATGCAGTTCAGGAAAACGGCTTTGAATATGTGAATCCATCATAAATGAGGCAATTTTCCTGGGGATAACAGGAGGATAGAAATGCTTCATTATCTCTGACTCCAAGTACACATAAAGATTAAATCCAAACACATTGTTACCTCAAAATTAATATACTGTGTTTATAACAGGCACTTTTTTTTCACCCACACAAAATATATGTGAAAATACTTGTGTGTGTGTATATATACACACATAAACATATATGTGTGCGCGTGTGTGTATGGCCTTAATTAGCATATTATAACATTTTATTCTACCTCGTTACATAAATAGCATGTCTGTGCTAAAGAATAATGAACATGTCCTCCAAATACACTCACACATGGGCACTGTCTCTTTCCATCACCCACATTGTAGTCTACATATAAAGCAATGGAGACATCAAGGACACATGGCCTCACATGGCAGGGGAGCATATTTGTTCCCTGTTTCTGGTTTATAGGCTAATTGGAATTTTAAAAAGATTTGCCACATTATCTTGGCAGATGGTATTTTGCTTTATCATTATTCATGGGTATTAATGACTTCCCTCTGGAGCATGTGTATCCTGTCTATTTTGAATTTCATTACATTTCATGCTGACTGCTCCAAACAGAATCAGATCCATTCTTTTTTATGTGGTGTGTAAGCGGCAGGTCATAGGCTTGGTCAATGTTTTAGACTTGATTAGGAATTCGTTGACTCTTTGAAATGAAGATAACTTTCTTCTTCTCTGTCCCAGGTATTCCGTTCCATTTCTCAGTTTGTTCAGCTTGCTATCTCACGGGGTGGTGTGTAATATCTGGTGTATACAAAGACAATTCCAGAATGGATGTAGCTTTCATTAGCCCAAGATTATTAAACTTTTTTTCTTTCTCCCTGCAAAGGTTGGTGTTTTCTACCTAAATGGATGAGAATGTGATCCAATGAAATGACCACACAAAATCATTTTTTAATGAATGCTTTCAACAAATATTTATTAGAAAACTGCCTCTTCTTTGTTTAGTTGATCTCTTGAATGTTTAATCCTAAGTGAAGCAGCTGGCATAGTTAATTCCAACCAGCTAATCACCTGAGGGGAACATTACATCACTGAGCAGAGCAGCATAGAGCAGAAAATTGAGATGGGTGGAGGCCATTGTCCCGACTTGGGAATAACAAAATGCCAAAGGAGTAAGATACAAAGCATAGCTTACTGGAGCCCTCTGATAATACAAACATTTCTGCAACCGAGGACACATTGTTTTGTTAATGGTTAATGGTTAAGAGTTGTGAAGGATGGGAAATCAGCTTCCAGCAGTCCCTGCTCTTGTTTGATTCCAAGAGCTTCTGTGACTACCTTCACATCTATCCTGCCAAATATTTATTCTTCTATTCTTCAGTATTTTTTTTAATGATTTATTTATTTATTTATACAAGCACCTGGGTACAGTCAGAAGCGCGGGAGGGTGAGAGAATTCACCAGAGCCAGAGCAGGGAGCAGAGCAGGCAGAAGGACCGAAGTACACTGCTGAGGGGAGCAGCTGGCGGCAGGAGAGGTCTGTCGCGCCATGTGGGACCCTCACCCAGCGTTTGGGGATCAAACCGGTGCTGCAGAGGCTGCGGGCAGCTTCGCAACCCAGCGCTCAACCGCTGTGCCATCGGGGAGGCCCTTCAGTATTTTTGAAGCAACATTGTTTTAGTCCCTGGCATTAAAAAATGAATACAACAGACAACACCTCCATATCAGGGAACATAGACACAGTCTCCATAGCAGAGGGCACATTTGTTTGATGGCCACTCTAGCAAGGCAATGTGTCATTCTGGGACAAGGTGGAGCAGCTTTGCTTTCACCCTTTACAAATGACTCATGTTTCCTATGTTTTGAGGGGTCTTCAGTTGTGACATAGACCCCTACATCTGTAGCATCCACTTCAGGCCATTTTGCAGAAACCCCAGAAGGTTGGAGGCACAGCGAAAACTGATGCAAATATAAAGCTCATGCTGCTAACTGCCCATGTGTAGTAACATCTTTTGCTTCTGCTTCAGGAAACTCATGTCTTCTGGCAGTATCCGTGACACTGGGCCAGGCTAACTTGTTGCCTTAAAAAGAGGTTAACCTCCTGGACTTTCACAGTTCCTGACACTAACTCGACATAGTATTTAGTCAGGTAGCATTTCTCTTATCTCCTTCTTCCCAAATGATACCCCCCTCAACCTTGGAGAGACCAGAGGTAACAAGTAAGTAGGGAAGGAATTAAAAAGCTCTAGTTGGGGAAAATAGAGGTGAAATCAACGATAGTCATCTCTTCACTACTGCAGCCTTTCTTTCTTCAACAGGTACAAAGCGGGGAAATAGAAATTAAAACTTTACAAATATTGGAAATACTTTGTGGCCGGGCAACACTTGGGCATCTTCATGAAGAGCATGAAGCCATCAGCTCCAAAAATTATAGACTTTACCATGTTTATTTTAGTATTATTTACGATAACTGAGGCCTGGAGACAAGGTAAGTGCCCACTGATAGAGGATTGGATCAGGAAGATGTAGTATGTGGAATACACTTCAGCCATAAGAAATGCAAAAACGTTGCCATTTACAACAAAGTGAAAGAAGTTCCAGGGAATTAGGTGGAGTAGAGCAAGTCAGAATAACAGAGACAAATAGTGGATGTTTACACAGTGGATGATTTGAAAAGCCAAATACTTATAAAAATTAGAGAATACTAATAAGCGAAGTGAAATTTCTGAGGACAAGAGAAAGGGAGAGAGAGAGACAAAGGGTCATCAGGGCATAAGTGATGGTGGTGGGGGAAAAAACCTTCATAAATATTTAATAATTGTGTTGTGCACCTGAAACCAATGTACTGTTATATGACAATTATATCTCAATAAAAAAATAACAAATATTCCCTAGGGAAGAAGACTGTCTCCAGTGTCAGGTCTCCAAAAGCAGTGAGCTAGAAGCCAGGTGTCTCAGGTCTCCAGCCTGGTCTTGGAGAAGTGCAATGTGGTAGGATAACTCTTGTAAGTGATGGTTTTTGTGGAAAGTGGCTAAGCTCAATCCTAATAGAGGAAGAGTTTTCCTTATTGCCACTAATAGGATAAATATGTGAATGACCTTCCTGAAGAAAGAGGACTTTTTGCTTCCTTTGGGGGAAACTGAGACCCTCAATGGAGGGAAATAAGGAGTGAAATTAAAATATATTAAAACTTTACATGAAGTTCAGAATTAATGACTGCTGTACTGGAGGAAGTAGAGAACATTTTTATTTAAACATGACAAGAAACATCATTGGGTTTATTCTAAATTTCATCCAAAGGGGCAGAAAGAATGAGCTCGACAGAACAGGTAGGTAGGGGAAGTTAAAGGGCAATAATAAAAGTGATTTCTATTGTTCAATCCATGTACATGTTCAATCCAACCATTATAGCTCAACTTGATAGAGAACAGAAAGAAACCTCTAGCAAGAATGATGTATTTTTGGTGCAGCCATCTAGCTCCCATCATAACTCCTTTTGCTCCCAGCGTGAGACTGTAGTGATGGTCGTCTCAGCAATGTGGATGGTGAGTAATATCATCAACATAGAGTAAGTTTGTGACACTGTACTTACGATTTTAGAAACAAGAATCTTTCCAGGTGGAAACATAAATGATATTTCATCATGCTTTTCTAAAAAAGACATTTAGTCATCACTGAACAACCATTTTCTATTATGTTAAATTACTACTTTCAGTGAACATTGGGGTAAACCAAATTATAAATTCAGAACCATGTCCCTCCCCCCACACACACCTTCATAGGAGAAATTGATATTTTCACCTTGCTGAGGTTGCACCTGGCCATGTGGCTCTCTTTGACTAGCAGGATGTTAACAGATATGATACAGTAGATACTTGAACTTTGCTTGTTTTTAAGAACTTCCATTCTTGACATTTTAAAAATATGCATCTTCCAATCTACAAACATAATATAGCTCTTCATTAACTTAGGTCTTTATTTTATCTCAATAAGTTTTATATTTTTAGTGCATTGTACTTGCATACATTTTGTTAGTTCATTTTTAAAAATATGACATTTTTGATGCATTTTTAAATTTCTATTCATTGCTAATATATAGAAATGCAATTGATCTTATATTCTGCAACCCTGTAGTTTCCTGAGATTTTTTTTTTTAACATGGACAATAATATTATCTGTAAGTGAAGACAATTTTACTTCTCTCTTCCAACTGTGGTTGCCTTTTATTTCTTTATTTACCTTGTTACACTGATCAGGAGTCCTAGTACAAGGTGAATGGAAATGGTGACAGCCCCACTGGGCTTTGTTCCTGGTATCAGTGGAGTATTCAGTCTGTTACTGTCAGCTATAGGTTTATACCCCTTTTCAGGCTAAGGAAGTTTTCCTCTGCTCCCAGTTTGGTGAGTGTTTTTATCCGGAATGAATGATGGATTTTCTAAAAGCTTTCTTCTAGATCTGTTGAGATTACCATATGTTTTTCTTTTTTCATTTGTTAGTATAGGGCATTAGATTGATTAATTTCCAAAAGTTAAACAGTCTTGTATTACTGGGTTAAAATTCTCTTAGCTATGATTTATTACCGCTTTTGCATGTTGCTAGGTTCAACTTGCTAATGTTTTGTTAAAGATTTTAAAATCTATGTTCACTGTGGATATTGACCTGTAATTTTCTGTTTTTGCTATGTCTTTGCTTTAGTTTAATATCAAGTTAATAGGAGTCTTATAGATGAATTAGGATGTGTTTCTTCATCTTTCATTTTCTGAAAGAGTTTGTGTAGAATTGGCATTATTTCTTTCTTAAGTGTTTGATATAATTCACTACTGAAATCACCAAAGACTGGAAAATTTCTTTGTTGGAAAGTTATAAATTATAAATTCAATAAATAGTAGTCCCAGTTATCTATTTATTCTTGAGTAAGTTGGGCAATTTGTGCTTTTGAAGGAATTTATTCACATCAAGTAAATTCAGTTACGAATTTATTAGCATAAAATCATTGATTTTTACATTTTAAGATCTGTGGTGTTCTTTCCTTATTCATACTTAATGTTGATAATTTGTGTGTTCTCTCTCTTTTTCATTGATTTTGCTTAGAGGACTATCAATTATAGTGATAGTTTCAAAGAAACATTTTTTGGTTTCATTATCTAGCTGTTTCTCTATTGCTCGCCCCATTCCCATCAATGATTTCTACTTTTACCTTTATTACCTCTGTCTCTCTGCTTACTTTAGGTTTAATTTGTTCTTTTTATATTTAAGTTTCTTAAGGTAGGAGCTAAGATAATTTATTTGAGAGCTTAGTATTTTCTCAATAATATAACGATCTTGTACTATAAGTTTCCCTATTAGTATTATTTAGCTGCATCCTACACATTTTTAAAAAGATTTATTTATTTATGCATACAAGAACTGGGGCACAGGCCAGAGATGTGGGGGGTGAGAGAATTCACCAGAGACAGAGTGGGGAACAGAACAGGGAGACTGACTGAAATACACTGCTGAGGGGAGCAGCGGGCAGGACAGGAGAGGTCTGCTGTGCCATGTGGGTTGCTCCCTGGCCGACTGGGGATCGAACTTGTGCTGCAGAGGGTGTGGATTGCTTCATAGTGCAGTGCTTAATCCCTTGCACCATCAGGGAGGCCTCTGCTTCCTACACATTTTGATAAAATGCAGTATGACAAGTAATTCAAAGTTTCAGAGTACAGAGAAACGAGACTTTAATAAGGCTGGGCTTGGTGAAGAAAAGCATTTGATCTGGGCCTTGAAAGTTTATTTTTATCAGACAGAGGAGATGGTAGTAACATTCTACGTCAAAGACAATAAGCCAGGATGCACGAGTTGATCTTTACTTTATAGAATGCTCATGAATATTCAGTACTATAGTTCACAGACAGGACAAGTCTTTGAAAGGCAGGGATAGAGTCTGTCTTTCCCATAAACTACAAGTAATGGTGGGGTTGCATGTTTGTTTCATTCTTGGAGTCATCCTTTGCTTGATGCCATTTCAAATGAGAATGGTGTTGGTACAATAGAGTAAACAACAGGACTGTAGTGTGTGAAATTCCTCTGTATTAATCAGAATAAAGGAAAAATGAGGACAAATAGAAACAATATGGCAGCAAGCTGGCTTCAACTCTTAGATATAAATACAAAGTCATTAAGATACATTTATTTATCAGAGAGCTATTATCTCTGAAATTCCAACTTCTCATCTACTTTTGTCATCATGAATCTTCATCTCTATATAATTTCTTGTCCTCTACAGTAGATATTATAGATGAACACACTCAGCTTCTTTTCTCAATTTTTTTTAAATTTTTTTCTAATGCATAAGTCCGTTGCAAGCTGAGTTAAACCAAATTGTTCTTTTTTCCCCTTTGTTCATTCCTTTTGACATTATTGCTCTTTCTAGAACACAACAAAGACATCATATTTATGGCCTTTGAGCTGACAGTTCCCTGGCCCCTTATGTGTTTCCTTAGCTGTGTTTAGGTCATTCCTCTCGCTTCCTTCACATGTCGGCTCAGTTCACCTTTTCCACCAGGCTGAGCCTGACAGCCCTTTCTAGTATTGATATTGGCCCATTTATCACCCATCCCGCATTACCTCCTGTCCCCAGCACTTCCTATCCCACTTGCCCTGTTCTGCTTACTCTTTTCCACTCCCACTCACCTAATTTCAATTTACTGTCTCTATGTGTTTATCAGTGTGCTCATAGTGATCTTCTGCCTGCCCTGCTAGAGTGTAAACTACATGGTGATAGAATTCATGTGTTTTCTTCATGGATATTTCCTTGATGCCTTGAACAGTGCTTTTCCTGGAGTAAGTGCTTGGTAAATATTTGTTGAAGGATTAAATGAATCAACTATTCAGAGGGGCAAGTTATGGGGGCTTCTAATTGAGAAAGGAACTCATAATCTCTAGAGGTAAAACAATGTTGACCCCAAGCTCCTGCCCACTACATCACTGTGTGCTCTCTCTTTTTCAATTTCTAAAGAATATTTATTTTATTTATTTATGCATACAAGAACTGGGGTGTAGGCCAAAGGTGCGGAGGTGAGAAGAGTCAACAGAGACAGAGAGGGGAGCAGAACAGGCGGAAATACGCTGCTGAGGGGAGCAGTGGGTAAGCGAGGAGAGGTCTACTGCACCATGTGGGTTAGCTCCCTGGCTGGGGATCAAACTCATGCTGCAGTGGCTACTTATACCTTCGTAGTGCTGGGTGAGACTTAAGACCTTGTGCCACCAGGGAGGCCTACTGTATGCTCTCTTTAGTGCAAAGGGGAACAGAAAACATGATAGTGAATGTATGGGAGTTATTTTTTTTCATTTTTAGTAGGGATACATCTGCAAAATGCTGAAGAGTGTTTAAATAAACTTCTCTTAAATTCAGAAAAATCAAACACTCTATTGAATGCACTGATTTGCCATCATAACATCCCTTTCAGATTTATGGCAAAAATGACATTCCTTATTTTTAATAAAATCCAGAGTTTAGCTGGCAGCTCTGCTGTTGAAGTCTGGAGTGAGGCAAAAGAAGAAGAGCTAGAAGCACAGGAATTTCTGATCCTGAGCACTACTGGAATTAAGTACATGGGTGGTCTTGGGTGGTGGCTGTTTTTGTCAGAAATACACATGTGTGTCTGTAGAACTTGAGGCAAATTTCTCACAAAAACTGACTTTTACCTCACTAAGATTGAGAATTTGTTCCACTTCTGGTATGAATAAGCAAACATTGTTTCGTCTCAATTCCTCTTCAATTTCGGGATTCTAGTTGGTTTTGATGGGGCCTGCTTGGCAAAGAACCCAGTTCATCCATAGAGGCGTGCTTCAGCATGGAGTACAGTACACAATAGCCTGCATTATGATTATGCTTCAGCTGAGGGCTAGCCACTTGATAGAGCTCCTCCATGTCAATGATGCCAGAATGGAAATTCTTTATCCTCGTATCTGTACTGTAGGGTAGGGACTGGGGGGCACTTTTAGAGTCTGGAATCCCAAATGCCTCCGTAAATATTGCATCAAATTCACCTCACTTCCCCCTGGTCATGCTCCTGCTATAATTTGCTTTCATTCTGAAAAGGGGAGCCAGTTAAATGCTCCAGGAAATCTAGAATTTCCTCATGCTAAATTCTTTGAAATAAGAGTCACCATCTTGATTTTGATACTCTAACTGGTCTTGGGCAAGTCTTTCCTTGTCAGCATCTTGAAGTTATGGAAGGTTTTATATTGAAATTATTATGTCTTGGAAGAATAATAATAATAATTAATAATAATAATAATATCATTTTGCTGCTAGAAAAGGCCGATTTCCTTCTATTTCTCTCCTTTGCAGACTGTCTTCCTTCTCTTTCCACCAAAATCATGTATTCCATTTTTGTTGCCAAATCATTGTTTTGGAACAACAATAGTTAAAAATCTGGTAAGAAGTTTTTAATAGGGCCTCCCTGGTGGCGCAGGCAGTTGAGCCCCGCACTGTGAAGCTGTCCGCAGCCTCTGCAGCGCGGGTTTGATCCAGGTCGGCTGTCGAGAATCCCACATGGCAAGGCAGACCTCTCCTGTCTCACCTGCTGCTCCCCTCAGCAGTGTGTTTCCTCAGTCTGCCTGTTCTGTTCCCTGCTCTCTCTCTGGTGAATCCTCTCACCCCTGCATCTCTGGCCTGTACCCCAGCACTTGCATAAATAAAATAAATCTTAAAAACAAAAGTTTTTAATAGTTAATAACTTGATTTAAGCAAAGACTTAATGGTCAAGTTCTATTGAGTTGGAATCATGAAAAGTTTTAACTAGAATGATCATTCTCTAGTCATTTTTAAAATAAATATGGAAATCTTTTTTACTTTTTTAAAAGCAGAGTTTTGTATATGACATTTCCTCAAGTAAAATCAACCAATCTAGCTCATTGTAGCTCTACATCTATTGCTTTAGTCACACCACATGAATTTACATGGCTTATGATTAGAAACCCTACACCCAGAATGAATATGATTCATTGAGTGTATTATATGAAAAAAATCAGAAGCTGTTTTTGTGAGGAAAAAGCACTAGCAAAGCAGATTCATTAAAAATTTTTTAAATTTTAAATTTTTAAAAAACACAATTGTGTTGATTTACCACAGATCAGGTTCCTGAGGACTAATGATAATAATAGCATGCTTATCATGTGCAAAGATTTATGACATATCTTAAATAAGCCTCATGACAATCACATGAAGTAACTCATTATTATTATTATATTTTAGCTGAGGCAAAGAAATTCAAAAGTAGTTATGTCTAGAATTTTTAAGGAAGATGTGTAATTTGTGCTCAGGTGTAAACTTATAGTGGAGACTAGACAATGATTCACAGCCCAATACTATTGAAAGAAGATTTTTATTACTTACATTTTTGAGAGGAAGGGCACATAATACAGTGTAGGGCCACATTTGGAAGCACCAGAATCAGTGTGGGGTCAGAAGGAAAAGAGGAATGTATATCGGCCTTATTGGGGTTTCTACCAGAAAGCAAGACAGGGCAGAGTAAACAAGTTAGGCCCAACTAATTTGAATAATCTCAGCAGGCTTTGGGTCTTAGGGGTTGTCCCTAGTCATCCAGTATCTGGCTCTGGATTGATTTAGAGCAGGGGAAAAAATGACTTGATGTGTGAGGTGGTTTAGCCTTGGACTTGAGATTGGTTGGAGAGTTTGTGACATAATTTTTGTGCACCTACAAAAGCTGGATTGCAAGTGAAAGGTAAACAACTTTGGCTGTTCGGCCCTGTGATTAATGGATGCCAAATAGGTAAATACAGAATCCAAGGAAGTACAGAACAAAGTGGCATCAGTACAGGCCCAAATCTTGGTGGCAACACTCATTCCCTGGGACCATTTAAATGCCTTAACAAATTCTTCTTCTTGTCTCCACATGATGTTCCATCCTACTCCAAACCTCCTAAGTGGGCACCATCAGTGTATTGAAAATACCAGTTAATTGGTTGCTGATTCATCTGCTGAGTTTCCAGTTCTATTCCCAAATATCTCCTCAATTCATCCTCATCTTTCTTTAAGCCTACCACCCTCACCGTGGTCACACTGTCTTGACTTCCTAGTCTCCTAATCCATCATTCTCCCCTATACTCATACCCCACTCAGTTTCACCCTGTTTCCAGAACGATGTTTTGTGAAGTACAGATTTGAGTACATCTCAACCTTGCTTAGTGAGGCTACATGCCTTCCTAGCTCCTCAGATTTCTTGGCAGAATATGAAAGGCTTTCCAGGGTCTGGTCCCTGCCCATCACCAATGGTGTCTTATAAAGTCAGGACATTGTACCTATTTTTGCATGTGAGCCAGAGTCATAGGGCAGATCTTATTAAATGTTTGCAGAATGGAAAAAAAATAGAGATGGAACTGCAGGGGTTGGGGGGAAAAGAGAGAGAGAGAGACAGACAGAAAGAGAGAGAGAAAGAGAGTTAACTGGATTGGTTTTCTTAAATATTGAGCTTCCTCATTGCTGGTTTTAGTTTACTGTTAACTATTTCTTGAAGGAGTTTTAAGATTCTTATGTTCAGGACAGGGTAATGCATTCAAAATATCAGTCACTTGTAGTTCAAACCTCTTGTAGCTAGGAGCAGCGCCTGGAATAGAGGCACTGGATTGCAGATTGTTTCAAGCACCACAAGGGGTTGCTACAGAGCAACAGAAGCTCTGAAGATATTAATAAAATTTCCCCTTTCGACCACATCCTCATTTCCTTAGTTTTGGTAGGAAGTGAGATGTTTTTCCTTTCATTTGGGGTTATATTTACTTGGCATGTATGACTCTGCTGTGGATTACCCAAATTTGTCTGCTTGGATTAATTTTTTTATACCAATCCCTCAAAGAGCTTCTTCTCTTTCCTACTGTTTGGAGAGACTCCTATCCCTCAACTTCTTGAATGCAATCTAAATCAAGGGGGATAAGGTGGGCCATGCAGCCATCAAGCTAGTACATCAAGCATCTTTATGTCAATTGCTAAAGAATCTTTTATGGGTGAAGGATCACAAAAAGTGCCACTGCTTCCAGGCTCACCTGTTTGATTCCTGGGAAGTCTTTGGGAGCTAATCACAGGCTGGATTTCAGCCCTTACTCCCTATCTAAGTCAGTCATCCTTCAAATTATTCTAGAAGAATTAGTAGATTAACGGGAGCAGAGAATAACACGAAATTTATATGTGTACACATACACATACATATAATACATAATATAAAAATACATATGTATTTTATATATGTATTCTTTTTTGGAAATTTGGTGAGAGACTTTGTGCACGATGGGTGTGCACCCCACGCAGCTGAGACACTTACATTTTCTAAAGTCTCTGAAATATTCTTAACTTTGCAATTATTCAATTATAGTTGTTAGAGCTTAATCACAAGGAGCACTATTTTTGTATTTCTTTTCAGTAAGTGGAATTACCATTCCCTTGAGTTTCAAAGGCGCTCAATTGCTAATAGACTCCCAAGGGAAGGTATTTGAGATGATTTACTTCCGTTGTTGCACTGCCAGTTCAAGACATTGAAAGAAATGTGGAAATTTTCCCTGATGATATATGAAAGCACTATTTTTTCCTTCATGCACCAGCCTAACCTGCTTTATTCTTTCCTGGGAATTCCTATGTGGTCTCTTTTTTGAATTCATTGTCTAGTCTGATTATCACATGAATGATCTATCAATTAGATTGCATTTAACTGCATAAATGACAAAATCCAAATATCAGCATTTCATACAATTTAGAGCTTTATTTCACATCAAGGAAGCCTGCAAGTCACCTGAGCTGGTATTGTAGTTTCACAGTCATCAGAGAGCCAGGAATTATCTTCCCATACATTTTCTTACTCTTTGTAGGTGGCTTCTATAATATCTTCAGGAGTTACTCATGATTTAAGATGGCCACCAAAACCCCAGACATTAGACTCAAGTTTCTGGGAGAAAATAAAAGAAGGAAAAGAAAGTAGAAGATCAAATGAGTACATGATTCCTTGTTGAGTCTGACCACTTAGGATGGCTTTTTCAGCAGTCTTATTCAACAACATCATTTGTACGCCATTAGCTATTCCTTCTTGCAAAGGATGCTGGGAAATGCAGTTTTCTAGTGGGACACACTGAGACCCTTGCCACTACACCAGTCTGTTACAAAGGCTGAAGGGAGAATGGATGTGGGTGGGCAACTAGCAGCCTCTACTGCGTATGAGAATTCAACTCTTGATGTCCAGGAGACTACAGAGATTAGAAAACAAAATGCAAGAGTTTTCACACAGAGAGTTGCTGCTTTGTCTTCCTACTGTCACTGAACGCCTGTCTATTCAATGGCGGTTATGTGGAGTCCCAATGCTTCTCTTACTGAATTCACTTAGCTTCATTTACCATCAACATGTTTTTTTTTTTATTATTATTATTTCTATGCTTTCCTCTTTACTATGTGAATTCCAGACCCATATTGCAAATGACTGGTTTGATAGTTCCTCGTGGAGGACATATAGCACCCTTGCATTCAAGAGGTCTCCAAATGAGCTGGGAGACTTGCTCTTCTTCTAATGGCCATGATTCAGTTGCTCAGTTTTCAGGATGGAAAAATCATCCCTTACACCT
This sequence comes from Talpa occidentalis, assembly GCF_014898055.3. Classification (NCBI taxonomy): domain Eukaryota; kingdom Metazoa; phylum Chordata; class Mammalia; order Eulipotyphla; family Talpidae; genus Talpa; species Talpa occidentalis. Next base: position 29,944,295 of record NW_023604972.1, read on the forward strand.
TACTTTGTTCTTATGCTTTCTAAGTCCTACTTACTAAGTCACCCCTGAATCCTTCCTCTTCTCTCCATTTCCATGGCTAACTCCAAGGTCAAGCCCACATCCCCTTTCATATGGACAACCCCACAGCCCTCTGGTCTACCTTTGTTCACCATTCCCTCCTTCCAATCCATGTCCACACAGCAGCCAGAGAAATTAATTAAAGAAAAAAACAACTGTAAATCTGATCATGTCACTCCACAGTGTCACACTAATTGATGACTTTTTTATTGTCTTTAGGAAAAAGTTCAACTCAAGAGCAAGACCCTGTGTGATCTGGTTGTCCCACATTACTCTGTACCATCCTCCCCTTTCCTCTGGCCCAGCTGTGCTCTCTGCAATAAGTTAAGTTCTTTCTTGTCTTGGGCTCTGACACCTAGTTCTCTCTGCATTGAATGCTCTGTCCTTAGATCTCCACCTGTTCATTTAGTGAGTTGTCATTGTTCTTTAAGGAATAAGATCTGTGTGCCCCTAAATATTAGATGGCCCTTGGCTCCCATACCTCATCATTCTTGCCTTTTGAAGACTTCTTCAGCTTCTGAATTATTTGCCCAATTGTGAGTTCCTTGAAGGCAGGTCCCCTAACTTGTTCCTTTCTGTGTCTATCATAGCTGACAGAGCACTTGGCACATATTCATTTGATGACACAGTGCTTCATTTATTTGCTCATTAACATTTGTTGACATCCCTGTCCTAAATTATGGTTCAATGGTAGAAAAAAACCTAGTAAAATAAGTACCTAAATAATTATTTCACAGAATTCTCATCAGGGATGCAACTAGAAAAAGTATTATGAATATAGGTGAAAGCAGGCCTCCCTGTTGGAGCAAGGGGTTAAGCACTACACTATGAAGCAATTCGTAGCCTCTGCAGCACGAATTCAATCCCCAGCCGGCCAGGGAGCAACCCACAGGGCGCAGCAGACCTCTCTTGTCTCGCCCGCTGCTCTCCTCAGCAGTGCATTTCAGTCAGTCTGCCTGTTCTGTTCCCTGCTCTGTCTCTGGTGAATCCCTCACCACCACCACCCCCCAATCTCTGGCCTATACCCCAGCTCTTGTATGCATAAATAAATCTTTAAAAAAAATGCTGAACATTTTAAAAATATATATATAGGTGAACGTGGAATCTGACCTATGAATATAGGTGACAGTGGAATCTGAACTGACAAGAGGGATGGAAGGTAAGTTTTTTTATTTAGGACACCAATAGGAATGTATTTGCCTTCTCAATTCTGACCCTCATCTCCACTCAGTCTTACACTGGACCAACAGGGTAAGTTCAGTCAAAACAATTTTTAACATCCATTAGTTACCACAGCGCTGTGTCTTTGGGGCTTCTGATTTTAAAAAGAAAAAAATTCAAGAATTTGCTGCTGACTCTTCTATTTTTCCCTCCACCATTTTTCTACCTCTGCCATCTTAGGCTGGTTCTGCCCTTGTAGAGTAGGCTAAGTATTAAACATGGCCCCTATTCATTATCCTGCAGGCTCCCGAACTAGGTCAGCATGGATGAGTGAGGTTGTGGTCCTTATGAGTGTGCAGCCTGCGATGGCATCAGGATAATAAACAATGAGGACTTAGAAGTGGCAAGGCAGCTGGAAGGGGATCCTAGGGGACCAATCTTCAAGCTCTCTTTGTTTACCAAGATAAATAAAAATAGCAGCTTTCTAGAAAAGCTTTTATTCAAATTATATAAAATTGAAGGAATATATAGGTTTCCCCTATTCGAAAGTAGAGTGTTCCTATGAAACTTTTCATAACCTGAAATGATTTCATAAAGTGAAGAAACTATTACCATTCATCTACATGAAAATTTTTTTGAGTGTTCCCAGGCCCAGAAAATAACCTACCAAATCATACCAAATAATACATAAAACCTAAAATAACTCTGACAGTAAAAGCAGGAATGACACGATAAATACTCACCCCGTATAAAGTAGTGCCAGGGAAGGCGCTTAGCAGTGCCTCTGGCTGCTCAGTCTCTGGTATGGCTGCTGCAAAACAGTAGCTGAGTGCTAGTGTCGCTTTTTGACTTTCGTTGCATAAGCTTGAAAAAACGGAAATCCTCTCAACTTTCTTTGGGTTACTAAAAACAGGTACCAATGTAGGTCTTTTTTTTTTTTTTAAAGATTTATTTTATTTTTTAAGATTTATTTATTTATTTATACAAGCACTGGGTACAGTCAGAAGCGCGGGAGGGTGAGAGAATTCACCAGAGCCAGAGCGGGGAACAGAGCAGGCAGAAGGACCAAAGTACACTGCTGAGGGGAGCAGCGGGGGGCAGGAGGGGTCTGCGCGCCATGTGGGACCACGATCTAATCGGCGCTGCAGAGGCTGTGGGCAGCTTCTCAACCCAGCGCTCAACTGCTGCGCCACCGGGGAGGCCCCCAATGTAGGTCTTTTGTAAAAGCAAAAGAGGCTAATGCGCAAGGTAGAATAAATAAAAAGTAGGGGAAACTCGTATACATAAGGGAGGAGAAGAACACCAAGGACAGTTTCAGGGCAGCTCTGATGAAGATTATGGGGTGGTTAGCCATCAGCTAAGTCTCTCCCCAGCTTTCCTTTGATATCAGCCATTGCCACAATCTACAGAAATCCTCAAGGTGCAGAGAGCCGTTGCCGACATCATGAGCAGGGATAAGGTTCCTGGCTGGAATTTGAAGGTCAGAGACTGCATTTTGTGGATACTCAGCTTTTTTTGCAGCCAAACCTCCATCTCCCTTACTTGCAAGGTAAGGATTTCGTGTGAAATCTTTGAGCAGAGGTTCAGGGAAAACATATCCATACCCAGGTCCAGACTTCTTATCCACGTATAGATTGGTAATCCCCAAGCAAGTCTTTTCAGTTCCTTACTTCCTGTCCAATCAGCAAGTTGGCCACAAGAGGGAAGCATCGCATAGAGCTAGTGCTCTGGCTGGACCTGCTCTTTGTTCTGGCTTTCTATTGTCATCCGCAAAGGGAGGCAGGTGAGGCCCATGCAGGCAGATGCCATTCAGCTGTGACCAGGTCTGCCTGTGGTCTTGAACACACTGTGCAGTCAGTGGACACATAATGAATAGTAACTGACATTGATGAATATACAGGGTTTAATTTATTAACGAAGTTAAGCAAACTACAAAAAAAGATTAGTCTAGGTGGCAAACGCTTAGATTCTGAAAAATAGGAATCAGAAAATCTGGTTCCCAGGCTGGCACTGCAAAGCTCTCGCTAGTCATGTTCTTTGAGGCAAGTCTCTTAGTTTCATCTTTCATATGGTCCCCATAATCCCTGTCTATATTGTGAGGATGAGGCAAACGCTTAGAAAGTAGATGAAAGTGTTTAGAAAAATAGTCAGGTAGGGTTGGAAATTTACTAGCACTACAATTTAGGTGAACAAAGAAATGTAGCTTATTAGCTTATTATTCTCTCTATTGATGTGATCTTTTTGGAGGTTGTGTGTGTGTGTGTGTGTGTGTGTGTGTGTGTGAGTGCATGACTCAATTTGGTGGTATTTCATTGTTTAAACCATATATCTAGGATAAAGTGTTTATTAGGAATTTTCCAGTTTTAAAACTCAAATTCCTGTGCCCAGAATCCCTTGTAATCTCTTTGGAGTCCTTGCTCAGACTTTCCAATCCCAGCTGCTCCTGTTTCTTCTCCAAGAAAATGGGGGGGAAGTGTGGTTCGGCTGATTCACAACAGAGAAAAGGAGCTGGATCTTTGGATCTCTGTGGAATTCTCTGGATCCTGTCTGCTTCACTTGAGCTTAGCAGGACTGGGCAGGTGGGGAGGCCACTTGAGCTCCCACCCTGGGGTCCACAGAGTGGAGTCTCTGGTTTTGGCTTGGGGCTTTTGATGTCAAACTTTCCACATGCTCCCTTTACTTTGCCCTCAGGGCCGGTCCCCACGCCTCTGCAGGTATACTCCCCAGGCCCGGGTGCTTCTGAGTCATCTGCTCACCATAGGGAGGTTTGAGAAGCCCAAAGTGCTGCTGAAGTCTCATCTGATTATCCATCTTGACCACGTCTGTTCTGCTCGTATTAGAAGTGGCAGTATCAGGCGTGGGCTTCTCCCAGACACTCTGCACCTCCCCCCAAGAATGCCAGGGGAAGCAGGCAGTAGGCCAGCTGTTTTCAGCCTTTCCCATCCATACCTGGGTGTTTCTGACTGCCTGTGGAAGGCAGAACTCTAAGATGACCCCAAAATTCCCAGCCCTTGATGTACTCGCAACTTTTCCATTCATTACTTAGTTAAAGGCTAATTAGGTGCCTCTGTGGAGGGACTTTGCACATCAGAAGAGGGAGATTACACCTCTCTTGGGCCAGGCCTTATCCACATGAGTCCTTTCACTGGGCTTGGGGAGAAATCAGATTGGAAGTGTAAGACCATCTATGGGGAGACACATGGCAAGGAGCTCAGGGCAACCTTTAAGAGCTGAGAGCCTTCCCTGGGTGACAAGATAATGGGGACCCTCCAGCAATGCCAAGGAGAGGAATTCTGCTAGCAATTCTTTGTATAGGTCCTTTACCTCTTTTGTTAGGCTTTTCCCAAGTATTTGATTTTTTTGTTTCAATAATAAAAGGGATTTTTAAAAATTTCTTCTTCAGATTTATTGTTTGTGTATAGGAAGGCTACTGATGTTTGCATGTTGATTTTGTATCCTGCCACTTTACTAAACTGATTTATTAGTTTTTCTGTGGAGTTTTTGGGGTTCTCTATGTATATTATCATAACATCTGCGAATAGTGATAGTTTAACTTCTTCCTTCCCTATTTGAATTCCTTGTCTGTCTTTCTCTTGTCTTATTGCTCTGGCTAGGACTTCCAGTATTATATTGAAAAGCAGTGGTGAGAGTGGATGTCCTTGTCTTGTTCCAGATCTTAATGGAAATGCTTTCAGCTTTTTGCCATTGAGAATGATACTGGCTATGGGCAAGCAATGTGATATGAGTCAAGCAATGTGATAAATGATGAATATGAATGACTTCTCCCTCCCCATTCCCAAACATAATCTAGAACAAATAAGATATTTCAGTAAGGTATCTCTTGTGAAATAAATACATAGAATTTAGGGCCTCCCCGGTGGTGCAGTGGGTTGAACTCAGCGCTGTGAAGCTGTCTGAAGCCTCTGCAGCGCTGGTTTGATTCCTGGCTGGCCAGAGAGGTTCCCACCTGGCACAGCAGACCTCTCCTGTCTCGCCCGCTGCCACCCTTAGCAGTGTATTTCGGTTGTCTGTCTGTTCTGCTCCCTGCCCTGTCTCTGGTGAATCCTTTCACCCTCCCACGCCTCTGGCCTGTACCCCTGCTCTTGTATAAAAATAAATAAATCTTTAAAAAAAAATACATAGAATTTAAAGAATTTTCTGTATACCAAGACTAGGATTTATAATGGAAGCAACAAGCTAAATACATTTGCTATGTGGTTTAAAACTTTTTAGTAAAATTTAAAAGAAACTGATCAGTTTTGGAAGAGATTGGAGTCTATGCATGACTCTTCAAGACAAAAACAAATGATCACAGGGCCTCCCCGGTGGCGCAGCGGTTGAGCGCTGGGTTGCGAAGCTGCCCATGGCCTCTGCGGCGCCAGTTCGATCCCCGGCTGCTCCCGGCCACCGGAGGAGGGTCCCACATGGCGTGCAGACCTCTCCTGCCGCCCGCTGCTCCCCTCAGCAGTGTACCTCGGTCCTTCTGCCTGCTCTGCTCCCTGCTCTGGTTCTGGTGAATTCTCTCACCCTCCCGCGTTTCTGACTGTACCCAGTGCATGTATAAACAAAGAAACAAACAAACAAATAAATAAATAAAAACATGCCTCTATAAAAAAAAAAAAAAAAAAAAAAAACAAATGATCACAAAGAATGTATTGCTTTGTTTAGGCTGTGATGCAGAACACAGGGACCACGTGGCCTTTCTCTTCTCTCATTGGCAACACATTGGGAGAGGGTTTTAGAGGATGACCACGCAAACATTTGGGAAAGATGGAAAGAGGAGGTGGGGATGAGTAAGAAGTGCCACCTAGGGATCATAGGAAGATTGAAGGGAGCACAGAAGACTCAGGGCTAGTTGGGACAAAATCATAAAATCATAGAAAGTTTGAGTAGAAATCTTATCTATCAGCAAGTTTTTAAATGTGTAAATGGTACTGTGCTTGTGTGTGTGTGTTTCATTATCTCCAAATATGCAACCAGAGACAAATCCCCTCAGGATCAGGATTAGAATGTGGAGAGAAAAAAGAAGTCAAACTTGAGGTTTTGACCTCAAAATAGACACTTAATAGCCATTTGAACAATAAAAGTTAGGGAAGCCACTCATTGAATTGCCAGAAACAGGCGTTTGAGAATTTTTTTCCCCCAAATTCCAAAGCTTTCTTTAAATATTCAGTACTAGATCCTGGAAGACCAAGCAATATTTTTTTCCTACTTAGAAAAATGTACAGAATGTAAATCCAAATTCCTGCCACATAGGAAGACAATTTTAAGCTTTCTGAATTAGGACGAGTTTCGAGAGGAGAGAAGAGAAGAAACAAGTAAAGGTCTTTGGGAGACAGTGGCCAATGGACACTCTGTATGTGGATTTATGGATGAGAGAGGACAGAGGAAATTTCTATACAATATTATATGTGGAGGGAGTTAGCCAATCCCCCTGTACCAATGCAATGATAGTACTAAATCAAAGCTTTAAATTCTGTGAGATCTTCTAGGTATGAAAATCTGTGATTCCAAATCTTTCTATGTAATTTAGGTGAAGTTTTTAAAAATCAAGATTATCATCTTTTTGGAATTTCTGATTGTGAAATGTTTGTCATATTGGGGTTATAGGAACTACAGCAAGGTGGAGGTAGCGATCAGGATTCCTTTGTTCATAACTCCATTATAAATTGTGAATTGAGGTGTGGATCGTCAGCCTCAGAAGATGACCTCTGTGGACCCCAATGACAAGTCTAAATCTTGTGCATCAGAGAATAATTACAGGAAGCAAAACATAACTAATGGGAAAAAAATTCTGATGAAAAGACCCAGAGGAAATGTTGATTTGTTCATCAAATACCTCACCTTTTAAAAAGAGCTTTATTGAAATATAACTTACATACCACTCCAGCCATTTAATGTGTGCCATTCAATGGTTGTTGGTATGTTCACAGAAAAGTATAACTATCCCCAGTTATAGAAATTTTTAATGCCCTCAAAAGAAGTACTATAACTATCTCTTAAGTACTATAAGTATTTCTAAACTATCAGCCTCCTTCCTCCAAAAATCCTCCTTCTTCAGCCCTGGCAATCATTGATCTGCTTTCTATATTTAAAGATTTCCCTGCTTTGGACATTTAGTATTTATGGAAACATACTTGTGGTCTTTTGCAACTGGCTTCTTTAGCTTATCATAACATTTTCAAGGTTCGTCCATGTTGTAGCATATATCAGTACTTCATTCTTTTTTATGACCAAATAATATTCCATAGCATGAATATACCATATTTTCTTTATCCATTTGTCTGAAGAAAGACATTTGGATAGTTTCCACCTATAGCTTCATTTTATGTGTTCTATAGGATTCTGTAACTATGTACCTAACAATGAGATCTACTTCTTTTTTTCCTGAAGGCACAGGCAGACTAAGAAAAACTGGTCTATTTGGTATTTATACAAACCAAGGTCTATATGTATTGAGATGATACCAAAGACAGAAGCCAATGGCTTGGAAAGGACCTTATAGTGGTGTGATAAGAAGTCATCTAGGACAGGACTTCAGAGAAGACCAAGGTCTCAAGTTCCCTCTGAGGTGATCAGTTCCAGAGACTGCACTAACATTTACCCAACTTACTTGAAACCTTAACCCAAGTCACCAAATTGCCTATAAGCCAGGAAATTAATTTATGAATTTGCAATGTTGCTAAAATAAAGCTGGAATCATGATTTATACATGGTCTCCCTATAGGAGAGTCTATGTAGGAAGTTAGATACTGTCAGAAGGTTGCCTTATGAGTACCAGTCAGAAATAGGGTACTGGACAACTTTAAGGAATTGATGTTTGAGCCATAATGGTTGGACACACTTTGATATGTCTCTGATAAGCATTCTTCTAGTCAGGACACCCTGTTTCTCAATAGTGCTTTATAGACCCTGACCAAACCTTCCTACTTTCACTATTTCCTTCTCATTTCAAGTCAATCACTGGCTTTCTATGTACTCTGAGATTTTGTAATATAATTACTTAGAACAGTAATATCTAAACTTTTTTTTTAAATTGAACATCCCTATGGTTAAAATATAGACTAAAATCTTGCAGGGAAGCTAATGTTCTTCATTTGTGCTTCTCTGATAAGAAAAGTGCTCTGGAGTGGGGAGGTCACTCCTAGTAGTGATGTAAGTTAAGGCACCAAGATGATGAAATTAGGGTTAGCAACAGAACTTGGAAATTGACAAAACTCATTGAAAGCCAAAGATCATCTGTGATTAGCCTCTTGGAAGCAAGTTCATGCTCTGCCTGCCTAATTCCACACCCAAATGTTTGGATTGGGTGTGAAACTACTCAGAGGAATTGAATTAAAGCTGTATTCCCATGATGGTTCTAAAAAATTCTTTGGTTGTAAAGAGAGTCATCAGTCAATTAGGGTTGGTTACCCTTGAGAGAAGACATTTGGCTCAAGATAAAGGATGACTTGGGTTCCAGATGGAGAGGAACCTGCTTCCTGAGAGACCAGACTTGCCAAAAGAGAAAATTCTGTCCTTGGACTTTGTTGCAAACTGGAGTCATTTGAGGAACTGTCAAAATTACTGATGCCTGATTCACCCCCAGAGATGCTGATTTTATTTTTCTGGGATGAGGTTTGGCCACTGGGTTTATTTTTATAAACTTCAGATGAATTTGATGTGCAGCCAAGCTTGGGAATCACTGATAGAGGGTGGAAGGGTGGAGTGACCTAAGGAATATACAGGAGAAATATTAGAGGGAAAGCAAAACAATCTAAGAAAGCTTTGAAGGTTGAAGTATAGGGCTTTTTTTTAACCTAATTCACCAGGCTCCCATAGATACTGCATAAAAGGGATTCAGAAAGAGAAGGAATGGGAAAAGACTGGGAATTCTGTAACGCCTTAGGTTTTAGTAGCCATGGAGCTGGATTGTAGAACCTTCTCCTTGGGGGCTGCGGTTGATTTGGGTTACAACAGAGGCCATTGTAGTTGTTTTTAACAACAGACTACACATATGACAGTGCTTATGTGTGTGTGTGTGTATATATATATATATATACACACACACATACACAATATATATATACAACTACAATATATATATATACAACTACTATATATATATACCCCAGGTGAATAGTGACTATACCACCCAGGTTTGTATAAGTTATACTCTATGATGTTTGCACAACGACGAAATCACCACCGTTAAGCAACACGTGAGGTGCTCAGCAACTCTCTTGCGAGCATAGTGCAGAAAGCACAGAAGATGCTCTGCCAGTGACATCTCTTGTCTGTCAGAAGTCAGTGACTTCTCCTTTTCACACCAGTCTAACATCTACAGCCTTCAATTCTTCCTTTTTCCAAGCATGGGGAGGTACGCAAGGGAAAGGATTCCTTAGACTAAGAAATATCTGAGAGAGTCTTGTCTATGGTCTGCAGGGAGGCTTAAGAATGAATATTCCAGAGACACTTTTTGGGGGATGGGGGCGGGAGGGGAGGGATTGGGGTCAGAATGGGGGGGCTGCACTTGTATGGGGAATATAAAAATAAAATTCATTATTTAAAAAAAAAAAGAAAGAAAATTAAAAAAAAAAAAAAGAATGAATATTCCAGTGTGTTTCTCGGATGCTGGTTCCTTGAGACACTCCTTCTGTGACCCACGAGCTTGGGCAGTGTGGTGAGCACCAGAGCCTGGGTGAGATCCACGCTGCCCCTGAGTAGGGAAAGTGCTCTGAGATCTCCAGTGAAAAGAAACCAGTTTGTTTTTCTTTAATCTTCATATCCCCACTCATCTGGCTATGGAATTTTTTTTCTGCTGAGCACATAACATCTCGCCTTGTTCTCATGACACACTTTTGGGAAACTGCCCCAGAACCTCTGATCAGTGGCTCCATTCACAAAGGACAAAGAAGGCAACTGCCTCCTGCACACACGAAGAGGGGTGAGACCCCAGTTGGGCCCTGGCCTCTCACTGTAATTTTGCCCTTTTCCCTCCTCCCCTGCAGCCCTCCTTCCTGTTACCATGGCAATGCCCCCGGAGAATTAGGACCACGGCTGTCTCTTTCCTAAACCCCTCCTCCTCACCCCTACTTTGTGTCTAGAAGAGCGCCAAACAGGCAGGAGGTGATGTTTGGGAACACTGATTGATTGAGAGTTTGGGGGCTTTCATTTTGTCCATCTGCAGGTGGGCTGGGTAGGAGCCCTGGCATCCCACGGTTTGCTTGTATGTATTTGGGTAGAAGTGTCGGGCAAGAGGGTGGGAGAGTGCAGGCCTGGGAGCTCACACAGCCTTGGCATTGCCTTTTTTTTTATGCTATGATCACAAATATTTCACAAATTAAGAATGGCGAAGGGCATGTTGAAAAAAGGAAATATTTTGTTTTCTTGGTGTTTGGTTCAGGGGTGAATTTTTCTTTCAGTAAAATTTCTGGTCATGTTGACTGCTTTCATGTTGTTTTTGTCATAAATAATTTTCTTTGAAGTTTGAGAAGAAAAGGATGTCCTACTTTCTCCTCTGTCTCTAACGGGTGACCTTAACGTCAAAGGCCCAGTCTGGACACATAGCCTGACACAGGCCCCAATAGGAGATCTGAAATAGAGGATCTGATGGGACAGAGTATTTGAGATGGAGGTGCCCATCCCGGAAAATCTGACCTCCTAGCTGCTGTGTCCAGATGCCTCATGAGTAGTGACAAAATGACAGACAGGCCAATTTTGATGTCCACCAGTAAAACCTGGGTACCCATATATGTTCGAAATTAATATTCATGTAAAAAATGTAATCATTGCTGTGAAGTCAAGAGCAGCCTTCCCAGAGAAAAAACAGAAATGCTATTGAGCGTCTAAGTGCATAAAAGCCCTGGTTATTTCCAGTCTGCTCTGTTACTCCAGCCCAGGGCCCAGGCGCCTATGAATGAAAGGTTTGTGGGCATCTGTTTGATGCAAACCAAGTGGCTGGGAAAGCCTCACACTGCTGGTTCTGTCTCCCAGCAGGCTGAGAAGGCTTCCCAGGCTCTGAAAGTACCAATTCTTCAGGCATGAGCGCTGCTGGAGGATTATAATTTAAATCAGCTGGTTCTTATTTTTTCAAGTGTGAAAAAAGGAGGGTGATTGAGAGCATGTGGGATGTATGTGTGATGGGTTAACATTTGAGGAGAGTCTGCTATCTTCTGAGAACTTTGTCTACTTATCTATAAAATATGTAAATTGATATCTATCGATAGATACTAACATGTCTCCATTTTACATATACTGTATTCATATAAATTCCAGATATGCAACTATATATCTATTTCAGATATAGCTAAACACAAACCAACATATATCTGAATGTATATCAATATGTGCATCATAGGTATTACTATCTCTCTAGACCTATCTATGTTTGTGTGTGTATACATATGTATATATGTAACTTTTTTTTTTATAACATTTGTTTTGATACTAATAAAGAGAAAATGAAATGGAGGCTGAGAGTGGGTGAAAGAGAAGGTTGCCCAGAAAGTAAGCCAAGGGGTCCTATTCCCAGCCCAGCCATAGAGAGGAAGGAATGGAGGCAGGGAGGCAGGGAGGAGGAAGGAAGACAAGAAGGGAGGGAAGAAAGGAGAGAGAGAGGAAAAGAAGTATGAAGAAAAGAAGAAAAGAAAAGAAGAAGAAAAGGAAAGAAAAGGAAGAAAAGAAGTATGACTGGAAATCCAGTAGAAGACATGGACAACTTTAATATTTTTGTGCAATGGAATATTATGCAGCCATCACAAATAACTGGGAAAATACATAACACCAGGGAAATGGAAAAGGTATGTTTGTAAGTGGAAAAAAAGAAAAGAAAACCCAGCATGTGCTCTTATTTATGCTTGAATATTTTATTCTTCCCTTGCTACCTAACAATAGAGTTAAGATGCAATATAGCATTTGATTGAAACTTATTATAGGCTTAGGGAAAAGAAAAGAGAGCAACACAGACTATCATACAAATCACAGGACAGTCTGTGGATTGCAGTTTATTCATATTCTGATGTGACTCCACAAGAGATGCCTCTTTCTTTAAAATTGGTCATAGGAGAGGGCATGTTTGTGCTTCTGGTAGGAGAGTGTCTTCATGAATAAAATATCAGAGTTTCCCCATCTGGCTGCCTAGGGCCCACATTCTGAGTTTCATCACTTATTCCTTCCTGCAGGATCAATACAGGGAGCACCCACTCATTTCAAAGATTCCATGTAGATTGGGGATCCAATAGCACAAACAGTATCAGAATAGACATAGAAAATGAAAAAGCTGCTTTCTATATGTAGCAACATAAAAATTCTTATTTCTTCAAAGTAATTGGAAGGAAGCATCAAATCAAACATATTAAGACCGTAATATGAAAGGCCAGGAGCCTTGGATTGTGTTGGTTTCTGAAAGAATAGCTTGTTAGCACAAAGTAATGAATAATTAATCACATTTCAGTTTCCTCCTTCAAGAGTCTAGATGAACAGTGTTCAAGAGAAAAAAATGTGGCCTCGTGTGTAATTTTAAATTTTCTATGGGCCACATTAAAAAAGTAAAAAGAAACAGTTGAAATTAATTTCAACACATTATTTAACCCAATATCTCTAAAATACTATTGTTTTATGATAAATACAATGAATAACTGATGAGATATTTACATGCTTGTTTTGGTAGTAAGATTTGGAAGTTTGTTGTGTATCTTATACTTACAGCATCCAAGTCTGACTGAGCCACATTTCAAGTACTTAAAAACCCTATTAGATATCAGGCCACTTAAATAAAACTAACTAGTGAAAAAAATGGAAGCCATCGAAATACTTGACAGTGCCAGATTGGTTATTTAAACAATAGTCCATCAATACAATGGAATCTTAAGAAGTCATTAAAAAAAGTTGTAAGGAAGTGTTAACTGATATAAAATGATATTAAGGCTATATATTAGGGAAAAAAGTAGGTTGTCAAATAATAAGTTGGTACTGGTTTCCTAAATTGTGTGTGTGGTTTGTAGGCTCCACCTCTCCCTCATCATTTGGTGTTTCCTTATCTGCTTTAGCTTTCTTTATAACTTAAATTATTCGATTACATGATATACGACATGATACATTTGCCCGTTTTTTGTTTTATTTCTGTCTTCTCCCAGAAGACAGAAAGTCTGTGGTGTGTATAGCATTATTATGGATCCTGGGGATAAAGTCCTTAACCAAAATTTAAAATATGTCCCTCTCAGCCTCTCAATTTTTAGTGGGGAGAGACTAAAAATAAACAAATGAAGAGCAGATCTGCCAGGCCATTTAGCACATCCTTCCATGGCCATATCCCATCATCTCATAAACCACTTAATGAGGAAAAACAATGCAGAAAAACAAGTGGTTAGGAAACAGAAAATAATGGCCTTCTGGTGGATGGGGCAAAGTCAATTGAAGAATTCACTATTCTAAATGTCATTGAAAACATTCTTAATTCATGGGAGGAGGTCAAAACATCGACATTGACAAGAGTTTGGAAGAAGTTGATAACAACCCTCAAAGGTGACTTTGAGGGATTCAAGATTTCAGTGGAGGAAGTAACTGTAGATGTGTTGAAAATAGCAATGACTGACTTAGAATTGGAGCCCGAAGATGTAACTGAATTGCTGTGATCTCCTGATCAGATCAACACTGAGGAGTTGCTACTTATGGATGAGCAAAGAAAGTGGTTTCTTCAGATGGACACTTCTCCTGGTGAAGATGCTGTGAACATTGCTGAAATGAGAACAAAAGTTTAAAATATTGGGCCTCCCTTGTGATGCAGGCAGTTGAGCACAGTGCTGTGAAGCTGTCCGCAACTTCTGCAGTGTGGGTTTGATACCTGCCGGCTGCGGAGATACCCACATGGTGTGGCAGACCTCTCCTGACTCATCTGTTGCTCCCCTCAGCAGTGTATTTCAGCCAGTCTGCCTGTTCTGTTTCCCGCTCTGTCTCTGGTGAATCCTCTCCCTCTCCCGCACATCTGGCCTGTACCCCAGTTCTTGTATGCATAAATAAGTAAATCTTTAAAAAATGTTTAAAATATCACATAAACTTAGCTGATAAAGCAGTAATAGCATTCGAAAGAATTAATTTTGAAAGGTGGGTAAAATGCTCTCACATGCTACAGAAAAATTATTCATGAAAGGAAGTTTTAGTTAATCCACGCAACAAACTTAGTTATGTCTTTTTAAAAGAAATAGCTACAGCCACCCCAACTTCAGTAACCTGAAGTAACCCTGATCGGTCAGCCATCTTTGATGAGGCAAGACCTCTGCCAGGAAAAAGATAACTTACTGAAGGCTGAGATGATGCTTAACATTTTTTATCAATAAAGTATTTTCTAGTTAAGATATGTACTTTTTTTAATAAAGATAACAGACTACAGTCTGGTACAATATGGTATAGTACAGTATCACTTTCACATGTACTGGGAAACCCCAAAATTCATGTGTCTCGATTGTGATATTTGCTTTCTCATGGTGGTCTGGCACCAACCCCACAATATCTCCCAGGTGTGCCTGTATCTTCTGATTCGCACGGAGCTGCATCCTTTTATTAAGTTTCTGATTAAGATTAAAAGGTCTGTGCTCAACTCTGGAAAATATCAAACTTGTTTCCTTTGCTGTTACATTAAGTTAACTTTAATATTTGACACTCTAAGTTAAAATGTTTCCTACTGAGCCAGGTTTTTCTTTTTGGCTTCAGATACATTAATTGTGACATTTAACAAAATTTTTGCATTTGTATTCAAAGCCACCCAGAGAATATATAGCCGTGAGTAGTCTTTTGTTATTTTTCAAATTACTGTGATTGCATTGTTAGATATGCTTCAGCACATGGGCCTGCTGGCTTGTCATCATTAGACACATTCATAGAAATCTACTAAATAAAAAAAAATCACAAGAGGGAGAGAAAGCCACTTATTTAAGGCATTTTGTATGAATTAAGTAATGATAGTGGAATACATAATTCTTCCTTCAGAATAATTCTGAACTGCTATTTTGTTTCTTGGCATTTGAATATTTCATTGTCAGCCTTGAGGATTATAAAATGAAAAGACAATACTGAGTTTTTGCTGTTGTATGATATGTATACTATTGAAGATAAATGCTCATTAATCTTTGCTTTCAACTTATTTAGATCCCTTCTTTTTTTTTATTGTAAGACAGTGTAACCTCATATTAAAGAACATTTTGAAAAAATCAGAAAAACACTGCCATCTCTTCCTCTGAATATAAATATTTCCCCCTTTGTGTGTTCTTGGTTTGTCTAATGTCCATCTGTGTACTCAGCTTCCCATGGTTTTGCCATCATAGATACAATTTTGAATATGAAAATCTGGAGTTGCATTAAAAAAGAGAATTATTTTTCAGGTACAGAAAAATTACCCAAGTTAACCTTTTGTCAAAAGTTGTTTAAAAAAAAGCCCTGAGATCCAGAGACCATGAGAAAAAGGGACCTTCTGAGTGGGGGATGGGATGAGAGCTGATGTGATGTCTTCTTAGATGGTCCTTGCTTACAATGTTGAAGACCTTCTGACTTTTATCTTGATGGCATTTATGATCAATGCTGTCTCAAGTAATTTCAACAATGAAATGCATTTTGCAATTGTTGCTGACTTCATAGGCTGCTATAGTGCAAGTTTGTGATAGGTTGATTACATACGTAGCTCCAATTTTCACCCCTCATTGTAGCCCCAACCTTTGCAACATGACTTGCAGCTATTCCCACAAAGAGGTAGAATTCGCTCCCCCATCCCTTGTGTTATGCTTTGACCAATGAAATGTAAGAGGAGCAATGGCTTCAACTCTGACCTAAGGTCTCAGAGATTACAAGCCTGTTCACACTAACCTGTATAAGTCTGCTGGAAGATGAGCAATTATGTAGATTAAGGCCAAACCAACCCAAGTGAGTCCCTGCCCCAGATCATGACCACTAGTTCACCACAGATGCTTGGGTGAGTCCAATTAAGAAGAACTGATCCTGGGCCTCCCTGGTGGGAGCTATCTGCAGACACTGCAGCATGAATTCGATCCCCAGCCAGTGACTTGCCCACTGCTCCCCTCAGCAGTGCATTTCAGTCAATCTGTCTGTTCTATTCCCCACTCTGTCTCTGGTGAATCCTCTCACTGCCCGCACCTCTGGTCTGTACCCCAGCCCTTGTGCATAAATAAATAAATCTTTAAAAAAAAGAGAGAGAAGAGCTTATCCCACTCAGGGGAACACCCTGCTCAACTGAGAAATCACACATGGTTGCTGTTTTAAGTCATTAGTTGTGGGTGACATTATATAGCATTATTTTGGTGTCACATTTTAACATTTTGTTCAAGGAATAATAAGGAGCAAACTTTGAGCCTGGGGTGAATGTCACCCTGAGTGAATTCCACCCCTTGATGTTTTTACAGACTCCATCCTCATCTCCAAAGAGGAGATCTCAGGCACCGAGAATTATAACTCCCAATGTGCCACGAACCTGACTTCCTGAATGGGGGGCTGTTGGGAACTAGGAGCAGAGTTAAGTAGGCACGTTTGTCTTTTAGCTGAACACATGCAAGCTCTTGCTGTCTTGCTTCTGAGCCCCTGACTTGCACCCTGGCACTGCATGAAGGGAACACATGAAAGAGAGACATGTAGAGATACTTGGAAGAGACATGTGGGTGAGTGGTATGTGGGAGGCTGCTCCGAGTCCTTGGGAGAGACAATAACAGCTTTTATCTTGACCTCATGGTGGATTATATGGAGTATTTTCATTTTGAGCCTTTCCTTCTGTCCCAGCTCTCTGGGAAAGGCTAACCCCTTTCTTGTGGCTCCCTGCAAGAAGGTACCCTAGGCTTGTGGCAAACTTTTGGGCCCCTGTGGTCCCCCTTTAGGGCCAGATTTTGGCTGGGCAGTTCCCATGAAGGGATGGGTCATTTGTGGAGTTTTATTGGGAAGCTATTATTTGAATTCTCTCTCTCTCTCTCTCTCTCTCTCTCTCTCTCTCTCTCGCTCCTCTCTCCTGACATCAATATTATTAAAAATGTTTCACACTACTTGTCTGCTTCCTTTGCCTTTGGGCACATGGATGACCAGGCACCCCTTAACAGTTTGGTAACCCTCGACCATACACTAACAATTTTGGAAAATCTACTTTTCCATCTTGGGTTTCAATTGTAATAATAAGTTGCAAAGTTGGAGTAGGGGAACAGAGAGAAGACATATGCCTGTTCCCATTGCATCATCCATCTTTTAGGAAAGACCAAAGATTGTAGACTATAGATTTATCAAGGAGGACTTTGAATCTCCACTGAATGCTTGAGCTCAATCTACCCTCAGGCTTTCATGCTGCTTTCTTCAATAGGTGAGTGTGAAGTAGGACTGACTTTATTTGATTTTTACCCCCTTTTATCCAATCTATCAAGCCTATAATCTCTTCTGAACAGATTTTCAAGTGAGCAAGAAACTGGAAAAGATAAATGAAAGTTCGAGTGGTATTATTAAAGGAGAAATGGTCTCTACAGCTGCACGGTAACATCTAATTAACCTCAGAGTCAGGCCAGGACCCCGCTAATAGAAGTGTCCAATTCACAAGAAACTAAAAAAACCACTCGAAATTTAAGCAATTCACCCTTAGTAGGGAATTGATGCTGCTGTTGTTATTTATTTTTACTATAATTTGAAATGATTTAGGATATATAGGCACCTGAATTTTAGAAGAAATTTTTCAGTACAATATGTGCATAAAAAATTCCTTATAGAAAATTATGTTGCTGAGTAGCTCAGGTATCTCACAGGTCAAATGAGTTCCTAGCCAGAGCAACACGTCTTCAGTAAACAGTGAAAACAGCATCAGCCAATCTTGTCCTGTATATGGCATTGAATTCCTGATTTCTTATTAAAATGCTTGGATGAGGAGGTTGTTATTTGATTAAAAAGGAGAATGAGCTAATTCTGCTCTTTTTCTCTCTTAAACATTCATTTTGTATGTTCCATTATAAAAGTACACACATAATTAATTTTAGCAAATTGTGAATTGCAGAAAAATAGAAGGAAGAAAGGCAAATCTTCATAATCCTATGAACAATTCTGGAATATTTATTTCCAGTCTTTTACCTTTTTTCATACATAATTAGAAATGCAAATAAATAAACAGACGACACTCATGAAATCTAAATAAGGGTAAGGGCAAGGTTAGGAATTCAAGCGGATATGGAAGACAAGTACAAGGCCATTCCCTCCCCTGAAGAATGAAGGCAAATAGAGTATCGTGGGGTGATTGGTTCCAAGAGCAGAATTGCATGGACAGGCTCAGGTAGGACCTGGCAGAAGTAAAATTCACTATTAATAACAATAAAAGGAGCAGACATCAATCTGGTGCTTTCTCTATTCCGGGCACTGCTCTAACCACTTTCTACATATTAGACTCATTTAAAACTTCCCACCAACCCTGTGAGTAAGGTGTTAACTATTTCCATTTGCACAGGAGGAAATATTAAGTAACTTTGCTGGGATTCAAATTCACACCGACTGTTTACAGTCTGCTGGCTTTTAAATGCTATGTGATTATTTTATTCTTTTCTTTACTACAATCAGTAATCTGGACTCCCCATAGGACTCCAACAAGCATGTTGGCCTTTTAGAAGAAGTCCTTTCGACACAGCAGTGGGGAATTTCATTGCGCCATTGCTATCATTTCTTGGCTTTAAAGCAGGTTCCTTTGAAACTGAAATCTGAATATCACCCATCACCATTCATTTGTGTTATCGTCTATCAGTACCTTTTCTTCTTTCCACGTTTCTTCCAGAACACAATAAATTATATTCAAATGGCAGTCATGGAGGAAACTTTCCTTTCCTTCCTCATCAACACAGCTGATCGATGGGCGCTAAAGCCCCGGGGAAGTAGCATCTGTTATAACTCAAGGATCCCTGCTTGCACTGAGGATGAAATTAACAGACGCAGAGCAGTTTGAAGCTCAACATTTGTTCAAGTCTGGCACATACACACATCATTAGCAACTATATTTGAGAAGCAAGATCAAGGAGGTGAGGAGGAGAGTGGATCTGATTAAAGGAATATTGGAGAAAGAGGAAATTCAGAGCATTTAGGTAAAAGCTTCATGGCTAAAATAAATGAACTGGCAAGCAGAGCAAATAGCCAGGTACATTAGGAAGGTGTCAACAGACAATCTGGATAATTTTGTCTCTGCTACTTTAAACAAAAAGTCATTTTGCTCAGTGGATTCCCTAACCAGAGTGGCTGCCTCTTTTCCTCCACTCCACAAACAGTCTTTTTCACTAAAATGAAGTCTTCATGAGGGCAAAGATTTTGCTGTCCTGTTCACTACCATAATCTGGGCCCAAAGTAGATAAAATGAAATATTCATGGAAGAAGTTAATGTATACTTGCTCAAAGTTTGCCATAGACCTGAGCTAGGCAGAAAAGGTCTGCGGTGTTCAGCAGGAATCGAAAGTAATTTACATGCAGGAAGAAAGGTATCATCTAATAAAATGGATTGCTAATTAAAGTGTATGGAATCAATGGTAAATGTTAGAAGAAAACTTCGGGTGTGCACTCTGGGCAAATGAGGAGACGCAACAGAAGCCCAATCACAGGACTGAGTATCTGTCTGGCCAAGTGGCTGGTCAGCACCTTCTAAGCTCACTCCTTGAATTAGCACATCCAGGTCTCTCAGCACCAACCAGGAACAGGTGTGTAGATACAAGTGACATCTTTTCCACAGGACATCAAATAATTTAGGAACTTGTGAGAGTAATACCCAGTTAGAAGTGCAGCTGGGCTTCGTTCTGTACTGCCATTCTCTGTGATTCCAGTCCTTCAGCAATTTACCCTTAATTTGAGGAATGAAAGACACATATAATGCAGAGAATAATGAAATCTTTAAGTGTAGACGGGAGTCTTGAGAGACAGCTTCTGGAAGGAAGCAGTACAAGCTGTCTTGAATTTTGTTGTTCTTTGTAACCACATCTCCATCCTCCCATCCACTCCCCCACTCCTTCTCCAGTACATTCACCTAACACACATTTATTGAGCTCCAACTATGTGCCAGGCACCAAGCAGTGAAGTGGTAGATTTTTATTTTTAAAGATTTGTTTATGCGTACAAGAACTCTGTAGACCAGAGGTGTGGAGGTTGAGAGGATTCACCAGAGACAGAACAGGGGCCAGAACAGGAGGATCTACTGAAATACACTGCTGAGGGGAGAAGCGGGGAGACAGGAGAGGTCTGTGTTAGCTCCATGTGTGTTAGCTCCCTGGCCGGGGATCGAACTTGTGAGGCAGTGGCTGCAGATAGCTTCATAGTCCTGACGTTTAACCCCTTGTGCCAGCAGGGACGCCTCCTGAAGTGGTAGATTTTGAACCGAAGTAGCCATATTTTAGGAATCTTAACTTTTGGCCTGAGAGGGCTGACATTCAACCACAGACACACTCAGACACAGGCCCTTTCCTGGGAAGGACAGTTTGACACTGTTTACCAAAACTGAGAGTATTCAGATCCTTTACACAGTGATCCCAGCTCCAAGAATTTACCCAGAGAGAAGGAGCCTGTGACAAATTATTCTCAGCAGTACTGTTTTTGACAACAAAGTGTTAGAAATGGCTACACATTTATCAAAAGGGAACTGTTTATTTTATTTTTAAAATAATAATTAAATGTTATTGTCCTGTTGTCATAATTTATTTATTTATATATCTCTACATCATTGTTCATTTTTGTACAATGTTTG
This sequence comes from Talpa occidentalis, assembly GCF_014898055.3. Classification (NCBI taxonomy): domain Eukaryota; kingdom Metazoa; phylum Chordata; class Mammalia; order Eulipotyphla; family Talpidae; genus Talpa; species Talpa occidentalis. The sequence continues at coordinate 29,965,224 of NW_023604972.1, forward strand.
ATTTTGTACAATGTAGTCCCCAGAAAACTCCCACCACCAAGACACCTGTGAACCATCACCATAGACTCTTTTGCTCTTTCCTCCCATTTTGATCCCAAAGGGAACAGTTTAAATAAAAACATGATGAATCAGAACACAACAACTAGCTAACACTATGTGATGTAGTGAAAGTTCTTAAGAGAGTAGAGCTTCAGAGTTTGCATGACAAGGACAAAACTTCTTTGCTATCTCTATGAAATGATACATGGCAACTAAACATATTGGGGTAATCATTTTGCAATATACTACACTTGATCTTAGCCAAAAGGCCGAGAAGCGATCATTTTGCAATATATATAAGTATTGTGCTCTACCTCTTAAACGTATGCAGTGCTGCGTGTTAATTATATCTCAATAAAATTGGGAAAAAAAAATGGTACTATACCCAAAGAGATTGCGAAGCAGGCTATAAAAAGGAGTGAAGAAGCAGAGATGAGGGTATCTCTAAGATATTCAAATTTAAAAAAAGGAACACCTACTTTTGAATGTCTAAAATTTTGTACTTCGTAAATGTATTGTATCTATTCACCTCCAAAAATTAAAAGAAGTCATGTGCCCAGTCCCAAGTATTAGTGGTTTATCTATGAGTGATGAAGTTTAATTTGGTCCCCCAAATCTCTCAAGACACCTGAAAGGATACCAGTGTGTGCCACAGATCTAATGCCTATAAGAACTGATCAATTAAAAAAAATTTTTTTAAGATTTATTTTTATTTATTTATACAAGCACTGGGCACAGTCAGAAGTATGGGAGGGTGAGAGAATTCACCAGAGCCAGACCGGGGAGCAGAGCAGGCAGAAGGACCGAAGTACTCTGCTGAGGGGAGCAGCGGGCAGCAGGAGAGGTCTGCGCCCCATGTGGGACCCTCCTCTGGTGGCCGGGGAGCAGCTGGGGATTGAACTGGTGCTGCAGAGGCTGCGGGCAGCTTTGCAACCCAGCGCTCAACTGCCGCGCCACCGGGGAGGCCCTCAATTAAAAATTTTTTAATGCTGGAGTGACACTACTATTTTAGTCAGTAATTTCACAAATGCACAGGTGCAATGGTCATGGTACAGGCTCAGCTATAACAAAAATATCGCCATATACAATAGCTTAAATGTGATAAGAGCTTGTCTTTCTTCCATAATACTCTGAAAGTAGGTGGAGGTCTAGGGGAGTGACTGTGACCTAAAAGGGTCTTTCTCACTTGTTGCTCTATTATCCCCATGGTGGTGTTTTTTTTTTTAAACATTCATGAAGATTTTTTTTTTAAGATTTATTCATTTATTTATACAAGCACTGGGTACAGTCAGAAGTGCTGGAGGGTGAGAGAATTCACCAGAGCCAGAGCAGGGAACAGAACAGACAGACTGACGAAATACACTGCTGAGGGGAGCAGCTGGCGCGGCAGGAGAGGTCTGTCACGCCATGTGGGACCGTTGCCGGTGGCTGGGGATCGAACCGGTGCTGCAGAGGCTGCAGGCAGCTTTGAAACCCAGCGCTCAAACACTGCGCCACCCATGGTGGTGTTTTTATCCACATGATCAAACTAGAACAACATTGCTCTTTCCACATTCCAGTCCAAGAGAAAGAGGAGCAGAGGAAGTCCATAGCTGGCCACTTCCTTTTAGGGTAATTGTGCTCCAATTCCTTTAGCACAAACTTAGTCAAATGGCTATGCCTAGTGGCCTTGGGAAATACTATTTTTACCTTCCTGGCTATCGGTGCTGCTAAACTTGGTAACCAGATGTTTATTATTAAAAGGAAGAGGTTATCGAACCACAGCTTATTGCTATTTTTAAAATCACTAATTATACAAATGAAAAATAAAGTAAAAGAAAGAAGAGAGATCTGAAGGGAACATGGTGAGAATGTGATTGGCTGTGGGGGATCTAAGACACCTGGGAGAAAAACAGCTGCTGATAGTGTCTGGTGCCTCCTTTTAACTTGCAGAGAGTGGATTTAAAAAAAATAAATAAATTTTAAAAATGTTCTCCAACAAAGCCAAAAGTAAACAAGTAAGTCCATACTGTATTTTTAATTGTTTGATACTATTCTGATCAGTTCAGCCGGTTTTATAACTCATGTGAAGTTTTTTCAAGACTCAGAACCAGGTTTAATCTCAACTGATGAAGCCTCTGTGACTGTCTGTGATTTTTAGGGTCAGTGCAGAAACTGATCATGTGACCCTTGGGCTCCTTTGCTGGTGTCTCTGTCCTGCAGGATGTTGTGTGGTCACAGGCAAAGCTGGGCTACCTGTGCTCAGGTTTCCCAATTCCAGCTCACCCATTGGTGAGCTTGCAACTGCAGTCACTTCACCATCCTTTCTTTGGTTTCTATTTCTGTCAACAAGGACCAGAAGAAGCAGAACACCACGGCATTTTGGGGAGAGACTCACTCTTAACAGTGATTGTTAAGTTCTCTGCCAATGTCAACTTTAGCTGCATGGTGATAGATTTCCCCAGGATCCTTAGACTGAGCTGAAACAGACACAGCAGATAGTAAAATGAGCTCACATTTGTATTATCCTTTTAGAGTTGATTTCCACTTTATATCTGTTCTTGCTCTGGTCCTTTCATTTGAGGTAGATTGTTATTCCATTATTGCTATTTTTTCCAGTTTACAGATGAAGAAACACATTCAAAGACTGTATGGATATTATTCAAAGACATATAGATGGTATGTGGTTCTCTGTTGCTTCGCCTCCACTAGTACTAAGTCAAATGGCTTATATTAAAATTACACCAGGACATGTTTGTTCAATGAAAGTGTAAGTGTTGGTAAAAAGTGTGGTCAGGTCAGAAAACTTTAGACTGTGTCACACTAAAGAGAGCTCTCATGGACAGTTCTTTAACTTTCTACATTTCTGTTTGTTACATTAGGTCAGGGAAAAGCATTGCACCAGGGAATAGGTGTTCTTCCTGTTACTTCTCACTTTTGTTGGCCATTTTCCAGTCTATAGAGCAGGTCACACAGATCAACAGACCTCTAGGCTAACTGAGGCTTGGGTTTCAGTCTCATCCGCTTTTGTAGTCACAGCAGTGTCTTGCACTAACCTTCTATGGAATGAATGCTCAGAGAAGTTCTGAGGACAATTCAGGGTAAGTTATACAGATGATCACACCGGATGGACAGGCCTGGAGAAAGACTCAGGGAGGCCAAGTAACAGACTTTGTGCCACAGAGCTAAGAAGCTGTACAGCAGGGATTGGCACAAAGGCTTCTGGGAGAGGTTTCCAGGTGCCTTATCCCAATATTTCAGGCATTGTCCTATACCCTGCTCAGCCCTTTAGCTACCTTTTTTTCTGAACCCAGAGCAAGCCCTCACGGGCATGCCAGAGTCCATGTAGCTATCATTCTTCTCTCTGAAAAAGCCTAAGTCTTTTCTTTAGGGACTAAGTTCCAAACTTTAGACAATTGGTCTGGTTCTTGTTCTCTTTTGGTAAATGTGGGAACTCATCCTTTAAAAAAATGCAGTTTCTGCTCTTGAAAATACAAATGTTTTCTTCCTCTGCATCTTTGCTAAGAGCATTGGATCACATGTCTATTTTATCACTGGGCTTTTCTGAAAAAAAAAAAAAAAAAAAAAAAAAAAAAAAAAAAAATGAGCAGGACCAAAAGAACTTCCTTCGGAGTCCTCAAAGAGTCTGACTTTGTCCTTTGTTCCTGAAACTTAAGTCTCTTTCTCTTTTCACAGCTGCACTGAGGTAAATTCTAAACACTCTGGAGAAGACCTCCCGCATGCCATTCACCCCAAGACCCACGACTCCACTCTTTGTTCCTCAAATCTGATCCTCCTGTCCTTTACTCCCTTTTCTTGTTGAACAACACTGTTTATAAGTAAAAAAGCCCAGGAATCATCCCCTCTTCCCCTGTGACAAATAGACTGTAAAATGATCCTTGCACCTGCCCCCACCATGGTGTTCTCTTTCTTGTGTGAAAGTCCCTCCCTTGAGTGTAGGTAGGATGTGTGATTTACTTCAAACCAATAGAATATGGCAAATGTGAGAGGATGTCAGTGCTGGGATTACAGTACATGTGATTGTGACTTTCTCTCTTACTCACTTTGATGGAACAAGCTCCTATGTTGGGGAAGCCCACACAGGAGGGAGCTGGGGGCAGCCTCTGACCAACAGCTGACCAGGAATTGAGGCCCTCAGTTCAACTGAATTCTGCTAATAACTGTGAACTTGAAAGTGGACTCTTCTCCAGTTGAGCCTTCAGATGAGATCCCTGTCCCACTGACAACCTGATTGTATCTTAATGAGAGACCCTGAGGCACAAGTCCCCACAAAGCCATGTCTGGATTCCTGACCCTCCAAAAATGCAAGATAATAAGCGTGTGTTGCTATAAAGTCACTACCTTTGTGTCAGTATGTTATCCAACAGTAGATAACTAATATACTTCACATCTAATTGGTCATCAGTTTCTGTTGATTCTCTCAGTCAGAGAGCTCCTGAATCTCTGTGTTCTTCCACATTCCTAGTGCCTGGGATGTGGTGGTCTTCACCAGACCTTGTTTGGATAAACAGTTACCTCCTGCATCAGTCAGGGTCCCAGCAGGAACCAGAAGTCTCTTTCAAAGAGTCAACTAAAGAGAGATGTGGCCAAAGTTAGAGCACCCAGGACTGGTAATAGCAGGAAGTTGTTATCACTCCAAGCCTAAAAGGGCAAGGGAGGCAAATGCTGATACCAAAGTTGGATGAAAACTGGAAGGGAAAAGGGATAGTCTGGCCAGAGCTGTAGTTTTAGGTAGAGAAAGAGCAGAGCTGCTGCCAGAGCAGTGGGCAGGTGGGAGAGCAGGCAAATAAGTACCCAAACCACTCTCTTCTCTTGTCTTCAAAGTGCTGGCCGTGTATCCCAATGGACACACTCATTCAGAAGCCATATTGGTTGTTAGATCTTGGATTGGAATTTGCACTATGTTTGAAATCCATGGTTTTCAGACCTTTGATTGGGATTGAAATCACACCACTAACTTCCCCCAGTTCCCAGCAGAGATATAGGTGTGCCATCTGTGAGTCCTTGCACTGGTGACTGCATACCTTTGTTTGCTGACCCCATCTCCTTTATCTCCGGAGAGAAGAGACTTTGTTTATTTATCTTTTTACCCCCAGGAACCAGTACAAACAGAACATCAATAAATGTAGATTTGAATGAGGTTTCCTTTGCAATCCAGTGTCTTAGTTTGGATTCATCTTAAAGCAGATCCTGAGATAAAACATGGGTGCAAGATTTTTATTTGGAAGGTGATCCCAGAAACAGAAGCAAGAAAGTCAAGAAACTAGAAGAGGAAGAGAGGACAGCCAGTGAATCACTTGTATGGCCAGTGGGGGTGATCTCACTGAGGCCCTTGAGAAAGCACATGACCCATGACTTCGAGGGGAGCGGGGGTGGTGGGGAACTCACCAACTTATGCTTCCATTGGTTGAAGGTTGCCTCCCCATGGGAGTTAATTTGCCCACACTTATGGGTTGTTCTTGGCATCAGACAAGCTGTGTGGTGTGAGAATTCCCTCAGGGGGAGCAGCAGAGAGTGGTAGGCACCTGAGGTGGGAAACTGTTAGCAGGCTGAGACTGTCTACTCAGCACAGGTGAACACAGTTGATGCAGGGGATGGGGTGAGCCAGCAGTGGGGTCTGATACATCCGGGCTCTCAGACTGGGAGAGGAAGGGAGCACAAGATCATAATTTTCCATAAAAAACACCTGCTGTTAGGGTGCACCTGCCTTCCTGAGGCTAATTCAGCAGATGTTTCTGGAAGACTCAGGAAGGGTCAGTATTTTAAAACACAGTTTCAGTAATTACTAATGACAGTCCTTTTTAAAAAGAGTCCTGCTTTGGACAATAAATTAGTTGGTTATACATCCCTCAGAAAATAGCTGTGACCACACCTATCCCCACTGTCCTCATTAAAAGCATGTGGATTTTGGGCCTCCCCGGTGGCACAGCGGTTGAGTGCTGGGTGGTTGAGTGCTGGGGGGCACAGCGGTTGAGTGCAGCCTCTGCAGCGCCGGTTTGATCCCTGGCCTCTGGGCAAGGGTCCCACATGGCGTGCAGACCTCTCCTGCTGCCTGCTGCTCCCCTCAGCAGTGTATTTCGTCGGTCTGCCTGTTCTGTTCCCCTCTCTGGCTCTTGTGAATTCTCTCACCCTCCCGCACTTCTGACTGTACCCCAGTGCTTGTATAAATAAATAAATAAATCTTTAAAAAAAAAAGCATATGGATTTTATGTTCATGTCTGTCCTGAGTCAAGAAGAACCAGAATTATGGGGTTTGGGGAACCCCCATTTTTCCTACTAACAAATGAGAGCTGGGCACCAAGATACCCAGAGGGCTGGGTAGGGCACCTTCTTCCCCTTCAATGTAGATAGCCTGCTGCTCCCGCTGCCTTCCAAGTATGTCTGATTTGTCCACTTGTCTAGTCTCAGTTTATCTTCACTTCCCAGAATACATTCTAAATTCCTCCAGGACTATACACTGTCTCAGGTCCCTAGTCAGCTGGGACCTTGACCTTCACATCTTCTGCCAATCTCTAGGTCTAGACCCAGATTCTTGATCCTTCTCTGACCTAAGTCAGCAATGAGATGCTCCAAGTTTTGCTAAGATGTCCCTCTATGCCCCACATGCTTGGTCTGAGCCTTTGCATGCCAGCACTGAATAGATTTGAGTTCACCATGCCCCTGGCCTGGAGTGGGGATGCTGGACTTGTCTGGAAAGATTTTCTGTCTACTATCTCAGCTGATTTTCCCTCATTTCCATCTTGAGTAGTTTCTGGAATTTCCATCATGCTCTGTGACCAAGAGAGTCTGGATTACAGCAAGATTTAGCAGAGGATGCTGAAATGAATAAGAAAAAATGGATGAGATAGAAATGATGCATTCCCTGGGATTCACACATTTGCCTAGTCACTTGTAAATTTCCTCAAGTGTTACTGAAATGTCCAGCAACACAGTTCCAGGCTCACAGTTGGAATTCAGTGCTTGTGGAATTGCACAGATAGGGATCAGTTACAGGAATATGTCCCCAGAGCTTCTGATGACCAAGTGGGTGGTAGTGGAGATGCATCAACCCTACTATCTACCCCACTCAGTGCTCATGGTCCAGACAGGTGGAGTTTGGTCAGAAAAAGCATATTGTATCAACTGCACGATCCCAGGGATGATGAGAAAGCTGAGATCTTTCTTTGTCCTGGCTATGCATTTCAATGGAGCAGGTAATCCTGTCCTCTTTCTGCTCCGTGTTTTCCCTTCTCCTACTCTCTCCATATCTGGGGGCTCCCAGAAAGGACACGCTCAGTTCTGCCTTAAGCTTTCTGGGGCTGGGCCTCTGGGGGCTACTCTGCAATGATCCAGTGTTGCTTGGGACTGGGTGGTGAGTTTAATTATGGGGTGCACCATTAGGAGTTTTGAGGCCTAACCCGTGTTCTCCCTTATCTGTTATAAGAAGTCAATCTCCATTTTCTAGATACCTATGTCTATCAGTTGGTTTTCGCCTCCAGTGGCAAGCAAGGATCTTGGTTATTTTACCTCCTAAAAACCCACCACATGGTTCAAATTTCATAAGGTTAGTATGAGGATTTTTTAAAAATTCTGCTTCTTTTTTCCCCCCATATTTTATTTTAATTTCTGGGGCTAGTGTGAGGATTAAATAAATCTTTAAGGTTAGATCTGGTAGTAAGTACTCAAAAATGTTAACTATTAGCTATAACCCATTGGGGAATTGTCCCCTCTACACCTTTTCCATTAAAAAGGAACACTATTAAATATGTATATCAAGCAGTGGCAAATGTTGGACAAGGGAAGGGGAAGTGGGCAGAGATGCACACAGCAAAGTGGGAGCTGGGAGAAAGGTGGAGGGTCGGTGGGGTCAGCCTCATCACCATCCAAACGGAGGCACAGGTGTCTTCTCTGGAAGAAGGTTTGGAACTGGCCCCAGGTGAGTCCTGGTTGGCTCTCCAGTAGCAAATCCTGAAAAGTTCATTTCACCACTGCTGGAGCAGAAGCACCATAGCCACTGCCTTCTGGAAGGCAGGGCGGAATCCAGTTCTTGCCCCCTTTCTGTTTGTTGTTCCTGGAGGGAAAATGGAGAGGAAATGCAGGCCAGACCTCAAACTGTATTGAGTCCATTAAGTCTGGGGCTGCTGGGTCCAAGGGGAGGGCCATCCATGCAGATTCCTTCTGCTGTTCATTCACAGTCCACTGATGGGCAGGTTAATCCATTCTCCTTACTTATAATTAAATTATTGATTGAACAGCTGCTAAGTATCGACCTGAGCACACTTTGTTTTATTTGGGTGTTAACTTGTCTGGGGAATATCTCTAAGGAAGACACTGTAATTCCTTAGCAGCTTATGTTGGCTCCTTTTTCTTTTCTTCCAAGTCATTTTTAAATGCAACAATTGAGTGATTTATCAAGCATATTAAAGTTATCATTGGGTGTTTCTTACAACTTGCCTGAGGGGGCAACATTTACAGGGATCTTCCTAATGGCTTCCCAAATGTACACCAGGACTTTCATTTTCATTTCAAAAGAAATCAAAGGAAATCCTAAGAGGGGGTGCAAACGGTGGGGAGATGGCTACTGCGAAAATGTAAACATCCCATTTTACATTATTAATGAAGACAGCTAAAGAGCCAGGCTGGCAGCAAACATGTCTTTTAGAGTGTCTTAAGTACATCTGTGCCAAGAGGAGTGGATGAAAGAGTAGGCACACCCTGGCCTTCTAGTCGTCCATTTCCAGCACACTCCAGCCTCATACCTGGTCCCCGGTGATCTAGCATAGAGCAATATTAAAGGAGGCCCCCTTCCTCGTTTCTCATGGTTTCTCTCACTGACTTTTCCCTCCCCTGAGCAAGATGGTAAAGGCAGAGAGGGTGATTGACTCCATCGGCTAAATGACTCACATCTGGAATGGCATTCAGAACCCAGAGCTCCAGCCGCATGGTGGAGTAAGTTGGATGGGGGTGGAGGGGTGGGGAACAGGGAAGACGGTTATAAGCCTGATAGTGCGTAACAGTGACTGACTAGGCGCCTCAGCCCTTCTTCGTTTATGGGTATTCCTGCTACTCCCCTAACTAACCTCTTTCATTATGATGATGCCCCCAAACTCTGTTGCTATTGACCTTTTTCATGAGATGATTCACTCCAAGTGGGTGTTTGCTTTCTCTAATCTCTATGTCAAATTTAAAGCACATATAATTTCTAAATACATTTCCGTTGGACTCATCATAAAAGTGTTATTATAGTGGATAACAAAGATCTTAAAAACATAAGTAAGGATTCAGGAAAAGATTGCCACTAGGGTGTTAATCTCAACCATGCTAGAGGGGGAAAAGAAACCCAACCTAGTTATCCATCAATAAGGGATTGGTTAAATAAGTAAGTTCTGATGTAGCTTTACAGTGGAATGTTGGGAGCCATTAATGTCATAGGATTGCATTTATGGACATACAACTATGTTCAGAAATACTAAATGAAAAAAAGTAAGATGCAAATCGCATGCACATATAATGATAATAAAAACCAGGCAGTGTGTTATAGGCTTTTCCTGAATTATCCTAAATAATCCTTACCATACTCCAATGAAGTAGGAGCTTTATTTTCCATTTCTGTTGAGAAAACTGAGGCTTGAGGAAAGCACATTACTTGCTGCTATAGACTTAATGTCTGTGAAGCCCTAAATTCACATATTGAAACAATCCCCAATGTGAATGTATTTGGAGTTATGGATGTCTCTGGAAGGTGATTAAATTAAGACAGCGTCCTTTTAGAAGAGAGTGATGCCCTGAGAGACTCCCGAGAACCCTGTTTCTTTTGTCCCATGAGGACATTATTGAAAAGGCATCTATGCGCCAGGAAGTGGACCCTTACCATATACCTAATCTGCCAGAGGCTTGACCTGGGAATTCCCAGCCTCAAGATCTGAAAGGAATGAATTTCTGTTGTTCAAGTCACCCAGTCTATATGGTATCCTGTTATATCATCCTGAGTGAACTGAGATTCAGGATTTATTTATTTATTTATTTATATTAATAGAAGCATGTTTTATTCATTTATTTATTTGTTTGTTTGTTTGTTTTGTTTATACAAGCACTGGGTACAGTCAGAAGCGCGGGAGGGTGAGAGAATTCGCCAGAGCCAGAGCAGAGAGCAGAGCAGGCAGAAGGACCGAAGTACACTGCTGAGGGGTGCAGCGGGCGGCAGGAGAGGTCTACGCCCATGTGGGACCCTCCTCTGGTGGCCGGGGAGCAGCCGGGGATCGAACCAGCGCCACAGAGACCACGGGCAGCTTCGCAACCCAGCGCCACCGGGGAGGCCCGAGATTCAGGATTTATGGAGTAGTAAATGTGGCACGTGAGAGAGAGAGGAATCAAGACAGGCTCCATGGCTTTTGGCAACTGTAAGAAAGGAAATGGGGGAGACCATTGGAGAAACAAGTCTGAGGGCAGGACTGAGTGGAGTTCACATGTGAAGCCCCGACTGAGGGGAAATATATGCATTACTAGTTGTCTGTATAATTTTAGGAGAGGCAGAAAAGAGTTAATAGTCAATATATTTGCAGTATCATTGGTGTTATAGTAACCATAGGGAAAAGAAGCATTGCCATGGGTTCTGAGGATCTTGGGGTCATAGACTTATTCCAGGAGGTCCTACCTTCTCAGGTTCGAGGCTAAGGGTAAAGTGTATCTTATTTTAATGAGGGTTAGTGGTTACTCTGCATTTTGGATTTTTTTTGTAACAAGAGGCTTCTAGAATATCTCTGGGCCTTCCTTTGGGACAAAAGCAATGAGCTTGAATCAAATCTCTGATTTCCACAGCCTTGGTTCAATATTGAATTTGTTACTGTTGTACATTTGCTTTAATCATTCAGTGTTTGGTTTTACCTCACCAGAGAGGATGGCATGATTTGGAGGAGAAGCTGGTGCCCGAATGCCTTCCACATCTGCTTAATCAAACTGAAAAAATTGAAAACATTCTTTCTGGTTGCAAAAATTCCATTGTGCTTTACCTATAATTTTTTGGCTATTGCCTGAACTGGAAAAAGTATCTTGCTAAATCACAACTATATATAGAAACTTCTCATCTGGCTGAAGATATAAACAACCGCAGGAAGTTTAGAATATGTTGCTATGACTGTTCTCTTGGTTTCCTTGTTACAGATTCTCTTGCCATTCTTCAGGGGATGTGTTGCTTTCTATTTGCTGTGTTTCTGCTGCTCTTTTCTTCCTCAACTTTCAGTCGAAGGTATTCTTTCTTCACTATTGAAGAAATTGCCTAAAAGAAAATGGGGCCCAACTGAATGAGCAGATCTTTCAATGTCTGGGAAAACAGTAAATTCTATTTCAGAATGAGGGTGGCAAAGAGAGGGGCCTGGTCTGGAGGGAGAGACAGGAGAATCCCTGACTTCAAATGAATGAAAGTCTTGAGCTAAAGAATTTTTTTTTACTTTGTTTCTTTTAAGTAAATATAACAATAAGAAATAAGCTAATAAAAAGCTGTAGGTAAGAATCCTGTTGGAATACACTTTGCTAAGTGTAAAATATATAACGTGTTTACATTATGGCTAAAGTGCTTTTTTAAAAATTATTCGAGAAGAGAATTTTCTTAGAATTTCTATATTATTGACTAAATTGGTATATTAAAAAAATACAGTTTCACAAATTCTGTGTTAATGAATTACAATTAAGAATGGTAATGTCCCCTTGGTGTTCAGGTCTGGGCTTTATGCCTAATTGATGTGATCCCTGTGGCAAGGTAATGATATTTTAAAAATAAGGTAGGGATAAGAATAACAGAAATAATCATAAAAGGTTTTTATTAAATTTTTATTTCAAATTTTTGCTACAGGTCTTTGAAATTTATAAAATTATTTTACTTTCTTAGATTCAGATAAACTAAGCATCTCTGTTTTTTTTTTTTTTTAAATCTGATCTTCCCAAACACAAGTAGAATGGCTTATACTTTATTTGGGTCTAAGAACAGGGATCTTCCCTTTCTTACATCTTTTGTAAAACCACTGCCAGATGTCACCCGAACTCACCAAAAGAAAATATTTTGGGCATTTAGGATGTTTCTAGTATGTGTCCAGTAGATTTTCTGCAATAATGGTCTGCAATGATTGGACTATTTACTTACTCCGCTATGACAGCCATTTGCCTTTTATGGTTTTTGAGCTGAATTTTTAATTTCAGCTGATTTTAATTTTAATAGTCACATGTGACTGGAGGCAACTGTATTGCACTGCTTAGCTTCTAAACAGTGTAATATAAAATAAGATTCTGTATATAACTTAAGACTATCCCTTCCTTTTCTCTCTCCCCCATCCTTCATATTCGTTGCTTAAACATGCTCTGAGTAGTTACCACATGCAGGCTCTGTGCTTGATGCCAGGGAGTAGAGATTAAAGACAAGCCTGTACCCTCAAGGAACTAACAAAGGCTGGAATGACAATGACAGTGATCAAGGTCAGAAGACAGATGCAGGAGGAGATAGGGAAGCAGGCCTGGGGGAGATGATGGCCGGATGTCCAAAGTGCAACGACAGATCAAGGCCAGTGAACAGTAGCTCCAAGGAAACAAAACTGTGATACAGTCCTCTCACCAACACGCCCTAAATGAGAGAACAAAGACTAACACAAAACCCCAGCAGACAAAAGCAGCTTCCTGAATCCCACCAATGGCAACTCATTTTCGAGACCACTCTGTGTAATGGGAGCTAGTTGCTGCTTTTGCTTCAAATAAAGGTTTGCTTTGCTTGTGCCTCAAATAAACATTTGCTACGCATACTCCACTGTCTTTTCTCCTGCTTTCAATGTGGCTGCTGGCTTCTCATCCCTACTGTGGATTGGGGAAGCCAAATACTCACGGGTGAAGTGACGAATCACACCTGTTTCCAATAGGATGTAGGTCAGGACCCTATGAACACACAGGTGCTGTTCCTTTCTCCTGTCATATCCATAGCACAGGGACCCATTAGTGATAAATTTTATTTTTTATGTTGAATATCATAAAAATATTAATTAAAAAGAAATAAAGAGCCAAGAATTCTCATTGGTAAAAGGATAGTCTCTTTAGTAAATGGTATTGGGAAAAGTAGATTTTACATGTAAAAAAGAAATTGGAGCCCTTTTGTAAATCATTCACAAAAATTAACTCAAAATGGATTAAAGGCATAAAGTAAGGCCAAAATGGTAAAACACCTAGAAGAAAACATAGGGGAAAGATCCTCAACATTATTCTTTTTTTAAAAAAAAAGATTTATTTATTTATTTATACAAGAACTGGGGTATAGGCCAGAGGCACGGGAGGGTGAGAGGATTCACCAGAGACTGAGTGGGGAGCAGAACAGGCAGAGTGCCTGAAATACACTGCTGAAGGGAGCAGTGGGCGACAGGAGAGGTCTGACGCGCCATGTGGGTATCTCCCTGGCCATCCTGGAATCGAACCCACGCTGCAGAGGCTGCAGACAGTTTCACAGCGCTGTGCTCAACCCTCTGCACCACTGGGGAGGCCCTCAACGTTATTCTTGACAAAGACTTTTGGGGTATGACATCTAAACCACTAGCTACCAAAGCAAAAAACAGACACATGTTTCATCATATTAAAGCCTCTGCACAGGAAAATAAGAGATGAACAAAATGAAAAGCAGTCTGAAGGTTGGGAGAAAATATTTGTAAGCCATTTATTTTACAAAGGGCTAATATCCATAATATATTAGGAACTCATAATCAGCAACAAGAAGTCAAATGATTCCACAGAAAAATGAGCAGGGACATGAACAGACATTTTTCCTAAGACTGTAAGAGGAACAGTGAAGAGCAGCATCCAAGCCAGTGGGTGGCGCTCAACAGCCAACTCCATGGCTTCTAGAAGGTGGAGCTTTCCAGGCACCTCCCCCAGCCTCCCTGAACAGAGGCTGCTGGCAACTAGGGGTGAAGTTGAGCCATCATGTGAACCTTAAAACAAGTGAACACAGGTGGTTCTGGTTCTTGGTTTTATTTTTTTGTTTTTTTTTTTTTTTATTTATTTTTTTGTTTGTTTGTTTTTTAACTTCTGCTTGTACCCTAGTCTCCACTCAACTGACACTAAGTGCTGGTGGGATAGATGACTCCTGTCACTTGCTAGCCAGTAAGTATTCTTCTCCTTCTGTCTTAATTATCCTTTTTTCTCACCCTCTATGAAATTAAATCCTTCACAAATTCTTTTTCTTTTCTTTTTCTCTGTGTGTCTGCTTTTGGGTCTTGCCCTGTATTCTTTAGTATGTGAGAAAGGACTCACAAACTGGGTTACCCCCTTGCTCCCACCCAGGGTTTTCCCCATAATAAGAAGACACACAAATGGACAGTAGGTGTGAAAAGATGTTTAATAACACCAATGTCAGGCAACTATAAATGAAAACTATGGTGAAATATCCCCTCACACCTGCTAGAATAACTGTCTATAACAAAGCTTAGCGATAATATGTGTTCACCTGTTTATGAATAAAAGGGAAATCTTGTACACTATTGGTGAGAATGTAAAAATTGGCATAACCACTACAGAAAATGCTATGGAATTTCCTCAAAAAATTAAAAATTAACTCTAATGAAAAATTAAAATTAGAACTACTATACAATCAAGCAACTCCACTTCTGAATATATAGACAAAGGAGATGAATCACTCTTGGAAGAGATATCTGCACCCTCATGTTCTTTGTAGCATCATCCACAATAGCAAACATGGAAATGTTGCCAAAATGTCCACCAAAGTGTCCAGTGATTGATTAATGGATAAGGAAAATATGACTCTATAGGTATATGAAATATTATTCAGTTATAAAAAATAAGGAAGTCATGTCGTTTTCAACAACATGGATGCACCTTAACGACACTATGCTAAATGAAATATTGATAAATTAGATAGACTGAGACAAATACTGCATGATCTCAATTATATGTGGAATCTAAAGTAGGAAGTGACACCAGGGGGAGGGGCACAGGAAGCAGATGGGAAAGCAGAGGAGCAAATGCAAGTGATAAATCTGAATGCTTCGAAAGTTTGTCTCTAGGAGCTCTGGCAAAGTGGTTCCCTACATGGAGACTCTAGTTTGAGCACAGAAGGTTGATATTGTGAGGAAATCCCCTTAGCAACTACAGCTTGGTTATTTAAACTACAGTTCACTGAGGGGAACAATTCTGAGCTTTCTTGGAAGCATTTCATCTTTAAAGACCCTCTTATCTGCCGTGTCATTAGGGGACCAGCATGGCAGCCATTAGATTAATTTAATAGACTTTTATATAACATTTATCAGCATTCATATAGCAGTGATACTATACAGAGATGCCAGCAGGGGATGTACAAAGCATGTAACTAGTGAGAGTGAGATCAGTGGGAAGCATCAGGGAGCTAAAGGCTCCTGATACGTGTGAAACAATAATAGCTCACCCCAGGGCCCCAATGACATGGCAGATGAGGGTCTTTTAAGTTTAACTGGCCCCGCTGGAGAAGCTAGACAGTTTCGTCCCCAGGGCGAGCAATCAGAAAGGGGACAAAACACACTCAGGCAGGTTCATAGATTAAAGAGAAATGTTTTTCTATGAGTGGCATATTTGATAAGTTTGTTTTGGTTAATCCCTTTTCTGGCCTGAGGCCTGAGGATACTCTGATGTTTACATGACTTGAGAGAGGGGATAAGCAGAGTTAGGGGGCTGCCAGAGTGGAGCAGTAGGAATTGAGATTGCTGGGACTTGGGGATACCAGGCCCAGTGGTCCAGAGATATCTGGGGACGCAAATAGTGGATAAAAGAAGAAAAGCAGAAAGGAGCCAGCAATGGGTTGGTGAGGCTGCTTAGGATGGGATGGGCAGCTGCAGAGGTTTGAAGCAAAGCTTTAGAAATGAAGGTCAGTTGGATGAGGCCCTTAAGAACTTCAGGGCTTGTCAAGAGGTTGAAACTGGAAAGAAGTTTAGGCATGGTGAGAAAAACAGAAGCAATCTATTCCCTCGGCAGCCACAGAATCACTGGTTTTGATTTCTCAGAGATCTTTTGTGAAGCCCGAGGCCCATGAAGGTAACGTGTCCCAAAATCTTTAGTGGCAGAAATCCTAGGTCTAGGTCCCAACCTTATTTGCTCTCTATCTTGGGGCAGGGGAAGCTATGATTGTCCAAGTCAGCCCATGATTGGATGAGTGTCAGACTCAGCGTGTCACTGCAGGCCACACTTGACTATAGAAACAGGTCACATTCTAGGGCCTCCCTGGTGGCGCAGCGGTTGAGCACTGGGTTGTGAAGCTGCCCGCAGCCTCTGTAGTGCCGGTTCGATCCCCGGCTGCTCCCCGGCCACGAGAGGAGGGTCCCACATGGCGCGCAGACCCCTCCTGCCGCCCGCTGCTCCCCTCAGCAGTGTCCTTCGGTCCTTCTGCCTGCTCTGCTCCCCGCTCTGGCTCTGGTGAATTCTCTCACCCTCCCGCGCTTCTGACTGTACCCAGTGCTTGTATCAATAAATAAATAAAAATAAATCTTTAAAAAAAAAATAAAAAAAAAAAAAAAAGAAACAGGTCACATTCTTGAACAAATTTATTGTCAATAAGGGTGATTTTCTAATCTCCATTTTCTCCACTGAAGTGATTATCAGAACATGGATGGGCCTGGGAAGAATGGGTATTATTTCTTGGGTTCCCTAGAACACTCTAGTATCTGTTGCATGGACCTGGAACCATGAGATATTGACAAAGATGAACAGGTAGAAAGTGGAACAGTCTTGCTTTTGGGTAGTTTTAAGCCTTAGGCTCAGTAAGGGTGGGACATGGGGCATTGCTTCCTGTCAAAAGTATTCCCAAGAAGTAGCTGGTTTTGTTTCCAGCCTGGTTCTAAGTTGTTTGGTTCTTTAGTCTCTGTGTGCTCGATGCTGCCACTTGACTTTAAACTTGGCCTCAGTGCTGTTTTGAGGGCCAGGTTGTGTCAAAATTTGCATCATTTTAGGCAGGAACAGTCAGAATGATATCTGCTGCCTTATTGTATTCCTCAGCTGTGTCTGCAGGCAGAGACTTCAAATTGAAGGGAGTAAAAAAGCTAAGTTTCCTACACGATGGAATATTAACATACAAGATTGTGCCTCGAAGTGTCAGTGTCAGAGCTGCAAGATGCTGTGCCATAAAATACTCCCCCAAGTCTTCTGACTTCAGGAGGGAACTGAAGGTGCCCACAATTATCTGACTTGTCTATTGGCTCCCAATAGGTGGTTTCATGTTGACTCTGGATTTACTAATTACATAAGCTCTGACCATTGCTCTATATGACTTCACTCACACAGGGTGGTGGGTTTTGCTGAAAAATGGGGAAAAAAGAATTTTGATTATAAAGAGAACAAGTTATCTTGAGATGAGGTAGAGGAGCAATGAAGTAACACTCGTGTACACTTGAACTCCATGAAGACGGTAAAAGGGCCTATGTCTAAAACCTCCTGTCTTTGGAAATCAGATTGCTCTGAAAATCAAGAAGGAACAGAGTAGCAAGGAAACCATGCTTCATTCTTATCACCCAGACAGGGGTGCAGGGAAAATGAAAATAAAGTGCATAGAAGGAAGCTGATAAAGCTGGAAGAAGAGAAAATTTATCTGAAGAGAGAAGTTGGTGGCTTTCAGATGTGGAAAGGAAGAAAATCTAGAAGCCCAAGTTAAAAAAAACCTGAAGAGTGGTGCATGCAGGTCTAATGATGCTTAACAAGAGTGAGGGAAGGTGGAGATGTTTAGTTGTCATCGATCTGAAAACATGGACTGAGGACGGAAGAATCTACCAGGTGAAGAGAGGGAAGAGAAGAAACCAGACTCACTTCCCCAGAAGGAGCTAAGAGCCAGAAAGGGGCAGCCTCTGAGAGCTGCTGAGTGAGTCTATAGGAAGAGCAAGGAGGGGGCCTCGCCTGAAGATGGAGACAACTCTTCCAAGTCCTTACATCATATGGGTGTAGATTTGGGAAAGACGGATTAGAAAGAGGAGCACAGAACACCACAGAATTATTGGTGTGCATCAAAGATGAATACAAGGAAGGATTCAGTTTTGACCAATAAGTGTGTAGAATTTTGTCAGAGGAAGACCTAGCAAAGGTGATTACAAAAGGGAGAAAGGCAGACCTGAGATACATGTGAGCCTGATAAGGGGACATCTCCAGGGTCAGGATTATCGTACTCACGGAGTGATCATGGACAATATTTGAAAAAGAACTGATTCACCTGCTGTTCCCCTCAGCCATTTACTTCAGTCAGTCTGCCTGTTCTACTCCCCACTGTCTCTGGTGAATCCTCTCACCCTCCTGCACATCTGGCCTGTACACCAGCTCTTGTATAAATAAATAAAATCTAAAAAAAAAAAAAAAAAGAATTGCTTTTATCAGTCTTCCAAATCACTGACTTTATGTCTTTCATTTGGAAAACCAGGTGTGAGGAGTACGTTAGGAAACACAGCCGGGGCCACGTGAGAGAGAAGGAAAGGAAGGAGAACACTTGAATATGCAAACGTGTTAGCTCTTCACAGGGAAGAGGGAAGGGGGGCAGCTCCAAAACTGGGATGAACTGTTAGACACTCACTTGTCTGAGAGGAACAGAGGAATAATGGAGAGACATAGAAACTTGGTGCATGTTCCTCCACTGTGACTAAAGGCAGGGCTGGGGCAGCCATCCTCACAGCCTGGAACCATCAACACTTGAGGAAAATGGCCTCCTTGGAAGCATGTGGCAGAGGTTGGGTCTTTGCTTACTGCCTAGGACAGAGGTTCTGGACTCAACAACAGCAGGTTCAATTGGGGATCTACCATGCGTGGGTATCCCCAGGAAGCAGACCATTCTCAAGAGACTATCCTCAGCAATTCTGTACCTTTGTGGCCTAACACTAACGGCCTACTCACAGTGCCAAGGGAATCCAAGGAATCCAGAGTTCCTGAGACCCTACACTCTGCTCATGACTGAGGTGTTGGACATACGGGACTCAAAAGAGAAATGGGTACTCAGAAGTTTTGAATATGCTTCAAGGAAAAGAACAGCCTCATCCAAGACTCAGTGCCTGAGACAGCTACTGCTGCACATTTCTAAGAAGCCTCTCTCAGTGTGGAGATATTTTCCTCCTAGATTTGGTAAATAAATTGTGTCACTATTAAGCCCTGTGTGGAAGAGTCTCCCAGATGACTTTAAATTATAACTCTGCGCATCTGGGGAGGCCCCTGGGAAGAAAGCTTTCGTAATTTTCTGTTTTCTCCTCAGATGCTACATCTCTGCTATGGTTGTTGGCAACATCACACACTAATTTCAGGAGCTTGGTTTTGCTGGAATAGCAGAGAATTCTTTTGTTTCTTAAATCTTGTGAATATGAAGCTAGTGTCATAATGCTTGCATGGCATATTAAATTTTCATATTCTCTGAAAGAATGACATTTATGAGAGACTTTGGGGCTTTAAGAAACTCTATCCATCCCAACGAGAAGAAGATAGTGAATAGTTGCAGAAAGAACCCTAATCGCTTCCCTATCCTCCTATTTTCTTATTTATTTATTTGCATCAAGAAATCTGACTATAATTTAAGAATTTTATATTTTGGACTCACAAAGGCAACATGCTTGCTTTAGAAGTTTGGTTCCTTTGAACTTTAATTTGCAAGAGGATTTTGGATTTAAATGTCTCCCTAAGAATGTGATTATAAAGAGACATTTTTATTATTGAAGTATCTTTATGTTGTTAATACATCTAATTTCAGAACCTCTGATGAGCTATATCGGATGACATATTTTGGAATGGGAAACAGAAGAGAAAGTGAATTTTTAGCCTTGGGTTAATGTGCCACTTGATCCTTGATTAATGTACTGGTTAAGTCCACTTGTGAACTTTCTGGTTTCTAAATATACACTTCACTTGTAGACCCAGGAGGATCCATAAAGGAACAGTGTCGGGTGTTAGTGGGGAGGCCTCATAGAAATGGAGATGGTACTTCCTGCAGGTCATTGCATTCTTTTCCCGTGGGTCTGAACTGAACAGAAACATCCATTATGGTAACATTCCTATGTGAGCGGTGACTTTGGAAGAGGTCTCAGCAACCTGTTGGTTATCTCTTGGGCTCTGCCTGCCTGCCGAGAAGCTAACTTCTGGAGTGGAAGCCCAGTCACAGATTAAGTGTGGGGGGACCATGCAGGGTTACCATGAGGTCTAGGACTACCTATGTTGGTGAGTTGGTTGGATTCAAGGGAGGAGAATAGCTGGTCCATTTGGTCAGACATTGTCAATCTAGCTCTTGATCAGGCATCTTCATCCTTCTGATACACCTGTTTTCTTAGTTCCTTTTTCAAAAGAAAAATCACAATGTATACACTGTACAACTGACCTTCAAGTATTTAGTTTTGGCTCACCATAAGGAGTGAAGCCTAAGGATTGGGGTAAAATAGACAATCCCCAGGTTGTAGCCAGCAGAGCGGTGAGTGTTTTTGGGTGGGAATAGAGACAACCCTGATGACTATAAGAAACCCAAGAAATCTCATTCTAGAACCTGTAAACATAAGATGTGTGATAATTATGACTTATAATAAAAATATGTATTTTATCTCTCTGCTGTTTCTGGTGCAAAGCTACTAAAACCCTTGGAATTTTCCATGAGCAGAGTAATAAAGATGACTTTTGTTATGTCATTTGAGGTGACTTTTGGAAATAGGGAGTGGTTGCCAGGAAAACCAACCATGTGAACAGAGGATTGAAGCTTCAGTTCTAGCCCCTGACCTATGGAGAATGGAGAGGGACTGGAAATTGAATTGATTGCTAATGGTCAATGATTTGATTAATTATGCTTTAAATTAATTTTCTTTTTTTTAAATAAAGATTTATTTATTTATTTATACAAGCACTGGGTACAGTCAGAAGCGTGGGAGGGTGAGAGAATCTACCAGAGCCAGAGCGGGGAGCAGAGCAGGCAGAAGGACCGAAGTACACTGCTGAGGGGAGCAGCGGGCGGCAGGAGAGGTCTGCGCGCCATGTGGGACCCTTGCCCGGTGGCCGGGGAGCAGCCGGGGATCGAACCCGCGCTGCAGAGGCTTCGGGCCGCTTCGCAACCCAGCGCTCAACCGCTGTGCCACCGGGGAGGCCCCTAAATTAATTTTCTTAAAGTTATACACAAAAGACAAATTCTAGGTTAATATGATATCTGAAAAGTGTAGTCTCCTTATATTTATTTATGTATAGCCTTATGATACTACAGGTGAAAATGTAATAGAATGAGGACTAGAAATGAAAAGTCATTCACTTTCATTTGAGCAAATATTTATTTGTTAATACCTGCTGTATATGTTCCAGTGTTTTGGGCACTATGATAGGTAGGTGTCAGTGATAGTGAAATGAAAATCAAACCCTGGTATCAATGAGACTGGGAGAAAGGGGTAAGTCAGAATAATCAGAGAACAGCTCAATAAGTGATAGAATGGAGGTATAAGTGGGTTGTGATTTATGTACATTGAGGTCAAGGGAGATAGACTAGGCCCTACCTAACTGATCCAATTAGTTGAATTGCATGCAAATGATCAAACTTCACCTGCGTATTTAATTTGTACATTTTACTTATGTCACAATTTCATTCTCTGTATTTACTGGGTCTAGACAAGCTTTTGTTCCTCAGGACAATCATTCTGTCACAGGGAAGGACAGAAATGGCGTAAAGTGTGGGACATGGCTTTGTGATAACGGATGTCTTTGCAGGACCTGACTAGAATGTGCCACCTATTCAAAGAATGAGGTTGAGGTGTGTGGGCAGGTAGACCCTAAGTGTGTTTGGGGAGAGAACATATTTTCTACTAGTTTTACAAGGAAGGAGCAATTATTTGGAGTGGGAACCTGCAGGCATGTCTTTCTCCTTCCCAGATTCCAATCTTCTCAGTTTAGTCAAAATTAAAATAACTTAGCCAGAGGGAACATCCATTCTGCAAGACAGCCTACACAGAAATGAATGTTCTCTTAATCAATCTTGCTGAAAGGAAGAATGGAGATTGGCACAAACGTGGTTTTTTGGTAAGACAATTAGAAAGTGAAGAATCTGTGTTTTTTTCCCACATGTAAACAAAACTGGGGGAAGGAATGGAGGGTCATTCCATTGTCTTTCCCTGGAAACTTGGAATCTGGAGATCCCACGGTGAAAGCTGTGACATCATGTAGGCCAAGGGTCTCTTTTCCAACAGTTTCTGGCCTTGGAATTAGAAAGTTGGAGTATCTTTCTAGTGACTGAAGCATCAGATCGAAAAGTCAGGCTGGCTGCCTGCCATATTAGCTGCTGGTCTGCAGACGGCTAGAGATGAATGGAGAAGCAGAGGATGGGAGTCAGGATGGGCTGAACATGTACTTTCCACCCCTAATTTTAGATGGTGAAGTCCTACCCCCTGGTACTTCAGAATATGATTGCTTTTGGAGACAGGGTCTTTAAAGAAATAATTAAGGTTAAGGGGCCTCTCTGATGGCACAGGTGTTAAAGTATCAGCACTATCAAGCTATCACCAGCCATTGCAACACGAGTTCGATCCCTGGCCAACGATCTAGCCCACATGATGCAGCAGACCTCTCCTGTCTTGCCCCCTGCTCCCCTCAGCAGTGTATTGCCATAGATCCACTCCCTGCTCTGTCTCTGGTGAATCCTGTCATCCCCCATCCCCAACTCTGGCTTACACCCCAGTTCCTGTGTGCATAAATAAATGAAAATAAATCTTGGAAAAAAAGAAGGGGCAATTAAAGTTAAAAGAGTTGCTTAAGGTGGGTCCTCCTGTGGTATGATGGGTATCCTTGTAAGAAGAGATCAGGAGATAGATACCAACAGAAGACAAATCATGTGAAAATGTCGAGCAAAGACAACATCTACAAGTCAGGAGACCCGCAGAAGAAACCAGTGCTACTGGTACATTGCTCTCAGTCTTCTGGCCTCTAGAGCTTTGAGAAAATAAATTTCTGTCATTTAAAACCCCCTTGTCTGTGGTGCCGTGCTATGACAGCCCTGGGAAACTAATGTAGTCCCTCTCCAAGTATCTGAAGTTTAAGTATATTTTTGCTCTTGGAGGACAGCACATTACCCTGATGATAAATTCCTATCTTCTTCCCAGCTACTCTGATTTCAGTTTTTATTACCTACAACCAAAGGAGGCCCAGTTAATCTAGTACTGATAGACAAGGAGGGGTCCATCTGTGGAGGAAGGTAGGGGGACACATTCCGCATGGAGACATGGACGGCCCGCGGACAGCAGTGCTCACCTGGAGGAGCCCGGCCACGGAGGGTCTTCTACACCCTGCCTGAGCTCTCTGAGCATCAGGAGTGTTGAAACCATTTAAGCTGAGAGATGAAATGATGAGATTCAGATTTTTGAAAAACAACTGGTCACAGGAAGTTATAGATTAGGAGGATTAAACTGGAAGACCAGTGCAGAAGCCTATGAGAGAGAGGATGGCTCCTGAAGGAAAGGCATAGCCTTGTGGAGAGGGTCAGACTCAGCCACACCTTGCACCAGGTAAAGGTGGCAGCTCTTGGTGACCAAATGGTGCTCACGAGTGAGAAGGGGGAAGTGGAATGTGTCTTGCTTAGGTGCCTGGATGTATGGCTCTGTCTATTGTAGACAGAAGATAGGGAAGGGCAGGTGTGTGGGGTGACAAGATGGACTCAGTTTTGTAACTTTCCAGTTAGGAGGGCTTTGGAAAATTTTGCAGAGAAAGCCCAATATGAAATAGGGGGGCGTCATTGTGGAAATGAGACTAGGCTGGAGGAGTGGGTACAGGTGAAGCTGTACGAAGGGAAGTGGAAGGAGGAGGGAGAGAGAGGAGACTAGACATGAGAAAGAGGAGCCTTAAACGAGAGTGAGGAGTGGCCAGAGAAGAGGGGAAATGAGAAATAGAAGCGTGTAGAGGTGGTGCTCAGAATTATCCTTGACAGAGAGCAGACCATGTCACAACAGAAGTTTCCATCAGCTGTCACAGCACCACTGGTGACCTTGGGGGGAGAATCGTTTCAGGGAGCACAGAGGAGTGAGACAGTGGGAACCAGGCTATCATGGGTTAAGGAATAACAGGGGAGGTTTTGGGGTGAGTTATTAACAAAGTGAATGTGGACATTTCCTTTAAATTATTTGATTCTCAGTTGCTCCAGGTCAAAAGTAGTCCTTGTCTGGTCACAGGTTGAAAGAAGGGTTTTTGTTTGTTTGCTGCTTTTTAAAAATTTTGTTGTTATTTTTATTTCTTGTAGTCCAGAGGTTTGACGTATTTTTGAAAAGATTTATTTATTTTGCATACAAGAGCTGGGGTGTAGTTCAGACATGCAGGAGGGTGAGAGGATTCACCAGACACAGAGTGGGGGAGAGAACAGGCAGACTGACTGAAAGACACTGCTGAGGGGAGCAGTGGGCAAGACAGGAGAGGTCTGCTGCGCCATGTGGGTAGCTCCCTGGCTGGGGGATCGAGCTCGTGCTGCAGTAGCTGTGGAGAGCTTCAGAGTGCTGACGCTTAACACCTTGCGCCACCAGGGAGGCCCCATTTTAACATATTTTTCACACCATCAAGTGATGGATTCCTAGGCACAGGGCTCCTGCAGCTCAGGCGCCTTTCCAGGGTCCTCAGACAGTGGGCTTCTCTGGGTGGAGCAGACTGGCGCCCCAGTACCTCTGTCTGGAATCCTTCGTTTCTGATCGTTTTCTTTCCATGTTTCAGGAAGCCGTCTCAGCTCTTAGAGTGCTTAATATGCTCAAGATGAATATTATTAATTCTCTTGGCCAGAATCTTGCCCTTTCCTTGTTTGTTTACAACAATGCCAACTGCATGCTGGGTAAGAATGTAGACGCTCCCAGTGTTGCCATGGTAACAGGTGCGGGGGGCATTCCTATTGGAACAGTGCTTCCCCTTGATGTCTGCAGTGATCACCTTTCTTGTGGATTCCATGTATGAGGCCAAAGGAACAACTCTGCTTTCCAAAAGGCCTAGGCAACATGCAGCGGGGGACTTTCCTCTGTCCCTTTGTGTTGGTCGTTTTGGGGACTTACTGGAAGATGGTGGTTCTGGTGGAAAGGAAGGTACTTGCTGCTTTTTTAACAGAAAGAAGTTCAGCACATTTTTGAGCTGAGGGGATAGAGATTAACAATGCCAAAGACAGGAAATGATTGATATATTAATTTAGAAATAATTATTGAGCACTTACTAAATGGCAGGCAGTTGGTGAGCAAAAGAGACAGGGGCTGGGTCTCCTATATCCTAGCAGCTCAAGGACACAGAGGTGGAGGTGTGGCTGGCAGAGGAGGAGAGATGAGATTTGTACAAGGAATTCTAAGTCACTGAAGAAGAAAGAAAGGATGGACAAGTGTTCTTAATATGTTCAAAATCAACATTAATTCTCTTGGCCAGAATCTTGCCCTTTACTTGTTTACAACAATGCCAACTGCATGGACAAATTCACTGGGACAAGAGCGGCAAGCAGACGTTGCCTCTGCTCTCTGATAAGTGGGTGGCAAAGCTGTCTTGCATGGAGGGAGAAATGTGCAGTGCAAAGCTGGAGAAAGGCAAAGTTTTGAATTCTTGATGGGTAGGGATAAGAAACTGCCTGAAGAGACAGTTGTATGCACCCCCCACACCTCTGGCCTACACACCAACTCTTGTATGCATAAAAATATAAATCTTTAAAAAAATATTTTAAACCTCTGGACTACAAAAAAATTTGTATTTTAAAAAGCAGGAAACAAACAAAAAACCTTTTTCAACCTGTGAACAGACAAGATAACTAAAGAGACATGTGCAGCGTAGTCCTGGCTGATACAAAAGATGGTCAGTTTATAAAACCCCAAGTCCATAAAGTCCTTTGATTTTACTCCTGCAGAGCCCAGCTTACCTGTTAGGCTGAGAGAAGGTGCTTGTGTTACTAAGTTCACTCTCTTTAAACACCTCCTTTAATAATTAAATGGTTAATGCCAGAATTTTGCATTGAGGATTTGATGACCAAAAGCAGATTCCAGGGAAGAGTGCTAGGTTGTTCCAGCAGTGCCTCCAGGGGTGCTGGATTAGGAAGTGGAGGCAAAGCCTGACTGCCACCTTTGTACTGACTCTGATCCAAAGGACCTCATAGCCCATTCAATTGAAAAGTACAATGTGTACGTTAGGACCGCTGAATATGGTGATGCCTATGAGGTTACAATTATTATGAGGCTTGGATAATATTTTGAGATATTAATCCAGGGTTGTTGGTTTTTTTCCCTTTCTCTACTCTGCCCATTTTCCTTCTCTCTATTTATACAGTTAGCAAGCTTCTCTATACTGCCTTAGGGACCTGTATGTTTTAGTAGCAGAGCAGACAGCCAGTGGGTCTTTCTGAACTTGTTTACCAAATATCTATACCCCTTAAAAGAGCTGCCAATCCTGTCTGGTTTGTACCTCTCTTTCTGCCCAGGATCTTAACAAACCTGATACTGATCATGCCAGCAGTTGTGTTTTCTAGAACTTGTTTATCACCCACTACTTGCTTTTTTTCTCCCCTCCAGATTCTTCTGTTGAACACAACCAGAATCGATATTGGTAAATGTCATCTGAAAAAATGTCCATTGCATTTTTGAAAGAACAGATAGATGGTGAACCATGGAAAATAATCTGCCTGGTCACTTTATCTTTTTATTTCTCTCCTTCTTCCTCTTTTTTAAAAAATAAAATATCTTCTATTTGATACATCCCATAGATAGAAGCAAAGGAAAAATGATATACGGAAAAGAATATGATTTCATAATGGAGAAGGAATTGTTCGGAGATGGAAAGTATGTGGTAATTTTCTATAGTGAAAAGCAATTTCCTCCGAACATAAGTCATAAGTTTTCTCCTGTTCACAATTTTGTAGTTTCCACATTTCCCCCCAAAAAACAAACCCCACTTTCCTAACCTTGTTTAAGAAGTTCGATTTGGGAAGCCTGCCCCTTACTTCACCCACAGTCATTGGTTTAGGGAAGGAAATCTCATCCTGTAGCAGATCAATAGTTGAGGATCTCTAAGTTCTGGTCTTCACCCCTATTATGTCTAATTGGCTGTGATGATTCAGAGGAAAAGTAAACTTAGGGTCTCAGTTCTGTTTATTTCATCAGAAAACACAGATTAAAAAAAAAATCAAGCCTGCATTCTTTTTTAGTCATTCCTTTATTAAACATTGAGAGTTTTTTCTGTGATAGACATGGGGTTAGGCCTGGGACATTGTGAAAAGGACAGAGAACATGGCAATAAATGTTAACTCACTAGATAAAAGCTAAGAAAGGATGTACCAGGTGTTACCTGAAGATATAAAAGGGAAATTTGAGCTTATTTTGGATTTGGGGAGTCTTCCTTGAGGAGGACCCTTCATACAGTAATCTGAAAGACAAGTAGGAATTAACAAAGTAATAGTACAAGGACTGAACATTCTCGACAGAAGGCCTAGCACATGCAAGATTGTGAAGTAAGGGAGAGAGTACAGTATACATGAAAGACTGAAAGGTAGGGTGCAGAGTCAGGTGAGGTGGCTAGAAGGTAGACAAAGCCAGCATGAACACATTCAGGACTTCCAGGCTGTGCTGAAGTCATTAGTTTATCCCAAAGCTATAAATGGGAAGGGTGATGGTGATTGTGGTGGTAGTGATGATGGTGGTAGTGGTGGTTGTGGCTGTGTGTGTAGTCATCCAACTGTTATGGAGCAGCCCCGATATAAAACGGGTTGCATGGCTGTGGGTCCTCACCTGCACGCTTAAAAGGGACTTATTAATACTCCACTACAGGCACACACAAAAGGTTAATAAAAAGTTTATTTACAAGGGAAAGGGAATTGAGGAAATGTACAACTCAGGGAGAAAATAGGGAAAAAAAGTCTTTAATGGGTCCAACGTGATCCGCCAACCTGGAAACCCAAAGGCACTCTCAGAGCTGGCCGAGCACTGCGAGCTGGTGGAGAGCCAAAAAGGGAAAATTCCCCCAAAGCCGCGTGTCTGGTTTTATACCAACCTGGCTGCTTAACCCCACCCTCAGGTCCCAGCCACCTTCCCTTTGGTGGTGATGGGATTTGGAGTTCCCAGTGTCTTTTGGCTTTGGTCTGGAGTCGGGGTGGAGTCCACAAAGCCTGTACAGAATTAGCTTTAGGACATCCTTTTCCCCTTAACACATCCACTTTCTCCTCTTGTGACAGGTATCATAGCAAAGTGAATCTCTAAAATTCTTTGAAATTCTAATTTTAAGGACAGTTTTTGGTTTTTGAGATCTTAGAGAGTATCATTTGGTTCACAATCAATCTGCAGAGGACCAAGACTGAACTGTAATCAGTATGTGTGTCCTCTGAACCTACAAGATTTCCTCTACAGGATTTTATAGTTTTTTATGAAAAAGATAGACAAGTAAATAGTTATGCAAATCGGCTGGAAAGATGCGCATCAAAATGTTATCTTCAGGTTATGGGATTTGTCATTGATGTTTGATGTTCTTTTTTGGTATATTTTATATTTTCTAAGTTTTCTGAGGATTAATTTTTTAAGAGTTCCCTAAAAATACCACTGAGGGTGGGTGAGTGTCAAGTGACATACACATCACCAGGCAGGCATTGTCTTTCTAATCTGGAGCTGAGTAGCTGGGATCGGGTTACTGGGAGGGCTAGGCTTCAAAGGAATGCAAACAAGAGAGGGCTCTTTGGACTAACTTTTGTTCCACCTCCCAAAATTCACATGTTGAAGCCTTACCCTCCAGTGTAGCTGTATTTGCAGTAAGGATGTCATTAAAAATAAATGAGGTTGCAAAGGGGAATCCCTGATCTGATAGGCTTAGTGTCCCTGGGAGAGCGGATTATAAAGAGCTTGCTGCCTGTCCACCATGCGAGGAGACAGCAAAATCATGGCCACCTGCCAGCCAGGAGGCTGCTCTTGCTAAATATTGAGTCAGCAGGCATCTTGAACTTGAATGTCCCTGCTTCCCGAACTTCAAGTAACAAATATCAGTTGTTTAAGCCATCCATTGTTTGGTATTCTGTTCTGGCAGCCTGAGAAGACTAAGAAAGATAGTTAAACCCCATGGCTGGTGGCTTTATAGTAGGGGTCTTTATCTAATTTGTACAAGGCACCTTATGACCTAGCAACAAAGCTGGGTTTTCATACTGTTTGAGGTATTTATGGTTTTCATAATGTATGAGGTATTTACAAGACCTCGTAGGGAGAAATTATACTTCTCTCTGGAAAGACTTCATAGAGAAAAGGAGACAACAAGCTGCATCTTGTTCAATTTCATTACATTTCAAGTTACCTACATTCCTTTTATGAAGTCATATATTACTGCCTAATACCTACCAAAAAACCCCCTCAGTAGATACCAATAAGAAGTATTTAAGCATGTAAGTATGTCCCAATGTACATCCATGTGCCTGTGAAGCTTTGTGGGACAAAAACACTGGCCCCCAAATAGGACTTGAGTCAAATTCTGTCCACCCAGATTAAACCAACAGGGGGTTGGGCACTGCACTCTATGGCAAAGGGTCTTGGCACCCAGACTTCTGGCAGGCAAGAAGCATCTTGGTTCTGTGAGAAGGGCAACATTGCAGAAGCAGCACAGATACCGCAGGAGCAGAGGGTCTCAGAGGAAGTAACACTGAGATCACTTTCTGAAGGATGGAAGGGAATTTACTGAGTGGACAAGGAGAGAGAGAGTTATTCTGTAAGTTCATGAGGACAGGAACTGTGTCTTCTTGCCCTCTCTGCCTGGTACCTGAATGATGTTCAAAAACTTTTCTAGAGTGCACAGGTAAGAGAGGTACATGGAAGGCAGAGGAACAGTGAGTGCAAAGGCCCTGGGGCTAGAGGAATATGAGGACTTCTGCAAAATTTCAAATTGTCTGATGTTGTTGGAACTGAGGGTATGCGTGTGGGGATGTGGAAGGTCAGGAGGGTGGCCAGGGTAGAGGGGAGTAGAACACCCAAGATGAGACTGGAGAGGTAAAGTGGAGCTAGGTCATGCAGGGCCTTGGACGCTGCCCTTGCAAGTCTGGACTTGGTTCTATGGGCTGTGGAATCAAGAATTTGTTGGCAGAATCAGGATGGTAATTCAAGTCTTAGTAGCTTAGCCCATGTTTCCTCCATTTTCATCCAGTGTATTTCTCTTTATCTGTCTTCACCTATGACTTCAAGGGAGATGCCTGATCCTGGAGGCCTTAGGGTAGGCCCGCACGAAGATCTGTCTGGGCAGATTTCCAATGCCCTCACGCAGGCAGAGCTGTGAAGGGGCGAACTTTCTTCTCTTTCTGATTTCCTCTATCAGACTTCCTCATGCCTGGGGTCTCAGATGCCCACTACCCCTGACACTGTACACACAAGTTTGGAGTTTGCTGGGTAGGAAACGAGAAACTGAGAGGCCAGGAGGTGAGCCCTGGAGATGCCCTCTCATGACCACAGGGAGGTAGCCAGGAGAGGAGCTGGAATTCTTATCTCCCTGGAACCAAGGCTGGATGCTGAAGAACAACATCAGAGCCTGACTGAGAATATCAGTGGGTTGTAGAGATCTGTGGGCTCCCCAGAAGTCCCCTGGAGAGCAACACAGGAGACAGGCTTTTGTGTATTGGACAAAGAAGAACAAGGGCAGGCATTCTGAAGGAGGACAGTGCAGCCCAGACTTGTGAGATACATTGGTCTAACCTGCCTGCTCTGTGTCACCCCCACCCCCACTCTTGCACACACGCACCAGCCGTCACCTGTCACCCACACCTAACTTCTGCCATCACCTTCTGTCACCCACAGGTAGAAACAGTAATGGGAGACTTTCTCCCTTAAGTACCTCAAACATTATGAAAACCCAGCCTCATTGCTAGGTCATAGGTGCCTTGTGCTATTATAATCTAGTAGCACATTCTTCTTTATAGACCCCTACTCTAAAGCCACCTGCTGTAAATAACCTTCACACAGCATTTGCCTGCCCTCCCACAGTCCCAACTGCCTTAATCTTCTTGCTTTCAGTCCCCCCCGTTCAAAAAAGACACTTTCAGAGGAGGATCCTGTGGACCAAAAGGTGTAAGATTAAAACACTGCAGATGCATTTTTAAAGTGCATTTTCAAGACCTTGTAGGGAAAAATTATATGTGAAACAGGAAAAAAAGTCCAAAGCAAAGGTACTGTTGCCACTCCTGCTCCATCAGGCAGGTACCCGAGCCTCAGGGCGAGTCTTCTGTGGAACTCTCTCTCTCTGCGCCACGGATGGTTCTCGCTTCATACATATTTCATCTGTTTGAGTGTATGTGGTTTGGGACAAATAGAAGCAAAGTGATTTTTGTGTCTCCAACTTGGCCTTCAATACTTAGAGATTGTATTTCTACCAAAGCCTCCTCAATGTAACTAAATGCAAACAATTCTTGCCAATATGCATTCAAGCTCTCTGCAGAGAGGGGGTTCAAAGTTGCAGATTCCCATTAGCAAATTGGCGGCTCATTCTCTGTTCTCCCCAATGGGCTCTTGCATGAAGCTGAAATTCCAAGTTATTTCCCCAGAGAAATGTTTTCCTCTCATAGTACATTTCGATCACAAGTGTCACACGTCCCCAACTGTAACCAACTATCTCCCCACCAGCCTCCGTGTAGGGCAACTGACATCAGATGAGCTCATCACATGCAGAAGTGCTGGGGCCATAAATCTTTCAAAGATTAAACGGAGGCACGGAATCAGCACCAAAGTGGGGATTAGAAAATGTGGTGAATGACAAAGACAAAGGCTGTTCAGATTCCCAGAAAGATTAAGGCACTATCAGAAATGACCAGAAGTCCTGTAATCGGGTGGGACCTATCTCATTCAGATCGTCTGACAGCACTTATCAATCCCTTTTGGTCTCCCAAGGAGATTTCAAGAAAGGTAGTTTAATAGAAACAGTCATTTCTAGTATCTTTATTTCCACATATATCTCCTCTGAAGAAGTCAGATCTGAGCATGTTGCCATCCTGCTTAAAATCTGATGGCTCCTGGGCTCACAGGAAAAAGCACCAATTGTTGCATGTGAGGCTCTTACATACTGATCTCATTGTACTCACCCCACCTCTTTGCCCGCTGCTCACTAGTACTTGCCTTGTATTTGACTCCTCGGGACTCTCATGCATCAAAACATGCCCCCTTCCTGTGCTGTTCATCTGCCGGAATGCCATTCCATACGTTGCATGCCTGGCCTCCTCCAATTCATCCTTCATGTTCAACCGCCTCCAGGAGAAAACCCCACTGCAGGGAAATTATGCTTGCATATCTGCGTTACAAAAGGCTTTATAAATTTATTATAACATTGTCAGGCAGCACTGTTAATATTCGCTCACCATCTGCTCCTTTGCTAGACTTTGAGCTCCAGTTAGTGTCTGAGCACATTCTTCTTTGAAACCCTGGCACATAGTAGGGTCTCAGTGAACATGTGCTGGATTGAATGCAATGGAATGAAATTGCATTTTAGTCATTGTTGTTTAATTTTTTATTGAGTTAACATTGGTTTATATTGTTATTTCTGCTTTAAAGGTATAGGCCCCACCCCCTCTAGGTGTTGCCTGTACCCATACCCCCCATCAAAGCAGGCACAGTCCCTTGTGCTCCTTAAGATGTGGAATACCACTGCTATTAATCAGACCTAATGGTGTGTTCTGGCAGGAGTTAGAGTAGGTTTACATAGTTATAAGTAACTCAAAGAAGAAATTAAGTGTAGAATTCTTAGGGGAGCAGACTATAATGTTTTACTTGAGTAATACATTAT
This sequence comes from Talpa occidentalis, assembly GCF_014898055.3. NCBI lineage: Eukaryota > Metazoa > Chordata > Mammalia > Eulipotyphla > Talpidae > Talpa > Talpa occidentalis. Next base: position 29,997,942 of record NW_023604972.1, read on the forward strand.
TTTCTTGTATTATTCATTTATTCAACACTTGCTTATGTAAGGTCCACTGCAGGGATTTAGCTGCAAACAAAAGAAAATTTCCAGTTCTCATAGAGCTTAGGTATGTGACCTGGGGAAATTACTTAATCTTCCTGTGCCTTAGTTTTCTCATTGGAAAAATGGAGACAAATAATACCCCAGAGTGTTGTTGTAAATATAAATAAGTTAATATATGTGAAGCACTTAGAATAGTGTCTGGCATACAGTATATACTCAACAAAGACCAGCTATTATAATCTAGTAGCTCATTTTATAGCTGAGGAAATAGAGGTGCAGGCTCCATATTGGGCTATTACTGTAATATTCACTCAGGTACCCCCAGAAATAATTAACTTGTAAACAACCAGGTCTCTTTCATTGTATGTCTTTCACCTGGACTCAGCCACGCACCACACTGCTGTTCCTCACCCTTTATCTGACCATTTCCCCTGATTGACACTTAAGTATCGCTCGGATCTTCGACTCATTCTGTCTGGGAAGCCCAAGAACAGAGAACTGGAATGGAGTCAGTGTTCTCTAAAGATGGTCCATCTAGGTAAATATGTTGACATGCTATTTAGAGTGGAATTATTCAGGTGTTTTCTTTCCCTTACATCAGTCTCACCACTCAACTTCATGTACCCCAGATGTAACCAGAGAGAAATTCTGGGTTGTTTTAGTAAGAATGGAAATCATCCGTATGGAAATCATGTCTTGCTTACTTGGCATGGAGTCCTGTCACTTAGTACCTGTGTGACCTTGAGCATGTTATCTGGTTTCTCCCTATCTTAATTTTATCATCTGCAGAATGGGAGTTAATTACACCATTACCTCATTAACTCATAATGAGGATTAAATGGGATGGTTATGCCAAGGCTTTAGTACAGTAAGTGGCAATAATTATTATTATTAATTTTTATGTGTTTTTTCCGATGACTCCACCTGCTGCTTTATCCTTATCACTTGACTCCGTGGTGTGTTATTTTAATGCCAACCTTGGAAAAGAATGAGAATTGTAGCAAGTATCTTCCTTAATATGAATTGCTTCCATAATTACAAAAGACTTAAAAAAAAACAAATCAACTGCATTCTAACCCATTCTTTTTTTTCTTCCCTTCAATAAGTACTCTTTGAGGATGTCAGTAGAGATTGGTCAGATTTATTGCAAAAACAACCAACCTCCAAATCGTGGTAGCTGAAAATACCAATGATTTATTTCTTGTTCATGCTATGTGCTCATTGAGGCTGATGAGGGGTCTCTATTCACTGACATCTATCAGGGGGAGAGGACAGCCATCATTTGAAATATTATTGTTACCCAGAGTCAGAAGGGAAAAGAGAGCTTGTGGATGGCTTCAAACCAGCAGCGAGCTATTTCAGCCTAGAAGTATCCTTCATGTACTTGCCATTCACTGAACACACTGGTCAACTGCCATGCCCATGCCCAAGGGGGCTGGCAGTAACAGCCCGGGGGGTGCAGGAGAACCCAGTGCAGTTCCAGGAAGGCCATATTTGACCAGGATGACAACCACAGGATACCAAATCTATGCAATGCATTGCTCCAGCTCTAGCAGAATACAGGGTGATGTACAAGTTGTGATCTTGAGCCTCAGTGACCTACAATAAGGCAGGAGAGAAAAGGGATGATGGAAGGTAGAATAAAATAAATACAATTTTTGAGTTTACAGCAGAAACTCACTAATTCTAGAAGATGAGTAAAGTGTTCAACTCCAGAACACAGTTTTGAACACTGAAGACTCTATCTCTGTTTAAATGTATCAAGAGGTATCTGCATGATGGGTCAAGCAAGCAATAGGTGTGCTTCTCCATCCTACTTTCATGGGAATCATGGGATGGGAATTAGGGTAGGCAGATAGCGCACTGCAGGGCTGGGAGGGAGACACAGTGGACATAGTCACACTCACTCACATTCAGTACGATCCACCTCAGGCATGATTTGACCTGTTAAACACAGACAGTTATTGGATGCTAATTTGGTGCAATTAAAAAGGGAAATGGAATATTAATCAGCAATCAAAAAAGAGAAACTCATGCCATTTGCAGCAATGTGGATAGAGCTGGAAGTGATAATGCTAAATGATAACGCTAGACAGGCAATCAAATTTCTTTCAGGAGGAGAAAGATAAATATCCATATCGTCACTTATATGTAGAATATAGAGAAACCAAACTAAGAGTCAGGTATGGACAAGCTTAAAAACTAATACTTGAAAGCTGACTATGGAACTGAAGCATCCAGAGGGGGAGGGGGTAAGGAAGGGGTGAAGACAAAGAGGAGGAAGAGCACAATGGACTATGGGGTGGTGGATGGTGGGTGGTTTGGTGGCTGATGCACTTCAGTAGCTGTACCTGATGGAAGCTGGGAGCCTATTCTACCAAAATACCAAAAATAATGTCAGCCAATGTCACCTCAATAAAACATGGAGGGGGTGAAAATATCAGGGAAGACAACAAGGACTGGGTCTACCCTCAGGCTGCTTACAATATACTCAGAGAACTGGGCATCCCTGCTGGTACCAGGGGTTAAGATGCAGCACTATGAAGCTATCCGCAGCTACTGGGGCAAGAGTTCGATCCCCGGCCAGGGAGCTACCTACATGGTGCAGCAGATGGTTCCTGATTCACCAGCTGCTCCCCTCAACAGTGTATTTCAGTAGATCTGCCTGTTCTGCTCCCCACTCTGTCTCTGGTGAATCCTTTCAATGCCTGCACCTCTGGCCTGCACCCCAGTTCTTCTATGCATAAATAATAAATAAATAAATTTTAAAAAAATATATGGCATCAAAGATGGATGAGAGAAGAGAGGTGAGTGGTGGGGAGACTCATGAGGTGGTAGTAAAAAATCAGAATTTGCTAATAGGTGATGGTAACTGAGGTGATAATAGGTTCAATCGTGTGACAGAACTGTCGGGAAGTCACAAAGAATTGCCAAATCAGGAGATTTGGTGCAGGAGGGTGTAAGGGCAGGACTGGACATGGGGCAGGTTTTCTGATTCCATGCAGACCTGGTAAAGGAGGAGTCAGAGTCCTCAGTAGTTTTGCAGGTTTTTTATTTGGGGTTCACCAGGCATATGTCAGGCAGGGGTGCTGGCTGGGGGGCTGGGAGGCTGGCAGACCTCCCAGCCCCCAGCAAGTCTTCACTCTATCTGGGCTCTCTGGCGTTCTCTGCTTCTGCTTCGGCTTCTCCTTCAGGTTCTGCTGGTTCTGCTGCTGCTGCTGCTGCTGCTACTGCTGCTGCTGGCGCCCCCCCCCCCACCCGTGACGCCGCCCTTAAAAGCACAGTCTTAGCTCAGCTGAATCCCATCTACCTATGCCCACACCCTATTCCAGGTGCCCGCCATCAGGCATGCATTCAGGACAAGGATCCATCATCTATCCTGATGGCGGAAGGGCAGAAAAGCCTGATATTTTCTTTACCCTACAGAGGGGTAGACCTGCCCTATGGTGTGGTGAACACAGGCTCTCTGGGTTTCTTAAAAGGGAAGACACGGACTCATATTCTGAGTCTACTGTGCGTTCAATCACTTCCGTGCACCACTAAGCCATACTGTCTTTACGTGGAGTCATTGCATGCTCTATAGCAGCGTGTGAGAGAAGAGACCCTTAAACCACACCACCATCACCATGAGGCCACATGAACACTCCCTGTTCTTATCATTCAGAAATATTATCTGGTGCTGAAGAATTTCATAAACAAACTTGGATGTGCAATAAAAAAAAGTCCCCACACTAGGCAGGCAATCAAATTTCTACATCTTAAAGCCCCAATGAATTACATACATAGTAACCAGGTTTGTCCTCATAAAAGTTATTCTGCCACCATCAAAATCATCATAAAAAGATCTATATTAAAAATCAGCATCATGATGTCCATAAAATATTGAAGCGAAATAATATAATGTTGAGTCTAATTCTTGCAGGGCCTAAGGCAACCCTGACATGGGCAGGGCTGCCATCAATGTCAGGGTAATGGAATAGTCCCAATTAAATACAGAATTAAATAACTGTATTTAATAAAACCAAGGAGTTGCAGAAACGATTCACTTGTATGTAACTCTTTGTAGACTAAATAACAATAAAAGTATAGCTGAAGGTTTAACTGTTTTGTTAACACACTCTTCACCTGCCACCCCAACCCAGATCAGGTCTTATAGGATCTAAGTATCACCAGCCTTGATATTTATTTTATCCACACATGCCTGGATCATTTCCTTAAAATCAGACATTAGTTTATCTGCAATGCTTCCTATTGTCATAATCACCTGTCTTTCTATTTGTTCTGTTCGTTAAAGCTGTTTGAATTTCTGTCCCTGGGCCAGAGTAAGGTCTTAGAAAGTGGTTAATCAACATGGAATAAATTGGTAACTTCCATGAGGGAAGTTACCTTTTGACCTTGGAACAGGTCCACTCTGAGAACTGGTTCTGGGAAGCCTGCCATTGGCCCATCTGTCACTGGCAGAGGTTGATGGCATGGACCCACAGACACCATTTGCAGGACTGTGCAAACAAGTGTGGTGGAAATGATGCCACGATGTGTTTCTGAGAAAGTCTCAACCTGTGCAATATGAAAACTAGAACACATAGGAGACCTGTTTAGTGATAGGGGAAGATAGTAGAGCCTAGAAGGGCTCCATGGCCTGCCAAACATCAATGCTCTCCACTTCCAAAAGCCTCAGTTCTCTAATCTACAGAATGAAGGTAACAAATGAGATGAAATGATATTTGTAAATTACAAATAGAAGGACTTCCCTTTGAAGCATTGCCTGGCCCTGCCTGCCTTCCAGAGCAGTGGTATGGGTGCACATCTCTCTCCGTCCCCATAGCCTTCTCTTCTTGTTAGTTTGTGGTTGCTCGCTGCCTCTCCTGACCTCTTTGCCCACCTCCTCCATAAGGGTTGTAGTGGACATCTTAGCAGTAGATTTTAGGTTAAGACCCACTGCCCTGGGGCCCAATGGACCTGAACCCACTGGCTCCACTGGGAACTAGCTCTGTCAGGGAAGAGCTAGACCTGCTGCTAGGAGAGGATGACAACAAGGACAGGGATGTGGCCACCCCACACTCCTCCCTCCAGCCCACTTTGTTGAATACTCTCCCCTAAAAATCAAAGAATCCTTCATCCTTTAAGCCAAAAGGGTGGGCTTGAGAAGGGCAAGATTGAGGTTTGCTTTAGGAAGGGCTGAAGGCTGGTGAGGGAGAGTGAGCATTTTACTTTTTTGATGCTGGGGACTGACATTTTTTTGGAAGAGGAGGCCTGTACCTTGGGGCCACTGGTAAGGTCATTTATGCAACTTTGGCCACCTCTTGCTAACCCCCTACCCCATTTACCAGGACCAAGGTTAAATGTATCTCCCCCTCCTATCTGACCACAGGCAGGGGTGGCGCTGCTCTATGGAGATGGATGACTCTGCTGGCTACAGCCCTGTATTATATCATGTGGCAATCTCTAAATCTCCCACAGAAATGGAAAGTTTCCATTTATGACTCAAGCCAAATGCATAAAACCACAATATGAATTAATCGGTAGGAATTTACTTTACAACTATATAAGCATACAATTAAATTGGCAGCAGAGGAGGAAGGTTATGAACCTATTGGCAAAGCTTGAGAGATTGGTAACACCGAGCAGGTGGGGTCTGGTCTGGAAAATTCCCGGCAGCTGAAAGTCCTCAGGGAGGGGAGGGTCACTTCTCAGAGCAAGTGTCCAGGTGAAAGCTTCAGGACTGTGGGCATGGAATCCAGAAACATCTCAAATTGGCTTAAATTCAGTTCCTATTACTTATACCACTTTCCAGAGACATATTATCAGGACCATCTGTTAATTTTAATTTGATCAGAGCCTCTTCACACAGCTAGGGTTTATCTGTCCCTCTTCTTTTCGCTCCAATGTGCCTTCTGCTTTTTCCCTCCATCTTCTCTGACTTCTGACAATTGCAACCTTCCAAGCCAAGTGCTAAAGAAAACAAGGGAAGAAGAGAAGAAAATTTTACATTGACCTTGAAAGAACTGCAGTTCTGAAATCTGAAGAGACTGTTTCAAGATATCCTTGTTAATTAAACTTATTTTGATTCAAATTTATACCTTATTCACTTCCTAAGATGTCATTGGCAGTTTCCAGCAAAAGACATAGTTAAAAAAGAGAGCAAAAAATTCAATAGTTTAATGCAAATTCATTGAGACCCTAAAATGTGCAACATACTGGGGGTGGGAGGAATTCAGCCTGTGCAGACAGCAGGGGCTTTGGAGCAACTTACAGCTATATGACCTGGGCTAATTATCCTTAAGTGTGAGTTTTCTCTTCTCTAAAGCAGTAAATAATCATTGTACTTACATCACAAGACTGTTGTATAGATTTGAATTGTGATGAACATAGTCTCTGACAATTAAATGAGCAGTTAATATCTAGTGTCTATTGCTGTGATTATTTACATCTGTGCTAAGATATAAGAAAATGATGAGGACCTTGCGCCTGCTCCATAGGAGACACAAAGGGGGGCAAGCCCTTGGTGCATTTGGGAAGCAGCCCACAGGTGCCAGTCAGTAGGATATGAGCACATGAGAGAGGGGGGCTTTGCTACCAGAGGTTTAAGTTTGGTTTTCATTTTTATTTTTTAAATAAATTTTATTTTTTCATAGAAAAACTGCAGTGTAGGCCCAAGGTTAAGGGGGTGAGAGGATTCACCAGAGACAGAGTGGGGAGCAGAACAGGCAGATCCACTGAAATACGCTGCTGAGGGGAGCAGTGGGTGAGACATGAGAGGTCTGCTGTGCCATGTGGGTTGCTCCCTGGCCAGCTGGGATTGAATTTGTGCCACAGTGGCTGGGAATAGCTTGACAGTGCTCTTTAACCCCTGCACCTCCAGGGAGGCCCCGGATTCCAGAGTTTCTGGCCTGTGTTTATGCAGAATGTCTACTTCTTAAGAATAGGGGTCTTAATCTTATACCCTAATGTATCCTAAACACTTAGAACACTGCCTAGAACATAGCAAATACTCAATAAATATTTGTCGAATGAGTGCATGGATGGTGGTAATATTAGTCAGTGAAGGAAAATGCAGGGAGAACAGTAAATTTGAGGATGAAGATAATGTATTTATTTTATTTATTTATTTATTTTTTTAAATTTTTTTTTTTATTAATAGAGGCATGTTTTATTTATTTATTTGTTTGTTTGTTTTGTTTATACAAGCACTGGGTACAGTCAGAAGCACGGGAGGGTGAGTGAATTCACCAGAGCCAGAGCGGGGAGCAGAGCAGGCAGAAGAACCGAAGTACACTGCTGAGGGGAGCAGCGGGCGGCAGGAGAGGTCTGCGCGCCATGCGGGACCCTCCTCCCGTGGCCGGGGAGCAGCCGGGGATCGAACCGGCGCTGCAGAGGCCGCGGGCAGCTTCGCAACCCAGTGCTCAACCGCTGCGCCACCGGGGAGGCCCTAATGTATTTATTTTAGATGTGCCAAGTTCAAATGGTCCATGGATAGTCAAGCAAAAATATCTTCCGTGGTAAACAGAAGTTTGGGCCTGATGCTCTGCATAGAAGGCTGGGCTGAGGAGAGTTTGGAAATATTGGCTTATAAAAGAGTTGAAATCATGAGATAGTTGATAACGGCCTGGGAAAGTGTGTGACAACAAGAAGAGGAAAAGGTCAAGAATAGCTTCTTGGGTGAAAATTCACACTTGAGGGAGGGATAGAGGAGGATTTTAAAGAGCAGATAAGAAAGCAGGAGACAGTGAAGGGTATTGAGGTGCAGACTCTGAGAAGCAGCTTCACGAAGGGCACGGTGGTGCTGGCTGCTGCAGAGGGTTTGGGTAGAAGGAGGCTCACTAGAGGCTTCCTAACCTGACCTCAGACATCCTGAGACTCGGGATGGAAACTGGATCCCAGGCATCAGGCCTTCCCTTGGTGACTAACAGAAGGATTTTCTAACTATATCTATTTCCTTTTTCAAACAATTAGCAAATGGTTCTACATAATTTTAAGTAAGTACAAAACCATCTAGGGACATTGGTGCAGTACCGAGGAGCAACTTCTTTCCCAGTTTATAATGTCCTTGCTCAGCAATAATGTCACCAATTTAAAAATCAGATTAAAAATAGAAATGTTAAAATTCTAATAATACTGTTCACTTTACCACTTTGCTTCCATGTGATCGTTGAGATTATTCCTGTCGTTATTAAGAGCATTCTAATCCATCCAATTTGGGAGCACGTTGTCACCTCGGCCAGTGTTAAATTGGGTGCACTCTTGCCTCTGTGTCTACAAAAGCTTTGTTTCTTAAATGTCAGTTTTTGAAACTACGAACCAGAGACACTCTATGGGGGGTAGGGGGCGGGAGGGGAGGGATTGGGGTCAAAATAAGGGGGTTGCAATTGTATGGGGAATATAAAAATAAAATTTATTATGATGTCAGTTTTTGAACTTACGTAAACAGAGTGAAACTCCAAAATGCAGCCGTGCCTGGAGTTGCTTGCATCATTAGGTCACCTCACACAGTTGTATGCAGACCTTAAAAAAATGACAGAAACCAGAAAACGCTATCTGAAGTATACATCCTTTTCTGCTGTTTTGGAAAGCCAAAGGCACATACTTCCTGTGCAAGACCCTCATCCTCAGACCTGTGACATATGGAGAATAAGTGCTGGTTACTCATTTTTATATAAACTCGGCCTCCCCCAGCTTGGTGTAGGCTCTGCAGGGGGGGAGGGGGGCTGGATCTGCAGGCGCGCGCTGCCTCTGATTGATACAGTGCAGTATTCCTGTTCACATAAATATTTTTAGTTGGAAAAAACCCTTTTGTTATTTTTTTCTCTACTAAGAAAACTTCCATGAACTCTTCCCATAACAGAGCTGCTTTCTGACTTCAGTCACTGAGACGACGGACAAGGAAATAGCTTCTTGGCTCTGTGGGTTTTCAACGACTATTTTAAAAACGGCGAGAGAAGATGCAGAGCCACGCCACTTTCAAGCGAAGAGAAAAATTCCTAATCTCCTATAAACTCTTCATCTTTTCTCCTTGCCAGTTCCGGATGTGGGGAAAATTAACAACATTGTGAATGAGGAAACACGTATACCCATCAGAGTGTGGACGTCAGAGAGGCCAACTTTTTGAAAGATTTTTATTCCCTTCCCACTATAGTCTGGGGCAACCAGTGATTGGATTTTTATCCAAGAATTGTTTCTTTTCTTCTTCTTTTTTTTTTTTTTAAGATTTATTTATTTATTTATACATGCACTGGGTACAGTCAGAGGCACGGGAGGGTGAGAGAAATCACCAGAGCCAGAGCGGGGAGCAGAGCAGGCAGAAGGACCGAAGTACACTGCTGAGGGGAGCAGCGGGCGGCAGGAGAGGTCTGCGCGCCATGTGGGACCCTCCTCCGGTGGCCGGGGAGCAGCCGGGGATCGAACCCAGCGCTCAACTGCTATGCCACGGGGGAGGCCCCAATAATTGTTTCTAATGGGCGCCTTGTGATTATTTCCAGCCCCCCCCCACCATTTACCCTTGGGCATTATTTTTTTTTTTTATTTGTGTATGCAGATGCTTGCCTTCCCTTCTTTCTTATTTATCCACAAAATCCGCTAAGGCAAGCATTGCCTTTTCTTTTTCTTTTGTTTTGCATTTCAAAGTATCTCGTCAGGGATTAGGCATCAAAGATGTTTACTCAGAGGGGCCTCCCTGGTGGTGCAAGGGGTTAAGTCTCAGCAGTATGAAGCTACTGCAGCCACTGCAGCATGAGTTGGAGCCCCCGCCAGGGAGCTACCCTCATGGCGCCCCAGACCTCTCCTGTCTCGCCTGCTGTTCCCCTCAGCAGTGTATTTCAGTGCATCTGCCTGTTCTGTTCCCCACTGTCTCTGGTGAATCCTCTCCACCCCAACACCTCCAGCCTACACCCCAGCTTTTGTGCAAATAAATAAAATAAAATAAATCTAAAACAAAAAATGAAGATGTTTACTCAGTGTGCAGGGATGAAATGATGTCAGGACAGAAAATAAGACACCAGGATGGGGTCATATCCTTCTTCCTGACCAATACATTTTGCTCTGTGAGTCTTACCCTGGAAAGATCAAAGATCATGGGCTCCAGTGGGGTCCCATGAATCTCTGAAATTGAAAGAAACCAAAATTTTAATGAAATTATGCTGTGTGTGCATGCATGCACACTTCTCTGCAAAGACCTTAGCCTTCATCAGAATCAAAGGGGCCCAGAATCCTTAAAAGGTCAAGAAATGAAAGAGCTCAAGCTCTTTCCCCTTGTACTCACAAATGCATAGTGTGAGGACTCAGTGCTTTTCTAGAATCAGTCAAGGGTCTTCCAGATGCAAGGAATTATGCCGTGAAATTAAGGGCTCAGGGTCGGGCAGAGATCAAAGCCTAAGTTGACTGAGAGACACTGGGATCCTATTATAGGAGAATCCTCTCCTGTGGATACTGAGCATCACCCAAACATCCAGTGTGTTTGGCATTGACCTTTCCTCTCTTCTCACTCCCCACTGCTTGCCTCTATTGGCCATTTCAGGTTGTATCAGGGTATGAATCCTGTGTAAGGGGCAGGAATGGACACAGGGCAGGTTTTCTATGATTCTCTCTCTCCCTCTCCTTCTGCTGCTCTTGCTTCTCTTTCGGCTTCCGCCAGCGTCCCCGTGACACCACCCTTAAAAGCATAGTCCTAGCCCAGGTGAATCCCATCCACATCCACCCACACCCTGTACCAGGTGCCCGCCATCAGGCATGCATTCAGGACTGCAAGGACACATCATCTATCCTGATGGTGGGAGGGCAGAAAAGCCTGACATTTTTTCTTTACCCTACATCCTGCTAACAATGAATTTCTTAATATATTCTGGGCATTAACTGCTGACGTGGAAGCAAACCCTTAGGAATTGGAAGAAGGGGAGAAGAAGAAGAAAGTGCAAGAACATAAAGGTAGAATATGAAACTGACCTCTAAATATTAGCAGTTTCCTGTGTCTCTTAAAGGGAAAATAGTTCACTATACTGGAAACGGAAAGAAGAGTGATTTTTATGTGCATGTTTCCAATAAATTATCTTACTTCATTACCAACAGTATTTTTAATGACCCCTTAGGGTTGGTATGAATCACTTCTCTGCCGACTCCATTAGGGAACCAACTGAGTATTCAGTTTGAGTGGGATTACAAAGACAGAAATTGAGAGATCTGTGATTTAGAAGGTGGGCAGCTCTTCTCTGATAGGTTTTGAGTGTCCTCTAATTTCACAAAAATAGGGCTTTACAAGCTCAGCTGCAGAGGCAGCCTCTGGTTAAAAGATGCGGAGCTGGGTCCTTCACCGAGTGGCTGGCTGAGAGGAAATTTGCACTGGTGGCTCACTCATTGCCATGGAAACCACTTGAACGCAGAGGAGTACATTTGCTCATTTTTACAATTATTCTATTATTTATATTGAGGTATCTTTGAGAGGATGATATATTTCTGGGGAGGAGCCAGAAAAGCTATCCCTACGACAAAAAAGACAATTAACTGTAGGTGCCCCAAATTGGAAATACGTGTTTGCTAATCACTAGAGGCATCATAGCTTCCCGTTTAGCCTTGAGGTGAATTTTCAACACATGGTGGGATTTTCTGCTATTCACAAAATAGGGAAATTGGCAGGTCTCACTTATCAAACCCAGTTCTCAGCAATCTGCACATTGCTGCTTCTTTATCAGATTTTTTTTTCCTTTTTTGAATCAGGATTTTCTCACAGTGCATGGTTCATTATACTTAATTACCCAGAATATGTTATTGCATGCAAAAGTAAGGTGGATTTTTAAAAATTGACCTGAGAAAACTTCTTATTTGACTCTGAAGACATAACTCGAAATCTAGGTTTAAAATGGGATAAATTTTGTTTTTGAAAAATCTAGCCAAATAAATGAGTAAATAAACAAGCAAACACACAAATAAGCAAATAAACAAACCCCATACCCTTTAATACTTAGTGTGAATAATTTTATATGCCTCTAAATTTTGCTGGTTTGATTCCAGGAATTTAAAGCAAAAAGCATAGGAATTTGGAGGGGAGGGTGTCCTGATGGAGAAATAGAGTCAGAGAAGATTCCAACCAAGTGAGCAAAGTGGTCTCTAAGAGTGCTATAACATAGCTGTATGATATATATACAATTGCATATATTATAATAATAATTCAATATATATACAAAATGTAGTGCATATATAATACATCTATACTAGAACTAACTTAAAAGTTCAGATATTGCTAAAAACTTTCTGCACAGTGAAAGAAAATATCAAAATGAAAAGGCAGCCCACTGAATGGGAGAAGATATTCACAAATTGTACATCAAACAGGGGGTTAATATATAAAATATATAAAGAACACATCCACTCAACAACAAAAAAAGCAAACAATCCAATTAAAAAACAGGCAGAGGATCCAAATAGACAAAGAAGACATACAGATGGCCGGCAGGCACATGAAAAGGTGTTCATCAACTCTTATTATTAGGAAAATGCAAATCAAAATCACAATAAATTATCAACTCACACCTCTGAGAATGGCTATTATCAAAAAGACAAGAAACAAGTTTCAGCAAGGATGTGCAGGAAAGGGAACCCTCGCTCCCCAATAGTGAAATGTAAATCAGAGCAGTCACTACGGAGGTCCATCAAAGAATTAAAAACAGAAATCCCAAATGATCCAGTTATTCCACTGGAGTATTTATGAGGAGAATATGAAAGCACAAATTTGAAGAGACACATGTAGCCCTATGTCCACTGCAGCATTATCTTCAATGGTCAAGAACTGGAAAAAACTTGTGTCCACTGATGGATGAATGGATAAAGAAAATATGGTACACCTATGTTTATAGCAGCACTGTTTACAATAGCTAAGCTTTGGAAACAACCCAAATGCCCCAAAATAGATGACTGGATCAAGAAGATGTGGTACATATACACCATGGAATATTACTCAGCATTTAAAAAAGATAAACACATGCAATTTGCAGCAACATGGATGGCGCTGGAAGGGATCATGCTCAGCAAAATAAGCCAGAAAGAAAAAGAAAAATACTGGATGTTCTCACTCATAGCAGGAATCTAGAAAACCTAAATAAGGGACCAGGAAAAAGAATAGCTATAAGAAAGAAAAAATCAAAATCAACAAACAACTATGAACCAGAGACACACTTATGGTGGGGGGGAAACGGGGAAAGGAGGAATTGGGGTCAAAATAAGGGGGTTGCAATTGTATGGGGAATATAAAAATAAAATTTAAAAAAAAAAAGAAAATATGGTACATATACACAGCAGAATACTACTCAGTTAAAAAAAATTGAAATTTTGCCACTTGTAACAACGTGAATGGAACTAGAGGGTATTGTCTTAAATGAAATGAAAGATAAATACTGCACAATTTCCCTTAAATGTGTAAGATAAAGAAACAAAACAAATGGATGACTAAAACAAGACAAATTCTTAGATTAGGAGAACAGAATGGTGGTTACCAGCAGGGAACGGGGAGGTGGGAGGTGGGGATTGAGTAAAATAGGTTGAAGGGGTTAGTTGTATGATAATGATGGAAGTTGGTATTTTGGTGGTGATTATAATTTAATATATACAGATGTTAAAATGTAATGTACATCTGAAGCTTATATAATGCTATATAAACTAATAAAATTTTTAAAAACTGAAAAAAGTTTAAAAGTGGGAACCTGGTTTATTATGATTTATGCAAACAATGGTACGTATGCCTGTAGCTTTTACCAGTAAAAGTGATAATATAGGCAAGGTTGGCATAGAATAATGTCTATAATGTATTGAGCTTTTAAGAAGTAAAAAATAAAGAGCAGATTAAAAATAATATGTTTTATCATCAAATTTTGCTTTAAAAAATCTTCTCCATGTCTACTTATGTTTGTAGAGAACAAAATTAGAACTAGATTCACTGATGGCTTAATAGTTATTGTCTCTGGAATGGGATTGTGTGTAATCTATATTTTTCTTTTCCTTCCTTCATAGAGTATGAGCAGAGGAGTGATATGATTGTAGTTGTACTCTATGATTTACTAAGTGTCAGGCACTGTGTTATGTGCTGGGGATATAATAGTGAATGAGAGGCTTGGTCTGAGAACTTGTGTTTTATAACTGGACATACCGGCCAGAATTCTTCACTGCAAACCACAGAAACTGTTATGTCTAGTTTAAGCAGAAATGTGATTTATTAAAGGATATTGGTCACTGACAAGAACTGCTGGGAGACCTGGAGAATGAGATTGAAGGTTAAACTTTCACAAGCAATGCCCTAAAACATATCACAGAACTGACCTGATAAAATAGATATCTTTGCTGTTGTTATTGCTGCAAAACAGGAATAAAGGAACTTGACTTTACTGTAGCTGTCGCAGCACTATCGCTACTTTTTTAAGTCAAGAAGTTGTCTTTGTAACTGCTCCTATTCCTGAAGACTAGACACACAGGCAGTCACTTGCTGGAGCAAAGATGGAAGCTCCCTGCAATGTGCAACCCTGTGTATATGTATAGATACTTACAGGATTGCATTCTAGCAGCAGAGGAGGAGGCTGGGCATTTGAGTTTGAATTCACACAAGTGACAATGGGGGAAATTCACACATTGGCAAGGCTGAATTGATAATGTGGGAATTTCTGCCATTGTCAGTCTTTGTTGCTGTTAAAGAGAAAGCCTTTATAACCAATGATAGCAGTTAGGAAACTGACAAAGGTACTTGTAGGCCATTTATAATGATCAGTACTTTTAAAATTACATATAATGGGAACTCAATTCAAACTAGGTTAAGGAAAAGAGGAAATTAATTGGCTCACAAAACTGAAAAATTCAGGTTCATACTGACTTCTGGTGTGGTTGGATGAAGGGATTCAAATGATGTCATCTAATCTCCCTCCCTATCTCCAACCCCAGATTATTTTATGTGGAGAGAGTAATGAATGGCCCTTACAGTTCACACATCTGTTGTTGAGTACACACTTATATATTGATATTTATCTCTCAAGCCTTTGGAAATTATCTGAACCGCTATTGCAAAGTCAAATTTTAGTGCAGTCATTCCTTTCCATATAATACATCTTTCCTCTCCTAAATTTTCTTTTCTCCCTTGGCTATCTCTACTTTTACCCCAAGCATCCGGGGTTGGGTTTCTTTGCTTGTGGCTCATTAGATTTTCTGCATCTGAACATCTGTGCTATCTCAGTTCTGGAAGATTCTTGGCTGACATTTCTTTATTATCACAAGTTCCGCATTTTCTTTATTATTTCCCTCTCATATAGATATTTGAGATTTAATAGGTATTTTAGCCTTTAGAGTCTACCATCTAGGTATTTCAAATGCTCTTATACTCATCTCTGTCTTTCTATACTGCATTCTTGGCAAATACTTCAAACCTAATTTCTGGTTCACTAATTCTTTTGTCTACTATATCTAAATGATGTAAACATGTCTATTGAGTTTCTAATTTTATTTAATATACTTTTTATTTTTTAAAGTTCTACTTAGTTTTTCTTTATATTTGCCTGCTCATTAAAAAAACTTTTTAATATAAGATACTTTAAACATATCAAAATAAAAAGAATAGTATAGTAAACTCCTATATCTATTATCTAGCTTCAACAAGGGACAATTCATGACCAATTTTATTTCTGCTATATCTCTACCTACTTTCTTTCCCACTCCAGATAATTCTGAAGCAAACTCCAAAAATCATCTAATTTTATCTGTAGTATCTTATCTCTAACAGGCAGGATTACCTTTTTAAAATAAACAACAAAAAAGAAGAGGTATCTACCAAAAACTAGAATCTTTGACTAATAAATTACAGCTTACTGCTATCATAGTTCAATTTTATTTTTATTAAACAAATTGAAACTTAAGCAATAAATAAAAGACAACTTCTACTAATCAAAATACAAGCAAATAACAAAATGATTTTCCTACCCTCTTAAAAATCCATTGCAATTCCTCAATATAAAATATCATTAGTTTTAGAAAAAATCTTTACTGGTTTCTCTGTCATACTTGTAATATCCCCTTTAATTTCTTTAAACATATTTAATTTCAGTCATGCAAATCAATACCACAATGAGATACTACCTCACACCAGTGAGTGTGGTCCATATTAAATAAACTGGAAACAAAAAATGCTGGCGAGGATGTGGAGAAAAAGGAGCCCTCTTAAACTGCTGGTGGGAATATAAACTGGTACAACCACTACAGAAAGTTGTGTGGAGTTCCTCAAAATACTAAAAATGGATCTACTTTAAAAACTAAGGCTATTTTGGGCCTCCCCTGGTGGTGCAGGCGGTTGAGCACAGTGCTGTGAAGCTGTCCGCAGCCTCACAGTGTCACAGTGTCAGTTTGATCACGGCCAGCCGGCGAGGGTCCCACACGGTGAAGCAGACCTCTCCTATCTCACCCGCTGCTCCCCTCAGCAGTGTATTTCATCAGTCTGCCTGTTCTGTTCCCCGCTCTGTCTCTGGTGAATCCTCTTACCCTCCTGCGGATCTGGCCTGTACCCTGGTTCTTGTATAAATAAATAAATAAATCTTTGAAACAAAAAAACCCAAAAAACTAAGGATATCTTATATTAAGGAATTGCAATGGATTTTTAAGAGGGTAGAAAAATCATTTTGTTATTTGCTTGTATTTTGATTCCACTGCTAGGAATCTACCCAAAGAAGACAAAAAAACTCATCCAAAAAGCAAACTTGCACTCCTATGTTTATTCCAGCACTATTTACAATTGCTAAGATATGGAAATAATGTAAATGTTCCCAAACAGATGACTGGATCGAGATGTGGTATATATACACAATGGAATACTACTCAGTGATCAAAAAGATAAATTCATGTCATGTGCAGCAACATGGATGGAGCTGGAAGGGATTAGGTTAAGTAAAATAAACTAGAAGGAAAAATAAAAATATTGGATGGTTTCACTCACATGTGGAATATAGAGAAACTGAACAAAGGTCAGAAAAAAAAAGATAAAACTTGCAAGCTGACCATAGATTTGAGACATACAGCAGAGGATGGGGAGGAAGAGGGATTAGAACAGGAGCGGGAAGAGCACAAGGGACTGTGGTGATGTCTCACAGGTACTATGGTGGTGGAAGAACTATGGGAACCACACTTGAGGGCAGAAATCAAATACTGTACAAAAAGGAACAATATAAGAAAATACATAAATTTAGAAAATATGTGTATGCTTAATTTCAATTTTATACCAAATTTTCCTAATATATGTATTCCAATGGGTCTGAAATTGTTATTATTTCTGGTGATTTGTTTGCTCATATGTTTGTGATTTTTTTTTTTTATTGTGAGTTTATGGTCATTGAAATTTTGAGAACAATGAATTAAGGTTCATTTTCCCAGAGATGTGTGATCACTTCTTTTAGACATTGGGTCATTACTAATCTGTAATCATTTAAATTCAGTTCTCAAGTTGGGTTTTTCATGCCACCCAAGAAGTGTGAATTTTGATTTCAAATCTATATGTAGGTCACCTGTGGTTAGTCATTCTCAGAGGAGCCTTTATTTTCCTTCTTTACTTGGAGTCAAAGCTAACAGAAGCAAGAGTTCTTACTATATTCTTGCCATGATATTAAATTAATTTTTCCAGTTTGCCTTCACTGAAGCTGTTGCCTTTTATAGGACTGGCTCTATGCAAGACCTACAATTTGCATAAACCCAGGTGTTTTCTCTGTTCCCAGCACATGCTTATGGCTTCTTGAAAAAATCCTTCACAATCATGTTTTGACAAGTTTCCTGAAGACATGATTTAGCTTCAATGCTCAGTTGCCACTTTGGATTCATGCCTTTTAGCTATTACCCTATGAGTATTTCTTTCATTTTCTTCAACTCAGCTAATAATTTTAAATGCTATGAATATTCATCTAGCATTTTAAAGTGTTCTGTCCCGGGATCCCTCAGGATATCCAGCGTACCCCCACATCTCAGAAATCTAAGTGCCTTACGCCTACAGTGTTGGCTGGCAGAAATGAGCTTCCTTCAATATGTCTCCCCACCTGTTCTTGTCCCATTCAGGGACTCTCCTCTCATTTTGCCATTTCGTCAGGGTGCTAGCAGTCACCCTGCCTTTCGGGAGAGCCAGATGAAGTGGGTCGCACTCTACTCATGCACACACTGCTGAGCCGGGTGGACCTGCTGTGGTATGCTACATGCTGAATTCAGATATCTACCTGGCTTCTCTGACCCTTCTTGACATTTGTGGCTATTCTGGTCAATAGAGAAGGGATTGGGGAAGTTTACAGTCCTATCCTTCAGTGTTTTTCACACTGTTGGTTCAGATTCTTTACACTCTGTATTCTTTTGTTCTGGCTTCCTTGTCTGACCATCAAACCTTCACTGGCCATGACCCTGGCGAGTTCCTCATTCTGCTCCATGGCCAAGGAATGGTACCCCTTGTTCTCAATTCTCTAAAGCATGGGAGAAAGTCTTATAACATAGAAACTCACAACTCTGCCCAGCACCAGATCTATCCTCAGGACTTCTGGTGCATGTATTTTCTCCATCTCGCCTCTTCTGTTTTCAGGCAACAGTGACACTGTACTTGGTTGGCAGCAGCAAGGGCCCTATACTCAGAAATGGGGCTTGGGGTCTAGTCTAAATCTCAGAGTCCTGGGAAGAGGAGTTTTTTTTTTTCCCCAGGAATGATTGCCTACCATAGTCAGTAAAAGTAGGTATATTCTTTCCCACCACCCCACCCCAGAAAATCCCAGGGACACAGGGTGTACTTTATATCCCCCCATGCCCCCTCCACACACATACAACCTCCAGGATGATGCACCACTAGTCTCACGTTCTCACATCTAATGCCAAACCGTGTTTCAGACCCTCCCAGTCCATTTTACTTTAGACAGCACTGAGCCTTGCCTGTTTCTTTTTTGATGCCCTGTGAATGAGGACTTAGATATGAAATACATACAATCTTCTCCAAAGACACATAATACTAAAGAGGTACCTAGTATCTAAATGTGTACTTGGAAGTTTAACTACTCTCTAAGGGCCAAAGAATCTGCAGAGATAAAGCTCTCTTTAAAACATCTTCCAAATTTACCTGATTAAACAGAACACTACATTTTTAAATTCTGATAACTTCACTGCATTTGGGCTTTTCCTATGAACCATGAGTGAAATATGCTTTAGATTTGCATACTCCTAAAGTGGTGGTTGTTCCAAGAAAAAAGCAAAGAGACAAAAACAATAATCTCCCTCAAATGTAAACTCAAATCTCCACCTGAGACTGTTTTCCCCTATACACATACTAATAAAATAAAAGCTGCACCTTTTATTTTTATTTATTTTTTTAAATAAATTTTATTTTTTATTCCCCATACAATTGCAACCCCTTATTTTGACCCCAATCCCTCCCCTCCCCGCCCCCCACCCCCCATGGAGTGTCTCTGGTTCATAGGTTTTTGTTGATTTTGATTTTCACTTTCTTATAGTTATTCATTTTCCTGGTCCCTTATTTAAGTTTTCTAGATTCCTGCTATGAGTGAGACCATCCGGTATTTTTCTTTTTCTTTCTGACTTATTTTGTTGAGCATGATCCCTTCCAGCGCCATCCATGTTGCTGCAAATTGCATGTGTTTCTCTTTTTTGATTGCGGAGTAATATTCCATGGTGTATATGTACCACATCTTCTTGATCCAGTCATCTATTTTGGGGCATTTGGGTTGTTTCCAAAGCTTAGCTATTGTAAATAGTGCTGCTATAAACATAGGGGTAAAGCTGCACCTTTTAAACCTGCAGTTTTCCCCAGTTCATTTTCAAGTTTGCATTACAATTCTTATGCATTTCAGTGGCAACACATTACAGTTTTTCTCATGCATTTCCTAATGGGAATCTTTGTTTTATCCAGACATCTTCTTACAGATCTTTTTAAATAAAACACAAAACAACATTTTAACAAGTGGGTTCTTGCTAAATGTATGTTTATGTCACACAAAGCAGTGTGCATTATTGTTCGTGTTAATAAATTGGCCTCTACTTCTCTCTTCCTACTGTGCCACAGAAATGGGGGCTTTGATTTTATAGGAGACACTTGAGACCTTTCAATTCCTGCTTTTCCAAACATTGTGTGATGTCGGTTAACTCATTTTCTTTAAGCTTCAGTTTCCTCGTGAACATGTTGCTACAATAAAGGATTTAGTAAAATATCTTAAGGAATATGAATACTTTCCTCTCCTGCCATCTCCTGGGGTGTCTCTGAGGGTGCTAGTGGTCACCCTGGCTGTAGGGAGAGCCAGATGAAGGGGTCCCACTCCACTCATGCCCACACTGCTGAGTCCTCTGGACCTGTTGTGGTATGCCACATGCTGAATTCGGATACTCTACCTGGCTTCTCTGGTCCTTCTAGACATTGCAGCTATTCTAGAAAGCAGGAAGGAATTGGGAAGGTTAAAGTCCTATCCATCAATATTTCTCAAACTTTGAATCATTGGAGAAATCTGAAATTAATCTATTGGTCAATCAGCAGTTCAAAAAAATAAATAGCATAATAGAAAGAAATGTCCACGGTTGTAGGAAGTAATATTTTGTGAGACTTTTGTATAAATGCATCACAAGGTATGTGCAACGTATTCCTTACTATGAACTATAGTCAAAAAATTTCAAGAAACACCATTTTCAAGGATTTTGAGAAAGTCAAAATTCTTTTTTATTTCTATGGAGAAAAATTAGCATAGATGAATATGCAGGTAAACAAGAATAGCATTCATAATGTGATAAATTGGTTGCTTTATTGATCCCTTTTCCTCACTATTCAGTATCTGCATTCTTTGCCATAAAATTCACTGTGGAGCCACATCCTGTTGCTACACTTAGTCACATGACTTGATTTGACCAATGAGACATTAGCAAATGAAGTATGAGCAGAGGCTAGCAATGAGTGTGAGACTGGACTTACTCTTGCCCTTTGTTGTGTCCATGAGGACATGCCCAGGCTAGTCTGCTGGAAAATGAGAATCCAACAGTTTATTGGAGAAGAGGGGTGTTACCCCAGCCTCTCAGATAAGACCATCCTAGAGTCCGTGATAGCCAACCAACCACCATCCCTGTGAGTGAGCTTGAAGAACACCAGAAAAAACCAGCAAAGCCAAGCCCACATTGGCCAACCTGCCCACTCTTAAGTTACACATGTTCATTTTTGTATGCAGTGGGAGTTTTATAGTTGTTTGTTATGGAGTTATGGGAATATTCTGGCAATAGATCATCGATACACCCCATTAGGAGATCTTAGTCATTAAATTATCAAAAATAATAATAACTATTATTGTTATTTTATTTATTAATTCTAATAGGTTTATGTTAAACTTATTTATTATATTGTATTTTTGTTAATTATTATTATGCAATAATGATTATTGCAACAAAATATGCACTAAATTTTCAAAGATTGTCTCGTTTGGCAATCTCAAAAACCACTTTTCATCTTCATGTTTCACATTGCCCTGGGGCCTCAAAAGGGCTTTTATTTAAGAAAGGGCATATTTCGTTGATTCACTAGAAGGGGAGACGGCAGAAGTAGCTTCACCCAAGGTTACTCAACCAAGTTTGCTACCAAAAGAATTGGATTTAGCCATTCAGGCATTTCTTTTTCAGAACCACCTACAGGTTGCTGACCTCTCCCATTTCCCAAAATGAAAACCCTGGTTCCTGCCTATTCTTCTAGATCTACCTCAATTTTCATAAAAGGTCTGTGGGATGTCAGTTTGAATAATTACAATTGACATTTTGCTTGCAAGCAAAACAGAGGTCCTTTCCTCAGGAAACCACAATGACATGAATATCCTCTGAGTGCATATTGTCCTCCAAATAACCAGATTTGCTTTCCCTAAATTTGCATTTTCATTTGATCATTAAAGATGACTTTGTCTTTGTAACAGGAAACCTGTGATTCTCTTGACTAGTCTAGTTTGTCCTGTTGATTATCACAACAAGATCCTGGAGCTATTTACTCATTGAACATTCAGTTCCATGGGTTGCAAGTTATTTTTTGAAAGTCTGTCTCTAAGAAAGAGCCCTAACCCAGTCATCAGGGAGGGAATATGAAATGACAAAGTGGAAGTGGGGATTGGAGTGAAGGAACTCTGAAGTTCTTTTACAGGATCCATTTCAATAGATTAAGAAAGTATTGATTGCCCATTTTAAAGAATTGTGTGCATATATATTGAGGGGGAAGAGAAGGGAACACAAATACATTCAAAGTCACCCGTTGTACCACCAGTAAGACCTCCATTAATTAGACTTGATAATTTTTGAGTGAAAAACAACCCCTAAGTAACTTGCATCCCATTGATAATGGGGCTAGTAAGCAGTGACTTCACATAGCTCTCTAATATATTTAAATAATGTCATGCAATGGCTTAAGACTCAGAAAGAAGACAAATTTATTGGGTACCTTCTTTGTGCAGAGCAGAATGATGACTGTAGAGAGCTACAGATAAAGACCCAACCCCTGCCATCCATGAGCACTGCTTCTACAATCCTTTGATGTGTTCATCTCTGTGACCCCAGCGAGATGGGTTCAAAAATTTGGCTCTTTGATGATGACAATTTTAGTAGCACAATGGGGCTTTACTTACTCCTTATAAATTTCTCTCTGATTCTTTGGTAGTTTGGTTACCATTTTTGTCTTCTGATGCTTTTACTTTGAATTGTTTTGAAATTTGCATTTGGCACAAAGAAATTCAATAAAAAAATTCATTAAATGAATGTGGAAACAATAGTAGTTTTTAATTCCTAAAAATAATTGGTCAGTAGGTTTGACAGAATTCACAGGTAAGAAAGGTTTACAAAGTACTTAGAATAATCTGATCTGATATAGATTTTAAGGACATAAATACTCAGTTAAGGATCTTAGGTTGACTTGAATCAAAAATTGATTGATTGAAATTACATTTCTTCTCGTGCTTAAACTTGATTTGAGACTTAAATACCTGGATTCAAAGTATTTTATATTTTAGTGAAAATCTTTTGGATTCCATTAAAATATTAGATTAAATATGCTCACTCCAATCCCCTGCTTCACAAAATGGGTCTGCAAATCTATTTTAATGAATGTTTTACTAAGCCCTTTCTTGAGAAATGGTTAATAGTAAGTTTAAGATAATTATTTTAGTTAGAAAAATGAGACATTTCTGAATGCATTTAAAATAAGATTTATTTTATTAACATTATTTTTCATTGGCCTTGAAATCATGTAAATTATAGGGAAATGAAATTGTTTGAAAAAATCATTTTCCCCTGTTGATGCGCTTAAGTGTTTTTTTATATGTAACAAATCATATCTTTATGTGTTATTAAATTATTATTTTTAATAAATAAGATAAACTTGTGGCAAGAGAGCTCACTATTTAGCCATGCATTATTATTAAACTATTGCCAATATTTGTAATCAATGAATGATATACAGATGCTTAATTCATATTTGTTTAGGGTTAGTTTCTTTGTACTCTAAGTGGCTATAATTTGAAAAAAACATGAAGGATTTTAAAATAATATGTATCAAAATCTCCTGAATGTTGATATAATTCATCATCATGTATTCTAAAGCTGTCTTCTAATGTTGTGTTGATCAATGGGTTGAGAAATTATGTAGAATAATATTATAGTATTGTAGAGCTGGAAAGAACCCAACATAAAGATGTGGCAGGTATACATGATTAATACTTATTCAGCTGTTAAAAAAAAGATAAACTCCTGCCATTTTGACGACATGTATGGAACTTGCGGGAATTATACTAAGGGAAATAAGTCAGAGGGAGAAAATCAAATACTGGATGATTTCACTCATATGTGGAATACAGAGAAACAAAACACAAGAACTGAGAAAACTAAACTAAAACAAATCCTAGAGATATGACTGCAGAACTGAGACTACTAGAGGGGGATCATAGGGTATTAAGGGGAGAAAGGGTCCAATTTGCTTTGGGTAGAAGGATATGGATAATTATTTTAGTTAGAAAAATGGTGGGTGTGGTGAGGTGATGTACATCTGAGGAGGTATGAACCTGTTCCTCTGAACCATAAACTGCTGCAAACCAATGTTGCTTAAAAAAAAAAAAAAAGAATCCAACATAATCCATTTTATACAGGTGATGACTGGATTCATAAAGTTTAAGTGATTTGTTCACCCTTTAACCTTATAAACAAAGATATTTCAGCATGGTTGAGCCTGTAGACCACCAATTGGAATAACTTATACACGATTGTCCCAGGGAGTAGTTTACCAACCACCTATCCTCTTGCCAGCATATGATACAAAGGCAAAATATCAGGCTGCCAGGAGCGATGGGTGGGTAGCCTGGTTGGTGCTAAACTCTGATGTGTTCTCCATCATTCATGTAACACAAATGATGCCAAGAGCTCCCAGCAGAAGCCAACCCAATATGAAGGGGGTGACCGGAAGGGAATAAGAAGCCATGCCACATGGGATACATGCTTATTTTATTCTTGCAAATAATGATTTAGTGCTCTGAGATGAATATTTGTGTCCCTTAAAATTCAGATGTTGAATCCTAGCCCCCACTGTGATGATATTTGGAGGTGGGACCTTTGGAAGTTTATTAGGTCATGAGGGTGAAGCCTTCATGAATGGGATTAGTGTCCTTATAAAAGACATCCCCAAATCTCCCTCCCTCTTCTGCCACGTGAGGACATAGTTAGAAGAGGTTGCCTATTTCACCAAGAGCCAGGCTGTAGGGTGATGGCTACAGCCATCTGTGGCTATCACCTGTGGCCTTGAATGCAGGAGGTGCTTGGGAGCATGAGATCGGGTACGCATGTCTCATGGTGGACACCTGGGTATGGTGTGGGCATGTGTAATTGGGCACACCTGATCTGAGAGACTGAGGCCATAAGGGCAACGTCACACAGAGGACGGTATGCAGTGGAGAGCGGTGGAGAATGGCAGAGCACAGCTACGAGAGGAAGAGACTACAAGAGAACTCCAGAGAGCCCAGGGAGAATAAAGATTCATGGGGGGTTGGGAGGCCTTGCCAGCCGGTGGGCTTGCCCCACAAAAATTGGCAGAGAAGAGTGTTAAAACATGAAAAATCCACAGAGGGCTCCAGGACTCTCCTTTGCTTATCTCCTGAATGGATAGAGAAACTGCCTTGTGCTTGCTGGCACTGTACAGGAATGTGGGTGCGCACATACACACACACACACACACACACACACACACCTGCCAGTGCTTTCACTTTGGACTTCCAGACTCCAGAATTCTAAGAAATAAATGTTTGTATTGAAGTCACCCAGTCTAGGTATTTTTGTTTTGTTGTAGTGGTCCAAACAAACGAAGACACTTACAGCAGGTGATAGGTCCTCAGAATTCAAGGACTTCATAACCATGTGCTACCCAATACTAGAGTTACAGGTGACCCAGACAAGTCTAAAGCTTGTGGGCTTCATTACTGAGACGATGAAATCTGAGCTGCAAAGGGTCCCTGGCTCCTGATCAATTATGTAACACAATTATGTAACACATCACCTTCCCAAAATTGCCTTTCCAGGGGCTTGCAACTAGGAAAAATTCTTAAAGAAGTTCCTTATTGAAAATTAGCAAAAAGATATGTCTAGTTGAATCTGTTTCTTGGGTTTGAGGCAGCAAATGGAGGACAGCAGAAAGGATACAACCTTTGGCAGGAAACACACCTGGACTGGGCCTTAGCTCTACTACACGGCAGCTGCGTGGCTCATCTACAACATGGGAGTCATGATGCTGCCTTTGCAACACAGTTTTAAGAGTTAGATGTGGTATAGACAAGCTATACAACAGGTACTCAGTGAGTGATAATTATTATTAATTTTCCTCCATTCATTTGAAGGAGGGCAATAAGGGGCTGGTTGTTTCCATTCCTGAGCCCTTTTTAGAGGCCAGGCAAAAAGTGTATGAACTCTTTTTTTCGAATCATCACAGCAACCAAGGTATTATTGATATCACTTTTTTCTAAACAGGAAACTCGGACTCAGTAAAGTTAAATAACATACCAAGGCCATTCGGAAAGTAAGGTGCAGAGGCAGAGTTCACACCCAGGTCTTCTGGCTTTCCGCTGTCTCCTACGCACTCTATGTCCTCTGGACAATGGAGGCTGATTCCACTCCATAGATGGTCCTTCTTTCCACAGCTATTTAGGCTGAAGGAAAAGGCATGATTAACTCATAGAGATGATTAAAAATCCCAGGGCTAGCTCTTAAACTCATGCAAGGAGGAAAAGCTCCAAATTTCTCTGGTTTTAGTAAAGACCCTCAGGGAACAAGGTGAAACTAGCAGGCGGTGAGACAGTTGTTTGACTTTTAGCTTAAACAGTGGAAATTTTAGTGCTCTGTGTTTGTTTTAGAACATATTTTATAGCAGTTGCTGTTGAAATAATGGGAAGATAGAAATCTCTTTTAGCATGTGGAAGTACTTTTGTTTTTTCATTTTCATTTGAGTGGCAATGTTACGATTGGCTTCAGAAGATGAAGTTTATAAAGACATTTATGCTAACTTCCGATGTAAGCTGATTTCCTTCAGCTCAGCTGTAGTAAAATTTGGGTAAATACAATTTTACTCTATGCCTTCCACTAACAAGGTTGAAAGATGAATACATACAAGGCTGTGTTCCTTTCTGTTTAACAAAGCATTTCATGGGGATTCTACTCACTGTCTTGGGGTTTTCTTGGTCTTAAAAGGTGTTCTGATTTTGTTGGTTTACACTGGCTAGTGACTCCTTGTTACCTGGACTTGCACCTGGAGATGGTGGTTGGATGGCTAGTCTAAGGTTCTCCGTTCCAAGCCAGGCTCCTGCTAAAACTTGGGATATGCTTCCACAGTGATTTATAGAAATGCATGCCAATTTGTAACTTTACTTATTTATGCTTTTTAAAGTATCATTATACTTAAAAAGAAAAATTACAATTAGTTAATCCATTAACAAGTCTCTTAGGATCCTTTAAAGGGTAACTACCAAAAAGGAAGACTTGCGCACTGTTGGTGGAAATATAAGTTGGTGCAGCCTCTATGGAAAATAGTAAAGAGGTTTCTCAAAAAATTAAAAATAGATCTACCATGTGATCTGGCAATTACACTCCTAGGTGTCTATTCAAAGAACATATATCCAAAAAGATACATGTACCCCTAAATTCATTGCAGCTCTATTTGCAATAGCCAAGACAGGGAAACAACCTCAATTTCCATCAACAGATGATTGGATAAAAAAGATGAGGTATATATACACAGTGGAATGGTACTCAGCTACAAAAAAAAAAAAAAAAAGATAAAATCATGCTTTTTGAGATAACATGGGTGGCAGTGGAGGGGATGCTAAGTAGGAGAGACAAATACCAGATGATTTCACTCTTACATGGAAGAGCGAAAGAAACAAAGCAAAGAAACAGATTAAACATCAAAACAAATTGTGGGATTCTGACTGAAGAACTGAGGTCACTGGAGGAGAAGGGGGTGAGGGGGCCCAATGACTGGGAGCACAGGGTGAGGGTGCCCATTGACTGCACTGGAGGGTTGTTGGTACCTTGGTGGTAGAATGGTAGAGTAACATACATTTAAAAAGGTGTGAACCTGTACTACTAACACATTTACAGTAATGTAAATGCCATGCCAGTAATAAATACATGAATGAAGCTATAGGTACCATGACAAATACAGGAAATGTAATATTCTGGAATGCGCGGTATCTTCTTAGAGAAGAAAGCTCCAGTCTGGGGATGATGCTGCTGCTGCTGCTGCTGCTGCTGATGATGATGATGATGATGATGATGTGACAGTGACAATCATCATAATGGGATGGTGGTAATGTTCACGAGCAGTCATTGAGCATCTCTCACGGATCAGGATCAAGGAGCTCTCTGTTCCTGACCCACTCTTTCTGCCCTGCCCCTGTGCTCTTAACTACCACAGTGCTCTAGCCTGGTAGACACTGTAGGTAACTCCATTCATTGTCCCATTGTTAGGAAGTGACCGGGTCGTGAACACATTACCGCTGTGAGAAATGTACATTAATTTGCTGGCGGGTGTGGTGTGACGTACACAATTGCTGAGTTGAGAACCTGTACACTTGAAACCTATAGTGTTGTAAATGAATGTTACCTCAATAAAAAATAAAAGAAAATGGAAATTTAAATTTAATACCTTCATCTCTAAGCTTTATTCTCCTGGGGATTACTCATACTTATGAGGCAGCAAAGGTTAGTTGTAAGGATTAAGTAAGAGGTTTATGCAAAGTGCCAGGTGCAAGGAAGATGTTTCATAATTAATAATAGTTATTAATATTATTGCTATTATTAGACATAATTTAATTCTCTAAGAATAATCAGTAATGTGGAAGGGAATTTTAAGAAGAGTATGGTCAACAGTGGTAAACACCAGAGAAAAACCAAATTACTGAGAATAAGACTCGGGTGATACTGCTTAGTTGCCATAGTGTTGTCAGGAAAAGAACTCAGGGAGGTCTTGAGGCTGGGCGCAGCAGCTAATTGGAAACTCACACACATCTTCCCTGAGCATGCGATGTCCTAGACAAATCTAGTTTTTTAGTAATTTCACATTGGGACGGATGTTTCTAATTGTGATCCGAGCCTCATCTCCCTGGTCGTTAGGTGACAATGTTTCTGTCCCTGAGGAAGCCTCAGATCCATTGTTTTCTTCATCCGGATCTACCGAAGTTGCCGGCCACAGCTTTCATTCTACTCAAGAGTCTGATTATGTCCCCAAAGAAGCTATCCCCAACCTTAGCCTTGGAAAATTTACAGGTCATTAGAAAGCAGTGAAAAGTCATAGTCGACTCAAGGCTGCACTAAGAGCCGAGCTGGTGAGAATGGTCTCCTCTGTCACTTGCTTGACTGGACTTGTCATTAGCTTGGTTTTCTAGCTTGTTAACAGCAGATAGAGGCAATAAAATGCTGCCACCTTTTGCAGAGACAATCGTTAGAGCAAGCTTTACTACTTGTTTTGGTCTTTCTCAGTTTGGGATAAATTTAAATTCTGTAAACAAAATTTCGCTTCTCCTGAATGTTTCTGTTTTTATGTTTTTCCTGTTGATTGTTCTAAATCTGAGTAAGGGTGGCACTTGTCCTCAGACGTCCTCTTATTGAGACATCTCAATGAACCGTGATGAAAACATTTCAGAGGTGAATTTCATTAATTAATTAATGGGTTAATAATTATACAGAGTTTTAGGGCCTTCCCGGTGGTGCAGCAGGTTGAATGAAGTGCTGTGAAGCTGTCTGCAGGCTCTGCAGAGCAGGTTTGATTCCCGGCCATCCAGGGAGATCTCTACACGGTGTGGCAGACCACTCCTGTCACACCCGCTGCTCCCCTCAGCAGTGTTTTCGGTCCATCTGCCTGTTCTGCTCCCCACTCTGTCTCTAGTGAATCCTCTCACCCTCCCTCGCCTCTGGTCTGTACCCCAGTTCTTGTATAAATAAAATAATAAAAAAATCTTTAAAAAATAATTACATAGAGTTTTAAAAGATAGGTGTAGGGTAAATGGTTTTCAGGCTTTTCTGCAGTCTTTGGGATTGCCCTGCTTGCTGGGGAATCTGCACTTGTTACATTGTTGTAAGTCATGTTGTTTACTTCTGTGGGCCATGGCAGCAGTATTGAGATATCTGCCAAGAGAAGCAGAGGCAGGAGAGAGAAGCAGAGAAAGAACACCAGAGAAGCCCAGAGTGAAGACTTGCCTGGGGCTTGGAGGCCTGCTCGCCTCCTGTCCCCACCAGCACCGTGGCCTGCCATGTACCTTGTTGCTGCACTACGTGTGAAAGCTCAATAAAAGCCTGAGAAAGCCACGGAAGGCTCCAGGACTCCTTCTTTACCCAGTCTGCCGAATCATAGAGATCCTGCCCTGTGCCCCTCCTACCACTATGATAGGCAATACATTTATGGTCAAGTCTTCAAACAGGACAAAAGGGTAAATAGTGTAAAATACATGTTTTTTCCCAACTTCTCCTCCCATTTTTTTTTATAGCAAGTTAGTAGCATAACATAATCCAATCTGAACCAGATGAAATTTAAGTTTTGGTATTATGAAAAATGAACATTTCCTACTTTGTCAATGCTGTAAGTTTGCAACTATGAATATATTGAATTTACTCACAAGGATGTCAAGGTTTTGTACCCAATTCCAATGTGATAAAGGGGTTTCCCACACTACCAGGCAGCGATGCTCAAACATTGGCTGTGTGTCCCATAATACAACTCAGTTCTGACATGGAATCGTCCTTATATTTTTAGACTTCAAAGTTTTTCTCCAGTAGAGTTAACAGAGCTACACATTAGGAATGAATTCATACTGGAAACAACCAGAACCAGGAATTAATCACTATGAATTAATTCATAATATAATGAATCATTTTGATTTCAAAGATTATTTGTCATACACAATAAATAAGCATTTCAGTCTCTTTTTGTCAGATCAGTTAGTTTATCCAATTTTTCTCCACTCTTCTAACTTTGTGCTTTGTTCTCACCCTATTTAATTTCTCAATTTACTTAAAATAATATACCATTCAATTTATACATAATAACTGAATTATTCTGGGAGAATCTACCTCTCTGGCAATATGTAATTCCCATCATTTTTTTGTATAAGGATCAATTTAAGTTTCTTGAGGCCAGGATTTGTGTCTTACATAATATTTGTAACCCCTAAAGTGCTCTGCATTAAGTACAACTGAGTGGCTAGGTGAACAAATGATGGAGCCAGGATGGACAAGTGGATGGATGAGGATACTGTGAAATTTGAATTTCACATATGAAATAAAAGGTTCAAACAATTAAGAAAATGGAGGAACATGACATTCCTCAAAGATAATCATAAAAGATTAAAGCAGCAGCTGAGCAATAATGTATGTAGATTCCCTAGAAAAATGAAGACTATAGCAAACCATTAAAAGTTTCCAATACTTCCTTTTTTAAGTTAGAAAACGAAAACCATATATTACTTCCAAAGTTTTCAGTTATGAAAATTAGTCTACCTTTCAAACATGTTTGGAATATATGAGTTGTCCACCTGCCTCCTTTGCTATTTATTGAGAAGGATTATGCTCGGGATCATTAGAAAAGTAATTTTCTCTTGATTTTTCAAGAAAATCCAAGATGTGACCTGCACATTGATAACAGAGAATTTAGTCTGCTGGCAAGGGCTGAATTGGATTTGGGTTATATTTTATAAGCAGAGTTGCTGTACTTTTTTCTTTTTTTCAAGGACAAATTCGAATATCTTCTTTCTTCCTGTCCATGACTTACTCTGATGGGAAACAGAAGTAATTTTAGGTAGCAAAAAATTGGGTTGACAAATATTTTTTAAAAAATGACCCATGAGATCAAAGTATCAAATTCAACTCTAAAACCCCCCCTTTTTTTTTAACCTGGAAGTGCAAAATAAATCTCCTAATCTTGTCATCAAAAATACCACCTGAGAGAAATTGTGTAGTTATGCAAATCAGATGCTGTAAATTAAGTTACTTTATTTAAAATGACCCATCTTTACTGGAATTTAATCACTTGAACCCTGGCACTATTTAAACACCAGACAGCAAGATCCCATAGTACAAACTGTCAATCACAAAGCTCATTGCTTCTATTAATGTTTCCTGAATGGTGCTTTGCCCTGAAGTAGTGATAATACATTTCAATTATTTAATACAAATGATGGCTTTATTTGTTAAGTGAATTTGAGAGTGAAGAAGGAAATTATTATGAACTATACATTGTCACATAAATTTCTATTTTGACAAACACTGGACTCTTCGGGAATCAAAGGTGATATGAATGTTTTCTTAACTTTGTAAGTTTTTTTAATTAAATACATTTATTTAAATATATAACATCGATATATAACATATATAATATATATAAATATATAACAACGATATAACATCGTTGTTCGTTTTTGTATAATGTTTGATTTTTCCTCTTGGGTGTTATTCCTATAAAATTCCCACCACCAAGATACCTGTGAATGGTCACCATAGTCTCTTGTGCTTTTCCCTTTCCCGTTTTGATCCTTCCCCCTCTCTTCCCCCTGGCTGTTTGTCTCTGATTTCTACTTTACCTGCTAGTTTTGTCTCTCTCTCTTTTTTCCTTTCCCACCCTGTGTTTGGTTTCCCTATATTCCTCCTGTAAGTGAAATCATCCGATATTTTTCTTTTTCCTTCTGACTTATTTTACTGAGCATAATCCCTTCCAGCTCTATCCATGTTGCTGCAAATGTTGTGGCATGAGTTTAACTTCATAATTTGCAAAGCAAAAGTTTTTGCCCAGAAGATACTCTTTTTGCAATGACTCCCAAAGTAGATGTAAAATTATCACAAAGGAAACGAAAATGCAATAATATTGAAGCTTTTTCTTCTGAACTATTTGATATGATGCAAAGAAAATAACTGCACCCTGGAGATTTTTTAAAATCTGCATATTAATGAAAAACCAGAAGGGAATTTGCAAACATGAAAGTGGTCAGCCTGGGCCAGTAGGATTTATGGATGGGTTTTTTCTCTTTTATTCCCCTCAATTTTATGAATGGTTGTAATAAACAGAAAATGACTCAATTGTGCTTTTAGGTCCATGGCTTGACTGACTGAGTCAGAATGCGCTGAGCGTCTGTTTCTCCCCAGGAATGGCCTGCTGTTGGCAGAAACTGTTTCTGAGTTTTTATTAAGACCTGAAGAAAAAGAAGGAACGTGTGTGTGTGTGTGTGTGTGTGTGTGTGTGTTTAGTTCTTTCTTATAATGTCCTTTTTTGTTGAGTGAAAGCAGATAATGTCTTTGTACACATTCTCTCTCTCCTCTGATGCCTACTCTCTAGAAGATGCCCTGCTTACAAGTCCTTACATCTTTCTATTTTGTTAGTGTCTGTATATTTGAAAAAACAATGTTATATTCTGCAGAAATACACATGATTGCTACACCCTTCAGCAATTTTTTAAAATTTGTATTTATTTTTATTGGGAAAATATTGGTGTACAGCATTGGATATGATTTAAAGGTACAGACTCACACCTCTTCAAATGTATGTTACTGAGGGATCAGGACAGGGATGGGAAGAGCACAAGGGAATATGGTGATTGTGCATGGGTAAACTGGTGGTGGGAATTTCACGGGAAATCATACGTTGTACAAAAATGAAGGATGATGTAATATATATATATTAAAAAAACATGTAACCACACCACACCCACTGCCAAAGCACCCATATAGTCCATTGGGTCCCCTCTCCGCTTTACTCTCTGTCCCTTACCCTACCCCCCTGTTAGCCTCAATTCTACAGTCAGATTTCTAGGGTCTGCTTTGGTTTGGTTTTGTCTGTTCCTTTACTTTGTTTCTTTTATTCCGTATATGAGTGAAATCATCTGGTATTTGTCTTTCTCCTGACTTATTTCTCAGCAAATTTTTAAAAGCATATTAGTATGTTAAGGTAATTTTAAAGTCACTTGTAAGATGCAGTAAAAATATAATGCTATGTGTAATCAGGCTTTTATAAATAGTTATTCTAAGATAATAAATTGTGGCCTAAATAAATTGTTCTCTAAAGATAAAATTGAGAGTGTGAGGATAATATTGACTAGTGGATGAAATAAGGAAATATGTACTCAACCTCTGACGTCAGTACTCTTAGATTCTTAGCAGTCTGTAGTGTCAGTTTCCCTATCCGGACAACGACCAAAATGGGTTTACCTTCTTTGGCTCAGAATACTGATGTGGATTGGTGTTATCAAGTGTTTTATACAGGATTTTTTGGGGAATGGAAATAATTTGGTCTCTCTGCAAATCATAAAGAAGAATTTTCAGCTCTTTCCTCCGAGACCAGAGCCTGTTCATCATAATTCATTCGTATCTTAGCTTAGAAAACAGTAGGTTTCCTCTTCCCCTGTGCTGGCATTCACAGACATGGACCTACATGCAGTCAGAGACCCCTTAAGCTGCTGAGAGATTATTTTCAGTGAATCATGAAGCTTGTTGATGCCAGAGAGACCATCCAAAGCCACTGTCTGAGGTACTAAGTCTTTCCAAATAAGAGCTCCTTGCTGGCATGACGCTGTATCACTCTCTTGCAATAATATTCCATCCACCAAAATGTCTCTGGAGAACCTTTGGTTTACTGTCATCAGTAGAAAATAAGAAGCCTGCACGAAGCTTTCTAAATTCTTAATTCATTTGTCAGGAGCATGAAACAGGTCGTAGCTAAAGGCAGAAATAGTGGAAAACGAACCCTTAGCTGACTTATGAAATATGTGAGCTTGCAGTTGCCTTGACATCAAGTTTCTTTACAGGCTGTCTTTTTGATTCACCAGTATTTTCCCTTAAGCATTTTGATATGAGTTTGCAGTTGTTGTTCACATTAAAAGGTGGAGATTTCAGGGTATGACTTCCTTT
This sequence comes from Talpa occidentalis, assembly GCF_014898055.3. Lineage (NCBI taxonomy): Eukaryota > Metazoa > Chordata > Mammalia > Eulipotyphla > Talpidae > Talpa > Talpa occidentalis. Next base: position 30,032,382 of record NW_023604972.1, read on the forward strand.
TCTCCAAGGATAGTGCTATGGAAACACAAAGAGTTCTTGGTCTACCCTTAGGACAGAGAAAACATTCGAATAGCCAGGAGGCAGGCAGTTAGAATGGCAAAGGGGGGGACGCTGCAAACTGGGTGGACAGCTTCAGCAAGGTTTGTAAATAAGAGCCAGAGAGGAATTATCCTTAAAAGACAAAATGAAGCAAGCAGAAGCCAAACAGTGAGAGAAGATTTGGTTGAGTCCTGAGGCTGCCCTATCTTAAATGGGGGCAGTATAGTATCTTAATGATCCCACAGAGTTGTTGGCTATTCAGGGGGAAAAAAAGGTGTCACATTCCACATTTTCCCTATTAAAAGTAGACAAGCCAGATCTATCTTGTGCCAACACAGGACCTATGTGGGAAATGATATTAACCTTATAATCACCCAGATTGGTCTTAGTTATAAAATAGAAGTACTATGAATAAAAGAAAACTTCAGCAAGCTAAAAGAATGTGCACATATCTCATGTAGAATCATTGTAGTTGTGGGTCAGTAAAAAAATTTCCTTAAATGCAGACCTTTGAGTAGTACCAGGAGAATCTCCTGAGGTATGAGATAATGAGAAATCTCTCCATGAGAGGAGAGAAAGTGGGAGTCTACAGGAGATGGCCTCAGAGCAATCATTCTGTGCCCAAGTCAGGGATGCCTTTGGAAGGCAAAGAAATCCTGGGAGGCAGGCAAGGCTCCATTGGCCCTTCCCTTAGAACGGGATTGATCCAGTAATCTCTTGTCCCAGTTTATTGTGGTGTTTCCAAAGCTGATCTGGGATTTTCCAACTCTTGACCATGACTCAGCTTGGCCCTCTGTCAGGAGGAACTAGTCAGGAAGAACTTAGAAGTAGCTATGAATGCCTGCAGGGAACCTTAGAAAGGAAAGAAACCAATCAAAAAGAGACATTTTAGGTGATGCAGAGGAACAAGGGTTTAGGATGGAGAGGCTGCTATCTTCTGTTGCCAGATAAAGAACAAGTAACAATTCATAGCTTGGGGCTGAAAAATCTGTAACTTATAAAGATGAAGCTCAGATTGTCCCAGTGCACTTGGTGGGAGGCATTTCATTGTTGTGGCAAACTGGATGATGGCTTCTGCATCAGAGGAACAAAGCAGTCCTGCTCCATCTAAAATGTAGCCATGGGAGCAGGTGGCTCTTGAGCACTTGAATGTGGCTAGTTCAAATTGCTATGTGTTTTAGATTTAAATACTGAATCTCAAAGACTTTGAAAAAAAACTTGTAAAAGAGCATGTAATACTATTTTTGTTGATGACTTGGTGAAATGATATCTTGAGTCTATGAAGTTAGAAAATATTTTATTAAAATTTAATCTCTCCTTTTTCTTTTTCCTTTTCTTAGAACATAGTTACTTAAAAGTTTAAAATGGCACATTCACGTCTGTGCCTCCTGCTAAATTTCTAGTGGACAGCCCTGGGCTAGGCCAACAGTCACCATCTTCACTGTCCCTCCTGAAGACAGCAACATACCCACCACAGAAAGATGAATTTGAATATCAGGAGTAGAAGGGCAGTGCCACCTGATTCTGTATTCATTTCATTGGCTACATTCTCTCCACCTCAATAGTCTAAAACAGCAAAAACGTACGTGTGACCTGTCTAAACCCGAGACTGCATCTCTGACTGTGTCTCTGACTGTGTCTCTGCTGCCTTGAAGTTCCTGCGGACAAAGGGAGGGATTGGCTGCTCTCCTCAAGCTCTCCTGAATTTCTCATCTGCCTGCATCCCAGACACTTGTGCATTGAGAATTGTTCCCAGCAGTTTTGCCTTTCACAGATGTAGCTTTGGGTACGGACCTGCAACAGTTCTCAGGGCATCAGGGAAAAAGGCGGCATCCGGCCAGGATTTTTTTCCCTTCCAAATGCGGTGTTTACACACGCAGCTGTGAAGGACACACACTTGCCACCTCTGTTCTCCTTGAGACTGGAAGAGGCCTCTCCCAGGGGAATCTGCATTTTAAGATGGAATTCTTCAGAGCTCCCAAAGCCTGCAGTATACACCCCCCAAAAAAAAGAAAGAAAGAAAAGAGGAAAGAAAAAAAGAAAAGGCACTAATGAGGTAATTTCAAACCTGATGGCAGAGACAGAGGACAATTTTGCCCTACATACTCCCTCTCCTTGTCAAGTCCGCCCCAGGAAATGTCTCGAGTTAATCTGAGAACGATGTATTGGCAAGGGATTTAGGGCAAAATTCTGAAGACATAGAGGATGTGTGTGGAGAGATGAGTGGGTGTGACCCTTACAGAGTGGGTAAGCTAACATAAAGCTTACCCTGTTGGAAGCACTAGTTTCCTTAATAAAACTTATGCAAGGTGAATGCAATGATACTTCCATTTCATAAAAGTGTAAACTGAGGCAAAGGCTTATTACATGAATCAGTTGCTTAAAATCATAGGCAAGGGCCTCCAGGGTGGCAGAAGGGGTTAAGACGCAACCTATGAAGCTATTGGCAACCACTGCAGCACAAGTTCAATCCCCAGCCAGGGAGCTACCCACATGGTGCAGCAGACCTCTCCTGACTCGCCTGCTGCTCCCCTCAGGTGTATTTCAGTCAGTCTGCCTGTTCTGTTCCCCACTCTGTCTCTGGTGAATCCTCTCACCCCCTGCACCTCTGGCCTGTACTCCAGCTCTTGTATGCATAAATAAATAAATCTTTAAAAAAATAAAAATAAAATCATAGGCAAATAAACAACAGAGACCCTTATCACCTAACTCTTCAGGCAGTGCCTTCAGCCTTGGTCAGTCTTTGTCCCCCATGTGTGAAGGGAGAGCAAAAGTGAGCAAGCAGGACTTCAGCACTCTGATAAATTAGCGAATTTAATCATACCTCATATATCCCAAAACTGTATGCACCTGCAGATATTTTTGTAGCCTTTGCAATATTCATGATCCTCTGGACACAATGCAAGGCTGGGTGAGCCTTGGCTTCCCTCAGCATTGATGGAGAGCACATTGGGTACAGATAAATTATTATATGTGCTATTTGAAATGTCCAGAAAAGATGACCCTCTGAAGTGTAAGTTTCTTAAGGAGGGACTTTCTTACTTGTCACTGTGTTCTCAAACCCCAGAAATTGTTTGACATGTAGCTCATTAACTACAACTAACCTTTCCTTCACATCCCACTTGAATAGAAAAAGAAAAAAGTTCCCTTTTCAAAGAACGAACTAAGGGGCAGTCACTCAACAGAATATATTATTTATTATCTCTTATATAACCTTTTCATTTCTTTCCACCTCAGAAACTTTAATTACCAATCACCAAATGTTCCTCTAATTCTTTGGACATAATTCTGATATCATAGTCAAGTAATTGGACTTGTAAATTTTAACAAGAATAACTACAAGCAAGTAAACAAACTAAAGAATGCAAACATTCCTATTTAACAGGCCTTCTTGGTTTAAAAAGAAATATTTTTGGTAACTGATAATTTCAGAGAAACTATTATGCTCTATTCATTGCATTTATCCCTCCTCAAAAAGTATAAAACAAATGTTCATTTTTTATGAGTCAAAATTGCAACATGTATAAATAATTGGTTTTCAATGATGCATGCAAATAATATCAGAACTTGTTTTAAATGTAGAAGCAATTGTGGAATATAATTACAGAGTATGCAGTTCAACACCCTCTTGCTCATTAATATATATGGACCTTCTAATGGATGCTCATTGTTTCTTGGGAATCAAATCTGGCAGGTCAGATCCAAAGAAGATCATTCTCCCTGGTTGTCAAATAGATAATAGCCTCAAAAACAAATCAATAAGCATATCCAAATCAATTGCAGCATTGAGAAAAGCAAGGCCTGCTCAAAACCCAAACCCCGATCTGATTAGCACTCAAAAAGAAATATTAATTATAGGGATATAAAATATGCTATATAAAGCCTACCACCTCTCATTTAACCGCACCTCCTTCCATTTCAGTGGATAGTAGACATAAAGGGCATAGTGTCTTTTAATGGTTAGGAATGGGTGAGAAAGCTTTCTGTATTTATATAATTTGTGTGTTTGTGTGGACCTACTCACAAACCATTCCTGGCATCGTTGCAAAATTCATAGTGATTTCTCAGTTTTGCAAATTTTGCAAACTTTGGCTTACTCACATTTGTAATTCTAAACTGCAATTAAAATTCTGTGGCTTTGTGCCATTTCCTCTAGAGCGTTCCATTTTAGGTAGCTTGCAAAGATGGAGGAATGAGTAGATCCTTTTGAACTCTGCTAAACTAGCTAGGTTGGTTTCCAATGGCGGCTGTGGAAGTGAAAGTGCATAGGTTTCAAAACCCTTGGGTGCTACCTGCCATGTTATAACATCTCCTGCTTTAACGAATCCCGTTCTCATCCTTAAGCAAGTGTAATATATAAGCTGGTCTTGAAGACTGAAGAGGCAAAGGAAGGAGATGAAGTCAGATGGAGAAGGGCAGGAATGGGGAAGGTATTCCAGAAACTATAATTCACCCCTGAAAATATTCAAAGGCCAGAGAGAGATGGCACATTTGAGGAGCTAAGAGCAGCCTGGAACTATGGAGTGCTGTTTGCCTGTCAAGTTGAGGGTGGAACAGCAAGGAGGGTGAAAGACTTGGGCAAAAATCATGCAACTACATTCACACCAAGTGCAACAACCAGTGGCAGAAGCAAGGACCACTCAAAGCCCAAACCTCCATTTGCTTAGCATTAAAAAAAAAGGGGGGGCTAGTTATAAGAAATATAAATTACACTGTGGAAAGCTTACCTCTTCATTTGACTTTTTCCCCTTTGATTTTAGTGGGTAGAGCAGGCTACAGGAACACATCGGCTTTAGTTTACACTTGGAAGGATGAGGCTATTTTTTGAAATTTCTTAAAGATGAGAGTAAAGTGGTTAGATTTTAGTTTTAGCAAAGACAAAATCCATACTAAAGATGTGGTAGTGGAGCAAGAGAGGAGGGAGTAGATGGATAGATTTATTTATTATTTATTTATTTATATTATTTAAAATTTTTTTTTTTTTTAAGATTTATTTATTTATTTATGCAAGCACTGGGTACAGTCAGAAGCGCGGGAGGGTGAGAGAACTCACCAGAGCCAGAGCGGGGAGCAGAGCAGGCAGAAGAACCGAAGTACACTGCTGAGGGGAGCAGCGGGCGGCAGGAGAGGTCTGCGCGCCATGTGGGACCCTCCTCTGGTGGCCGGGGAGCAGCCGGGGATCGAACAGGCGCTGCAGAGGCTGCGGACAGCTTTGCAACCCAGAGCTCAACCGCTGCACCACCGGGGAGGCCCGATAGATTTATTTTTTAATTTTTATAAGTTAATTTTTTTTCTTACATCACTGTCCCCATAGTTCTCCCACCACCCTATTCCCTTGAGTTCATCCCTCCCCTGATTGCCTCCTCTCCCTTCCCCTCCTTTGCTGGATGCTTCAGTTCTATGGTTGACTTGCTAGTTTTGACTTTTTCTTGACCTTTTGTTTTGTTTCTCTGCATGCCACATATAAGTGAGACCATCTGGTATGATGGCTAGATCTTTAAGATGTAGAGTTAACAGCTTGTGATGGCAGGATGGAAGGCGTGAGTTTAGGATGACATCCAAGCTTCAGGTAACTTGAAGGAAGATGGTGCCACTGATTTGAAATAAGTATTCTTAAATATTACTGCCAAGCAACAAATATGGGTTCGGGAATGGAGACTTGAAAAATAATCAAGTAATATAATTTTATAGAGATTTTCCTGTAGCACATAGCCCTCCAATGCACACAGATGAAAGGAAAAACAACATCATTATCAAAACCACAATGGGTGGTCTCCCTCCTTCCCCCACCCAAGAGATTCTGATTTAATTGGTTAGGATGGGGCCAGGCATTGCTTTCTTTTTTATTGTGATTAAAAAACAACAACAACAACATGAGATCTTCCCTCTTAGATTTTTATGTGTGCTGTATAATGTTGTTAACTCTATATGCTGTAGAGGAGATCTCTAGAATTTTCTCTCTGGGGTGATTTAAACTCTATACTCATTAAAAAACAAGTTATCATTTCCCTCTTCCCTCATTCCTGATAACCACCATCTACACTTCCCTTCTTATAGATAGAACCATGTAGCATTTGTCCCTCTGTGGCTTGCTTAGTTTTTTAGTAAGGTCCTCAAGTTTCATCCACGATGAAAAAGAGTACCCTCTTTTTTCCCTTTAAGACTGAATGATATCCCACTGTGTGAGTAAATATCTATATATCACATTTTCTGCATTTATTTATCCACTAATGAACATTTTGGTTGCATCCATATCTTAGTTACTGTGGACAGTGCTGCAATGAACATATCTCATTGAGCTGTGCAGATAACACATTGAAATCCTGAGGTCTTTTGGATAAATGACCAGAAGTGGGATCATGGATCATAAGGTGGTTCTATTTTCCACCCCGTTTTTTTTTTTAGAATTTTTTTTATTATTTATTTATACAAGCACTGGGTATAGTCAGAAGTGCAGGAAGGTGAGACAATTCACCAGAGCCAGAGCGGGGAACAGAACAGGCAGACTGATGAAATGCACTGTTGAGGGGAGCAGTGGGCGGCAGGAGAGGTCTGCGCACCATGTGGGACCCTCGCCAGCGGCCGGGGAATGACGGGCGCTGCAGAGGCCCCGGGCAGCTTCGCAACCCAGCTCTCAACTGCTGCGCCACCAGGGGAGGCCCGGTAGTTCTATTTTTAATTTTCTTTATAACATCTGCACTGTTGCTCTCCCCAGTGACTGCAGCATTTCACATTCCACCCAGAGTGCACACCTAATTTGTCCCACACCCTTGACAACACTTGCTATTTTCTGGGTTTTGTTTTTTATAATGGCTACCCAAGCAAGTGTGGGGTGATCTCACTCTAGATTTGATTTGCATTTCTCTGATGATTAGTTATGGTGAACACCTTTTCATGTACCTGTTAGTCATTTGTATGTCTTTTTTGGAGAAATGTCTATTTGAATCCTTTGCAATTTTTTTTTTTTTTTTGCTTTTGAATTGTAGAACTTTCTTATACATTTTAGATATTAACCTCTTACAAGATGTGCTGTTGGAAAATATTTTTTCCCATTCTATAGGTTTCCTTTCATTATGTTGATTGCTTCCTTTGCTGTAGTTTCATGTAGTCTAACTTACTCATTTTGCTTTCAATGTTTATGGGTTTGGTGCCATAACCAAGACATTATAGGTATCAAGGCTTCATAAAGCTCTTCCAGATGACTTGAGTGTGTAGTCCAGAGAAACACTCATCTGAGTTACACCTCACCATGACAAAAAGTCAATGCTTCCACTGGACATGCAAGTTCCCACAATCTAAGAGACCCACAGCTAACCATTCTTATTGTCTATTTGGCATCGTGACCCTTCACAATAGGGCTGTGTCTACATTTCTGAATGGGATAGGGGTAAAGTAAGGAAAGTGTAGTCTGGAAGCACTTGTTCAATATTTTTACCAAATATTATTTATTAATTTCCCCCCATAATTTAAACTAAAAAAAGTAAACCTCAGGAAAATCTTTCATTCCTGAGGTTTTCAATGATTCTAAAAGATGTGTGTGAGTATATGTGTGTGTGTGCGTCATGTGTACCCCAAATTAAAACATCAGAAGACAGTATCTGCAATTAGAATTTTTTAAGTGGATTTAAAAGTTCAGGTAGCCAGGTAGAGAGATTTGAAATATTTGTTGAGTGCCTCCTGGGTGTCAGTGCTTTTGCTCGGCCCTCTAGCTATATTGTTTCCCTGTGAGGGAGGTATTATCATATCCATTTAGCAGATACAAGTGTGGTAAAGCAAGGTACAACAGGGCCACACAGTTAAGAAGTGGTTAGTGGGCAGTTCCACAAGGGCAGGGAATTTTGTCCTGTCCTGCTACAGTCCCAGGCCAGGACAGTGTCTGCCATTTTTGTAAGCACCCAAAATATACTTGTGAAAGAGGCTGAGTTGGGAGCTAGGAAACATTTCTGCCCGCATGGCTGGAACTGTTGCTTTTTGTCATCCTAGAGACGCCCAGATCATCCTCTCTTTTGCTAGTCTTGCCTCTCCCCTGTTGGTTCAGAAGCTGTGCCCCTCCTTCTCACTCCCTCCCACACCCTCCCACCCCGCAACGCCCCATCTACCCAGCAGCTTTGCAGGATGCCTCTTATTCTGTGAGAACTGGGTCCTTGGGTGCATTATGAGGAGGGCATTTATTCATCCAGGAAATATCCATTTACATACCAAGACCTGGTTGATCTCAAAGGTTAGATGAATACAATCGCTACTCTGTGTCCACAGGCAGGAAGTTTAATATGTGAAATTCAACAGTAATTTAACAAAATATTATGTCATAGTAGTGGAGTGACAACCACTACCGTGTTTCACTTACACGTGTAAGTGGAAATATACACAATGTCCTACGTTGACAAGGTTATTTTAACTTTATGCCTTAATTGAAATTATTTTTACTTTTAACAATCTTTGAACTATTAAATGACTCTGTTTCTAAAAATGTACCTGATAAAGTAATTAAAAAAATAAAAACACTGACTTATTTCTATTGCTTACATGGAAAGGCTTTCAGGGGAAAAAGAAATGGAATATATTTACTATTTTCTGTAATTTTCATTTTATTATTTTAGAGTTCCCATATAAGGATTCGGGAAATCTTCATGTCACTCTCTAAATAAAGCCACAGTGAACAGTTAATGCTGCTTCCACTTCCCACACACAAACTTTCTAATTATAAAAGGACCTTTTCAGATTTATTCAGGCCATATAATCTTATTTGCAGCTCCTAATTGGAGGACTGTGTTTGTTGAAAAGAACAGAAGTCTTCAGTCATTTAGAATAAAGCTGGCTCATCAGCCCCTATGGGAAGAAAAGAACTATTTATTTTATCCGTTAATCCCAAATACAAACACAATAAAGCTGTCTTTTCTAATAGTGACCTATTTCATGTTAAATTGGGATAAAGCTAGCTTTGCTCAGTAAGACTATTGTGGTCAACAAAAAAGTCAATCTTATTAAGATTCCCATTGAATACCTTCCAATAACTTATCTTTTCAAATGCTGAACCCAAATCCTAGTTGAACTCTTTATGTTGTCTGACACAAAATGCAAATCTGCAAGGGAAGTAACCTCAACTAGTGAGCCCCATCTAGTGACTGGGAAGTAAATTGCTGTTCAGAAAACTAGTCTATAATTATCCTGTATCTTCCATCTGATATTTTAATCTATCTGTGCCCCTACCTTTATGTTTTCATTTCCCTCTGGTTTTGTCTATACCCTTATTGATTAGTTCATTTTTTTATATCAAGCATTTTTTTTCTTGACAAGTTACTTAAAATTGGCTGGATTTCTCTGCTTATAGTGAAATTCAAAATGTGGATGTCATATCCCTTGAAGAGCATCATGTAACATTTTTCTGTTAAGCTGTTTGATAGTAATATTATTCATTTATCAATTTTATTTTATCAAAATACAGCAAAAGTTCTTTACTTATAAGAACTTTAGAGGAGCAAGACTTAGTCATAGAAATTTCCAAAGAGATATTTAAGGACATCATAGCTTTCAAAGTCTACTCTCTTGGGCAATACTTACATCTGACAATTTTACTGGCTCAGAGGTCAGTTTCTCTTAGCTGACTATATTAGAAGTTGATTTTGGCAAGTCTGCATTCCATACTTCTGCATTTCTTAACTTTTGTTATCATAATAATAAACATGTCAAAAACTGATAAGGCTACAGCAGTGCTCAACCACAGTTATACATGTGAAATGCTTTTGCTAGTGATCCTGCCTTAAAAGGGGGAAACTTCTTCGTTCCCCCCACCAAAAAAGCATTGTTAATAGTCACACATCATTTTAAAATGAGCAGAATATATACCTCAGTTTATTTGCACTTGAGTTACTTCCAAAATATTTTTCCACTATGTGCCCAGACAGAAGACAACCTAGGTACAGGAGGCTTCTGCATATGGGAGACAGAACAAAGGACTCAAGTTCAAATCCTAACCCCGCTGCTTGGCCTTGGGAAGTCACACCTTTGACAGGGTGCTTTGATCTCAGGCTATGGAGCAGATGAGCCCTGCTTCTCCACCTCCCAGCTGTTGGACTTCACAAAAAAACAAACACCGACTTCTCTCTGTCTCATGATATTGACTTCATAGTGCTGTGATGAGGAGTGATTGAATAAGCCATTTGAAACCTAGCTCAGAGTCTGGCTCATAACAGAATGCTCAGTAAATATTATTACTTACAAAATGGAGGGACCATCATCCACCTCTCAACACCGTTGGGAAGTCTCCGTGAGATGACATATGGGAAGATGTTGGTCAACTCTGCGGCACTCTAAATGTTATGGATTAGAACAAACCTCATAGGGCACTCAGAGAAGGTCTGAAGAAAAAAGGAAGGCAGTTGTAATTGGAGAATGTGAACTTTTATAGATCAGCACACCTAATGATTTATACTGTTGGCTTACATTCTAATTGGGGTTGCACATTTCTGAAGAGAATAGAATGACAGAGCAGGGAAGGAGATGATATAATTTAGTTTCTTCATTTCATTGAGGAAAATACTTAATGCCCCTTTCTTTAGAACTCTTTATAGGCTTGCAATTATTTAAGACTCTTCAATGTTTTTTTTAAAGTCTGCCTTTGCTCCTGGACTGTAACGCCCTGAGAACAGCAGCTGTGTTGGCTTGGTCCATGCTGTGCACTCAGCTGTGGTCAGTGTGCTGCACAGTGTACACTGTATCCACATGGTCACTGCTGACAAGTTCAAAGGTGCCACATAGCAAGGAACACATGAACTCCATAGGGAGGAAAAATTGGGTACAAATGTGATCTCTCTTGTTTACTTCCTGTGTGTCTTTAGGCAAGTTATTTAGCCTCTCTGATCATCAGTTTCTTTATCTATAACATAAAACTATTAACAACAGAACCTATTTCACAGGGTTGTTGCAGAAATTAATGAGCTAATTCATATAAAAGGCCTGAAATGATATAACTCTATTAATTTATCCAAATGACCAAGATAAAATCATCTAGAGGGAATTCTGGAATTAGAATCTCACCTAGGTCTTGCTCTTTATTTTATATTACCCCAATATCCCTCAACCCCTGTGCCCAGATAATTTTCCAAAACCATTATATCTAATCATAAAAATAGCAACACAAAATAAAGTAATGGGCGATTCATTTCAAGCTGCTATGGACCATCCCTTAAAGTACTAGCAGCAAGTTTCAGGAATTCATCTGAATGGTGGTAAAGGGTTTATTATTGCTAATAACCTCGCAGTGTCTAATGCACAGGGATGAAGAGAGCATTTCATATTTTACTTTAACAGTTGGTTCTTGAGGGTTTGACTATCAGATGCAGGCAGGGTTGGATTATGAAAATGGCATGTTTAAAAATATCTCTGCGACTCACTTCTAGATGACTTTTAGCAAGTGAACTAACTGTTAGCCTCCTGGAAGATTAGATGTCAAGATAATTAGCTCCCTGCAACTTGGACTATCTGTTTTTCAAATCTCATTCCCCTTTCTTCCTTGTTTCTTAGTTGACACAACTCATTATTACTTTATGCCTGAGTCCTTCAATTTTTTTTTTCGGTGCACAGAGATGCAGCCATCTCTGTTTCATGACATCACACCTAACACTCAATGCGCATATTAACTTTGATGTTATATTTTACAATTCAGTTTGTATCCAAATATCAGAGACAACAAAAAGCAAATTAGACAGGTAAACCAGATCTGGGCGTATTGCCTATGTTAACCGATCACCTGTCTCTCCTTGGTCTTCAAAAGACCATGTGCCTCAGAAAAAGTGAAAAGCACATTTCCCCATTTCACTGCATGACCAAAGGTTTGTGAATTTCTTCTTTCATTGTCTAAAGTTGGGGTCTGGGGGCTTTCCTATTTTATTATTTTATATGATTTGGCCTTATGCGACTGGGAAATAATTTTCTCCATTATATCATAAATGGGGCCAATGAACAGCTAGATGAAGAAAAGAATAAGATGGAATGGGGAATGAGCCAAAGGAAAAATACAATTATAGAGATTTCTGACTACGAGAACTTTGAAAATCTGTCTATCTACCTTCCTTCACTTTAGCCCTCCCCACAGCAATCCAGCAGGTAATTATGGCTCTTATTTCAAAAAGATCCACAGAATACTATGCTTCTGCATTCCATTTAAGAAAGTTCTTCATTTCAGTTGCTTAGTATCTTTCCCCTTCCTGTTCAGTCTCTCCTCTGCACTGCACCTCCCCGCTCCCGTCCCCCACATTGTCATTGTTAGTTTCATGTCATATAGATGTCCTCCAGATAGAAAGAAGAGACTACTTTACCCCTAGCTCCCTTCCCTGCCCATGACCTGTGGGGCTTGCCCTGGAGCAACTGAGTATTGATTGCCACAATTGGATTAATTGTAGAAATTCTAGAATTTCTGGAAAATAATCTTGGGTTGAAGAAAAGAGGGGAAATATTTTCCTTCTTTTTCTCTTTCCTTTGCCAGCACCAGAACACCATTTTCCAGGTGCTAGCTTCCAGCCCACTCTCACAGCCAGAACTGGTGGGACAAAATCAAAGACCCTATTGAACTGTCCTTAGCTTTGTGCTTGGCTCCATTTTGAATACAGCTCCTGTCAAAACACTAAAAGAACCTGCATCCTAAGAGTTTCCTAAGATTTATTCAGACCCAAAAATTGTTTCCTGGAATCCTAAAACTTTCAGGGACTTCCTCCTGCTTACTGCCACTTGCCATCTTGCCTCTAGGACCTTCATTTCTTTGAATGCTCAGCATGACTTGAGCTATTTTTGACATGCATCTATTGAAGTTTTTAGATACCAGTGATCAATCTATTGAACTTAAAGTGATCTGGAGACATGTGTCATGGAAAGAGCACTAGTTTGGGATTCTTGTTGACCTTAGTCTGATGTGCCATTATTTCACGTACTATGGAGTGAATTTTGTCAAGTTGCTTAACTCTACCCTTATGGATAAAATGGTGCTAATGGCAATTCAGGGTATGATACAGGGACTAGTGAGCTAACATATACGAAACACCCAGCAATGCTAATTGTTTTAAATACATGTCTCTCATCCACTGGCAACAAGGTTTAACTTCACCAGTTAACTGAGTTGTCTTAATAGTAACACTCTGCCACTGTTAATATCAGAAATGGTGACTAGTTATACAGGTCTCCTGGGTATTTGTCCTGTATTGCTGATACTGAGGACAGAAAGGCGATAGGAATCTCCATCCCTGCTCTTGTGGACCTCACCACAGAAAGCAGCAGCTGCAAGTGTGAGCCCTTTTCATGAACATCAAAGCCCAGGGTCACCTCAGGATTGGATTAACATTTTAGAGGACCCAAGCACTGAGAAGATTATGGTGCTGCCACCCCGGTATATAATTAAAAATAAAAACAGCGCTAAGCCACAATTAAGTGTAAAGAAGCAGAACAATCTTCTGATATTTTCCCCACTGGGATGACGGTTCTTAGTACTTTTTGAAATATCAATTTTCAAATTATTTTCAAAAAGTGATTTGGGGTGTCTTCATTTGTAGGGAACCAGACTGCAGCTAAGGTGAGACAGATTTACCTCAAGTGCTTTCCTAAGGTTCAGCAAATGAATAGGAAGGAATTTTCTCGTGTGGAGAAAATTTTCAATTGTGGAGAAGCTGAGGTCTCAATAATTCACAAACTGCTCAACAAATTCCGCAAAGAACAGAAAAGCTATTGTTCATTTTGAGGTAAGATCAAATCACCTTTTTAAAAGTCAATTGAAACTCATTCCAAACATATGGAATCTTTTTCTCTGGGATAGACGTTTCACAAATGGGACAAAAGAGAGGTCCTATATAGGTTAGTTAGTTGTAGTGTCAATTACATATGGTGTCTTATATGATAACCTGTAGGGTCAGGTAAAAAAGTATCAGGCTTTTCTGCCCTCCCGCCATTAGGCATAATGATAGATCCTCGCGGTCCTGAATGCATGCCTAATGGTGGGCACCTGGAGTAGGGTGTGGGCACAAGTAGATGGGATTCACCTAGGCCTAGGCTGGGGCTTATAAGGGTGGTGCAGCAAAGTGCAGTGTGGTGGTGCGGTGCAGAGGATGGAGGAGTGCGGCGGAGAGTGACAGAGCACGAGGCAGTACGGCAAGGCCAAACAGCGGGGAGCATGAAGACAGCATGCATGGCTGCTAGAACTGGTAAAGAACCTACCCGGTATGTGTTGATTGCGTTCTATAACCTCTGTACTGAATTGCACCCTCTGGCTTGACCACAATAGAGACAACTTGCCAGGAACAGTGGACACCAGAGACCTCGACCTAAATACTAAGCTCTTGTTTTTCTGAGTTCTTTCCTTTTTTTTTTTTTTTTTTTAATGGAGGATATGCTCCCTGAAGGCCCCTGTTCCTGCTGTAAGCCCAGGTTAGCAGTACCAGGTGAGGATGATCTGGGGATCTAGCTCACTGCCTTCACACCTGAAATCACCCGTCTATGTACTATTAGTCAAGACAGAAGCCCCAGGGAAGGCCCAAGAACCCTGACTGGGAGCTTTCTCAAGCCCAGACCAAAACAATTTACAGAACCACTGTAAATAGTTAATAAAATCCATTTTACAGGCCATCCACTTAGATTTCCATCACATCCTGTTCTGTTTCAAACAAGCATTTTTCTTTTGAATTGTTAGGCAGTAAAGAGTCAGGGCATTTATCAAGCAGTGTCCTCGTATTCTTTGAAAATGTTTTACCATTTTCAGGAAATACCTTGGCTTCTATAATTAATCTCCCAGTTGATGTTATTTTAGAAAGACTGGAAAGAAAAGTCTTTTCTTCATGGGAGTTGGTGTGTTCTCATGAGTGGAGACGTTCAGAAACAGATGCCAGTAGTCTTATCACATAAAGCAAACTTTCAGATACTGTTTCCAGATATCAAGGCAAAAAACCAATAAAGTCCTGTCTCACTCTCGCAAAACTATCCTATGACAGAACAGTTGTTACCTGGGCCCAGAAGGAACTTGGTGTTGTGCTAAAATTAGAGCAACTCTTTGGAGCAAGGCTGGGCTTTTACAGCTCTTATACCTGGATGCAAACAGGAATACGTGGTCGAAGTAAGGGATTCTCCTGGAAGAAGGTGAGGGAGACCCACCATTGGGTGGTATCTAATCATTTTACAGGCATTGACTCACTTCAAAACAATTCTCTGAGGAACTCAGGATATTATCCCAGTTTTCAAATTAGTAAACTGATGAAGTTGCCAAGGTGGGGGGGTTCCGGGCGCCAAACCCAGGCAGGTTGTAGGGTAAGGAAAAATATCAGGCTTTTCTGCCCTCCTGCCATCAGGATAGATGATGGATCCTTGCGGTCCTGAATGCATGCCTGATGGGGGGCACCTGGAGTAGGGTGTGGGCAGATGTAGATCGGATTCACCTGGGCTAAGACTGTGCTTTTAAGGGCGGTGTCACGGGGATGCCAGGAGAAGCCGAAAGAGAAGCCAAGAAAGAAGCAGCAGAAGCCGAGAGAGAAGTAGAGAAGGCTGGAGAGCCCAGATAGAGTGAAGACTTGCTGGGGGCTGGGAGGACTGCCAGCCTCCAGGCCCCCCAGCATCCCTGCCTGCTGTGTACCGGGTAAACCCCAATAAAAGACCTGCAAAAGCCACTGAGGACTCCGACTCCTCCTTAACCCAGTCTGCTGGATCATAGAAAACCTGCAGTGTGGCCTGTCCTAACCTTACACAGGCTGATTTCAGCCACTCGTGGTCCTGCCTGCAGCCAGTAGGATGCACCATGCTCACTTCTCACCATTTCACTTGTGCTGGTACTTGGTAGAAGACACCCCATTCTACATATGGGGAAACTGAGGCACATGGATGCTAAGTGGTTGGCCAAGTCAGATTCCTTGATATTCAGATTGATTTTTCCAAGTTTTCAGCCTTGTGTCTTTTCCTTCTTCCTTAATGTAAAACAAAACCCATCTCCCTACTTCTTTCTTAGGAAGTATCCTCCTGAGTCACTAAAGGGCAGGAGGCCGGGTTGATCTTTAACACTGAGCAGAGCAAAACCCGTTCCAGGCTGGTTCTGCCCACCCAAAGAAATCATCCTAGGCTTTGTCTTTTGAAGGTGACTGATTTCATTGACCTTGCACCTGAATTGGAGGTTTTGAAATGGTTTAGTCTCATCCTCAGACAGATTAATACTATTAGGAAGTACTCCCATCTTTAGTGTATGTGCAAAGAACGATTTGCAAAAACAGAATCTGTATGATTTCCAGACGAATGTTCTGGCTTCTTTCAAGGAACTTGATATTTACCCCTCTGATGTCAAGGTTACATTTCTGTTAGTTTCATTTTGGTTTGTAAACAGAGTTGCACTAAGGGCTCAGATGGCTTTTGTGGGCCAATCTGACCTGAGAAGCGACCTCATTCTGAAAACATTTAGCATCATTTCATCTGCATGACAACACAATGCACATACTGGAGTGTTTTCTTCCCACGTAAGGGGAAAGCTGGGTTGTGAGGAAACCACAGGCAATGTGCATCTGCCACTAACTTGGTGTCTAACAATGACACTTGATTAAGCAGGCAATCATCTTCACTGCGAGGAAAATCTTGGGTCACCTAATGCCCATATGTAGTCATCAGGGTGCACGAAACAGGCAGAGAAGGCCCCTACGAATGGAGAGTTAGGGAAATGGAATAAAGGGACCCTATTCAAAGATGGGAACAGGTGTAGGGAGACACACAGAGATGGTGCAGTACCCCAGACCAGCACCAGCAGACTTAGATGAGAGTTGTAGAAATGGGAAAATGCTGTGTGAAGGGAATCCCATGACAGGTGTTGAGAGACTTCTCAGAAATCCACAGTGAACCCACACAGAGGAGGTGGGGACGGATACTCCAGCTGTCATCCTGCTCCTGTCCATTGAGCAAACCCAATTTAAGGCAAGACAACCCATGGACACAGTCCACAGGGGACAGTCCAGCCCCAGTGCTGGAGAACGGGCAGAAGGAGAAGCCTGGCCACCATCTCACTAAGCATGTGAGGTACAATAACATCAGGGCGCTCTCCTACTCTGACATGGGTAGTTTAATAAAGAAGTAATTAGGAAAAACCCTGCATACATGAAACTAGTCGGCTAATTTGATGCCAATAGCAGAAATCGGTGCTATAAATTCCTTATTGTGTTTTATGAGTCAGAACTGGATGCCTCCCTCCCTGCAGGGGCACTCAGGAATACCCTGAGCTTCAAAACAGGCCCTGTGGTAACGGACAGAGGAGAACCACTGAATGTCTGCTTCCACCAGAGGGTGGTTATAATCTAAATTAAGAAAGGGTTTAAGAAAGAGGGTCGTAGCAATTTGGAGTTATTGGCATAAAATCTCTGGAGGCATCCATTCCAGTGAAAGGCTCATATTTTAATGAACTGAACAAAACCTGGCTTGGTTTGGTCCTGCATTGTCTTACCTGGTTTCCTAAACAGTTTAACACAAGACTAACCAGAGGGAGAAAAGTGGAGATGTCAGAAGAGGTTTCTGGGGTACTCTAGGGTCCTTGTCAATAGGATATAAAGAGATCCACGGTGAACTATTGAATAGATAGGTCAAGTTAGATAACCTAAATCGGCCTTTTTCCCGCTCAATGAAATGGGGACAATGCCTACCCTTTCTGGGTTGTTTTGTAGATAAAATGAGGTCATGGATTCAAATGCCTCAACAGTATCTAGCACATAATTGGTGTTCAATAAATGGCCCATGTGCCTGTGTGCTTACTCATATGCATGTGTAGACACATAGATGCACTATGCATATTTATTTGTACCTGGTCATCTGGTCTTGAGGAGGGATGGGCATGGTCCTGACTGGTCACAGGGGTTTTCTGCTTGTGATTGTAGAATGTGACAAGACTGGCTTCCTTCTTCCCCTTTCTACTCACCCTCCTCCAAAAGTTAGGCCATCTCTCTTTCTAGTTGTATCTCCAAATTCTTCCTGACCCTGTATCCTGACACACATGTACCAATATACATGCTCTAGGGGATTTTATTTCAAAATTCTTATTGGAAAGTTACTATAAATGTATTAATTTAACTAAAAATTTTCAGAATAAAGTCTCAGATGGTCTATTCTCTTCCTCCCTATCTCATTTTATGTCACAAACTGCTACATTGCAAAAGTGATGGCTTTTTCCAAAGGTCTGATATGATTTAGGTAGAAAATTTTGTTTGTTGTACTTTAATTTGACCAGAATGGAATTAAAAATTTCATTTTAGTGGATATATTTGTTTGTTTCACTTATATAACTGACTAGCAAAGGCACTTCAGTCTATTTGTGACTGTTGGTTTAAAGATGTTACATATTTTGGGACTCCCCGGGTGGCGCAGTGGTTGAGTGCTGGGTTGCAAAGCTGCCCACAGCCTCTGCAGCACAGGTTCGATCACCAGCCGCTGGGTGAGGGTCCCACATGGCGCACAGACCTCTCTTGCCGCCCGCTGCTCCCCTTAGCAGTGTATTTTATCAGTCTGCCTGTTCTTCTCCCTGATCTGGTGAGTTCTCTCACCCTCCTGCACTTCTGACTATACCCGGTGCTTGTATAAATAAATAAATAAATCTTTAAAAAAAATTTAAAAAAAGATGTTACATATTTTTAATATTTTAAGGGATTTTAACTGTTTTTGCCCTAGGTGATTAAAGCAAATGCAGAAGTTTCCACAATTCCTCCAGTTTCTTAGAAATTTGCCTCTTGGGCCCATAATCCTTGAAAGGTATTGACCCTTACAAACAGCTGATAATGTACAAGTTGACAGGCCAGTTTAACCTCCTAATTTTATCTCTTGCACCATGTATTTGACCTTCCAGAGACAGCTTGATGATTTTCTGCCATATTAATTATTTCATGCTGTTTTGCAGTGATACTTGCATGATCCAAACCTAGTAGATGAATGTATGAACCTTTTAAGGTTCCAGAGAAGAATCAGGATGATAATTTAAAACACCCAATACAATTTTCCACTACCTAGTTTATTTTCTTTCCCTAAAATGGTGAGCAAAGAGTGTAGGACCAATTTTGTATTTATTTTACTCTGTTACTTCTCACAAATTTTTAACACTTTTTTTTCTAAAATAATTTTGAAACTATAAGGTCTTCTCTGGATTATCCTCCTTCAATGATTATATATTTTATAATTAATACATATATTACAAATCAATGTTGCCTTTGATATCTTAGTCGTCTTGACTTTGTGTTAAGCATTGTTAATGAGATCAAATGTGCAACATCTCATTCATTTTTCCTCTCCTAAATACTTTTTCCTTAGAGTTTGGAGAGTCAAAATTTTCTTGTCTTCCTTCCTTAGGTCTTTTGATTCAGCAAATCTCTCTAGCCATGGTTTCTTATTTTTTTTAAAGGTTTTTTTTTTAATTTTTTATTTTTATACAAGAGCTGGGGTACAGGCCAGAGGCACGGGAGGGTAAGAGGATTCACCAGAGACAGAGCAGGGAGCAGAACCTCTACCGATGGTTTCTTTAATGGCAAAATGTGAGTGGGTAAGAGTCAAATAATTTGGGGGAATCTTAGTTCTCCCATTTATATTCCAGGGTCCCTCTGCACGTGTGCATTATGTACGTCCTTTGTGACAGACATTGTGGAAAGCAAGAGACACTTAATTCATTCAGCAGTCCTTTGAGAGATACTGGGATGGAGACTTTGTAGATGAGAGACTCAAGAGTTTAAAGAATTCATTGATTCAGGTTTAAGTAATTTACCCAAGTTGGTACATGGTCCTGAACTTAATACACAACTTTACCTGACTCCAGAGTATATATTTTTAACCACCACACTATTCTGAAAAATCTTACAAACTTAGTGGAGTCACTTGGCTTTTGTTCCTGTCCTGTCTACATAGAGAGATAGGATTAAGAACTCAAGGGCCAGAAGCCAGGCTTCCTGGGTTTGAAATCTATCTTCACTTGCTTGTGTGATGCTGGACAAGTTACTTTACCTTTCTGTGCTTTGGCTTCCTCCTCTAGAAAATGGACATAAAAATATTAGCAACATAAAACTCCTTGGACTGCCTGAAGGATTAGATTTGTGTAAAACACCTTGGTCTGTCCTGATGCACATCCTGTGTTCTTTAAAAGCAAAAATAATAAACACAGCTCAATAATGTTAGTAATTATTGTCATTTGCTTTATTTGCCAAATAAAGTTGATGAGAGCTATTGTTGAGAGCTAAATGACAGCTGTAAGGATGCCCTTTAAACCCTTGAAAGTCTGAGGTTCTCTGTGGTTGTATACTGTTGATAAAATTCTTTCTCTTATTTTCCAGCCTAGAACTTAAAGGTGGAAGAGAGTTTAGGGAGGCTTGCTTGGGTGTAGAGACAGGGTTCAGTATCTGAACAGTGATAAGTCTCACCCTTCATCTTTTGCAAAAAGTGTAAAGTTTTTCAGATAAGACCAGGGAAGGAAATTTAGAATTTTGACTTTTATCAACCTAACCTGCAGGTATGTATCCAAATTTGCATAATTAACATATCCAAAACCTATTATCTTTTCTAGGAAAAGGAGGATACCATATCTATGCAACTCAATTTCAGGGCAAGATTAGGAAGCAGAAAACAAAGGTAAAAATTAAAAGAACAATCACTCTATATCATAAGGGCTCTCCTTCAGGCAGGAGGAAATGGATAGCATCAAGCTAGGTAGGTAGATACCAGGGAATAATTAAATGAATATCTAACAATCCTTTCAGATGCTTATAATAGGCAAAGCATTGTCTTTGACACTAAACAAAGACATTTGAAAAAACAAAATCCTGCCCTAAAAGGATACAATTTTTAAAGAGCAAGATGTAAAAAGATAATGAATAATAGAGGATTTTCTGTAACAGATGACTGGTGCAAACTAAAAGGCTATAGGGCAAATTTCCCCATTATAAACACCTGCTGCACCATTTAATTATGAGCAGCTTTTATATTACAGAAGCAGGTTGGACTAATTGCTCTCAATCTTCAAAAGTATATAAATATTTAAGTACTGTTCTTAAGATTTACCCTAAATTCATTTTTTGGAAGTTAATTTTAGCCCTTCTGCAAGTTAAAGTCAACTCTGAGAGCCTACGATAAACTCATAAACATTTTCCAGGAAACTACAAAGAAAATACAAAATCTGCATATAATTTCAGAAGGTTGACAGATGCCCTAAAATCCATGCAGAACCTCCAAATTAAATACCCTGGCTCTGAGGCTGGGAGAGCAGCCCTACCATGGAAGTTACCCATGGTTGCCCAAAATTTTATCAGGTTTTATGTTTTTTTTTGGTTAGCTTATGAGGCCTTTTAAATATTGCTATGGGTATTATTTATAGATTCTTAGCATTAAAGTGTCTTTAGAAAAAAAAAAACTCAAACTACTTTTATACATAGACTAGGAGGAATTGCTTCTTTCCTCTACTATTTATAGTGTGTGTCTTCCGTAGAAATGTAATTTGTCCCAGCTTTATTGAGATACTATTGACATATAACATATGTAAATTTAAGGTATTCAATGTCATGATTAGATTCATGTATTCATCTTGCAATATGGTTACCATAATAAAGTTAATTAACATCTGCATCCCTTCACATAATTGTATTTTTTAAAGATTTATTTATTTATGCATACAAGAGCTGGAGTATAGGCCAGAGGTGCAGTGGGTGAGAGGATTCACCAGAGACAGATTGGGGAGCAGAACAGGTGGATTGACTGAAATTCACTGCTGGGGGGAGCAGCGGGCGAGACGGAAGAGGTCTGCTGCACCATGTGGGTTGCTCCCTGGCTGGTGGGGATTGAACTTATGCTGCAGTGGCTGTGGATTGCTTCATAGTGCTGAGACTTAACCCCTTGTGCTACCAGGGAGGCCCAATTATAATTTTGTATGTATGTGGCAAAGTTAAGATCTAAACAACTTTCAAGTATGTAATATAACAATGCTAATTATAGTCACCATAATGTGTATTAGATCCTGAGATCTTATTTATCTTATAGTTGAAAGTTTGTACCCTTTGGTGAACATCTTCCCATTTCTCCACCCTCCAATTCCTAACACCCACCATTCTAACCTCTATATCTACGAGTTTGTCCTTTCAGAGTCCTCACAGAAATAAAATTTCTAACTCTACATAGCAAAATGAAGGCCATGGTTTCATCCTTTCTAGGTACTGCCATGTCCTTTGTGATATTGATGTTGGTATCTTTCTAGTCACCCACTCAGGTAGATAGCAGGAGGCTGCTGGGTCTGCCCTTTCGCTCTTTCCTATATATGAAACTTTATCATAACTCCTTATTTTTATCCAGGTGTGTGTGTGTAGGGGCTCACTCTTCTTGCTTTGTTTCCTGATTTGTGCTTCCAACTTATGCAAAATTTCATCTTATTTTGGAATGAGGGTTGTATATGTTTTATTTTTCTCATTTGAAGCTTTATCTGGTATTTTTTAGAGTAGATCTAGGCCTAAAAACATGATGCCTTCTGGCCTGGAAGACATGTTTCATTTATTTTAGCAATATCTCTATGAAATACACAAAGTAGATTTTAAGTACCCATTTTATAAATGTAAAGAGAACATCACATGTTATCAGGGGTAGGATTACGATTGGTGAGCAGGTCACTGAGTTCTGTTTTCAGTAGATAATATTCATAATTATATCAAACCTGAGATACTCATCCTCAGGCTCTAAATATATATATATATATATATTATATTTATCTCTTATTTATATATATTTGTATATAAGTATAAATATAATATATATAAGTATATATATCTCATATATATATATATATTTTTTGCTTACAACATTTGGAAAGTGGGATGTGATGGAGAGAAACTATGGTAGGCCAAATGTTCCTTTTAAAACATAATTACAATGTATTTCTATTTCTATTGAATCAGTGGTTTCTGCCCAAATATTTCTGAGTCATTGGACTGAGCTTCATGATGCACTTTCATTGTGTTAGTTCCTTCATGTGCTCTATGCAAAAAAAAAAAAAGAGATTTCCTTCTCCTTGATATTCAATCAAACACAAATAGTTTCTAATGACTTCAAATCCATTCTACTCAGTCTCTCTCTCTCTCTCTCTCTCTCTCTGTCTAATCTCACATCTTTGTCAGATTTCATCACCTAGAGAATGGAGCCCTTGTACATTTTTAGGGGAGGGAGGATGAAGAAGAAAAGAGTGTTTATGTTTATACTTTTTTGAATTTTATAGCCTTCATTACCTGAAGCTGTGTGAAATTGAGGGAAACACAGTTGGCTTGAACCCTGGAGCCATCTGTTCAACCTGCTCAAGATATTGGTGGTTGATTGTTTACTAAACAGATCACCCTGAGTGGCAGTCCAAGGGCTGGGGCTGGAGCTTTTGTTAATCATTAGGCATGTAACAACAGTTGGGGCCCTCACCAGCTTTGCTATCATTGCATTCAGAAGCAACGTTCTGTACCCTGCCCTCAGACACACAACAAGAGATGGACTCCGTGATGTGTTTACTGTGAAGATTTCCAGCAGGCTTGGATTG
Source organism: Talpa occidentalis (assembly GCF_014898055.3). NCBI lineage: Eukaryota > Metazoa > Chordata > Mammalia > Eulipotyphla > Talpidae > Talpa > Talpa occidentalis. Next base: position 30,055,945 of record NW_023604972.1, read on the forward strand.
CCACGCCCAAGCAGTGGTGGTCATGTCATTCTGCAGGAGATGTGACATGTGTGCCTTTGTTGTTGACTTTATCTTTGCCAACACACGTGGGTGTCTAACGTTGGCTGGGAAGCTGGGCTCTAGGGTGGAGCAAAGGTTTAATTTTGTTGACAATTTAATGCTTGGAGAGATATGTGCTTTGGTAAAGTCTCTCCCATGAGACTTTTGCCCTTTCTCTAATCCTTTGCATAAACACTGCCTTGAAAACTGTTTATGAAGTATCTGCAAAGGCATGTGAAACTGTTGGTAAATAGTCCTTGTGAATAACATTTACTCATGGTCAGATTTCTGAGTCTGTATTTCTTTTTGTTGGGATTTACTGTCTAGTGCAAATCTTTGTGAAGCTGCAAACACAGGTTGAAGCCTACTGCCCTATTTTTGTGGCAGATTTGAGTTCATGACAGAAATGGCAATTTATCCTGGGGAAGGGATATAAGAAATTTCCCCTAGTCTCTGAATTTTAAATACCAATCTCTACTAGTTATAAGACTTCAAAATAGGAAAATAACGAAGAAGTTACAGAAAGTTGGATAGAGGCAAGGATACCTCACATTCTTACTTAAAGAGGGAAAAGAAAGGCTTGGAGACAAGTGAACCTCCTCAGATCCAGTGTGTACCAAAGCCAGCTGACAGGGCTCTTAAGAGCAGTCTGTGTCTCTCTCTTTCCAACTTTTCATTTTTGGATATCTGGCTGGTAACTTCAAATCAACTATGGTCATAGTATTTACACCACTGAAATTATCAAATGCTACCAATCAGAGCTTTTTCCCCCTAGAGAGCTAATTGTTAAATGTTTACCAGAGCACTGCTGGATGTCGAAGACTGGTTCTTGGTTTCATTTCCAAAGAGGGAGAGAGGTTCTATCATTTCAGAAATAAAGACATGTCTCAGTTGAAGACATATTCACAGAAAAGTCATAAGAGTTTGACTCCATGACATGACTGAGTCAAAAAATAGCCTCTGAATTTAAACTGAGCTCTTTTCTTTGGTAAAAACACAGTTTGTGTAAAATAAAACTATTTTAGGGATTTGGGGTGAGAGCAGGGGAAGTATACAATGTAGGCAATTTCTAGATCCCAGCCAATGTATTTTACTTTATTTTACTGGTTTTGGGTCATGTTATTTATGTATTTATGTATTTATCCATTCCTTCATTTATAGTATTTGGTAATTACTTCCTGGATGCTGTGTTAGTTCTTATGTTTATAGGGTGACCCCAGAAATAAATGGGTTATGAGTCCTCACTCAGTACTAAAGAACTTGGGTCAATACCCAAAACCATTACTTTGGATTTAGATATGTGGAGTTGAAGTAACTTTCAACACCTACAATGGGAGTGTCTAACAGATTCTTTGGAAATACAGAGTTGGAGCAGGTTGGAGAGGTCTGTTGAAGAGCTCTTGCTTTTATTTATTTACTTTTAAAAGATTTATTTATTTATACAAGCACTGGGTACAGTCAGAAGCGCCGGAGGGTGAGAGAATTCACCAGAGCCAGAGCTGGGAGCAGAGCAGGCAGAAGGAGCGAAGTACACTGCTGAGGGGAGCAGTGGGCAGCAGGAGAGGTCTGCGCGCCATGTGGGAACCTCCTCCAGTGGCCAGGGAGCAGCCGGGAATCGAACCAGCGCTGCAGAGGCTGCGGGCAGTTTCGCAACCCAGCGCTCAACCACTGCGCCACCAGGGAGGCCCAGCTCTTGCTTTTAGATGGTAATTGAAACCATAGACATAATGAGGTCTTCCAAGGGGAGAGTAGTGCAGACAGAAGACCCAAGTGTACTTTGAGAAATTAAAATATTTAATGACTCCGTAAAAGAGAATGAACCTGTAAAGGAATGAGGAGGAAGCCAGAGAGGTAAGAGGAAAATCAAGAAAGATGTATTAGTGGGTGAGAAAGAGGGTTACTTGTAAATGGGCCTAGGGATCTTACCGGAGAGATGAAAATGTTCCAAAACTGATCTATGATGATGTTTATACAGGTGAAATTACTGACAAGCATTGAATTGTACATTTAAAATAGGTGAATTTTATGATATGTAAAATATAATTCAATAATAATGTTAAACTAATGAAAAATGAGGTGTGGAATGAAAAAAAGGGTAAGAATCTTATAAGAAGGAAGGAATGGCGGCCTCCCCTGGTGGCGCAGTGGTTGAGCGCTGGGCTGCAGGGTTGCCCGCAGCCTCTGCAGCACCAGTTCGTTCCCTGGCCGCTGGCGAGGGTCCCACAAAAAAAAAAAGGAAGGAATGGTTATGTGTATTGAATATTAATTAAGTGTCATAACAACTGATGGTCACTAACATAATGAGAACTTTGAACAAAATGTGCAAAAACAATAGTCCAAACGTGAGATAATACAGTACCATAAAACTATGACATTTCAGAATGATATCATAACAACTGTGAGGCAATGCATATGCCTCGGTCCCTCATTCTTAAATGAAGAGTCTGAGCTGAAGTGTTTGTTATACCCTCTGCATAATATGGCAGGAAGAAGTGGATTCTGACAAGGCAGTTCTACAACTGGAAACGCTGTTTGTTTCTGTGATCAAATAGTTGAGAGACTCAGAGAATATTGTTAAACTATTCATTTTTCTTTAAATGATCTAATGGCTACAAAAGAATTATGTGTCAAAAAATAATCATCTTCATAAACATATGGTCAGTTCCTCATCCAGCATATGGCACAGAATAGGTGTTCAATAAATATTTGTTGATGAGTCAAGTTCAGCAGGAAAGTGAGAATGCTCATTAATCATGATTTAGATCTGCAATGCAAATTACTTCAGTGGTAAAGCTCAGAAGTACATATATCAAAAAGAAAAGACCAAATCTACGTGGGTAATTTATAAGCTTTGTACAATTAGAAAAAGTTCACTAATTCTTCATTTATTCTTCTTCATTTTCAATTTCATTTGATTACCCAAATCAGTTTTAACTAGTCAGTCAAAAATATGCATATAAATAAGCCATTTGTCTTTTACCTGAGCCATCTTTTGGAATTTATTTCTTACTGTAAACACCACTACTTAATTTATTATCATTTATTTGAACCATTATCCTGAATATGATAGTTTTTCCATTTTTATTTTCTGTCCTAACCAATAGATGTCCCTGGCCTCTAGATTAGACTACATTCAACAAAACATGTGCCACAGTGGTTGTGTTGTTTTGTTTTTTTCCTACTGAGCTCTTATTTTAGGTAGCCATAGAAGGACTTCAACATGTGATTTTTCAATCCAAATTCAACTAAATTAAATGACTTTTTCAAATTGGTTTTTAGGAAATGTTTAACTCAGGACATTTGATGTTTACTAAATCCTGACTCATCTTGTACTTACAATAGCCACCCAATGTTATTCTCTGAGAAGAGGAAATTAGGGAGCAGAACTGTACTTGATGGAGATGTTTTTAAAGGAGAATGTGAGTGAGAACAGAGTTGACCTAGAAATGTCAAGTTATGACAGTATTTCAGAAAAGGACCAATCTGTATGGAATGATTATGGTGTTCTGTTGTATCTGACTAATGTATCTCTCCTACTTACTCTTCTGTATTTCCTAGCTGGAAATTCATAATGGCATAATAATTTTTCTGAGATAGACAATATTGGAAAGGTGTTTTGGGCTGTGCAGCCATCATATAACGTTAGGATATTTGCTTTTTACCCTGCTGACCAAAACCTTTCATCTCCTCTACAAACATACTGGCTATTATTCATTGAGCACTTGAGATGTTTGATGGCTGACTCATGGGCCCATATAGTTCTGCTCTCCTGTGTCAAGTTGCACGCTTGTAAGAGTCCATTGTCTTTGTATTGTCATTGTATTTTGTATTGTCATTGGTATTATGAACTTAATTTGTATACAAATATTATACAATGTGATGCTATATGAGAGAAAAGAATATTTCTGTGAAAACTAGGTTGACTATTTGGAAAGACTCGTTAAGAAAAATTGCCCCAAAACATTGTTGGATTAAGTATGAACAACACAACTCTAAAGACTGGGTAGGAGGATATTACAAAAATACAGTATCTCTTTAAAATTGTTTTAAAAGTGTTTTTAAGTTCTCATTTCAATTAAAAAAAGTAAAAACTGGAAATAGTGTAGAATACAAAATGATTCATTTATTTAAGAAATTCCACATAGAAGACTTATCAGACTATACTCCAAGGGGGAAAAAAATGACTGGGGCTATAATCAAAAGGTTGATGAGCAGATATTCACTTATGTGTTTTGTAGTCAAATAAAATGTTTAACGTAATGATAATTTTCTAAAATTCTTCGCTTTAACCAATATTTTTGATGAGCCAATTAACATAAGATAGAAAGACTTCCACTATTTGTTTGACTTTCCCAAGATACTCTGTGCTATATTCTCTGTCTAAAATACCCTCCCTGGCTCCCCACATTCCCTGCCTCCCTCTATTGCTCTCCCTCTCTTATTTGTCCTTCACATTCTAAGATGATAATTCCATTGTGAAGCCTTTCCTGTAACCCCTTTATAAAAATTGATATTAAATTATTTTTATTTTATTTCAATATATTAATACTTCTATATATTTGAACGGTTCACTTAGACTCATTCCATGGGAAAAAAAAAAAAAAACGGAAATAAATGCTTCTAGCAGTATAAGCACAGTTAGCATAATCAATCCAAAGGTCTTAAACTAGGATCTGCAGAAAATCTAAATGTGGTAAAATCATAAACTGCATGCTTTAATTCTTTGATTTTTAAAAGTCATCATTTCCCCCCCAGATTATTCTGTCTGGTATGCCACATCTGTGCTCAGTACATCACTTTAGAATTGTACTTAAGACATAGTTTGTATTATATTTTAATAATTTATTTCATACTCTCCTTACAGTTGAGTCCCTTAAGAGTCAGTCTCCATTTGAGCTGTGTGGAGATTTCTGGACCTACTAAACATAGAGCTCCCATATGATCCAGCAATTCCACTCCTAGGTATTTACCCAAAGGACACAGCAACATCAATTCCAAAGAACACCTGCACTCCTATGTTTATAGCAGCACTGTTTACAATAGCTAAGCTTTGGAAACAACCCAAATGCCCAAAAATAGATGACTGGATCAAGAAGATGTGGTACATATACACCATGGAATATTACTCAGCATTCAAAAAAGATAAACACATGCAATTTGCAGCAACATGGATGGCGCTGGAAGGGATCATGCTCAGCGAAATAAGCCAAAAAGAAAAAGAAAAATACCGGATGGTCTCACTCATAGCAGGGATCTAGAAAACTTAAATAAGGGACCAGGAAAATGAATAACTATAAGAAAGTGAAAATCAAAATCAACAAAAAACTACGAACCAGAGACACTTTTAAGGGGGTGGGGGTGGGAGGGGAGAGATTGGGGTCAGAATGGGGGGGCTGCAATTGTATGGGGAATATAAAAATAAAATTTATTATTAAAAAAAATAATAATAAAAAAAAAAGAGTCAGTCTCCATTTATTGCCCTTTTCTCTGGAGAAAGGGTCTCATTTTTCTGTTTCATAATTTCTTAAGTCAAGTAATTTTGTTGGATCATATTTTGAATATTGTGAATGATATGTTCTGTATTATGTTATATTTTTCTAAAGAATGTTTAATTTAGCAGATAATTTATATCGCTAACTAGATTCAAAATGCAAACTCCATCTTTTTTTTTAAGATTTTTTTATTTATGCATACAAGAGTTGGGGGTACAGGCCAGACGTGCGGGAGGGTGAGAGGATTCACCAGAAACAGAGTGTGGAACAGAACAGGCAGATTGCTGAGGGGAGCAGCGGGTGAGACAGGAGAGGTCTACTGTACCATGTGGGTCAGCTCCCTGGCCAGGGGTTGAACTCATGTAACAGTGACTGGTGATAGCTTGATAGCACTGAGACTTTAACCCCTGCACCACCAGGGATGCCCTGTATAGTTAGTTGTTCTCTTTCAGGCAATTGGTCTACTATGAGCTTACACATCCTATTAGAAGCAGAAGGACCTCTTTTTTTTTTTAATGACTCATTGTGTGCACTCAGGAAACAGTTATAGGATTGACTTAAATAGAAGGGTCTCACTAAAATGAATAACTATACATTTTTTAAAAAAGATTTATTTATTCATGCATACAAGAGCCGGAGTACAGGCCAGATGCATGGGAGGGTGAGAGGATTCACCAGAGACAGAGTGGGGAACAGAACCAGCAGATTGACCAAATTACACTGCTGAGGGAAGCAGCAGGTGAGACAGGAGAGGTCTGCTGCGCCATGTGGGATTCTCCCTGGCCAGTGGCCAGGATTGAACATGCACTTCAGAGGCTGCGGACAGTTTCACAGCGCTGTGCTCAACCGCCTGTGCCACCAGGGGAGGCCCTAAAATCAATGACTATATTAAAGGGAAGAGAGGAGCAGAATTTGTTCTCATTAGCTCACACTGATTTTTTTTATTTATAATAATCTAGACTTTACAAGGCATAAAGATTTTTTTTTAAATTTAAATTTTATTTTCATATCCCCCATACAAGGCATAAAGATTTTAATCAAGGGGACTTAAATAATAGAAACAGCAAGCTCCTGGGATGGCTAGAGCTAACATGGAGCAAGAAACCCCTGCTGCTCCCCTCAGCAATCTGCCTGTTCTGTTCCACACTCTGTTTCTGGTGAATCCTCTCACCCTCCTGCACCTCTGGCCTGTACCCCCAACTCTTGTATGCATAAATAAATAAATCTTAAAAAAAAAAAAAAAGATAAACTCAGCCAAGTGGTGCCCAAGGAGTCAAGAAATATCTGGGAGAGTTTCAACTTGTCCAACCATGGATAAGGATTCCACCAAGAGAGTGAGTTTTCCTACACTTTGGCATTATTAAGAATCTGCATAGAAACTCCTCATGAAATATCCTTTTGAAAAATCAGTTAAAGTCAGTTTGAAGAACAGCAGAGTCATAAATGGCTAAAAGAAGATAAGCATAGCAGCAGAGTAAATAGCAATTACCAGCCAGGGAGGTGTCTGCAGAGGTGTGAGGGGCTGGGTCTGGGCCTTTTCTCATTTACTATCTTTATTAATGACCTGGAAGTGGTGTAAACAGCTTGCTAATGAAGTGGCAGTCAGACCTGCAGTGTGAGCCACTGCAGCTGGAAGGAGAAGCTTGCCAACTAAGCCAGATTAACAAGGTGAGGGCCCTGGAAATAAAATCAAAGGAGTAAGACTCAGCAGGGAAGGAATATTGTAACTGTCAAGAGAAGGATGGTCAGAAGTGGAGCTTCTGATGAGAAAACATGAAAAAAAACAAATACCTGCAAAGAATCTGAAAATGAAGGACTGCAATTGACAGATGGCACTTATGGGGGGTTATATTCCACAGCAACAACTTCCCACCTTCTGACACTGTGGACTATGAATGTCTTTGAGATGGGAAAAGTTCAGGGGTCTCCCAAGACTGCAAGAGGAGGGGAGTCTCTGCTCCCTGTTGTGCCTTCTTTGTTCTCTCTATTCCTCAGAGCTGGTGGTTTCCCAGGCCTGGTTTGATAAAGCCCCTGCATGGTCCAGGTGCACTAGGAGAGATCCCTAGGCAGGTGGACCAAAGACTAGGCTGCAGGACATTAGAATCCTGACTATCTCATGCAAGGAACTATCTCTCACCTACAGTCATTTATGCATTTAATTCACTTCACAGCTCTTAGGGCCATCAACCTTTATCTTATTTACTTATTCTTTCATTTCCTTTGTTATTTGTCTTCACTGCACAAGATCCCACAAGGACAGAGGCCTCATCCGTTGTGCTCACCTGCGAAATATCTATTGGAGGGCAGCCCCTGGCTTCAAGTAACTAGGGGGGAAAATTTGCTAAATGAATGAATAAAGAAATGAATGCTGTCCTACATACTCACTTTACAAAAAGAGGAAACAGTTACAAAGTGACACAGAGGGGCCTCCCTGCTGGCTCAAGGGCTTAAGGCTCAGCGCTATCAAGCTGTCTGCAGCCACTGCAGCAAGTGTTCCTTGAGTTCCTATCCAGGCCAGGGAGCTGACCCATATGGTGCAGCAGACCTCCTGTCTCGCCCACTGCTCCCCTCAGCAGTGCACTTCAGTCAATTACCTGTTGCATTCCCCACTGTATCTGGTGAATCATCTTACCCCTGCACCTCTGGCCTGTATGCACCCAGCTCTTGTATGCATAAATAAATACATTTTTTTAAAAAGTGACAGAGACTTGTCTGTGGTCGCACAGGTGGAGGTTGCACCTGGGCTAGAGCCCCATTCCTTTGACTCCCAGCACCACTCTTGTTCTGCCTCTCCTCCAGGTCTTTAATCCAAAGTCATCTTCTCAAGAGGCTGGCCCTGGGCTCCCTGTGGAAAACTCCACTCCCTCCCTGCTGACCCCCTACTCCCCAGCCAGCATTTCATATTCCCTTCTCAGCTCTATTTCCTCCCTGAGCACGCATCAATCTAAGATCCACCATATATTTTATTTTTTTCTTGGCGTGTCCCTCCCTGCAGAATGTAGGCTACTTGAGGGCAGGCATTTTTGCCCATCATGTTTACTGCTGTATCCCTAGCAACAACAATACCGATGACCATCACCTGGCCATCTGAGGTGTTTCCAGGAACCAGCAACACCAAGCCTGCTGTGACTGATGTCTGATTAAGGGACCTGCTGAAACACATGGGAAAATGAGGATCCAGTCCATGCCTCCCTCTCCACCTCTCCTCTGAAGCCCCTGTGACCTCTCAGAAGACCAATCATTTGCTATGTGCCAGACACTTGGCGTGGATTATCTCATTTAAAATCCCTAACAATCCTGGAGAGTAACTACTGTTCATACACCCATTTTAAAGATCCAAAACTGAGCTTCCAGAAGGTAAGTGACCTGGTCTAACTAAGAAGTGATGGAGGTGGGATGAAAAACCAGCACCATAACCACTGTGCATATAATCCACATAGAATCCTGGAGCCGGTAGGTGATGGGGGGCCTGGGGCCCCTTAGAGCCCTGGAAGAGTACAGAAGGATCCTATAGTCCCTCCTAGGCCTACCCAGGTGCTGTCTTCTGTAATTCAGCTGTGCTCATAGAGGAATCCAATGGGACTGCCAGTTGGTGTGGGTGGTAGAGCCCTGAGCAGGAACCAATGTCCAGACCCATGAAGCTACTGAACTGTCTTTTTGGCTGGCATTTCACCTGGTCATGACAGCACCAGCTTCTAAACAACAAGAATAAGCACATGGAGGCTCCTCAGCCTCACACTCTCATGATCTCAAAAGATGACCTGCTGACCTACACTATTTTTTGAAACTGCGCCTGTTACAGAGTGGGAAGTTCCCAGATGTGTACACTCCCTTTCTCCATGATTAACAGGTTGTCTTCTGCCTTTGGATCAAAGTGTACACGACACTCATGTCAGACCCAGACCAAGAGTGACGGGGAACAGGAAGGTGCTTTTTCATAGTTCTCCTGACCTGTCCCCCATTGCTCATGATTTCTACCTTCTTGGCACTCATTCAAGGGTCCCTCCACATTTTTCTTAGATTTTCAGATCTAGGGTCCTATTGTAGACCTTCTCGGTGACAGATTAAGAGCAAGAGTGGTTACATTTAGTGAGCACCTCCTAGATACCAGACTCCTGTTAAGGTTGCTACAGCCATGGCATCATCAAATCATGTAATCCCCTGCATAGATTCAGGTGAACTCACCCAAAGTGCAAAGGTACTGAAAACACAAGCTTAGTTTAAAGATATATCTACTTGCCACTCACTTGAGGGTGATCCTATGGAAACTGTCCCACTGTGGAAACTCCCACTGCAACCCTGATGGCTGAGGACCATCGTCCTGGTCCTTCATTCCTCCACAGCAGATCTTTATGATCCATGTGGCAGGGATTGTGCCTGGTGCTGGGAATATTCCCATAGACACAGCAGACACAATTCCTGTTTTCAGCCTATATTTTACAGGGAGGAACACACCAAGAACAAGATAAAAATATATAGTCATGATTAGAGTTCACGGGTTGGGGGATGCAGAATAAAGCTGGGAGGATAATGTAAAATGCTGACTGGGCATGAGGGGAGAGGAGGCATTCCACAGGGAGCCCAGGACAAGCCTCCTGAGAAGGTGACTTCTGAAAAAAAGAATGAGGATGGTGCTGGGAGTCAGAAGAATGGGATTCTAGCCTAGGCTCACCGACACCTGATGACAGACAAGTCCTCTGTGTCTGCTATAAAATGAGCATATACAACAGGATGCAGTTCCTCCACCATCTGTCTACAAAATATTTATCTCTTAATTATTGTTAGTCGGGATCAATCTTAAACACAGATGACGCAAAGGCGAACATGACAGAGGAGGATTTTGTCCTCACAGGATCTCATATTCTTGCAGGCCAGACTGATAATAAATAAATGAATAAATAAGATAATCTTCAATAGCCCTGAGAGGTGGATTATGAATTAAGTGGATAAAATGATGATGGATGAAAAGTAATTCTTCAAATAGGTAAATAGGGCTCCTAATGCCCTGTATTCCCCATCCTGCTAACCACCTGCCTGTGATGTCTCCTCCAGGCAGGTTCTGTCCTGTCAGACCATGTGGTCCCCACAGCAAAAGAAAACAGTCAACAGCTAACAAGTTGCAACCACTCCATGCAGGAGATGAGACGCAGCCTCCCAACATCTTTCCATAGACGTCATAATGGAGAGTGAGCATAGGGGAACCTGCCAATGGACGGCCAGCAGGTGCATGATGTACTCTGGAACTCTGAGAACATTCTCCTCCCCGGAAAGCAAGCTGCAGCTTGCAGGAAATGTTAGGCTTACACTTTCCACCTCTCTTACCTTTGCAAACAAGTTATTAGCAGTTTTACATTTTCCCTTAGGGGAAGCCGTGTTTATTCACCTTGGTGCCTTTTTGGCATCAAGCCATTTACTCCTGCTCACAGCTCCATAGCTAAAAGAAGGGAACAAGGAAAATAGGGATGGAGGAAGGAAGGAGGGACAGTGGGGGAGGAAGATAGTGGAGAAAGGCTGAAGGAAGGTTGGAAAGGAGAAAGGCAAGGAAGGAAGGAAGGGAAGGAGGGAGGAAAAAATTAAAATGTCATTATAAAGGTTTGTTATACAATAGACTGAAAGTCACCTTAATAACCAATGATGAGGAGTGACTTCTTTGGGAATCACATGTTCCCCAAAGCTTCTAATACATTTTCTGGGGCTTTTGCTTCCTATAGAGACTTGGGGAAAGAGTGCTTGGGTGCATTAGCACATTAGGGAAGAAGCTAAGCATAATAACTGCATTATGGTGGAGAAGTCTGCACCATAATGACCTGCACTTTTCTTTTAGTTCCTCCAGGGTTAATGGAAGTAGAAGTTCAAGGCATTCAAGGTCTTTCCTAGCAGAGGTGGAGAAACTTCCTTGGCCTGGAAAGTAATGGCAGGACATAGAGTTGTATGTTACTCTCAATGCAAAGGTCCCTCATTTTAACTTGGCAAATCAAATTTCTTAATAATAATAATAAATAATAATAATAATAATAGCTTGCTGGAGAACATAAGAAGAAATAGAGGTAACTAACGAACATCACTCTTCAAATTGAGATTGAGTATTAAAGCCCTAGACCCCCTTCCTATCTCCACCTCACACCAAGCAAACTAGGGAGAGAATAAAGATAAATACCCAATGCCCAGTGAAATACATAAGCTTCGATAGCCCTAAACAGGGCAATATACATGCCTAGAAAGCAAGGAATCTCTCAACACAAAATGGAAAGGCAGAATAAGGACAGAAGTCCTGGGATAAATATGAAGGAGACAAATGTAGTAGCACTGATTGCAATTGCCAAATCATGGAAGCAACACGAGTGTTCTTAGACAGATAAACGGGGAAACTGTGGCACATATACTCAATGGAATATTACACAACTGTGAAGAAAGATGAAACAATGGCATTTGGGACAAACGAATGGACTTCAAGGAGATTGTGCTGAGTGAAATCAGTCAAAAAGTGAAAGTAGATTTTGGGTGGTTTCACTCATTTTTGGAACATATATGCAAAAAAAAATACAAGCAAATAATAGAAGGAATAGAACTTGGCAAAAAGAAGATAATAGTTACCAGGGGGATAGGAGAAGGAATAGAAGGGGTGGTAGGATAGGCATAGGGGGTTTGGTGAAGGGAAAAAACAATTTGCAAAAATAGAAGCAAATGATCCCTTACTCCATATTTCTGCATATTCTGATCTCACTCAGTCTTTTGATGGCCTGCTGCCATTCTCCTGAATCTGAATCTGGGCACCGACCTCCTGTCATAATTTCACAACTACGAAAGCTATACTGGAAGAGTGTGAGGAGGGATTTCATTTGATTGTCAGTCTGGAAGGTGGCATGGGGACTTGGTGCCCAGTTTTCTGTGGGTATACACAGCTGCTGTGCTTGTCCATGCCTTATTTTGGGGGGATGGGGCGTGTATCTGTGGTTATCCAGGTCTGGATAGGTCATGGAATGTCCTGTCCATATAACTGGGTAGGGTGGTTTCCCTACTTCTAGATACTGGTCTCAAAAAAAAAAAAAAAAAAAAATCCAGTTACTTGCTTACATTAAGCTATCTCCTACATCAGCTTTATCAGTGAAAGTAAGTGTGATTGCATTTTCTGGCTACCTTGTTCTTTTGTCTGGTTTCTCCATTAGCTCAGAACTTGCTCATGGAAGAGGAGTACTGCTTTCTGGGCTTTCTCAAATGCCAAAGGAAGCTTACTTTAGAAGCTACCTTCCCTACACACACCGCTAATGTGCCTTCACATCTGACATTAGCCAAGGGTTGACTAATGTTCATTATAAATAAGTGCAAGAAAATCTCTCTCCTTTGGAGGAGAGAGTGCTAAGTGATGTAATTTACTGAGCCAGGAATAAAAGTTAGAGTGGGGAAATCAAAGGCATGCTTAACAGGTCGAGTGGGTGTTTTCTGTTGCCTGTTTACAGTGAATGATGAACATTACTCAACAGTTAATGGCAGACATTAAATTGTAATTATGTGTTAATGATAATGTACATGTATAAATAGATGTTTGCTTTATATGTGTACACACAGCATATAGTCATTCTTAGTTTAAGTTTTATAACACCCAGGGAATCTTGCTTAGCTCAAGAGGTCATGACCGATGTTTTAAATTTCTAACAGTTAATGTCAATTCACTTCAATATGAAAGAGACAAGAAGTCTCCAGTCTATGAGATGGTGAGTCTATGAGACTACAAAAATGGAGATTATGTCCAGAACCCAAAGGGAAATATTTTCAAAATTGAAGGGCTTGATCTGATCTTTAAGATACTTTCCTTCCACATTTCTGTTAGAGGAGAAACTGTTAGGGGCAGGCTGAGGGGTACTCTGGGACCCCAGACCTGCTCCCTCTAACTGGGTTCTGCCATCCACCACATCAAGATAAAACATACTCGAGTGCACAAGACCTTCCATAGAAAATAACTTTCATACAGTTAGTGTGCAATAGAGAGAAAGAATATAGTTTAAAAATTTCCCCACAAAATACCCAAATTTACCCATCCCTAGTCAAACAACCTTGGCTCAAAGCAGGGCCTTTGAAGCCCAAAAGCCTGCCACAGTCTAAGGCACTTTCTGGTGAGGACCCATAGGAAAGGGGCAGAAGGGGACAGGCCAGTGTGAAAGGAAAAGAGCAAAATCAAAATCAAGATAAAGGCTGCCACTGTGGGACTCCCACAGGTCTCTCACCATGTATTTCTTCCACGTCCCCCAAATCACTGGTACAAGTCCAAGGCTGAGGTGCAAGCACAGCTTCTTCATATGTCTCTCTGCTCCATGTGCCTCCTCCAGGTCTCCTTGCCATTTGCTTCTCCCCCTGTTTTTTCTAGCTTCTCCTCCCTGCTCAGCTCCGCCCTTCCTTGGGTGGGGCAGGGAGCCTGGAACCTCCTCTTTCCCTGAGCATCACCCCGTTACAGAAAACCTCTGAGCTAGTCCCAAAGGCCCCCAGTGACTGCCGACCCTGGCTAGGACTGTCCCATTTCAGGGTCAGGCAGTTCCACCCCACTGCCTCACCCTGGCCCAGGGTGCAGAGGCTTGGCTGTGGGGACTCCAGAGCCTTCCTCAGCAAGCCCCTAGGCGGTGCTCCCCAGTTTCACAGTGAAGGGAGAAGGTGGAGCTTTAGGGACTCTACCCCTGCCTTTCCATAGGAGTGGAGGGGGGCACTGCTGAGAACTAGGGGTGAAACGGAGCCACCTCATGGACTTTAAAAAGTGGAAGCACAGGTGGGCAGACCGTTTTCTGTCATATGGTCCCCCACTTGCACACCTGTCCTACTCAGCCTGTGCAATCTGGGGTGGGAGGCCAGCGTCTGCCCACTGTAGGGCTGTGCATTTTTCCTTTTCCTCTTTCTATGTAAATAAGCCCTTTTTGTTTCTCTTCCTGTGTCTCCTTTGGGGTCTTTTCCTGTATTCTGAAGCACATGGGTGAGGACTCACAAACTGGGTCATTCCCCCCACCCCCACCCCGTCCTCCACCAGGATTGCCTGTAACATTTCTACAAATCCTTAACCTTCACTCTTTGGCCAAATCACACAAGGCACATTTTTCTTACAAACTCCTGCTTTCACACCTTCGTGTTACACTGAGCAGCTACACTGACAGTTCTTAAGCCCTTTGCAGTCACAGAAATAACTGTTACCAAAAAAAAAATTAATACTGGTTGAAAAGCATATAAGAGTCCTCTATTTAACTGAAAGAATGAAGTACAGTCCCTTGGGTTGTCATGTGAGGTATATTTTGCTAGACTTCAGGTTTTACCATTAACTTTCCCTTGTTCGCCCCTGCGGTCTTCAAGTCTGCCTTCTCCACAGACCAATATCCACCTCTTTAACTTGCGGGACCTGGGCAGACTTGTCTCAACGCCGAGGTCCTCTGGTTAGCTCTCTGTGACCAAACAATTAAAAAAAGAACACCACATTAATTTCCTTCAAGCTAATGCAGGTGATGATAGTGACAAACGAGACCGTGACATTTGTTTAGATGTTCACTTAATTCAACAAAGCTGGTCAGACGCCCTGATATGTGGGAGTTCCCGTGCTAGGGACTGGTTTTGTAAGGGTGACTGTAGGGTAAGTGAATTGGTCCAGCTTTTTACACCACTAGCCTCTGTGGCGATCACCTGTGGCCTTGATTGTGTTAATACAGAGGGCGCTTGGGAGCGTGAGTGTGGGGCCTGCGTGCCTAATTCCTACATGCGTGATTGTGAATACCTGGAGCATGGGTGGGGCATGAGGAAGTATGCACACCTGAGTCTAGAAGTTGGGCTACAAGGACAGCTACGGGAGGATGAGTGACTATGAGAGGGTGTGAGAGAATGCCAGAGAGAGGCAAGAGAAAGAACTCAAAGATTTGGGGAGGAGGAGGCTGAGAGGCTCAGTTGCCTGCCTTCCTGCCTTCCAGTGCCCCCTGCCCAGCCCGTGCCAGCCTCCCTGCATGCTAGCTTCCCTGCCTGGTGTGCCTGTGTGTACCTGGTTCCCTGAAAGAGTACTAAAGTCTGTAAATCCATTGAGGGTTCTGGGTCTATCCTTATTTGTCTGCCTGAATTGATAGTGAACCTGCCCTGTACTGGCTGGCACTTGAATGACCAAAGTTCCTGGCCCAGACGGTGCTCAGGGATGAGATAAGGGTGAGCACTACCTGAGAGGCTTCCTATTGCTTCCGATTGCTGGTTCATGGCAGACGTTGAGAATCAATCACATATTTTCCCCATTGAATTTAGACTCAGCATCACAGTGCATTTCAATTTAGTGCTCTAATCAGCTCCTGTCAATGAGTTGGATCCAATATGCGAGATGAAATGTATTTTCCATATCAAAGTCAAATCTGAGAGCAAAGATAGGAATGGGATGGGGAGGAATAATAGAATATCCCAAGTGGGCTCCTTTTGAAAAAATCTGGTTAAAGTGAACTTCTTGATTAACTGAACCTGAAATAGAAACATTATGAGGACCAGTTCTCATCATAGCAGGCACCCAGTTAAGTGACATCATGAAGGACCTCATGCAATTCTCATAACAGTCTTGTGAGGTCCGTTCTCCCATTACCCCAAGTTTGAAGAAGCAGAAACCTAGGCATGGCCAGGTCACATGACTTACCCAAAATCTCACAAGTAGAGAGAAGTCTGTGGATCCAAAGTCAAGCAAACTCCAGAGCAATACAAGTTTCCAAGGTGGAGTGTGAGCCGATGGGCCTTTTAAGTTTTTCCATATATTTTTCACACAAAGACAAAACAAAAGGTATTTATGTGGGTTATCATTGCATTTTCAGTGTGTGTGTCACACGCAGCACGGGAAACACTTCGTAGAGAGAGAGCAGTTCTCCAAGGCCTGGTGCTCTCGCTGTTCCACCCTCTGTAGAGGTAAAGCTGTGACTACTCACATGCCGGGGTATTGTGTATCAGAAGAATCCGAAACACTGTCTATAGAGATGGTAGAGAGCACAAAATTATTGTAAAACACCCCGGGTTTCACAGTTTATCTTATGGAAAAGTTCTGAAGAGATTTGTCAAACTTAAGGATCTCTTCAACGTTTTTCTTTTATAAGAAATGTTTTGTTTTTTTGAACTTTTACTCTGATGAAAAATGTTATCAAGCAGATATTTTTGAAAAAATAAACACACTTCATCTGTCCCCTCAAGGTAAAGGTGACATTTTAACAAGAAAGTCCTTTGTCGTTAAAGGAACATATGTGAAAAGAATATTTTGGAAATGGATTTAATTTTCCTGTGGTGCAGACTATAAATGTGCCAGTGTCCCTACTCTTCAAAAAGTTGGAAATGAAATATTCTGATCTGTTTTAAAATCTTCCAAAGAGTTTCAGTGGATTTAGAACCCATTTGTTAAAAATACTGACATTGTAAGAACACTGCAAGCTTGCTTTGTAATCATAAGTGATGGAAATTAAAGATCAAAATTTCTTAGTCAGATTTCAACAAAATTTGTAAAATTCGCTAATATGTGGGAAAATAAACTATCATGATATATTAATCCCAGCCAGGGGGATCTCCTTTCTTTTGTTTCTATATCTCTTGGAGAAGGAACCTTCCTGTTCTGATAGTCTTAGAAAGCAAGTGCTGAAATCGTCCGCCTTAGCTTAGAACCGGTTAGAATTAGATCATCAAATTGTTTTTTTCCTAATGCCTTAAACAATGACTAACTGAACCACTGCTATTGCCAAAACATATTCTTCTTGATGATCAGTTTGTTGCTTATTTCATCTTTTACCTCACTTTTCAAATGTCCTTTTAGTGTTGCTTTTATTATCAGAATACACTGGGAGAGTAGTCCACATGTGTGATTTATAAACAGATTGGCACAGACTGTGTCATGCTTTATATTTCCTTTACTAAAGATATATCACCAAAGAAGAATTTATGGGGCCCACTGCAGTACTCCCTGCAGTCAGTAGAAAGGACGCGCAGAGCATCAGTCAACCCACAGGCCTCGTATCTTTACCTATATTAAGGCTAATTCCACTGCATAAACTAAATCTAATTGTGTTTGGCCTCTAAATTAGAAGCCAAAACCTTATCCCTAAAGGTAGGCCCCGGACAATCCACAGAGTGACTATCCAGTCAGCAGGTCAGGAGGACTGGTCCCAAGAGGAAAACAGGTGAGGGGAGCTCTGCTTCCTGAGAGAGTGTCACAAAGCATCTTGTGCTGGCTGGGGGCTGTCCCAGGCCAGCTTGTGAGGTCCTGGGCCACATTCCCCCACACCACTGCAGGTTCTGTCTTCCCTTCTATCGGCAGAGTTAATCCATGTGTCAACAGGGAATCATGAATAGTGAATATAATCCCCTCACGGCTAAATAAATGAAGGGAAAGATTTTCTGGAAGCCCAAGGATTGCATGGAGCTGTCTGAACATGAACATAGAGGGGGGCTGAAATCACCTTGTTTCTCCCTCCTCTTACCCTTCCTTTGTGGAGATAGACACCTCACCCTCCCAGGAGTGCACTCCCTCCGCCTGTCAGGCCCCATGACAGCAGGCGCTCATCTCTTCAGGCAACTGGCAAACTGTCTCTCTGCCCAGAAGGTTTTCATTAACCCCTCCCCATGACAGCAAGCTAGATGGTCTTGGAACGTCTGAATGGAGGGTTGTGCTGAGCACTCGGGCATCTATGGGGGCATTAAAATCTCTGGTCTGAAGATGCCTCCTGTGTTACGTGACTCAATTTCTCTCCATTCCAGGCATTTCCGTCAGGTTCCAGGTAACATTTCCCAAAGGCTCTCCTGACCCCTACTTCTTCATCAGTCTGATTTTTTCCTTCCCCATCCCCCACCCCCTTTCAGAAGAACCTTAAGCTAAAATGAAATTGTTCTTGATGAGAGGGGCAAGTGATTTAAAAGCATGAAATGCTTTTACTTTTTTTCTCTTAAAAACAAGTTGAGTTCTTAGAGAATAAGCAAACCAAATGAAGTGGTCGGAGCAGAAGGGGTGATATCTCTAGGGCAGGAGGGGTATTATCTACAATGTGGGAGACCTTCTAGAAGAATGAAAGTCCTCTAAGATCTTCTGTGTTATCATCTCATGGGTGTCCATAGAGTAACATTTCATGCAGCTGTACACTTAAGATCTATGTACTTTACGTAGGAAAATTATGTGTCAAGGGAAGGGAAAAGCACACTGGAGATGTATCACGGGTGCTATGTGGGTGGGAGAGCTAAGGGCACTACATCTAAGGGGAGAACAATGATATAAGAAAATAAAACATAAATTTAAAAAAGAAGAAGCAAAAAAGTAAAGAAAGATGATTTAATTTATTGTGAGGATTAACTACCACCCCATCCCCACCCTATAAAGAAAAATATGTGTCAAATTCTAAAAGGAAATCAAAAACAGAAAACTACATTATTTAGGGTTTGGGGGTTCAGGAGCCGGTAAGATGATCAGCCAGGGGCCTGTAGCTCACAAGGAGCTGTCAGGGAGGGGTTGAGCAGACACTCCTTTCTCACCACTTTCTATAGCCTCTACCCAGGATTGCCAAATCCGTGGAAATCACTGGGTGGACTCAGCCAGGGCTGGCCCTGAGCAGAGCTCAAAGCTTAAAAAAAATCCATCTTGAAAACTGTTAGGAGTCAGTTGCAATGCTGAGTGCTCCATGTGCATTAGCTCATTTACTCCCCACCATGATCCTGTGAAGGGGAGTATTGGCCCCACTGCATAGAGCAGGAAACTGTGCCTCCAGGTGGTCCAGGGTCACATGGCTCACCAGGTGGGGCGCCCTGCAGGTCTACACAGCTACCCAGCTTTGACCTTCTCAATTCAAGTGTCCTCGTGGACACTTTTTTTTTCTTTCCAAAAATGTGATTGTTTTGTTTTGCCAGTTGAGTGTTTCATTCCTTACCAGATATTATGACAACAGAAAAGTGATGGACAGATAGACCAAGGGCATGGGCTTTTTGAGAAACCTCATTCTGGGAACGCCCTCCTTTTCCTCACCAAGAAGAAAAAATGAAATAAAAAATAGTCTCTAATTTAGGGCCCAAGAGAGGACTCTTGAGTTCTACCTGCAGTGCTGGCAGCAGCCCCTGAGGGATTACTAAGCAGGCCTGACCTCTTGGGAGAGGATGCTTGACTTCTTAGAGGTATAGGTAAATAGTGGAGAATCCAAACCTCAGAGTAATCCACACTGGCCTCTTACGTAGTTGTTTTTCAACTACCAGCCCTTCTGGTGTTTTGGATCCTTGCACACACCTCAGCAACGCCCATCCGCTTCTTCCCCTGAATAGAATATGCTGCTTTGCAATGTCTGGGGGCTAAGGCACAATGGGTGGTGCAGTCCTTTTAACACTGTGGATCCTGCTCTAGTTCCTGTTCTTCCTTTTAGAAATCTACTGTTCTTGATTAAGCAAATGGCTTCACCATTCTGAGCATCATCCTCCTCATCTGTAAACTGAGCGTGGGTAAAGTGCAGTAACAGTGACAGTGCCCTCCAATGGGTCCCTTCTCTGTGTCGGACACATTTCATGGATGGATTCATTTAATTCTTACAACAATCCAACACATTCAGAACTGTGGTTGTCGCCTTTCCACAGATCAATAAACTGAGGCACATACTCTTATCAAGAAGTTGGAGAGTCAGAATTTTCATCCAGTCTGCCTGATCCAGAGCCCAAAGTCTTCATTTTCATACTTTTTCTATCCCCATCTCACAATGTTGCTGTGAGGCATTTATAATGTCGATGACAGCAGTTTGTAAATAATAAAACACAATCAAAATATTAATGCCATTTTTATTCTTCTAACTACATGTAAAGAATAGAGATAAGAAATATAGTCCACGGTTTTGAGGAATTTATAGTCTAGAAGATTAGAAAATATATACACACATACACATCAAAATATAAACTAAAAGTGCCCAACTGTGTCAAGCAAATAGCTAACAAGAACTGAATAGGGAGAGTCACATGCCCAGGGGATCCTGGAATTTCTAGAATGTCTGGAACCAGATGGTTCTGGTGTGAGAAGACCTCCCTGGAGTATTTTGCTGTCTGACTAAAGGTAAGGGGAGGATTCCAGATGGGCAAAGGCCTGTTGGATTTAGGGGGACTTGGGTCAGAGGGTTTGGAGCTGAGGTGCAGGTTGCCCCGTCTGGTGTGCTACAGCAGAGAAGGGAGGGAAGCGCCTGCCAGGAGCCGCTGAGGCCATGTTATCTAAAGCCTTAATTGGATTTGCAGCACCATAATGAACCACTGTGGGTGTCTGACAAGAGACGTGATGTGATTCAAAATACACCAGAGGAAGGCTCACCAAAAAGGCTGGTGAAGAAAACAGCCTGAGGCAAGGAATGTGTTGCTAATAGTAAAGGGACAAGATGGACATGCTTTTGGAGAGGAAGAAGCTGTGATGGTAAGGGGCATTTTTAAAGGGGAAAAAAAAATCTCCCACTGGAACCAGCCAAGGCCAGACAGTTTGTCAGCTCTCCACAGGAGTCCCAGTGCCAGGGCTCAGTGGGCAAACCATATTGATAGTCTAATCAGATCTATTGGGATGAAATGGATATGGGGGTACAAAAAGGAGTCAAGGATTAGGCACTAGGTCACTAATTACTATTAAGAGATGGGACACCGGAGTTGCCATTGAAAATTATGTGAAATTGAAGAGTTGATAGCCAGAAAATTATCATGTGTAAATTTGGAAGTGGCAGATACGAGTGAAGATACATGTCTAGAAACAAAATGTGAGGTTCAGAAAACAGGAGAAGTGGCAGCTACATGAAGGTTTGGAAGTCTTCTTGTGGAAGTGGGTACCAGTTAGGATTCTGATTTGGAAGCATCAAAAACTTAACTCGAGTTGATTTACACAGAAATTCATTTACTGAAATGACAGATCCTAATTCACAGAGGAAGTGGGGCATTTGGAGCACTGGGCAAAGAGGCTATGCATCTAAAACCTGACCAAACGTGCTTCCCAGAGGCCAGCAAGAAGACTGCTGCATCCATTTGCTGAATGCCATTGCTAGGTCCCCATTGTTGTGGGGATGGGGCACTGGGCATCCCCACCCCATTAATAAGCTGGTAGTGCTGTCCCTGAGGTTGTTGCTACCACCTCCTCTGCCCCAGGAAGAAACCTCCATTCTCCTTGATATTTGTGTCAGAGAGCCCCAGACATGGCCTCTAAGGGACAGAACCAGGTCATTACCACCCAGAGCCACAAGAGAAGCCAAGAAAGCATGTTGGAATCTTGAAAGCAGAGAAAGACTTTGTTTCTAACAGGACGACGATAGTGGGGAAGGTGGTTGCGATGTCACAGCCCAGAACACTCGTTTATTTCAGAGAGGAGAGTGCTGATTCAAAGCAGGCAGGGCCTGGAGCTCACCCACCAGGGCTGGGCTCACCCACCACAGGAGTAGGTGGGTGCTGATATGGTAGACCAACCCTCTGTACCTGTAAACTCTTTCCTCTAACCCCAACTGGATGTCTGCGATCAAGAGTCATCTGTGTACATTCAGAGACTGTTCCAGTTTAAAATGTAAATAATCCTGAAAAGAAACACACCTCACTTTGTTATCACCATTAACCTTTCATGCATTAACTTTCAGGGCTAGCAGTCAGATGCTGACACAGAAGTTTGGCAGGGGCCTGAGCCAAACATAAATCCCTTGTGAAAATTTGTAGCCAGCCTGTCCTTGCTTGAGGACTCCCCACCCTGGTTTTTTTTTGTTGTTGTTGTTCATGCTATCAATTTATGATAACATGTCCAACATGGTAAGTGTTTGGATAGAAGGGAAATGATAAAGAGAAAAGGAAAAGGGACTTGCTTTTTGTCTTGCTCCTAGTACGTGCAATTTACTGAATTGCAATGCCCTGAGGATGGGGCTCCCCTCCCCACTTAACAGAGGCTGATACTGAGGCTCAGGTGACATGACTTGCCCAAGACCACACAGGTGGTACAATGCACAGGCGGTTTCAAAACCAACTCCAGCGGTCTAGATCTTGACAGCTACCCCACAATTTACCGTCTCTCCATGAAAGGCGGGTGACCTGAGTGCATGGTGGAGTAGGGGGAATTTTCACCAACACGTTAAAGAGAGGGAATAAGCTGTCAGGATGGTCTCAGGGTTGCCTTGGAAAAGATGTGCTGGTTTTTCTGGGAGAGGGTGGCAGGAGTGAGGTGGAGAGAAAGCCGCAAGACCCATTCATAGGTGCTGGCTGCTTCTAGCACCCTTGATGCTATCCGCCAGGCAACTTTGGGTTGCCAATAACAGAAACCCAACCCAAACTGGCCTAATTGGGAATGGAAACTGTTGGTTCAAGGGTGGGGACACATGCAAACTCTCAAACTCTCTCAAACACTCTCTGTCTCTCGGTCCAGCTGTCCTCTGTGTCTGCTTCATGCCTAAGCAGCCTATCCCTGCATGATGGCAGAGGCGGCCAGCAACAGTTCTTGCCCTACGTCTTACGAGTTGATGCCCCTGTCCACGCGCTGAAACAGCAGCTGTGGCAATGAACTGGCCTTGTGATCATGGAGCAGTGTCCTGATTATGGGGATTATGAGTTCACACCTGCCCCTCCACCAAGAATTAATCAACCTCACCTTGATCACAAGGTCTGAGATGGGCTCCTCGAAGAACAGCAGGGCTGGTGCGGTAGGATGGGATGGAGGGAAAAGCCTCCCACACCCACTAGAACATAAGCTGATTTTTATTTTCTTTTTAATTTGCTTTGTTTACTGCTGTCTCCCCAGGACCTAACCAGGGCTCTACACATGGCATGCACACCTGTTGAATGATGGAATAAATGAATAAATGCCCTTATAGACGATGATGGCCAGGAAGCCCCATAGTGGGAGAGCAGGCAGCCTGGTGACAGGCCAGTGGGCAGGGAGCAGACGCTCTTGTCCTTTAGATGAGTCATGTGTCATTCGCTCAGGGACACATGACTCCTGCTCTCTTGGCGTTCACTGTGTGTCAATCACTGCACTAAATGGAGCCCTGGAATGCCTGTCTCTAATAAGGGCAGAGCTTTTACTGTCCAGTTTCTCACAATCCTCTCGGAATGAAGGATGACATGTCCCTTTCTCTTACAGGCTTGTGTCTGCAAGATAGACGTGTCTCACACAGTGCTGCCCTTTCTCCTCAGATTCCCACTGCTAGTGCAAAGCCAGTGTGGTGATCCTGCTCACTCAGAGTCCATGGCACTGGCCTGGGCAAGCGGTTGGGAGGTGTGTTCCAGAATAACCACCCTCATGCTATTAATCCGGTCTTACATTCTCTCCCTTCAACACGTTCACCTCATACCCTAGAGTGTATTTTGGGAGAAAAATATACCTCAAGGCCCCTGCCCCCTAAAATATCTCCCACTCTCATTAGCATATTGGAACCACCGAATGTTTGGCATTACTAACTAGGAGAATATGCTCAGTTAACTCGTCTCAGTCAAATTTGGATTTTTCAAAACAAAGCTGAAAGGACACTGGATCTCGAAACACTTTGAGAGACAAAAGCAAACACAGCCCTCAAAAAAAGTCACTGCAATAAACTGCCTGGTTAATATGCAGCCAGTGAATTTTGTCATTGTGGAATTTGAACTTAATTTGTTGTAACATGATGCAGCTATTTAGCATTTCCTTCCCCTCCTCCTTCTAGTTAATTCTGAGTGGAGATAAATCTGAAAACAGGTTTGAAGGGCACAGTAGGAGGCCCTGCAAAGTCACTTGGGTTGTAGCTTTCATGATGCCTGTTTGCTGTTTTCTGAGCAATTAGGACTGAGGCAAGAAGACAGTTACTGATGTGACTCACGGAGTATTACAGAGCTGGGTGCACAGAATACCTAGCCCCCAACATGGGTTCCTTGCACCTCTGTGATTGTTGAAGAAACTGTCTATTGTCTCAGTAACTTGCCTGAGTACTACAGAGGGCAGATAGGAGATGACACTCGGTGAGTAGTCAACCCTTTCACTCCTACAGCATTCCAGAGAAGCAGGCTAGCTAGCTACCAAGCTGTCATTTCCTAAGCTGGACACAAAGGTTCCAGGAGTTGAACAATTTCCCTTGGGCAACTTGTCTGAGTCAGTGGCAGAGCTCAAGATCTTCATCAATGAAAATCATGACAGTGCACGTAGTGTTAACCTCTTATCCCGCCCTTAGTATTGAAGGTTTGAGCCTCATATTTTTTTCCTTGATCGGACTGCCACCTCCCTCTACTATTACTTTCATCTGCCATTATTACTACTGTTCTTTTGACCTTCACATGTCTTCAGACAAACCATATTTCATTGAATATAAAATACCACCGATTCTAAGATGATCCATTATGTTATGTAATGCTGAGAATAAAAGAAATACTGCCATTGAAATAGGAATGGCATTGATCATAATTGCAAAGATGTTAAAATGTGAAATGAAAATATTTTATGACCCATAAAATGTGGCATATTGTTTGTCTGCCCAGATTAAAAATCCTTTTCTCCTAGGAATGGGTTTAGGGAAGAACGTTTCTCCCCTCCAACCTGCGGTCTGACTGTGAGTTGCCATTCTAGCACAGAAAGTGAGCATGAAACCCAAATGGGGCACAGCAATGGATCGCCTGGGATTTGAGACATTAGAGAAGAGAAGAGAGCACTTCCTCTCCGGTGACAAAGGAGACACAGGCCCTGGAGGTTTGGCAGCCAACGTTTCAGCCTCTTAGAGAAACCTGGTTTGAGAAAATGAGCTGCTCAGAGAAAGAACAGCTGAGAGATGGAAGATTCTCTACAGGGTTAAACTCTTTCAGTGCATTTGTCTCTAAGACCAGATACAACATCTCCAATGAATTTCCCCTTTGTGAAATCTAGAACAAGTTTTGTCCCTTGCTACAAAACCTCTCTCTTGTAAACACACCAAGAGAGCAACTAAACCAGCAATAACTCTCCTTCCCTCCCCTTGGCTTACTTACTTTGAGCCCACTGTTATGTGAAGACAGTGCACAGGAGTGACATCTGTCCCCTGCTTTTACCTTAGGAACAAAGCCACTGTCTTCCACAGTGAACACAAGGTTCATTCTGCTCCTTTTCCAAGGAATTAGAGTTGTTGTATAGCAGTGGATTTTCCTTTTTTTTTTTTTTTTTTTTTTTTGGCGTGATGTATAATCTTTAAAAAAATATGTATTGAATTTCAAATTTTCAATAAATGGAAAAACTAAAAAACCTTTGATGGTGGGAGAAGAGGACTGGGGTGAGATCAAGTAAAAGTGTGAGCATATCCTCAGAAAAGGTACAAAGGAACTGAAAAAAAGAACAACAATCTGATTTTCTCTCTTAAAGCCCCTACTGTTGAAAATGCATTTCTGGCACTTATTTTATTCAAAACTAGATTGGTGGAAGGGGCAAGGAGGGGTTAAAAATTAGGAATCAATGTCTTCAGAATTGTAAAAATAAAAATTTGGGCAAACACAACCCCCGATAGAATATAAAGTTGCACTCAGATTGCAATGCTTTGAGATTTCTGAGGTTGGCTAATAAATTTATTTAAATTTATTTAAATAAATAAATTCTAAAACATTTCTACATAAAAACTTGGGGGAATTCTACTAATCTGCTCACCTTATTTAAACTCTTCAAAATGTTCCCAGAGTCATTGATTGCTTATTGAGAAGAAAGGTAAGTGGAAAATTGCGTTTTGCGGTTTCTTTTGTACAATAATAATCTTGGGCAGTATCCACCTTGCTGTGTCCTCGTGTGCACCTTGTAAATTGATTCCAAACTGCTCCCATATTCAAAAACCCAATCCCCTTGGAAACCAGAAAGAAAATGAATAGTAGTAAAAGCGCATTTTAGAAGTATTAACACCGAAACCTTCATTACATAAATATGTTTGTCCTTTGGAGCCTTTTAAGTCAGAAATATTCATTATGAAATGGTGTCAATCTCACATTCCTGCAATATTTTTCAACTAGATGAATCCCAAAGCTGTAGGGTTGTCTAGCACTTGGTGACAAAAGAAAAAAATCATTTCTTCCTGCACCCTCAAATTTTATTACCATTTTCCCTTTGTCTGCAGTAACACATCTTTATAATATTTTCTGAAGCTGTATTAACTATTTCACATGGAGAAATATTGAATGGAGGTGATATTATTACCTTATGAGACTGATCAGCATTCGCCCCCACAAAGAATGGCTTTTGTTGATAAAAATAACTGAATGAGAGGGAAGTATGCCTACTAGTCCACAGTGATGATTTAAGTGTTATGCTTACCTCCAGCCTGTCAAGAAACACAGTGCTGTCTATTTTCTGTCCATAGGAGAAAAAGAAAACATGTTTGAAACATAATCACCATACATCACAATATCACCAGCTTTTGAAGTTATCTGGGTAGCGACTGTTATTAGTCTGATTCATAGTGAAAATCATCCCTCCACTAGAATAGGAGCAAGAAATGCTCAAATGCCTTTGGTGTGAGTCTGAGATGCCCTCAGCATCATCCTTCCCTTTCCCTGTATCTTTACCTCTGGACTCACTGATGCCCTCCATGGACCACTTCAATCCAATCTAGTTTCCAAGTCAATTTGCAAAGAGTCAGTCATCCTCATTCCCTTCCTGTTCCAGTTGATGCCAGTGAGTCTGGGAATAAACTGCTGCTGGGAATGGGTCCAAGGCTAGTGCTCTCCAGCATGCCCGTGCATATCAGGGTACCCCCAGACCTCCCTTTATGGTGTAAGCCCAAAGCTTGGCCTGTTTCCATTGTCCTTTCAGGTACAAGTGAACCCCCTCCCCACCTAACTCTGGTTCTTACATCTTGTCTCCCAAGGGTGAGGTGCTGAACATCTGGTTTTCCTTGCCTTCCCCAACCCTTTCTCCCCTTTCTCTGTTGTCAGATATTAATTTAAATTTTGGTAAGCTATCCACTGCCACGTTAGTAATTGGTATGAATCAGGAAGTTGTAGCATCACAGACCCAGCCCTGGCAGCTAACACAGGGCCCAAACTTAGCCAACTAATATAATGCGTTGGCTTTGTGACTGGCTCAGAAATGAGCATGTGACACAAGTTGGTCCAATGAGAACCAGTGCTGGGACTTGGATTAAAGTGGTCGGGTAGGAGAAGCTCTTTCCAAGACGCTATTTCTCAACCAAGACAATATTGACATTTCAGTCCAGATAATTCTTTGTTGTAGGGGAATAACCTGTACACTATAAGAAATTTAGTAACATCCCTGGACTCAACCTACTAGTTGCTAGTAGCAATTCTTTCACCTCCAGTTGTGACAACTCAATATGTCTCTGACCATGCCAAATATCTCCAGGGGAGCCAAATTTCCCACAGTTGAGAACTGCCACACTAGACTGATATTGTCAACTATGCCTGCAACTGGGAGGGGGACTTGAAATGAGGAAAAATTGCTTGATGGTGATGATAATATATATGCTGGTAGAACCAAGAGAAGGCACAGATTATGATCAAATCACGTTTTTATGTGTGTGTGTGTGTTCCTGCACATCAAGCCAGTTCCATTCATTTTTGAGATTGAAATCAAGATGCCCATTTTCAATCACCACTTTTTATTTTTATTTTTTATTTTTTTTTATATTTGGTATTGCAGTTTTATTTTTACTATTAATTTCCCCCATGAATTTTTTTTTTAAATAATAAATTTTATTTTTATATTCCCCATACAATTGCAGCCCCCCCATTCTGACCCCAATCCCTCCCCTCCCACCCCCGCCCCCCAAAAAGTGTCTCTGGTTCATAGCAATCACCACTTAAAAAAAAAAAAAAAAAGATTTAATTAATTATTTTGTGTAGAAAAACAGGGGTCTAGGCCACAGTTATGGGGAGTGAGAGGATCCACCAGAGACAGAGAGGGGAGCAGAGCAGGTGGATTTATTGAAATACACTGCTGAGGGGAGCAGCGGGCGAGACAGGAGAGGCCTGCTGTGCCATGCGGGTTAGCTCCCTGGCCGGGCATTGAACTCAGGCCATCACAGTGGGCCTTCGCTGTGGTAGTGCTGAGACTTAACCTTGGGCCACTAGGGAGGCCCACTCAATCTCTTCAACAATGTATTATGTAGGGCCTAAAGGAACATAATGCAAGAAAAACAAGTAAAAACATAAGACTGGAAAAGAAAAAAAAAAAAAAACCTGTATCTATAGACAATATAATCTAGGTAGAAAATTTTAAGAAATCTATAAAAAAAATCAAATTAAAACTAGTAAGTTTAGTAAGACTGATGGATAAATACTATAGAGATTTTTTAAGTTAAATATGTGTTTTTATTGTATTATTTATTTGTTTTGGTAATATTGGTTTATAATATTGTGTATGATTTAGGGGTATAGGTTCACACCTTTTCAGATGTATATTACCAGCCCACACTCACCACCAAAGCACCCACAATTCTCCACTATAGTTTATTGGCTCCCCACTTTCCACCTTCCCCCTCTGACATTCTCAATTCTGCAGTCAGATTTCCAGGGCTTGTTTTGGTTTAGTTTTGTCTTTTTCTCTATATTCCACATGTCATAAAATATTATTCCCCCTCTGATTTTCCCCTCAACCATTTAAAGTATAAGAACCATTCTTAGCTAGCAGGCCATACGAAAACAGATGGCAGGCCAGATTTGGCCCACAGGCTGTAGTTTGCCAACTCCTTTGATAAACATATGTTAGTAAAAATACAACAATCACCATGACTATTTCAAAGAGGGGATGAGCAGGTAAATTTCCAATATTCCATTGATATTAAATGTTAAATATCTGTGTAGATTAGGAGTAAGTTTTTTACCTTCTGTCTAATTCATAAGGTTATGACAGGGTCTTTATCCTTGCTGTATCCTCTGGCATGTTCTCCCATATAACATTACTTCCTTTTGGTCTCTGTTCCAAAATCCTCATGTTGGTGTAATCTATAGTAAGCAACCCTTCTGACCCTTTTACTCTGAATTCCTTTTTCCATAGCACTTATTGCTATCTGCTCATGAGGTCTCTGTTTATTTGCTTATGTCTTACTTTTTCTAACTGAATAAGCTCATGAAGGTGAAGACTTTGCATTTTTCCATGCTGCATAATCCTAGTACCTAGAAGAGCGTCTAGCTAGTAACAGGTGCTCAATATGCAGTTTTCTGAATGAAAAGTGCACAGAGGAGTATGCCATTCATGGGGCCGGCTTTTACTGACTACCATAGCATGAGCAAAATAGCACCTGAGAACCACTGGTCCGGGCCTCCATGGTGGTGCACCGGGTTTAGCACCGCACTGTGGGGCAGTCCGCAGCTTCTGCAGCGCTAGTTCAATCCCCGTCCAGCCAGGGAGAAACCCACATGGAGAGCAGACCTCTCCTGTCTCACCTGCTGCTCCCCTCAGCAGTGCTTTCAGTCCATCTGCCTGTTCTGTTCCCTGATCTGTCTCTGGTGAATCCTCTCACCCCCCACATTTCTGGCCTGTACCCCAGCTCTTGTATGCATGAATAAATAAATCTTAAAAAAAAAGAAAAAGAAAAAGAAAACAGCAGTCCACAACCGCACGTCAGCCCTGCCAGTAAGGAAGGTGAGCATCAGATGGTACCCAGGGGTGCAGTGCTGCAGACCCCTGATGACCCACCCAGTGGAAAGATCTTTCCTTTTGGAAACATACTTTAAAAGGTTTTGAGTAAGTCAGAATGGAGAACTTTCAGTAACCATGCCTTCTGCTGCAAAAGTAATGACCATTTATTTTTCTTTCCCCCAGCTTGATTTAACTAAGTTTATTCTAACAACATCTTATTTAAATATTTACAAAAAAAAAAAATACAGGTTATTTAGTAAGAGGGTATTTCCCACATCTCACAGAGGAGGTCTGAGTAAAAGAATTCTGTGTTATAGTCCCAGAGGATGATCTAAGCCTTCTGAGTTACAGAAACAGTAGTACAAGGATCACAATAGACTAGATTTCTTCATAAAGCACATTTCACTGCCTCAGAACCACAGTGTTAAATTGTGGAAACCTATGCCTTTGAAGTTCTTGACATATAATGTTGACATTTTCAGACTCTCAGTTCTATGATGAAAGATTAGAATGATGGTGGTGAACAAGAATGACCTATAGAAAGACATTTTCTGAAGTGGTAAAAACATTTTTTCTAATAGATGGAGAAATTTTCTTTTAAACTGTGAGTTGACCATGAAGAAAAACAAAGGGAAAACAGATAAGAGAAACATATAATTCATTTTTAATTTTCTTTATAAAATCTTATAGAAACTAGCAAACACAAGCTATGAACATTTTGTGTTAGAAGCATCTTCTGTTTTGGCTACACAGTTGAAAATATTTTAGTGGGAAAATTGTGAACTCTATTTTCCTAATGTGTCAAAATAAATCTGATGTTGACGTGTCAAAATGAGAGTTTGACTACGTTTGGATTTAGACTATTGTCTAAATACTTGTTCTGAATCTTAGCCTCAAAGGAAAAAAATTATAAGTTTGCTCTCTGTCTGCTATATGTAATATTTGCTTGATCCAAACATGTATTGTTTTTGAATACTAACAGAAATAAGAATGTCTTAAAATGCATGGCATCACTCAATTATATTTGTTAGCTTTTTTTAACTTGTATTTCATAAAATAATATTGAATCTCACAGTTGATATCATCATAGATTCCATGCAATGAGGTATATGTAAAACATAGTCTATTTTTTTTATTTTCATTCGACCCTCACCCAATAAATCAGTGCCCCCAACCCTCCATTTCTTATGAAGCAGACAGCAAAACATGAAAGACAGACTTCTTACTATTGACTCACTAGCTCATGACAAAGGCTCTTTTATGATTATTAAGGCTCAGTACTTCTAATTGGATAAGTTTTGCTTTATTTTTCAGAACCTATACTTTGTAACTCACATGAGCAAAGTTATTATTAGCAAGCACCTGTTTAACATGATTTTCTGTGAATGTCTCAGACTTGATATAATTTCTTCCCTTTCATAGCTTTCTTTTCTTTTTGTAGCCAGATTCCTCACCTATTGATTGCTTAGATAATAAGTTAGAACTTAATTCAGTATTTGGCTTAGGAAAGTATATAATGTTTTCTATCTGTCTACCTGTCTATCTATCTGCCCCAATTCTACATATCTGGCAACTGATTGCCCTGCAAGGACAATCAGCATCAATTAAATGTTAAGGATAGTGGGCCAAAGTTGGGAGTACCTGGCTTCAGGATCAGGCCCCCAAAATGTAGGTGAAGCTTCATGGGAAGCTCTGGAGCTCAAGAGATCTGAGTTTGAATCTTGCCTCTGCCACTTCCCAAGTGTTGAGTTTATTTCAAAATCATAATAATGTGCACAGATATTTGGTCAACCATTATTCTGATTATTGTAAATTTTGGATTATATAAAGTGCTAACTTTAGAATGGCTTGTGAAATGGTAGTTAACAATTTTGTACACAAATTCCACCTAGAGAGTCAACTCAGGAGAAATTTGGGGAGCTGCTGCATGCTTTAGTCTCCTCCAAGGTGTTTGTTTGTTCATTTTACATATCAGTGTTCTGACATTTATATCTTTGCCTTACCACAATCTAGAATCATACAAGTTCAGAATTGCTATCAACTGGATCTCTGTTATCATCTATGTACATTTCAACATGACTTTAAAGTGAGCCCAATAGGCCTGGGTCAGGATTCTGGTTCTTCTGCTCACCATCTGGGTCACATTAGCATGGGGTTAACCTGCGTGTTAGTCAGGGCTCTCCAGAGACACAAAACCAATAGGATATAGATATTTCATTAACTTAGTAATTAATTTTAAGAATTTTCTCTTGTGACTATGAAGGTTAAGTCCTAATATCTAAAGGATGAATTGACAAGCTGCAGACCCAGGAGAGCCACTGGTATAATTCTGGGCTGAAGGCCGGCAGTATTCAGACCCAGGGAGAGTCAGTGTTTCAGGAAAACGTCTATATCATAGTTCAAATGCAAACAAGTAGAAATAGTTCTCTTCTCCTAGAGAAGAGTCAGCATTTTGGCTCCATTTGGGTCTTCAACTAATCAGATGAGGCCTACCCACTTTTGGAAGAGCATTCTGCTTTACACAGTCTAACAATTTAATCTTATGTTAATATATTGTGTGTTAATCTTTTCCCAAAACAGAAATACCCAGCATAATGGCTCACCAACTATCTCGACACCTCATGGTCCAGTGAAGTTGTCACTAAAAAAAGCAACCATCAACTCTGTCGAGGTCTCACTATGCTTTTTGTATAAAAGGGATAATAATCATATTAGATCACGAAATTGCTGTCAGGAGCAAATGAGAATACAGAGTCAAGATTCCTGGTATTCAATAAAGGCCAGTTTTCCTTCTCATTTCCCAGTGATAGTCAATATTTCAGGCACCTGTGAGTGGATTTAAGGACTATTTTGGTCTAAGGTCTTTTCCTTTGCTCTTGACCATTATTGTACTCATGATGATTATAGAGCAACTCTAACCCCTAAGCAAAAATGTCAACAGGTCATCTTCACAATTGAAGTGGTCCTTCTCTTGTAAACTTCTTTGTGGCATCCAAATATCATCTGGCAAAGAGCAGACTCAATTTTAAGGACAGGAGAATCCTGCCCCACAACCTGATCCAGTCGTGTCCATGACAGACTATTCCCTTCCTGGTCTTGGGGTTCCTTTGTGCACCAAGATGAGTCAACCTAGAGCTGAGTGAGAGCATTCCAGCTGCTCTAATTTGCCCTTCCTCTTCTCTTGCAAAGCAGATTGCTTGGTTTAACAAGATGAGCTGGGTGTTGCACTTGCTCGGTGCTGTGGGAGTGTGGTCATATATCACTTCAGAATCACCCTGTGTTTTCTTCATCAATATTCTACTCTGGCTTTCTGTTTATATGATTATCAATCACATTTTTTTTTCTAAATTGCACCTAACTTCCATTCCATTTCTTTCCACTGTTACAATTTCCAGATTATAGTGATTTCTTTCCAGTGTGTTTAATCTTGACTAAATCAATATAGCTATACTCGTTTCCATCAATTTAATCTTAAGTGAATTGAATCTTGTTCTCACTTGAGATGGGGAAGGGGTTGGAGAAGGCCACAATGAGAACAGAGATGATTATAGTGTGTTGGTCTGTGTTATCTTTAGTCCAACAATATATTTTCACTTTGACTATTATTGGAGACACTTCAGGACTAATTCCTGATATTCATCTCACTTTGAAGCCCATAGACCTACTCACTGCACCAAAATCAAAAGAAGTGGATAATTGAATATTTGACTTTTCCTATTAATATTAAAATAACTACAATCCATGCAAGAAAATATTTTTGTTCTTCTTCCAATGCAAATTAATTACATATCTGGAATTTAAATCCAAATCAACCTGTCTCTCAAAACACATCCAGTCCAATTACACACATTTCTTCCCCTTGGGTCCTTTTTGGAAAATGTAACATACACAGTTAAGGTTAACGACTGTTGTCAGAAAGGCAGCTTATAATGAGAAAGTTTGGGCTTAGAAGACTCTTAGCATGCAACTTCCTACCCTCCTGGAAAAAGCATATATAAAAGCTGAAAATAACTGAAAATCAAGCCAAAATGAATCTCTTGGAAATGAGTTACTCTTTAGCTGAATTAAATGGCCTGAATTTTGTAGTCTA
Source organism: Talpa occidentalis (assembly GCF_014898055.3). Classification (NCBI taxonomy): domain Eukaryota; kingdom Metazoa; phylum Chordata; class Mammalia; order Eulipotyphla; family Talpidae; genus Talpa; species Talpa occidentalis. The sequence continues at coordinate 30,090,059 of NW_023604972.1, forward strand.
CATCTTCTGCTTTTCATGGGATTCCTGGCCTTATGGTAAGGTGCTTGGCTCCAGGTTGCTGACCTTATGACTAGAATGAAGTGGTGGTAGTGGTGGATGGCAGAGATCTAGGGCAGTTGGCTATGCCACATCTTCCTCTCCCTCTCCCTCTCCCTATCTTAACAGGTGGTTCCCACTAAGAAGACTTTGCTACCGGCAAAATTGCTCCCTGAAAAAGAATTGAATACCCACTGGCATTCAGTTTTTCATCTACTTGACTCTAAGAAAATGGGTCATATGGTATTTGTGTTTACAATGACTCTTTGCTGTTTCCAAATTACACGCAGTTTCAGAAAATGAACTTTTCTATTCTAAGAGCAAAGGTCAAGTGTCCTGACTCTGCTTAGCAACTCACATATAATGAAATTGGTGTCCGGGAGGAAAGTAGTGTCTGGAGCAGATGAAACACCAAGCAATGGAAGGTATATAAAGGGGACATTTAACATTTAACACCCTACATAGACACTTTTCTTGATTTTAATTTTGGGTGCAGCCTCCCCTTTTTATTTGAATTCACTCTGAGGATAGGTAGATACTTCGAGGGTTTTTCCTACCTAGCATCTACTAAATAATCTTCTCACCTTGTACACGCACACGCGTGCGCACACACACACACACACACACACACACACCAATTCATACCAGGTAACTCCTGTGCTGGGTCAGATGCTCCATCCCTAGATGCCTTAATCCGTAACTGATCATTTCTTCCCAAAATGCCAACTCATAAGTCTCTGGTTCTGGAGATAATTATCATCCTGGTTATTGCTTCTTTATTTTAATTCATAATTCAAAACTCACTGTCATCCACAATCCGCTTGTGTTTTGCTCAACAAAATTCACATGGCAATTTGTGAAATCCTAGTCCCTTTTTATATGGGAAGAAAACTGAATATCAAAAAGATACATTAGGAAATGGTAATTCCTGGTGTAGTTGGCTCATTCCAATGGTCAACTCTAGTTCATTCATTCGTCTTTTAAATATTTATTGGAATCTGATAGCTTTGTGCCAGACATTGTGAGGCAAGTAGTCAGCAACTATGCTCTCCTGAAGATTATAGTCACATGGGGAGAAGGGGACAGTGAAAAACAAGTACCCAATAAAAGCAACAAGGAGATTTCAGATCTTACCATGATTACCACTTTGAATAAAACCAAACAGATCAATGTAATAAGAAGGGACTGGGGATTGTGTTTTTCTTTTCTTAAATGAACATTAATTAAAGAATGTTTTGTTATCAATTTTTATGTGTAGTAAGACCACTTAAGATCTATCTTAGCAAACTTCAGGTGTATAATAACAGTATTGTTAATTATAACTGTCAAGCTGCATTTCAGACTCCAACAACCACTCATCTATAACTGAAAATCTATACTTTTTGACCAATATCTCCCCATTTTCTCTAACCCCTTGTCTCCGGCAGCCACTGTTCCACTCTCTAGTTCCCACATATAAGTGGGATCATACAGTATTTGTCTTTCTGTGTCTGGCTTATTTACTTAGCATCAAGTCCTCAAGCTTCATCCACATTGTTGCAAAAGGCAGGATTTTTTCTTTTTTCTGTATGAATAATTTTCCATTGTATGTTATCCCATGTTATCTATGTCTGTTCATTCACTGATGGACACTTAGATAGTTTTCCATATCTTGGCTGCTGTGAATATTGTTGCCATGAACATGGGAATGCAAATATCTCTTTGGTCTTCTATTTTCATTTCTTCTGGGTATATACCCAGAAGTGGGATTGCCAGAACATATGGTAATTCTATTTTTAATATTTTGAGGAGCCTTCATACTATTTTCCATAATGGCTATGCTGATTTACATTCCCATTAACAATGCACAAGAGTTCTGTTTTCTCCACAACCCTCACGAACACTTTTTTATCTCTTGTCTTATTGATAATATCTATTCTAACAGGTGTGAGGTGATGTCTCCTTGTGGTTTTGATTTGCATTTCACTGATGATTATACCTGTTGGCTCTTTGTATATCTACTTTGAAAAAAATGTCTATTCAACTTCTTTCCCAGTTCTAAAAATCAGGTTGTTTTTTGGTTATTGAGCTGAATGAATTCCTTATGTATTTATTAACTTACTGTTAATACATATGATTTGTAAATATTTCCCCCATTCTATAGTTTGTCTTTCACTCACCTTGTCCATTGGTTTCTTTAATGTACAGAAGCATTTTAGTGTGATGTAGTCTCACTTGTTGATTATTGCTTTAGTTGATTTTTTCTTTGGTGTCATAGCCTAAAAATTCTTTTATTTTTTATTTTTAAAGATTTATTTATTTATTTATACAAGCATTGGGTACAGTCAGAAGCGCAGGAGGGTGAGAGAATTCACCAGAGCCAGAGCAGGGAACAGAACAGGCAGACTGACGAAGTACACTGCTGAGGGGAGCAGCGGGCATTAGGAGAGGTCTGCGCGCCATGTGGGACTCTCACCCAGTGGCCGGGGATTGAACTGGCGCTTCAGAGGCTATGGGCAGCTTTGCAACCCAGCACTCAACCACTGTGCCACTGGGGAGGCCCTATAGCCTAAAAAATTCTTTCCAGACCAATATGAAATAGTTTTTCCTTTTTAATTTTCTACTAGGAGTCTTAGGGTTTTCGGTATTACACTTAAGTCCTTAATCCAGTCTGAGTTAATTTTTGTGAGTTGGATGAGGTAAAGGTCCAATTTCAATATTTTGTATGGACATCTAGCTTTCCCAACACTATTTATTGAAGAGATTATCCTTTCCCCATTGTGCATTCTTGGTGTCTTTGTTTTTGTTTTTCTTTTGGTCCCTTTGTTGAAGATTAATTGACTATATATGTGTGGTTTTATTTCTTGGCTTTTTATTCTGCTCCATTAATCCATGTCTCTGTTTTCTGTCAGCACCATATGTTTTGATTACTATAGCTTTGCAGTACTTTAAAATCAGCAAGTACGATGCCTCCAGTTTTGTTCCTCTTTCTCAAGATTTCCTTGGTTATTCATGAGTTCTCTTGATTCCCTAGGAATTTTAGAATTGACTTTTTCTATTTCCATGAACAGGGCCATTGGAATCATAGAGATTGCATTGGATGGGTAGAACATTTAGGGTAATGTGGCTATTTTAATAATACTAACTCAATCATGAACATAGGATGTTTTTCCTATTTTTTGTGTTCCCTTAAATTTCTTTCACCAATGTCTTATAGTTTTCATTGTCCAGGTTTTTCACTTCCTTGGTTAAATTTATTCCAATTTTTTTCATTGTTGTTGTTTTTGCCATACAGTCTGGTGGTGATGACTTTCTCAGCTTTTGTTTTTCTAGGAATATCTTTATCTTTTCTTTATTTCTGAAGGACAGTTTTACCATTTATAGCATTCTTGCTTGTTGGTATTTTGTTCTTTCAGCACTTTAAATATATCATTCCACTCCCTCCTGACCTGCAAAGTTTCTGTTGAGAAATTTGCTTATAGTCTTAAGGAGTTTCCTTGTGAGTAATGATCCTTTTTTCTCTTGCTACTTTGAAAATTGATTTTTGACAATTTGATTAAAATGTGTTTTGGGTAATTTGTGTGAGTGTGTGTTGATCTTGCTGGGAGTTCTGTGAGCCTCAAGGGGACTTAGTCAAGTGCTTCTCAACTATCAGGGAGAAAAATCAGTGCTCCCCGGAACCAAGAGTGCAGGATCCTCTCTTTAGACTCTTCCTGAAACTACGCCTCTTTCCATCCAGGGCCTTCCTTTTCATCACTATTAGGCCCATTGCTAGTGGTTAGCTCTGGCCTCATCATGCTCTTGTGAACAGATATTTTCCAAGCTTACTCTCCCCTCTACTTCTTTCCTCTCTCCCTCCCTCCTTCCCTCTCTTCCTTTCTCTTTTCTTTCTTATCAACTATCCCAGAATGGGTTTCTTTGCTATGTTTTCATTACTAGTCACCTAACACCCTTTTATCTTCGTCTGAAAAGCATGCCTGACACTTATTGCTCAGAGCCAACTATGGAATTGCCATCTCTACATTGCTTCTCAGTGGGTAGATTTGACGAGTTCTTCTAAAGATGCTGTGGTTTCTTGGTGATGGTTAGTCACTACCCTTTGTTGAGCACTAAGAGCACCAAATGTTAAGCAATATACACACACTGTCTCATTGAAACCTCACCTACCCTAGGAGGTGGGCAGTCTTATTAAGCCCTTTTTTGGAGAGGTGGAAAATAAAGATAAGAAAAGTTGAAGAACTTGCCCCAAAGTGGACAACAGTAAGATCCAGAGACAGGGTTTAAATTTAGGGAATCAGGTTGTAAGAATCGCCCCAAAGCAAAGGTTATATTAATAACCTTTAAGTTATTCTAAGCAGGCCCTGTTAGAGAAGTAGACACTTTTTATATACTTGTATTTTTTGCACTGCAGTATTTCATTATGTTGAGTTTCATTTCTATTACTTTTGCTTGCCTCTTCTCCTAAATTGCTTTAATCTCTAAATCCCTGTTATTACGTTTCTTTTCTTACAACTTTGGCTTTTCTAAATATGCATAATATTGTGTCATGATTAAGGTCCTAACCCTAGCTCAAATGCCCAAATCCTGAAAGCATCAAAGCAAAGTTGCCTGACGCAGAGACAAAGAAATGAAAATGCAATATTAGCATTTCAGCAATGTATTTGGAGTCTCCACAAAGAATCAAGTATTACGTGGCACCTGCAAAGACAGTACTCTGTTCTCTAGACAGGATCTATTGATGTCCCTTCTTTCAAAATTTTAAAATTGTTGTCGTGTTCTCATTATGAATTACCCAGAGATCACTGGTGTGAGATTACACTGCTCTTGCGGATTGCTCCTGCCAGCAACATTCTGTGGAGGGGCTATCATGAGCCATTTTTTAAAAAAAGATTTATCTTTATTTATTTATGCATACAAGAACTGGAATATAGGCCAGTGGTGCAGGGGGTGAGGGGATTCACCTGACACAGAGTGGGGAGTAGAATAGGCGGATCTACTGAAATACACTGCCCAGGGGTGCAGAGGGGGCGAGACAGGAGAGGTCTGCTGCGCCATGTGGGTTAGTTCCCTGGCCAGGGATGGAACTCATATTTCAGTGGCTGTAGATAGTGTGGAGACTTAACCGCTTGAACCACCAGGGAGGCCCTATCTGGAGCCATTTTAAGCTGAGAGAGGAGGTAGTCTTTTCTTTGCAATTCTGTAGGTTCTCCCAGTGAATCTCTAAGAGTATCCTCAGGAAAAGGTCACTTGTTATCATGTCTTCTGCAGACAAGTTATTAAGAAAGAATAAGCCTTGGAGTTCTTTCCAAAGGTCACCTAGACCTGGCTGATGCCCTTACAGCTGTAGGCCTTGGGCCAAGGACTTCCAGAGCACTGGAGGCCCTCTGCAATGTTCAGTAAAGGAATGGGTCACAGCTGTCATGGGGGGCCATGGAGAGAGTTTGGCTAGAAGCCAATCCCGTGGTGAGATGATCTAGCTTCCCTTGGCATGTAATCCCTAAGGATATGTGTTTATCACCTTGAACTTGTTCAACTTTCTCCTGTTGTAGAAGTATAATTGTATGTCAGTCCATCAACATATTAATTCATTCTTCCTACCTCCCAGTAATCAATTTCATTTAACAAATATTTATTGACTGTCTACTGTAAACAAGTGCTGTGTGTGTTAGGTGTGTGAGATACATGTGATGAATACAGGACTGTGGTTCCAGCCTTAGCTGGGGGAGGAAAACAATAAGCAAGTAAATACTTAAGTGGTTCATTATAATTAGAAGAATATTTACTGGGAAGTTAAAGAAACGTAAGCTTCAGGGTTAGCTTCAGGGTCTCTAGCTTGCACAGACCCCTATCAAGACCCTGAAGTATTGTGGCGTGGGGGGAGAGGCACAGACTAGCCATTTATGCATAAGCTCACATGTTTTTCTAAAGTTAGCCAAAGTAACATATTTTTTCATTTTCTTTTTAAAGAAGGCTCCCCAAATGTATAACCTTCAGCCTGATTATCATGTAAAAAACTGTGCATAGATTACCACATACACACAGACGCATCAACTGCATTCTGGCCTTTGGTGGAAAAGTAAATATGAAGCTTGTCTGTAGTTGTTGTAAACAAACCCGGTTTCATTTGCCTATTTTTTTTTTCACAATTGCTTCAGGTTTTCTTATATGCAAATAAGAGTTGATAACATTCAGCCTGGAGTGGCAGAGGAACTTCTCCCTCTTTCAAAAGTAGAATTTAGAAGTAACCGCAAGAGCAGCCCATTGTAAACTGGACATCTGCCTGTTTAGCCTCTACCTTCCTTGCCACAGAGTGAAAATAGGAAGGGAAAAAGGGCTAAGGATGATTTGAAAGCAGCATTAATAGTATTCTGAGGCCAGGTGAATTAGGACCTGAGCATGCTCTTAAGTTGCAAGTTCAGCTACAGAAAATGCAAAGGAAGATAGAGAATCAGCAGGAGCCAGCAGGAGGAGGGCTGGCTGTGGGTAAGGGCTGGAGGGAGGTCCCTGGAGATACCAGGAGCCAGGGGGCTGGCCCCCAGTGCTGATGCCAATAAAGGTGGAGATGTTCTCATCAATTCTCCAGCATGGAAACTAGCTGCGGTCTGGAAATCTGGGGTTGGAACATTTAAACCCATTTTACTTAACGACCTCCTAGGGGAGCTTAGGTGAGCTAGGAAGAGTTTCTCATTTGGAAAAAGCTGCTTTCTACCAGAGCACCAATCTCTATGAGGGAAAAGGACACACACCAGGCAGTAAGCAGTGTGGCCAGTTGCATCCGCCCTCCCCAGAATTCATTTGCTGATGTCCTGACCTCTCATAACTCAGAAAATGACTGAATTGGGAGATAAGGTCTTAAATGAGGTGACTGAGGTTAAATGAGGGCATTAGGGCAGGCCCTAATCTAATATGACTGGTGTCCTTACAGGAAGAGGCTATTAGGAGACAGACAGGTGTACAGGGAAGACCAAGTGAAAAACACAAGGGAATAGCCCTACATAACCCCAGGAGAGAGACCTCAGAAGAAACCAACTTTGAGCTACTTGATCTTAGATTTCTGGTCTCCAGACCTGTGAGAAAATAAATTTCTGTTGCTTATGCCACCCAGTGTGTGATGCTTTGCTCTGGCAGCCCTAGCAGAGGACAATAAGCAGTTGCTGGCCTCAACATATCCATCCAGCGACAGAAGACAAAGGACGCGGGGCCCGGGTAAGTCTGGACAAGAGTCTGGACAAGAGTCTGCTGTGTGCACCCCAGGTGTTACACCTTGCCTTCAAATTTTGTTAGTCACATGATTTATTGTAGAAAATTTAGAAAACATAGGAAACAGAGGAAGAAAAACAAATTGTGCAGTTCCAGCAGCCACCTATAAATGGTTAACTCCTGTCCTTTCAGGAGTAGGAAGAGAAAATGCCCCTAAAATCCCTCTCAGAAATGCCAATATCAAAAGAAATGAGCTTTAGCATTTTGCTATAATTCCTCACATTTTTTTTTCAATTTGTGTTTGTTATAAAAGGCAGAGATAGTACAAAATATGCTAACCTGAAATCAAGTTAATAATCTGAACATTGATGAAAGTAAAGACTCAAACATCTACATCGTTTTTCCTATATAAACCATATTTTAAGGTAAACAAATTAACAGATGAGGTGAAGCTCTTTTTGACAGATACATTCCTGCTAATAAAAATAGATGGAATGACAGAATTAGAAAATCACTAAAACATGTTAGAATTAGGCTAAGCAAAGAATTATTACATAGTATCTGAAAAATACAAAACATAAAAGAAAAAATTAATCAGTTAAGTTACTTCTTCTTCAAAAGATACTTAAAGTAGAAATGCAACCCATAGGCAGAGAAATTCTTTACACAATATATAGCTGATAAAGGACTATATCTAAGACATAGAAAGAACTATAACTCAATAACAAGACAATTAAAAATAAACAAAACTTGGACACCTCACGAAAGAAGATGCTCAACATCATTACCAATTGGGGAAGTGAAACTTAGAATCGCAAAAAGATGCCACTACATATCCTCTACAGTGGCTATAATTAAGAAACATAACACGCATTAATGTTAGCAAGAATTAGGGTGAGGGTAAGGGAGGGTGACTCTCATCTTTTGCTGCTTAGAATGCAAAATAGTACAGCTGCTTCATGGAGTAAACTGGCCTTTTCTTGTGAAGTAAGACATACAGTTACCAAATGACCCAGAAGTTCCTTTCCTAGGTATTTACTCAAGAGCAGCGAAAACACATGTCAGGGAGCGATTTGTATGCAAATGATCATAACAGCTTTATTCCTAACAGCTCAAACTGTAAACAACCTAAATGTCAATCAGAGGAATCAAAAATAAATTATGATATACTCACACAACAAAATAATGTTCAATGATAAAAAAGAACAAACTACTGAAACATATGATAATATGGGTGAATTTCAAAGTATTCTGCTAAGTGAAAAGAGCCAAACAAAGGGATGATATTTATATGAGCTTCTACAACAGGAAAACAAGAGAGACTTAAAGCAGATCAGTGGTTCTCAGGAGTCCAGAGTGAAGGGAAGGGCGTCCGATGGTGGTTGAAATCTTCTCTAACTTGATCACGGCTCTGTATCTATGTATACATTGTCATGTCTACACACTGAGGCACTTTATATTCACATGTGGTGTTGTATATTATGTACAGTGGCCAAAACTCATGGAACGGTACACTTTAAAAGGGTCATATTTGTTGCGTGTATATTGTACGTCAATACTATATGACATGTCGTTCCTATAGACGTGCCAAGGTATCAAACCCAAGTCTGTTCAAGTGTTTGGATCCAGTTGCCAGGATTTTGGTAAACACAGAGGACAGAAGCTGGGAGGTACTATGCAGACCCAATAACAGATCTTGACTCTGGGAAATTCAACAGATCAAAAGTCCTGGTTCTTTAATAGATAAATTATAAGGAACAAAAGGGAAGTCTATAGATTAGAAGAAATTTAGTGACATTTCACATTTTTAAAAATTGGGAAGGCTAAACTCTGGTGTCTTGGTTGATGAGACCATAGAAACAGAAGGGAGTGATTACCATAAAAATCAGCATCGTGGGGCCTCCCTGGTGGTGCAGGGGTTAAAGTCTCAGTACTATGAAGTTATTGCCAGCCACTGCAGCCTGAGTTCGATCCCCAGGCAGGGAGCTAACCCACATGGCACAGCAGACTTTTCCTGTCTCGCCTGCTGCTCTTCTGGGCAGTGTATTTCACTAGATCTGCCCATTCTGCTCCCCACTCTATCTCTGGAGAATCCTCTCAATCCCAGTACCCCTGGCCTAGACCCCAGTTCTTGTATGCATAAATAAATAAAATAAATCTTTAAAATAATCAGCATAGTGATTTTGTTTGGTGGGTGCTAGGGAGAGTAAATTGTGTCTCCTTTCAAACTCATGTATTGAAGTCCTGACCCACAAATCCCCATGCCTCAAAATGTGACTGTATTTGGAGAGTGGATATTTATAGAGGTTATTCATGTTCCTGGAGAGCCCTAGGGTGGTTCCTGACCCAATACAAACAGCCTGACATCCTTATAGGAAGAGGAGATTAAGGCACAGACTGCACAGAGGAAAGACAATGTGAGGGCACAACCAGGAAGTGGCCATCTGCAAATCAGGAGGGGAGGCCTCAGCAGAAACCAGACTGGCCAACACCTTGATCTGGGGCTTGCAGGCTCCAGAACTGTGAGAGGATTTGTGCTGTTTAAACTACTCAGGCTGTGGTATTTTGTTGAATGGGGCACAGATGGGACACACTGGGCTGACTGATGAAGTTCCATTTCTCCTTCTAGGCGGTTGTTACATGAGTTGGCGACATGAATACCTAATCTCTACCTTTGCTGTGTGTGGTTTTCTATGTGCCAATGTGAGCGGCAGCGGGTGAGGGTGACTTGATGGTAGAGGCTTTGGTGAGGGGTGGAATCCAAATATATTTCGGGATAGAAGCATGAGGAGAGACAGGGCCAAAATAACTGCCATGGGAGGGTGTTGGGAAGAATGAGTGAAGGTTTAGATGAACCAGATGGGACATAAGTTGGAACTTGTTAGAGCTGGCTGACAGGAATAAGGGAGTTCATTATACTCTCCTGTCTACTTTGATATATGCCTAAAACTTTGCATGTTAATATATAAAATGAGGGAAAATGACGGTGAGGAGCTAAAATAGAGTGGCTTTTATCATTATTTTCCATAAGCTGTTTTGATTTAATATTTCAGTGGTCATTTTTTACCTTAGCCCATTTCCCCCCATGCTTTTCTGCTCCTCTGTCACAGAGTTCCTTTGCATCCTGCTGAGGATGCCTGATGAGTTTCAAAAATGTTTTGATTCTTGTAACCATTTTCAAAGGTTTACTATTCCTCTGGGTCTTCGGGATAACATGAGATTTTCTTCTTTGCTAATACTGTTTCATAGACCATATATACCCCCCACCCTTTAAGGTTTTATTTTCAAATATGGAGATATCTATTTAAATTATGTTTTCCAGAAGATTCTGGTGTGAGGCTGATCATTGACTCCATTGTCTGCTCACCTGAATACTGACTTTCCTTTTTAGCGCTATAACTCAGGATGTTTACTCAATGGTTTGGAGGCCAATTCCTTTTGTCTGTTATTTCAGTCTTTTTTTAGAGCAGCTAAACATTATCCCAACTAGTACACTTAAATAATCACATGCTTTTTTGTTCTTCTCTTAGCATGTTAGTCCTGTAATCTCTGATAATCTGCACACTTCTTCCCTGGTATGTTTTTGGAGGCCCCAGACAAGGAAGTGTCTCTTCTCTTACCATTTTTTATGGTGTCACACATTTGTGAAATTAAGCAATGGGATCAGGCAGCACCCTGGAAGCACTGCTTAGCCATTCTGTAAGGGGCTGTCCTATTTCATCACAAAGCTTCAGGGGCCTTAGGCTACTACTCCCTGTGATCATCAAATGTATCTAGTATTAGGTAGCCCAGAGAATACTATGCCTTCAGCATCACCCATCCAGGCACAAATCACTCATCAATAGACACTGAAAATTGTTTGTAGATTCTATCGCCTGAGTGCTATGCTTTGTCTAGGAGTCTAGAGCCAGAAAATTTTCCCAAGTCTATTAGAGGTAGTCACACTCATCCTAAGACTGCCAGTAATATAATCAAGACTTGGGGGATTGTGATCCTACCGCAATGAGGTACCACTTCACACCTATAAAAATGGCAACAATAACAATAGTACTAACAATAACAATAAAACAGCATATAGGAGGCATTGAAAAGTGTGCAGAAAGTTGAAACCTTCTTGTATTGCTGGTAGGAATATAAAATGGTGCAGCTGCTTTGGAAAACAGTTAGATGATTCCTCAAGAACTTAAATATGGAATTATATTATCTAATCGTTTTACTCTTAGATATGTATCAAGAGAATTGAAAATAGGAATTCAGCTATTGTACAGTGTCAGTATCTATATTATCAGTGTCCATTACAGCATCATTCACAATAGCCAAAAGGTGGAACCAATCCAAGTGTTCATCAACAGATGAGTGCATCAATAAAATATAGTATATACCTATAATAGAATATTATTCATCCATCAAAAGAAATAAAATTTTGATATTTGCTGCAACATATATCCCTGGGGCACTATGCTTAGTGAAATAAGCCAGAAACAAATGATAAATACTGTGGGATTCCATATCCCTGAGCTACCTAGAATAGGCAAATTTGTAGAGACAGAAAACAGAATAGAAGTTATCAAGGTCTGGAGGTAGAGTGAAGAATGGGAGAATGGGAACTTACAATGAATACAGAGTTTATGTTGCAGATAGTTAAAAGTTTTGGATTAGAAAGATGAGGAGGATACAAAATATTGTGAATGTATGTAATGTTTTGAATTGTACACTTAAAATGATAAAAATTATGTCATTTATATTTTACCACAGTAAAAAAAAAAAGAGGTATAAGTATCTAAAACAAAATAGACTGTAGTCCCTCATCCAGAATATTTAAGAAGAAAATAGCAATCATAAAACCCATTGTTAGCAAAGTAATCTCATCTTTAACAGCGTTGCCTGTGGAACCCTGCATACAGCTATATTTGTGCAGTACACAACCTATACAACCTTACATGTGGCACTGATATTACTACCTACAATAAAAATATTGTGGATACCTTTCTTGGTAAAATGGTGCAGTCATTACTAAATGCAAATAAAATATATACAAAGAGGTAAGAAATGTTGAAATCTTACAACTCCAAAAATGAGTATTGGTGTTTAACCTATTGTGAGAATCTAGACAAAATCATCCACAACTATAAGACCAATGTAACTGGATTGAAAAACACAATAGTGGGCAGTGCGCTGAAGCAGAGAAAGACCCACTGTGGAGCAGGGTCTGCATCTTGGACAACCACAAGGGATGCCATTCACATCATAGCCTGCATGACCAGAACATAGGCTAAACACAGCAGCCATGTTATGGAAAACATGTTCAAACAATTCCTATGTCACTCTTAGCACCTTTTTCACCCAATTCAGAAGCACAACTGATATCCTGTGCAGAAAATGTAATACCTAGTTTCTTTTCACTTGGATACTGCTTTCTGAGGAGACAGAATATCATTTTCCCCCAACCCATATATGTCCTATTTCTTTAGAGACAACAATTCTCTAAAAGTTAAAAAGCAGAAAGCAGGGCTTGAAGGGAAAAGTGGAGGAAATAGACTATGACAATTTTTATCCTTGGACATGTAAATTAAGTTAAAAGTTAATTCTGTACAGGGAGGAGAAAAAAGTGCCCTGAAGCATACTAGCGATTATAATTTTTCCCCTACTGCATCTCATCAGTCTCTCTGGAGAGTTAAGTTGTGAGACTAAGAGAAAATCCCATTTCAGACACTTGCGGAACCTCAAGAGATGAGAGAAGAGGGAATATTGAAAATAGTTAACAACTGGTATGGCATATACATGGATCAGACTAGAGAGATGCTAACCATCGCCTGGTCTAACTTTACCAGTAGGTCCGGGCTCAGTATAGTTTGGATGTGTTCAGATTTGGACCTGACATGGGAACTACCTTCTGGCTGAAGTTCACAGTGCTAGGATGGATGGGGCCTTGATCCAAGTCACCTGAGTACCTAGATTTCAGTCATTGTTCTCTCCCATTCTTTAGCTTATGACTTGCCACAGTGATTATTTTTATTGGCATGTCAGAGATGGCATGTTATCATCATACAATATACTGTCCCTTTCTTCTATGGTTTAGAAGTAATGGAAGGCAGGAATCCAGTCACCCAATTAAGGATAACATTTCCTAGCCTCCCATGCAGCTATGAGTGGCCACGTGACTAGATCAGTATCAACAGAATGTGAGCCAAAGGTGTGACCTTAAAAGAAGTGGAAATTTCTCTCCTTTTACATCATTTTCCATTTTACCAACTGGAATGTGAACGAGGCAATAAAAGTTGAAGCCATCATCTTGACCACAGGAAGAAATCCAAAGAAGGACTTCACAGAGCAACTAGGGAAGGGACTTTGTTCTCTGAAGATGGTGGAGCTAACAAATTCTTCCAGAGCCTTTTCTTCTCCCACTCCACATACCACCAATCTACCTTTAACTGTTCAACTCTCCTTAAAGATGAGAGAACTCTAGAGAAATGAGGCAGACATGCACACCAAACTCTATTTAGCAAAGATGAAATTTGATGTGCGCACAAATCTCCTGAGGTCTTAAAACGCAGAGTCTGTTTCAATGTGTCTTGGTTGGGGCCTGAATCTAGCATTTCTAACAGACTATGATGACAATGGTGTGGTCTGACCACACTCAGAGAGTTGAGGATCTGAGGCACTGAACCTGGCTTCTCAGAGTCCCCGCCATCGGTCTCCGTAGAGTCTGCAGAGCCGTCCAGGTCTTTGAATAGGGTATGTCTTCTGCTTCCTCCCGCATCCTGCCAAAGGCCTGTCAAAGACCACAGTCCCTTCTGGTGTGATTCCCCATCTCCTTTTATTGGTGTCTGCGTGACACTGGTGCCAACTCCATGTCTGTCTGGAGCCAGGTTGTGGAGCACAGAGAAAAGTGTTTCTAGATGTGCAGCCACGCAGCAGCCCTAGAGCTCAACAGGTGTCAAAAAAGTTACCCCCAGGCCAGAAGTTTTACTTTATCCAAACATCTCCTTCTCCTTGAGGTCTTTCCAGTCCATTTTCTCAAAATCTGCGAGCCCACCCTGCATTTCCCTTCATTATTCTTTGTCCCAGCTCCCACCCTGTCCCTTAAAGAACTTGTTATCTAGTACACGATGTATTGCACATGTTTATTTTATCTATTGTCTGACTCTTCCCACTGGAATATAAGCTAATGTCTGTATTTATTGAGAGGATGTGTGATGGGCAGGCAAAGCTCAGTAAACAGAGAAGCAGGCGCACAGAGATGCCTGCCTCCAGGGACAGGATTAGAGATGGAAGCGCTGTTTCTCCGGGGTTCCAGGCAGATTACCAAGGCTGGTGTTGGACACCTCTGTTAACTTGGTGATCTTGTTTAGAGACCAGATCTCAAAAAATGCTGTAACTACCTTGCCACTCCCCCCTCGTCCCCAGCTGGGACCCCTTGTTTGTCTCAGCCTTCATTACCTCACAACTCTGGCACTATTACTGCCTGTGTTTGACAGATGAAGATACTGAGGCTTAGAGAATGCAAATATTTACCCAAAGAGCAGAATGAAGATCTAATCCAACTTTATTTAACGCCAAAGACACAGGAATTTTGATGTGGGAATCAAAAGTGGAGGTGGGGAGAGGCCAAATGGCCCCAGTCTTCAGGAAAGAAAGTCCGAAGAAGCTTCAGACTGTGTGGATCTTCCTCGTTCCCTACCCTGGGGATCCTCTTTTTCCCCTCACTTGGCTGACCGTAGGCTTAAATCCCTCTTCCAAGCAACTGCCTCAGGATCCAGCAGCAGACTGCTCTTCCTTATGTCACACAAGGTATTCTAATGATGCCATCATCTCCTCCCTTCAAGTCTTCACGACTGTCTCCCAGCAACGCCAGGCCACTGAGCTCACCTCACAGTCCCCTCCCCTCAAACAACCTCAGCCCAGTGAGATAGCAAAGAAGCACAGGTTGAGAGAACTCACACCATGCCTCACACTTTCCAACCCACTAGGGGACACCTCTTAATCCATAACCACTTCAAGTGCCAGGGAACATTCGACACGGGCAAAAGCATGGCCGGTGCTCTTCTGAGGAAGACACGTTTATTAGTGCTCACTTCCACAAGCATTTATGGAGTGCTTGCCAGTGAGCCAGCTCAGATTCCCTCTTCTGTGGTGGGGATGAGGGTTGGGGGAAATTGAACAAGGGAGTCCTTAAAACTGAGGGAAGGATTTCTGGCTTCAGATTAGCTCCTTGCCCCCAGGCCGTTATTAAAGCTTGCACATGTGCTCAAAGAGAACCGCACCTGTGACCCACACCTCCTGACCAGTAAGTGCTCTGCCTCCGTTATTAAAGCATCTCTGCAATTACAGTGACAGGGAGAGAGCCTGAGAGATATGTGCCAACACGCCGGGACAACCTTGCCCTCCCTCTTCCTGTGAGCGACATCTGATCATGCCCTGTATTTAGCAAGCACCTTCTCTAAGAAGCCTGAAGGGCCTTCTAGATATCACCTCATTCACTCTCCCAAGAGCCTTATGAGGCTGACCAAAACAAGTATCTTTTTTTTTTTTTTTTTTTTTTTTGGTCGTCCCTGCCTGCCCTGTTTCCAAAGGGGAGACTGAGGCCCAAAGAAATTAAAGTCAAAATGAATCCATGAGAAAGATAGTAATAAATCCCGGGTGCACATTCCTCCTGGCCTGACAGCCTGCCCACGAGGGCAGATTTTTATATTTGTGCACACGAGGATTTAAAAAAAAGGTTAACTTTGTGAATCTGTGCTGACTCAGCAAGCGAAACAGGTGACAGAGAATTCAGGGCTTAAAATAAAGAAGTAAGGAAGGTTGAGGGTGGGCAGAAAGTGGGGTGGGATAGGCTCTGAAATCCTGAATTGTTGAGATTTCAGCTGATGGTAACCCCTGAAAGCAGAGGTGTGTGCTCTATGTGGAGCTGAAACAATGAACGGCCGTTGATGACTCACACGCCAAGATTGATAGCTCCTTTATTCTTCAGGGTTCATCGGTTTTTGAAAGATTCAAACAAAGGCAGATGGCCGTGGTGGATGGTTCTGCCGTCTCAGATCGGGTGAGGTTGTTGATAAGTCGGGTTTGGCACTGAAGAGGATAATGATAATGATAAGAGCTCACATTTATTGATCACCTAATCTGAGACAGACGTAACTCTTCATGTGTATTATATTAATCTGCCCCCAAATCTTATGGGGTTGTATTGTTATCCCCATTTTATTTTTGATAAAGTAGAGGTTTAAATATTATGACTACTGGGCCCAATATGTTTTATCCAGCTTTTCCTCTAAAGTTCCCATCCCGGGCCTCCCCTGGTGGCGCAGCAGTTGTGCGCTGGGCTGCGAGGCTGCCCGCAGCCTCTGCAGCACCAGTTTGATCCCTGGCCATCAGCGAGGGTCCCACATGGCGCGCAGACCTCTCCTGCCACCCGCTGCTCCCCTCAGCAGTGTATTTCATCGGTCTGTCTGTTCTTCTCCCCACTCCGGCTCTGGTGAATTCTCTCACCCTCTTGTGCTTCTGACTGTACCCAGTGCTTGTATAAATAAATAAATCCTTAAAACACACACACACACACACACACACTCTTTAATAAATAAATAAATAAATAAATAAATAAATAAATAAATAAATAAAGTTCCCATCCCTATTTAAATGGTTCTTCAAGGAAAGGCAGACCAATTCATACAGGCGAAAGTTCCATGATGGTCATTAAAATTTTCTATTTCTAGAAAGCAAGTGAGATATCAGGCTGAATAGTCAACACACCCTCTTTTCAACAATAACATCCTGCCTGGAGATCTTCAACCTTCTTTTGAAAATAGTCACCCTAAAGAAAATTTCAAGCATTAAGATAACTTTGATCAAGGTCTAGCATAAGCTTGTTTTCCTTTAGGGCCTTGGAAAATAAGCTTTCAACCAAATACTGCAAATGGTATTTTAGAGAGAAATTTGCAGTAGCTAGATGGTAAGCCCTTTGAGAGTAGGGACTGTGTTTTTTATATTTCCCAGGACAAAGGCTCTACCTCCTCTCACTCTGCACCTACAAGGGCTTACCATGAGGTTTTGGTACAGTTTCAAAGGCCTACCAGGCAGACACTTGGAGTGACTGGGCAGACCTTTAGATCAGGCATCAGGAAACCTTGGGCAAGTCACTTTGTTTCTATGGACCTCAGATTCTTCAACAGAAAAAATGGGAATTCTGGTATCCAATTATTCTCTGTCCCTAAGAGCCTGCTTTGAAGCTCAGAAAATGTTTGTTCCCATTGCTAACTAAAGAGGAGGGGAGCAATACCTGGTTTTTATGCCACTTCTCTGCTGCTCCATCCCATGTCTTTCACAGTGTCCCTTAACTTCCTGTTACTAAAGTGAGAGACAAAGAAAATGGACTTGTTCAGTGTCACCTTTCTTTGATAGACCTGAAACTTCATGAGGACAGAAATTCTCAGTAGCTCAGTAGCACATCTTCAATACATACAGCATATAGCAACTGTTCAATAAATATTTGTCAAGAATGGATATTCTTGAAAAATTAAATGAGTACAAGGACAAAGAGAGACAGATGTCTTTGACTGCAAAGAATTCAAAGTCTTTCTTGAAGACATTCTATTCTAGGGATCTTTAAAAAATTTGTTTTTAACTTAGAAAGTAAATGGAAATATGGATAGATGAGCTCTTGAAGGAATACCAATGGCCAATGAGAATATGAAAAACTATTTAACCTCTAGTAGTCATGGAACCACAAATTAAAACAGCAACAAAATATCATCTTCCCTCTCAAAAAATAAATAAATAAATAAATCAGACTTGCTGCTCCCATGGCATCAGTGATGGATATGTAAATTAATAAAGACCATGGAAGACAATTCAATGTTTCTCTCAAAATTCAATATGAATACCGTTTAACTATCTGTCACGGTCTGAATATTTGTGTCCCCAAAATTCATATGCAAAAACCTAATCCCCAAGGTGATGATGCTAAGAAATGGAGCAAAACCTTCATGAATGGAACTGGTGTCTTATAAAAACTCCTCTTATAAAAACACCATGCAAGTTTATAGCAAAAAGAGAGTTTTCTATGAGGGTGTAGTGTGGGTTTCACCAGACACCAAATCTGCCAGCACTATAATCTTGGACTTTCAGCCTCCAAAACTGTGAGAAATAAATATTTGTTGCTATAGGCCACCCAGCTTATGGTGTTTTTGTTATAGCAGCCCAAATAGACTAAGACACCATTAGTTATTCTAGGTATCTATGCTGTAGAAATGCCTACCCTGTATTCAGAGCTGTGTATGAAAGATGTTCTTTGCAACATTTTATTTAATAGTGAAAAATGAAAAGTAGTCTAAATGCCCAATAGGGATTAAGTACATTAGTCAGAATACATTACGTTATTCTGTGGTTAAAAAAAAAAATACAATCAGTGACTGTACAGAGCAAAGGTCAGTTCTCAGTAGGAGAGGTTTGCTCTGGATCCAGGCAACCTTTAGGGCTGCTTTCCTTCATGTGGAGATTCAGCAATCTAGGCTGTCTTGATCTGTGGCTCCTTAGCTCCACAGGAGGCCTTCTCCATTGTGCCAGGGAATAAATAGATTGCTGGAGGACTTCACAGCTCAATGAAATGCTTCAACCTGGAAATGGCACGGAGCACTTCCCTCTCAACCCACTGGCCAAAGCTGGTCATGTGGCACCCATAGCTGCATTGGATCAGGTGTTCATGTGCTGTGCTGTGTCCATGCACACAGGTGCCTTTCTCCCTGTGTCCAGAGGAGAAAAGATCTGGATATGAGTTAGCATTAAAATTCTCAACCTTAAGGAGTGGTTAAATGGGATGTCCATGTCATGGAATAGTATGAAGTCATGAAAAGGCACTAGATGAATCTACATTTAGTGAATAAAAAGACCCTCAAGTTTTAAGATTTCAGTAAGTAAATGTCTTTAACAAATTGACCTCAAAAAACATGACAAATTGATCTCATTATTGAGATCTCATTTATGTTTAAAAAAATAAGTATGTTTGTATTCATTTATATATGTATAAAGGCAGAGCTAAAATGGTCTTTCAGATTTCACTCTATATTATTCTGCATTGTGCACCACTTTTAAAAAAATGAGACTGTATTTATGTATTTTATGGATTAAGAACGTTTTCATACTTAAAAGCAAGGTAAGTAAATATATCTGCCAGCCTCTGCTCTCTTGTAGCTCTTGAAAGGCTTTGTGCAAATATTTTCCAAAAATGCAAATTTATCAATTTGAGCCAATTAGTTACCTGTAGTTTGTTGCTATAGCCTGAGGCTCTCAGGCATAGAGGGTACAAAGAAAAAAAATCATTGTTTTAGGTCTTTTCCCTGGAAACAGATTCTGACACTGAGATTTGTTGGCAAATGCTTTTGAGGGAAGTGCACTCAGTCAGGAACAACACCCTTGAGGATGACAGAAACAAGCGTAGGCAGAGAGTCTCATGCAGATCTGTCATATTGTTACAATGCAAGCTTCAGTCAACCATACTGGTAATTCTGGCCCTCCCAATTGCTCCACACTAAGGCAAGTGACCCTCCCCATCTGGAAGACATTAATGGGGCTCAAGGCTGGGGGTGTGACATTGACCAGGGACATTCCAGAGAGGGGCTGAGCTGAGACCTCTCAGCCACCCACACTTCCAACAACTGGGGCAATGAAGGACTCTCACCAAGGGCCCAACTGTCCTCCCACATCTAATGTCACCCAAATAGTTTAACTGACATCATAGCAAGAACTTGATATGGGAAGCATGAATCTGGATCTTACCTAGCACAGTGCCCAACACATAGTGGGCATTCAGTGAATATTTGTAGTGTGAACAAATGAATGACTGAAAGCCATGGTCCAGGTTCATAGAATACTGAGGAGCCAGGGTGGTTCAGGATTCAGAATCCTTAAGGCTAAATCACTGAAAAATGCAGAAACGAATCAGGTTGCTTCTGGGCCTCAGAATCTCTGGGCCTAGTGGTTCCCATTAATCTCCACAATGAAAGCAGTATCTGGAGCTTCAGGGAGGCTGAGACCCAGGTTGTGGATCATTCCAGGTTTCTAGCTTCATCCTTCCAGCTGCCCCATCTGGTCATTTCTCTATTCTCTGCCCCTCAGGAGTTTCTTCTGAAGGCATCCAGAGGAAGAGGGACGAAGTAAAGCTCTAAACAGAAGCCTGGCTGCTAGAAGGTCGCTTTGGAGAAAATATTACAGCTCTTGAGGTTCAAATTCCCCTTCAAATACAAACTCCAATTGACTCATAAGACACCAGCTGATTATTGGTTATAATGGACTGAAGCTCCTGGAATTTTCTATAGCAATGTTTCTCAAACTTCAGTGTGCATAGATATACCTGGGTATTGGGGCGCAGGGGGCAAGGGGTTAAGATGGTGGCGCAAGGGGTTAAGATGCAGCACTATCAAGCTATCCACTTCCACTGCAGCATGAGTTCAGTCCCTGGCCAGGGAGCTAACCCACATGGCACAGCAAACCTCTCCTGTCTCACCAGCTGCTCCCCTCAGCCATGTATTTCTGTCATTCTGCCTGTTCCCCACTCTGTCTCTGGTGAATCCTCTCACTGTCCCTCCCCATATCTCTGGCCTCTACTCCAGCTCTTGTATGTGTAAATAAATAAATCTTAAAAAAAAAAATACCTGGGTATCTTGCTAAATAAAATGCATATTTTATACAGAAAGCCTGGAAGAAAATCCAGGACTCTGTGGTTCTAAAAATATCCCAATTGATGCTGATGCTTCTGGTCCATGGACCACACTTTAAATAGCTGAGACTTTATGGAAATGTGTAGTGATTTTGACTCAATTTTATATTTTAATCACTATTATATTGTTAGGAGAGTGGATGCTCGTGGGTCCAGGTGTGTACACCAGCCAAAGAATAATAGCCACCACACCAGACGTGAAAGCAAGCAAGTGTGGATCTTTTGACACAGAGGAGAGAATTCCTGACAGCAAGAGGGGTCCAAGGGAGGGTGCCTGTTTACTCCAGCCCTGTCTGTGACTATATACTGTCAGACTTCTGCTGCCCGATATGCCAAACTATTGATTAGGCACTAGGTGGTTGGGAAGTTTCATGGTGGTTGTTTTTCTGTGTCCTCATTATCCTGTAAATGGATCTTGCGGGCTCAGCAACATTTCAGTAAAACACTTCTGTTTTTCTGGAAGCTGTTTTGTTCCTTCTGATCCTATAGATGACTGGATCAAGAAGATGTGGTACATATATACCAATGAATATTACTCAGCATTCAAAAAAGATAAACACATGCAATTTGCAGCAACATGGATGGCGCTGGAAGGGATCATGCTCAGCGAAATAAGCCAAAAAGAAAAAGAAAAATACCAGATGGTCTCACTCATAGCAGGAATCTAGAGAACTTAAATAAGGGACCAGGAAAATGAATAACTATAAGAAAGTGAAAATCAAAATCAACAAAAAACTATGAACCAGAGACACTTTCTGGGGGTGGGGGCCGGGAGGGGAGGGATTGGGTTCAGAATGGGGCATTTGCAATTGTATGGGGGAATATAAAAATAAAATTTATTATTTAAAAAAAATAAATAAAAAAATAAAATCACTGTCCCGTGTCTCAGCCTTTTCCGTTCCCCAAGTCCTCCTGGTCTCAGTTCCTCTCAATATGACCACTTAGTCTGCGGGGCACTGTTTATAAGTACTTTAAGCATTTTTTCCATCTAATTTTCAGAGTCCTCAAAGCTGCTATTATTGGGGGGAAAAAGGCCCCATTTTATAGCAAGGAAAACTGAGGCCTGAGAGACTAAGTGATTAGTTATTACATGGGGAAGGCGGCATTCCAACCCCTCCATCCAAGCCTGGGTCCTGAGTTCTTAATCACAGAAAACTATAGCTTTGATCGGTCTTTTCCTGTGATCATACTTTCTGCAAGGACTCTCTACCTTGATCCTAGCTAGCAGCTTAAGGAAAGCACTGGAGTCTTGAACAGAGGCACGGACACTGCATCGCATCCAGAGTGGGAGAGGATGCAGGCTCACTGAGAGGCTAACCTGGGCCTATCCACTGCATGTGCTTTGCTGCTCCCTCTCCTGCTTTGAGCAGCGTCTTGGAGCGGAGGGCAGGGGCCCGCGCGAGCCACCCGCGGGCTCCTGACTGGTGAGCCCACTCAGCAAGGGCGCGGCGCAGCGCGGGGGGGGGGGGGGTGAAGGGGGGGGGCCTGGGGCCATGGCCTCCACCGTGTCCACGTCCCGGGGCTCAGCTGAGTGCTCATTTCACACATGGCCTCTGCGTCCGTCTTCCCGGAGCTCAGCTGAAATATTGCTTTGCTCAGCCTTGAAATCCAACCTAAATTCACCCCTTGGGCCAGCAGACTCTTCCTCGCCAGATGCTCTTCCCCTACCAGAATTCTGGTAATGGAAGGTGACAGGCTGAGCTGCAGGGACCCTGGGCGAGAGGCTGCTACGTGACTGCCAGCTGAGCATGCTGCTCCCGGAAAGGCCTGGACCATGAGCTGTGGCACTGGGGTCCAGCAATTCTTGAGGGGGACAGTCAGACACAGGACAGAAGCCCACAAATGCAATCTGGAGGGACTGGAGATTTTACTGATTTTTCAGTCTACAATAATTCACTTCTTCAAATTTTGTGGGTTCCCTTGCAGTGGGTAATTCAACTCCCCAGCCTCTTTCCCAGAGTCCATTGTGGCAAATACAGACAAAGAAGGGGAATTTTCTTTGGGTTGAAAACAATTCGAAGTGTCCAAAAAATCCTCCTTAGGCAAAATGATTTTACACTCAGTCCACAGCCCATGTAGCACCTCTGTGAGAATTAGAAAATCCTCTGGAGGAGGGCAGCAAGTGGGGGAGAGACAGGCAAATGGAGGAAGTACACAGACACAGGGGCTTGGTGGGCAGAGCACGCCTGGTTTTCAACGCTCATTTGCCCCATTTAGTTGGTGCTTTTTATACAGTAAACACCAGGACAACTTTGTTAGGTAACCAGCTCTCTTTTCCTCCTTCCTTCTTTTCTTTACCGATTGCTTATTGAATACCTATGTCTCCCTCCCGCTCCCTGGGCCTTCCTTCTACTCTCCCCACTGATAAGATAAAGAAAATCTAAAGTTAAATTTAGATTTAGATTTTGCTGTCCAATAGGTGAGGCAGGCATGTAAACAGAGAAATCCTTAGGACTGTGATGTTTAAGACTGATCAATTGATCTAAAGTCAGGGAATCAGACTGATTCACACCAGGAATAAGAGCCTAGGAACTTACCTGTGACTTACCACTACACAGTCATAGAATGTCTAAGAAGTGTAACTGGAAAATATTTACTATCTAGAATTCTGACTTCTTTCTAAGAGACATACAGTATTAGTAGAAAAGAGGTCTTTGCCCTGTGAGCACTTGGATGAGTTTGCAAGAGTATGTCTGAGAGATGGCTGATTCCTCTGCTGTGGAGAGAGGGAACTTCGAAACAGGTTGGGGACACTGGGGAGCAGGCAGGGAGACAGAATGACAGAACTCTCGATGGAAGAACAGCAGAGAAAAATCCCCATGGACGATGAAACTTTAAGTTATATATGCTGCTACTGCTGCTGCTGCTATGTGTGTGTGTGTGGGGGGGGGTATTATATTTCTTCCACAATACCTCCTCCCCATCTCGGCTTCCCCCAAATCATTACAGCCCACTCATAATCCTGGACTGCCTGGGGTAATGGGAGGAGTCCAAGGAAGTATCTAGGTCCTTTCAAGTAGTCATGAGTCAAAACCATAGGCCCTAGAGGCAAAGCAGACCATGAGAATACTAATCTATGAGTGCTCACACAAAATTACTGGGAAAGTCTTAATTTTCTTAGGCCATGGATTTGGGCATTCAAGGCAATTTCAGGCCGCTCTTAAGAAGAAGGGACACCTGAAATAATATCTATGTTGGAGCAATCCTGCCTTGAAGTTGGCATGTTTTTAATTCAGGGTCATGTCCTGATGGATACAGCAGAAAGGCAGGTAAAGGAGTAAAGCAGGCTGGATATGAGCCGCAGGGAGTAGTGAGGACTGTGGCAAGTAGCAAGCACAGGCACCTTCAGAAGTGAACAAATGCTACTTAGCTCCAGCTGTGTTGCCTTGCAAGAATGCAAAATAATATTGTCAGATGGTCCACATTTTAAGAGAGAGCCAAAAATGTAAATGTTTGAGAAAATCCTCCCTTTTTAAATAAAGTTCACTCATTCAGAAAATATTCAAAGTATGTTTCATGCTGTCTATGGTTTCTAATTTAGAAGATAGAGAAGTTCGAAGACATGAAACATTTTCAAAGCAAGTGATGGAAATGAACAACATTAGTAAATGAGTTATGTTAGGCAACATTTTGACCCATAGGTCTGAAGTTCAGGACTCAAGACTCTGCTGTGTTGCTAATTGTTTGTGGTGTCCCAGTGAAATAATTTACAATCTCCAGGCCTTAGTTTCTTAATACTTAAAATAAAGGCATTAAATCTGACACTATTTTAGAGTTGGGGTTCCCATTATTGAGGGTGCAGAAAGAAAGCTTAAGAAGTGGAAAAATAAGCCCTGGGTGTGCTTCAAAAAAATATTGAATTCATTGGCATTTGTTGTATGTCAGCAAGGTGCATTGCATTGAATATGGAAATCTCACTATTCTCAAAAAGTAAACATAAACTCAGAAAGCACCTTAATTGTTTTTTCCTGCCTGAGAACAATGCTTTCATAAAAGTGGGAGAGCGGCAGGGAGCTGCCTTACTGACACTATCAGCAGGTAGGTTCCAGAGTCTGTCAGCAGTGATAAGAGCACTGACATATTTCCTATTCACACTGACACAGCTTCTGACATGGGGTCCTAACTGATGTTTGCTCAATAATACCAAGATATGTCACAGAATCTGTGGGGGTGTCCCGTATCTTTTGTCAGCTTAGAGTAAAACCCCTGGGAAAATGTTGCAGACTGTTGCAGATGTTTTGAGATTAAACCATGTTCCCTGAAAATGTAGGAGGCATGGTCCATGGGTCTGCCTGTTGGCAAACTGCCTTTCGCTGCTTTAAGACCCTCTCCGAGCACCCCCGGCGCCCATCCTCCAGGCCACTCAGGATAAGCAGGTTGCCTCTAGTCCTTTGCACTTTTTCTGGAAGTTCAGGACAGTCTCACACTCTTCAAAGATTTGGGGGTGCTAGCCAGGTCTAAGTGTCCCAAAATGATGGGATAGGGGAAAGGTGAGTGGTGGGGAGAATGCAAAGCAGCAGCAAAGAATGTGGGGGCAAGAGAAGACACAAACAGAGCGCTGAGATTGAGTAATTTTAGGAGGCAGTACTGTTTATGGAACATTTCATTCTTGATAGCTACTGTCACATTCTAGTCATTAGACTGCATTTACTCATGGGTTGTAGAAATTACTTCCCATGGGAAACGAAAGTAATTCCTTTTCAAAGGATGCTTTGTTTTCTAGGAGAAGAGAGTGGAGCATGTGATGGTGTAGCCAGCTATAGCCTGTGTTCCCTGCTAAGTCAGTCCGATTTCAGTTCACTGCTTAGTGCGACGTGAAGTCATCAAGAAATAATAATGATGATGATGATAAAACTAGCTACCACTTGCTAAGCACCTCCTGTATGCCAGGCCCAGAGCGGAAACTTTACTTATATAATTCAATTAATCCCTAAAGATACCCAGGGCACGCTCTCATTAACCCCATTTTTCAGATGAGGAAATCTTAAAGAAGCTAAATATGGCCTCCCTGGCGACACAAGGGGTTAAGATGCAACCTATGAAGCTGTCTGCAGCCACTGCAGCATGAGTTCGATCCCTGGCCAGGGAGCTACCCACATGGGGCAGCAGACCTCTCCTGATTTGCCCGCTGCTCCCCTCAGCAGTGTGTTTCAGTAGATTTGCCTGTTCTGTTCCCCACTCTGTCTCTGGTGAATCCTCTCACCCCCCACACCTCTGGCCTATACCCCAGTTATTGTATGCATAAATAAATAAATCTTTTTTTTAAAAAAGAAGCTAAATATATTGGCTCAAGATATCAGTGAGAGACTCAATTCTGATCTGTCTGACTCTGAAGTCCACTCTTGTAAATTCCAACTTTTGAATATACTACATTTGGCTAGAAGGCCTGTGTCATTCCTGAAATAAAAGCTCTCCCAGCAAATACTGTAGGAACAAGAAATGAATGAAACAAATAGGAGGGCACAAAGCAGACCATGGTATTTCTAAGACTGGAGTAATCCATATGGATTTCAGTTTTAATCTATTACATCCATTAGCAGGCACCTTCTTCCCTTCTGCCCTCCAGGTATCAGCATCCAGAGCTTAAAACTTCTGCAAATTAAAGTGAGGCCTCACTGTTGTCCAAGGAAACAGGAGCTGCGGTTCCTGTCCTGGCCAGTCAAAATCCTATTCTTGCTTGTTAGCATTTATATAAGACCTCTCGCTGTAGCACCAAAATAGCGCACCTCACTGCCCTGCATATTCTCATTTTGATTAGTTACAGTGAAGCTGTAATAGCTGGCTCCATCTCTTCCCTTCACACCTCATAGAATGCCAGGAACTCCCTGGGCCCTTCTTATGGGCTAGCATCAAGCCTGAATCAATCCCACCTGAGTGATAATGATTAATTAAGTCCTTCCGTCCTTCGTAACCCATGTTCCAGTTTTCAAAGATTATCTTGTTTGCCGTGACATAATTAGTCAATCGCAGCCCATTGAAAAATCAAGTGCTCCCTGCCCGTAGCACAGGGGCTTCTCTCTCTTCTCTTGAGAGTAGGGTTGCGTGGGTCGGACTCTGGAAGGGTTTGAGTTTGAGTTGTGCTGCCAGAAGGGAGAGAGAGGGGAGCCCCCACACCCCAAATCCTACAGCATCAGAAAAGAGTCTGTTAACAGAAGGCAAGAGGCTCTGAGCCACTGGTGAGGTGTATTCTTTGGGGGGGCAAGCAGCCTGCTTTGTGGAGGGCACAGAGCAGCAGCATCCTGGCCTCCAGGTCTACCTCTCCCCTCCTGACACTGGGCCCATCTCTTCTTGCCAATAACTCTGAGCGACATGTTTGTCATTCTCTCCCTGGCTCAGCACATGGAGTCCTCCCAGATCATGGTTTCCAACCTAGTTCCTAAATTGGATGTGTTTTCTTTCTCCCCTAAGAGAAACTTTTTCTTATTTACAACCACCCATAGAGTGTGGCACATTGTTTAGCCAAGCTTATTAATGAACCTTTGGAGTCTGCAAGGGAAGCCAGAGCAGAGTTTGGAAGTAAGGGCTGGAGGAGCTGAGTTCCTCTGCAAAATGATTCGTGGGCAACTTTTCTATGCAAGCATTGAGAAAAGGGAGGGGGCATAAGATAGGAGACAGAAACCCGAGGCGGTGGTAATGGCCAAAGTGCTTCACAGAAATAAAAGTCCAGTATTTAACCTTTAGCTGTTTGCAGTGCTGTAATGTGAACTTTGGTTTCCCCAAAGTTAGCATAATCTGAATTATTAACATATGTAGAAAGTCAACTGTTTTGCATAAAAATTAAGAAAAAAGGAAGTGTTTGATGATTGGGAGCAAAGGAGAACAACCCTAGGAGGGACGTATAAGGGAGATACAATCTAAATGGAGCAGTTTCCCGGAAGCCACTGCAAATGCAAGTTCGATCCCCCGGCCAGGGAGCTACCCACATGGCACAGCAGACCTCTCCTGATCCGCCCATTGCTCCCCTCAGCAGCATATTTCAGTAGATTTGTCTGTTCGTTCCCCACTCTGTCTCTGGTGAATCCTCTCACCCCCCCCACACCTCTGGCCTGTACCCCAGTTCTTGTGTGCATAAATAAATCTTTTTAAAAATAAAAAGAACATAATCTGAGAGGCATTGTAGAACCCTCTGGGCATGGGATGGGGCAGGGGTATGAAAAAGCAAGCCAATACAGTGTGTGGGGGAAACTCATCACAGATCCACAAGGAAGGTGGGGAAAATACTAGTACCTCCTCATTTGTCAGATGAGAAAACCAAGATCCAAACCCATTACAGTGCTTGCCCAGTGCTGTGTACCTAGCAAGTAGGAAAGTATGTCCAGATCAGAATGCAGAAACATGCTCTATTCCTAGCTGAAATAAATGTTTCTGATCTTGATCTGCCAACTAAAAGGCAACTAGAAAAAAAATAATCAAAAGTAAATAAGCACCTTCTACATACTTTGCTATCACTCATTACATCACCAGGCTTCTCATTGTTTCACCAACAATGAGATTAGAACAGAAGTGAAGGAAGGTTCATTTCACTGTCAGGGACAATGGCAGAGCAGAGTAACTAGGTATGGTATCACAGCAGCAAACTCTGGTTGGGTGGGCAAAGGGTGGGGAATTTAATGAAGCAAGCAGGTAATCTTCTTCAACCAAATCTGAACCAGGAATTCTCACAATCCTGTGTGTGCACCTGTTGAAGAGATGGGAGTTTCTCCATGCCCCCATATTTTATTTCCTCTGCAGAAAGCCCACTAGGATTTGTCCAGTTAGCACAATATTCCATCTGACAACCTGCCAAGGGAATGAAACCTTTTGCCTTGTGACCTTCTCCTCCATTGACTGTTTCTTCCACTCCAGGAACCCGTGATTTTGGCTGTTTGCTTAATCTTTCACCACCATTGCTTGTCTCCTAGGCTGAGTTCTTTGTGGTCACTTGCTTACTGGTAATTGCTGGTTGATTCACTGATGTTTTCCCCGTGGAAGTTGTGATTCTCACATGATTCTGAACAAGAGTCAGGCTGAAACTATGTATGTCATTTGCAGGTGGTCTTGACATTTCTTCCAGCTGCCTGCACTGGTAAGTTAGCATGGTGCTGTCTTGTGCCAGCTTCTGTCCCTGGAATTGTCCCTGCTGGCTGCTGCTGTTCCTGAGGCTGTCACTTAATGACTTAATTCCCTGAGGTTGTCCTTGACTGCTTCTGTCCCTGGGGCTGCTCCCAGAACTCTGTGGAAAAGAGGTCAAGCCATAGGATTATAGGATAGAGAAGCAACCTCCTCTGAGTCAGGTCAGGACACAGAGGGCAAGCAATCATACATCTCTGTCCAGGATGCTTCCATTTAAGTCTGTTGCCCCAGTGTAGTTATTAGTAGCATCTCCTTTCTAATCTCAAAATATCCTGGTGTCGATAATAAATTATATATGATCACCCAACTTTAGTGATCGTCTAAAGTATCTTTTGAGCTTTTGCTTAGCTTTGAAGACTGTTTCTTCAAAGTGATCCACATTCCCAAAGCTTTATGTGTAAAGCAAAAAAGGGAAGTTGTTTTGGCTGAGGGGAGTAGAGGATGCTGAACCCCAGCCTCTCCCCACACACAGGTCATTCTCTTCACACTGTGTCAGTCACCTGCTGTTGCAGCCTTTTCCCTAGTCAATGGGAGAGTTAGAGCTCAGTGAATTACCAGTGACATTAGTGGGCATCCTGGGATCCCCAAATTTGCATGCTTTAAAGGGGTTCTGCCACCTGCCACATAAAGACAAAACATACTTTTGGTGTGTAAGAACTATGATAGATAAGTGTGCATAGAGAGGAAAGAAGAGAAAGGATATAGTTTCCCAGTGAAACACGCAAAGTTGCCCATCACCCCATAGCTAACTGCAAGCAGGTTTGGCCCAAAATAGAGGTCCCAAAGCTTGCCACAAGTCCGAGGTATCTTCTGGTAGGGAGCTATATGAAAATGGGCAAAAGGCCAGGCAAGTCTGGAATGAAAGGTAAAATTAAAGTCCGAATCAAGGTAACAGCACTCCTCACAGGTATCTCACCCACATCTCTTCCAAATGACTCTACATGTCTCGACAATATGTGTCCCCTTCCATATCTCACAAGTCCCTGGTGCAAGTCTAAAGCCAAGAAGCAAGTGGGACTCATTCTTCACAT
The DNA here is from genome assembly GCF_014898055.3 of Talpa occidentalis. Classification (NCBI taxonomy): domain Eukaryota; kingdom Metazoa; phylum Chordata; class Mammalia; order Eulipotyphla; family Talpidae; genus Talpa; species Talpa occidentalis. The sequence goes on from NW_023604972.1 coordinate 30,120,128, forward strand.
GTGTGCTTCCCATGCCTCCCCTAGAATCTTCTCTAGCTGCCCTACCCCGCTCAGCTCCTGCCCTCATTAGGCAGGGAACATGGCACCTCTCCGCTATATGGAGATTGCACTGTGACAGTGATACCCACTACTTTTAACTTTACAGATCAGGGAGTTGAGGCCCATGAGGGGTAAAGGAAGTATAAGCTAGAAATCCATAGTGACATCTCCACCATGTCAGCTCTTCTATCAATTTGCCAAATAGTCTTAAAACTAAGTGTATAACTCAACTTTGTGCTAGCTTTTCAGTGTGTGTGTGTGTGTGTGTGTGTGTGTGTGTGTGTAATTTCACAGACTAGCTTCTTTGAAATTCATGTGAAAAATCCATCATAGAGAAGTTGGTTCCTAGTTAAAAATTATACCGTTCACTCTTGAGAAATCTACAGAGCACAATAAGGGAATTGCTTTGTGTTGAAGTAATGTGGTGTGAATTGTGTATGTATTATGAAAATAAACACTGCTTGGGGATAAATACCCTTTCTGGAGACTGCATCCTTGAAAATATTTGGATGGTCTTCATTACTCTCAACAAACAACCCTCGAAAAGTCAAACAGGGAGCTTGTATAAAACAAGCCCTTGTTCCTCACAGGCCTCCGGAGCACTGAGCTCTCCCTTTGTCTCAGCTTTTCATTTTGAACAACAGTGGACAAATGTAAACTAAAACAATGCCCTATCTTGGAAACACACAGCTTCTGCAAACCTTTCCTCATTTAAATAGTGTCCACCTTCTCACCTGCTTTCACCTGGGACCCAGCCAGGCAGTTTCGACTTGAACCCTGTGCAGGAAAAGCAGATACTAAATGCAAATCAGAACGCGATGCAACCATTTCATGGCCTAGGGCAGAGTCCTGTGGAAGACAGCCTGCTCACTGCTCACAGCAGCTTCCTGGTGGCAGACAGGGTTTGTTTGCTTTTTTACCTTGTTTTGGTTTGATCCAGGCACTGTTGCTCAGAGGAACAAGAGCCTGTAACTCCAGGCCACACAAACCAATTTGTCCATAATCAGAAAGCAATCATTTCCCTCTCCTTGTGTAGGGGAACAGCCTGACGGGGTGGGGCTGAGGGCTGGCTTGCCCTTGCCCTCCTCACCTGCTGACTCAGAGTATTTGCATAGCTGGAATTCTGAGGAAACACCCAAGGCCACCAGCATAAAAGTTCTGGGTAATCTACGCAAAGTATGTTTCTCCTGCTCCTGAAACAGAGAGAACCCACGGCTGGCATTAGAAATAATATTGTAAAAATAAAATTGGGTATTAATCAAGCCTTTCCTTTGGGTTTGTTCTTCTAATTCAAGTCTAACAGGCCCTCTAAAGTTATCGTATCTGATTATCTCAGTGCAGCGATGAGGTATCAGGGCTTGAAACCGTCACTTATCAAGGAAGTGACAAAATGAGGATTCGAACCCAAGTGAGCCTTCACATCCTGCCCTTTATCTCTCTTTAATAACCAAACCTGGGGAACACCTACACTGAGGCTGAGACTTCCCAAACTTCACTGTCAGGGGCTCATGTCATTTTGCACCTTCTTATTCAGGAGATCTGGAATGTGTCAGAGACCCTCTGTTTCTAAGAAGCTTCCAAGTGATGCCAGTGGTGAAAGGCACTAGGGCTACGGTCTGAAAGCTTTATCTCTCAAGGGCCAGATAAGCTGTTCCCTGACGTAGAGCACTATGGGTAGAACAGTTACCATGCTAATGGCCCTGGTGGGTCTATTCCCAGCAGGAAGCAGGAGCTGCAGCCTGGTTCTGCAGTTAGGTATGGTGTTCAGGACAGCGGTCAGTTTTGGTCAGAGACGAGGGAAGCAGACCTATACCACAAGGATCCCCTGGGATGGGTGAGGGGTCTGGACTCCTCAGTCTCTGAGAGAGGGCTGGAGGAATGAGGGACCTGGGATTGGGGGACAGAGAAGCACAGGAATTGCCACACAAACTATAGAGCTCCTGGCTTTTTGTGAAGCCGGGGCGAAAGGTTATCAAGGGCTTCAGCAATGAATTCCGGGAGGTCGAACCCTGAGACCCCCTTCAACTCTCAGGGTCTAAGATCCTGTGATCCTAACGTGCGACAGGCTAATCTGATGCTGTCATGAGATTATCTGCACCCACATGATCCGGTTCTCCTGGGGTTTATCAGCAACCACATCTCAGAGCAGCTGTGACTGGCCCTTTATCTCTCAGCCCAGTCAGGGAACGAACAAGAGGTTGACAGCAGCTCCACATGGGCAGATCTCTCTGCTCTGGGGAGAAAGGGAAATTGCCCCCAGCCCTAGGCTCACCAGTAATAGGTCAGGTCCTCTGATCAAGGGCCTTCTCTAGCACCTCGGAAAACTGGCTGTTTTCATATCTTTCTCATAACTGAGAATGAGATAAAGTCATCTTCCAGGAATTCATTCTATAAAAATAATTATGATAATGAATAAGATTTTTTTCCCTCTTTGATGTAAAGGGTCCATTAATTCATATGTCTCCGTGCCTGAGCTGTCCTTCAAGGCTTCTCTCTGGTTTTGTTCTATTTTATCCCGGTTCTGCTCTTCCATGCCCCTTCCTTTGACAAGGCAAACACGCTGGTGTATCTAGAGAGCATCTCTTTGTTTTCATTGTCCCTTGGAAAGTGCCTATTGTCATAGAATCATACATATTTTAATTTACTTAACCTCTCTTGTATCTATAACGTATGCTATTCTTTGCTTCTTCATCCATCACTATGTTTTTAAGATCCAGCCAGTAGGTATGTGTATCGATTTCTGTTTCTTCTAATTGCTTTATAAACTCCACCTGCAATACAAATTTTGCCTTTTCATTCTCCAGTAATACTCAGCCAACATATTTCTGACTTGTTGTCCACACATACAAGTTTGTGATGAAAATATCATACATGTCCCTTTATGGGGATGCGTTAGAAATTCCCTGTGCTGTCTATCCCAGAGTGAAATTGCTAGGCTATAGGGTATGTACAATTTATATTATCTCACCAGATGACATGAAAGAAAAACCACAACAATCCATGCAGCCACCAGTAGTAGACCAGGGCTCTTAACCTGGCATCTTTCCAACACTTAGCATAACTACCTTTTAATTTTTCTAGTAGAGTCATTGTAAAGAAATATTCCATTGTTTTTTAGTTTGTGCTTCTTTATTTACTTATGAGTTTGAGAATTTCTGCAAGTGCTCATTAACCAGTAGTTTTCTTTTCTTTCTTTTTTTGTTAACTGCTTGTTTTTATCCTTTGTCTATTTTCCCAATGCTGTTATAGATGTTCCTAAAACAAACCTAGAAGATCTGTATTATAAAAGTAATAAAGGTTCAGAGAGGTTAAAACTTGCCCACAGTAACACAGCTTTTAAATGAGAAATCTCCAATGAAAGGAAGAAAGCAAAGAAGGTAGCAAGTGGATTGCGGGAATATGTTGGAGTTTGTCTTGAGTGGAGTCATTGACTCAGAATGAAGGGAAGGCCGAGAGCAATGACACATTCCTCTTCTCATAACCAGAAAAGACCTCCAGTGACATTCCTAAACCGTGGGAGTCACTGTTGTCACCTAGGCTATGGAAGGAGAGTTATTCCCCATCTCTTTCCTGCTAACAGAACTATGGTTTTGTTCAAGTGACAATGTATATACCCTCATGGGTAATCACCACTGATCTAAACTAGTCATGACAATTGCCTTCCTCTTTACCAGTGATTGATTTAGTTCTGGGCATCTGACCACATGTAAAATGAAAAAGAGGATGAAGCCTTCTGGGAAAGTGTTTCTCCCTGATAAGAAAGAGATCTATGAAGAGAAATTTCCTTTCCTACAACCAACCCTCTTCCTTCCTGCTTTAGCTGATACAATATAAAGATGTGCTACTTTGCACTTAGGCAGCCATCTTGTGATCACGAGGAGAAATGTAGCCTAACACACTGAAGATGACAGAGTTAAAGATGAAGAGAGACTGGATCCTTAATGATCTTGGTTAACCACCGAACAGCTCTGATGTCTACCTCTAGACTTCTTGAAATGTGAGATAATTAAGTATCTCCATAATTTTTCCTGCCATTGGTCAAATATCCTGTTACCCGTAGTAGCCAAAAGTACCATATTGATATAAGAGGCCTTCACTTAACTATCCTTCTGATAAGAAGCTAAGCATTTCCACACACATTCCTTTATCTCAGTTTTGGGCTAAGATTACTCTTTCATTTACTTTTCTCACTATCTTTGTGTCCATAATTGACTCAGTCTAACTCTACAATTCAGAAAAGAATGTTCATTATTCCACAATGAGCTGTTAGTTACTCTTCTACATTTTTTTTATCTTTATGACGTGCAGCTCACCCCCTCATGGACATCTGCTGAAACATTAGGACTTAGCTGTGGTTGACAGCATAGTGACCTCCCAGAGATGCCCATCCTGACCCCTAGGCCTTGTATGTTAACTTATATGATAAAAGAAGCTTTGCAGATGTCATTAAGTTTAAAGACACTGATGTGGGAATTGGAAGGGTGATGAGGGCTACTCAGTGGGGCTAATCAAATCATGTGAGCCCCTTAAAAGCAAAAAAACTTTCCATGCTGTGCTCAGTGAGAGAAATGACAATAGAAGAAGGCCATAGATATAGGATACTATTGGCTTTGAAGATAGACTGTGGAATCTTCTAAAACCTAGATAAAGTGAAAAAAAAAAAAATCAGATTCTCCCCTACAGCCTCCAGGAAAGAACACAGTTTTGTCAGCTTCTTGATTTTGACACACTGAAACCTATGTCAAATTTCTGACATAAGAAGTATAAAATAAAGTTGCATTAAGACACTAAGTTTATGGTAATTTTGCCACAGCTGCCATAGAAAATTAATACATTTGATCATGAATGATTCTTGCAGTCCATTTTCTCCATTTTAGCATTTGCCTCTTTATCCTATGTATTAAATGAGAATCTTGGTGGTGGATTTAGAAAGATTTGTATGAAATTACTGACTCTATTTCCAAGTGAACTTGGGCAAGTCACTTGTGAGTTCCTCGTATATTTTGAATATTAATCCTTATCAGATAGATTGTTTACAAATATTTTCTCCCAGTCCATACATTGCACTTTCATTTTGTTGATTTTTTTTTTTTTGCAGAGTGGATTTTTAGCTTAATATTGTCCTACTTGTTGATTATTATTATTATTATTTTTTGCTTTTGTTGCTTCTGTGTTAGTGTCATATCCAAAAAATCCTTGCCAAGACCAGTATCAAGACATTGTACCTTGCATTTTCTTCTATGAGTTTTATGGCTTTAGGTTTTGAATTCAACAATTACAACAATGCCAACAACAACAACAACAACAACAAAACAGAATTTTTCAAGAAATTCAGCAGAGACAGGAATCATAAAAGAAACATTGAAGTTGAAGAACAATGAGTGAGTGGAGAGTTCAATAGAATGCTTCAATAGCCAAGTGGACAAGCAGAAGAAAGAATTGGTGAACTTGAAACCAGAATAATTAGAAAGTATCCAGAGGAGGAAAAAAAGAAAAGGAACAAAACATCTAGAAGACTTATGGAGCACAATGAAAAGAAACAATCTATACATTATTACATATGAAAAGAGGGAGGGGGAGCAGGAAGCTTATTTAAAGAAATGATGTGTGAAAACTTCCTCTGACTGGGTAGAAATCCAAGTTCATAAAGTCCCTGCTGTTCTTCCTTGTTCCAAGTTGTCTCTGTAACATCTCAGCTTAGCTGGCCTCTGCATGGGGTGAAGTTAAAGTGAATCTTTTGTGCAGTGTCCCAAAAGGCTGCAAGCCTAGTTGCTCACACCCTCTCCCTGTCTCAGTGTAGGGTTCTCTTTCTAGATGGAAAGTTTATTCTTGGCAGTGAGCAGACAAGGCCCGAGATGATACAGACAAAAAAATGAAGCTATTTTTCCTTCCCTTTTTGTGCAGTAATTCTCAGAATTTTTGCCCTGCTACGTTGCTGAAATTTCTTAAGTAGACTCATGTCCTCTCCCAGAGCTATTTTTGTTCTGCATTACTGTCTAGTTGTTGATCTTTATCAGGGGCAAAGGCTGGGGTCTCATACTTTACCATTTGGGTCAGGAATGCCTTTAAAGTGGTTTTGCCTCACGTACAGTTTGAAGTTGAGAGGTTATTTGATATAGTAGGAAAGATTACAGACTCCAAAACAGACTTACTAGGTGTGAATGCAGAGAGCTATGTCACCTTGGATATGTGATTTAGCATCTTCATTTGGCTTCCCCCAGAAGCAGACCCTGAAATAACCATTTGAGTACATGTAGTTTATTTGGAGATGATTCTAGGAAACACGTAAGAGAGTGGGAATGTGAGACAGGGAAAGAGGCCAATAGGTGTATGTTATTAGGCAAGTTACTACTATGGACAGCATGTGTGGGAAAGCTGGGGACACGGAGAACACCCTGAAGTATCACAATCAAGGGAAGGGAGCCAGGAGAGTTACACGCCAACTCCCATCAGTTCTTGCTTGAGGTCTGTTTCCCGGGAACAGTAATTCCCCAGCACTCCTGACCTGCTACATGTGGGCAGAGAAAGCTCTTGGCAGAGCCACATGGGCACTGGGCACTTGGCTGATGTGTTGGAAACGAAAGGATCACTGGTGGGGGGCCCAATTCCTACATTTATTTTCTCATTTTGAAAATGGGGCAATGATAGTATCTACCTCATAGGGTAATTGGGAGGTTTATGTAAGTTAACAAAGCAAAGTGCTCACATCAGAATAAATACCATTTAAGGATGAGTTATCATTTGATGCTCTTTGACTTTCTGTAACATAAAAGCTTTCTACCACATCCCTCAAAAAATGTTTCATGGAATTGTTTAAACATTTAATTGTTTAAAGGATTATTTTGGGAGAGGGGGGCTTAGTGAAATAAAATAAACAAACTAACATTCTTCCTTGGTCCAGGCCATACCAAGGTCATCCACATGGAAGCAGGAGACCCAGGAAGTGGGTGCCATAGCTGTTAGCCCCCAGCTGGTAATCTGGAGAACTGTGGGTTTCTAAGGGACATGGATTTGGGAACCTGAACCCAGTTCCATATCTCAAAGGTCATTGGCTACAGCTGCATCAGGGGCATGTACTAGATTACAAGTTTTCTGCAAGCAAGACTTCTGCTGGGTTCTCCCTGCTTCTTTCCTGGCACTGGGTGAACAGCCAATAATTGAATGTCAAATAGTGAACATGGAAAAAACTCAGAAAGCCAGAAAGTGCTTGTTGTCTTCTAAAATCTTGGTTGACTGATACCATTCCCATCTGTAGCTCCTGCTTGTCTCCCCTGCACTCAGCCTCCAGGACCCAGGAGGTAACCTGTGCCTGAACCCAGGCTGATGCTGTCAACATCAGCGAGCTCTCCACCGCAATAGCATCATTTGGAATAAAAAGGGCATGCTTTAAGTATTTACACCAACATGTACCTTTTAAATGGGGCCTCACTTCTTCCTGAAGGGAATCCAAAAGGTCTGTTGGAACTGAAAACATTTTATATTTATGTATCGTTAGTTATTGAGGGAACACAAAGTGCTTGGCAAATATGATCTCATTAGTCTCACTACAGCCCTGAGGGAAGAAGTTGGCAAGAATTCTTATCCTCCCTGGGCAGGTAAGAGCATAGAGGTTCAGGAGGCCAGATAACACATGACAGAGGGAGTCAGGATAGTGGTAAGGAGTGGAAAGCTCCAGGGAGAAGGTACAGGACTTGTACCTTATACCATGGACCCAGGGGTGTCCGAAAATTGTGGTCTCCATGCTTACGGCAGCATTGTAGGGACAAGAAAATACCTGGAAATAGTCCAGTGTCTCTCAGAACAGGATCTCATGGTACAAACAATGAAATATAATTAGGTGTTAGGGATCTGCGTGTTCTGATGAGGAAAGATATCTAAGACATTTAAGTGAAAACTGCAAGTTGCAAAAGAATATATATAATATAATTCCCCTCTACTAGAAAAATAGATGCTTTATAATATTAAGGGAAAGATCAAAAAACATGTGTACCAAATCATATGAGATATAATTATCTATGTCTTTGTACATTAGTATTTTCAAGGACATTCTAGAAGAATGTGTAACATTATAGCTATCATGGCAGGTTGAATTAAAGATACTTTTTTTAAATCTTGCATTTGTTAGATGTCGAAATTTTTCACAAAATGCGTGTCTTTCTTTGGTAGGTTAAAATTTTCTAAAAGTCAGAAAAAGGGAAATCCTTTGTGTCATATAGAATGAATTAAAAATAGAAAACAAAACTATTAAAATATGCTCACATTGTTTCCTTTAATTAAAGAAAAAATGAACCCCAGGAGTGTTTTTCTTGATGTGAAAATTTTGGAAAAATTCCACAAGAGTTCCTGTTTCATTCCTACTGTGCCGTGAAATTTGGATCAGATACTCTATTTTGTAAACATATGGTCTTGCGTCTGTACAACCAAAATACAGAATGAAATCTTTCTGCTTTTTCCTTAATGTTTTTAAACATGAGATGGACCCAACCGTTTAGCATACTGGATAATAAACTTCAGTGGAAGGGAAAACAACTCCGCCCCAATCAGGGATTGAGAATGTCAACAACCCACTGTTTTCATGAGCTGTTGGACAATAGATGTCAACTGTGTCATGTCATTAAACTTTAGCTTTAAACACCCGGACCATTGTGTTTCCCAACAATGTGGATATACTTAATGCTACTGAACTGTACACCTAAAGATGTTTAAGATGGTGAATTTTCTACTATATGCTTCTTGCTGCAATAAAAATACAAAAAGAAAAAGGTAAAACTCATATCACTTAAACTAAGATATAGCATAGTGCAAAAGCATGGCGAGTTGGGGTCAAGTAGAACCAGATTCAAGTTTCAAGGGTTGAAATCTGACATGCTTAGGACTTGAAAAATGCTGTGACTCTCATTCCTTTCATGCTTTTCTACATTTCTGGTCTCAGCCACACCACCCTGAATACACCCGATTGTGTACACATCTCTGAGTAGCTATCACATGACTGATACAGGAAGATTCTGGGAAATAGTGACCAACAGAACAGGAATCCCTTCCCTACGCGTGACCTAAGCTCTCTTACCTACACCTGCCCACCTGAAAATAGGGAATAATAAGACGTAGACTGCTCATGCCTCAGGAGAGAGTGAGCACATACTACCAAAGCCAGAGCTTGTCTGTGGGGATCAATAAAATCTCTGCTTCATCCCAGGGGAGTCAGGCAAATGGAGCGAGTCTGAAATCAGATCGTCTTTCCTTCGGGAGGAGAATCTGTCCACAACCTTCTGTCCTTCCAGCTTCTCAGCCATGTGCAAAGGAACAAGAACAAGGTCGAGAAGGCTGAGTGTCTCCATCTTCCCTTACAACAAGACTGGATGAGATGCTGGCTTAGGATGAAAACAATGAAGGTGACATGGAATTTTCTGGTGAATTCACATGGGAGGGACATTGGGTAATTACAGCAGGAATGAAATGAGCGTGAGGGAATTACGGTGTGTCAGGCACTGTGCAAAGCACGCTCATTATCTCCACGGATCCTCACATTGTCCTTGGAGGCAGTTGGGATGATATTGACAATGACATTGGACCGTCAAGTGTTTTGCATGTACAGACTCACTTAAAGCTCACAACAACTCTCCGAAGAAAGCATTTTATCAAATGAGAAAACTGAGATGCAGCGAGAACTAGGCAGTTAGTAAGTGGTAGAGCTGAGATTCAAGTTCAGGCAATTAAAATGCAGAGTATAGGATCTTAACCATTATAGCCTATTTTTCTTCACATTTTAGGGATAAGGAAACTGCCATCAGAGAGGTTAAGTGCTCTGAGCAAGGGCCTGTATAGATTTGGCACCAGTAATTTCTGATCTCAAAGCTTGCACCCTGCAAACTATGACAGACAGCATCTTCCTCCCAGTGTACTCTGCCCTTTCCAGAGGCAAGGGGCCAGGATGACAGGGGCCAACTCAGGCCTGTCGCTCGTCGGCAGAGCCATAAAACCAGACCCACTCTTTGTTGGCTCCCCTGAATATAGAGCCAGAAAGGGTAGTGCTTCCTTGGCCTTCTGCCCATGGCAGATGGGGCTCCTTCAATACCATCTGTGAGTGCCCTCACTCCTCATGCCTGCGCCTTAGTACTCATCTGGGTATTCATTCATTCAATCAATAAACTATTAAACTATTTTCCAGGTCCTTTTTTAGGTGCTGGGGATTAAGTAATAAAACAAACCATCAAAAATGATTTTGGACTTTGGTCTCAAGTTCTAAATTTCTGTTTCTTCTGGCCCTATTCTTGGACCCTATTCCCTGGCTCATTCCTTTCTTTAAATGGGCTCCTTTTTGTTCTGTAAGTCATTGACCTGGTTCACCTGCAGGACTTTGCTAGTCCTTTTGGTGCTCCCATGCAAATTAGAGAAAGGCACCCCTCTGGATGCTTGTAGCCCCATAGGCCCCAGCTTGGGGAAAGGAGAGTAACCTGGATTTTGTTGCCTATCAACCTCTGTGCCGGGCATCTCTGGGCAGGGTAGTGTATGCTACACCATCAGTCCTTCTTCTAGGTCTTCTGAAGATGTGCTTTTGATGTCCAAACCCAGTGCCTTCATGTTCCACCTGACTCCACCTCCCCCCTGCTTAGCCACATCCCCACCCACTCCAACTTCTTTAAGCTGGCCCCTACAGTACTGCAGGGCTTCAGTCATCACCCACACTGTCACCCCGTTCACTTTCCTGCACCCCTTTCATCCTCGTGTCTGTCAGCTGCTGGGATCTCCCCCCTCTAGTGCTTCTGCCCCACTCAGAGGCCAGGGTCCAGCTGTCCTGGATGTGGTTCTCACACTCACACCAAGAGTCATTCTGACAATGGGGCCATTGTGATGTGTTCCAATCCTTTGTTAACAAAAAGGCACTATAGACAGACCTGTGCAAGAGCAGCATGGTATAAACACATAACTATCAGGATTTCCTCAATCCTGACTCTATTCTGACACTACAGAGAGATGCCATTTAATCACGAAGAAGGCATTTAGAGGTAGTGTTAAAAATAGAACCAATGTATTCATTCTCAAAGGTGAATAGTTGTGGTTTTTAAAATCTAATATTTTTATTTAATCCACAATTGGATAATGTACTTGTTCAACTCCAGTTATCCTCAGATCACTTCTTTGGAAGCTTTCTCAAATTACCTCTTGTCCAATCTCGCCTTTAGTTGGGTACCCTCCCTTTGCATGCCCAGAGTACCAGAACTTGCCCATTATAACACTCATCAAATTGAACTGTAATTACCCACTTGCTTCTGTACTACTCTCTGTGGATTATAATTTTTTTTTTTAAATCAAGAACTAAGCTTTGTTCACCTTCATATCCTCAGCACCTAACTCAGAATTTAGCAGGAGCACAATAAATGTTTGTGAAGTCAATAACATTTATTTCTGTGGGAAAAAATATTTCATTAATACAAAGTTGGAGTCCCTAATAATGGAAATCCTGCCTTCTGTTGGGAAAAGTGATAGAAATGATGTTGTGGTTATTCTCAGTCTACCCCCACCCCCACCCCATGAACCTCCATAAATCAGAAATGAGTATAGATCTGGAATTCCATTCATTCAATCACCAAGGCATTTACTAAGCAATTCTGTGTATCTAAGCATTGAGGATCTGGGGAGTCTACATTGAAAAAGATAGTCAAAGTTTTCGCCCTTTCGGATCTTATCTTCTAGTGGGGGTGGAAGGGCTTGGGTCAGGGAGGAGCAAGTAGGGAGGGGAGAGAAGCCACATTACTTCTTCTAATCGGTAACTTATACTCCAGTGAAACATCATAACTTGAATGACTTACCCCAACTACTTATCAGAAGAGTATAATGGTTAACTCGTCAAGCAGAGGTTCAGATAGCTTGGAAGTAAGTTCTTAACCTATGATTTACTAGTTCAGTTACCTTTGAGTAAACTGCTTGCTCTCTCCAAGCCTCAGTTGCCTCCTGGGCTGAAATAGTTAACAGCATCTGTTTCCTACTACTTACTTGCTTTGCTGAGAGAGGGCCAGTAAAGTTAGCAATGACTATTCCTCTCCTCTGCAGTAGTTTGGGGAAGGGTTCCCTGTTCTCTGGGCATCAATTCATATGCGTTGCACTAATATGAAGCATTGCTTTAATCCCTGAATTTACTGACTCATGATATGTTTTGTTAAGGGGTAACTAGTCCGCTGGGCCGTGCAATATTTATATATGATCTCTCAGTTCCCAGAGGCTCTTGCCGCAGATCAGATACAAGCTGCAGTGGGAACATCGGGCTGCCATGGGGATCCAGCACAAAGGATGCTGCTTGGGTCATTGAAGCTCATCCAGTGACTATAGTGGAAGTCCTGGAGCTAATTTCCCCTTATTATTGAACTTGAAACAGCTAGGATAAATAAAGCAGATTTTAATCAACTGCATTATAAACAATAGGCACAGATGGCAGGGAAAGATTGACTGACCACAGCAAAGTTCCCCAGTCCCTGTTGAAACCCCCCGGGGGAGGTGCTAAAGAGATGACCCCTTGCTTTGTTTGGCTCTTTGCATTTATGAATTCCAGGAACTCCTTTCCTTGCAGCATCTAGTTGCCATCAACAGGATATCAGTGGGTGAATGTTCTTTGAGGCCACAGAGGAAAAAACTCTGAATTAGGGTCTGAATAGGTCAAGGAGGGCAATTGGCAATCGAAAGGCTATGCAGTAGCTCCTTGCTCCTCATCCTGCCAGGAAGAGATCAGTGTTTAAGTAAATGAGGAAAATACATGCATCCTTGTTGTTGAGTTTAGAAAAATGAGTAACAGAGGGAGTAATAAGAGAGAATGAAGAGGGAAGTTTAATAATTCTTCACTAGACGATTCTAGATTCTCCTTCCTTCTCTTTAACTTTTTCTCATACAAAGTACACACACACACACACACACACACGCACACACACACATTTTTACCCCTGCCTTAGGACTCAGATCTCAAACAACTTCCATGTACTCTGTATTGACTCAAACTACTATTATTTGGTGCAGAAGCTTCACTACCCCAAACAAGGCCAATCATATTCCTTACCTAGTTCTTTCACCAGAGTGGAATGGCCTAAGGTGAATCACTGAGAGTTCTCTCTCAGGGATTTAGAAGTAGAACAAAGAAAATGAGTCATTTGCATGTTAGAAGGGCTGAGTTCTTGAGGGCATAATTCAGGCATTTCAAAGCTAGGAAGGTGGAAGAGAGATAGGCCTTGGTAGAACTGAGTCCAAGATGAATGGAATTTAGGGTTTGGACAGATTAGATCCTCTAGGCTCTCCAAAAATGGATGGTTTGATACAATCAAGTGGTTCAAAGGGCTTGTTTCCTATAACATATATATGTTGTGTCAGAGAAATGATGTTATAAAGTACAACAATGGTTCTCAAAGTGTGATCCTGGGACCCTGGGAGAGGGTGCCAAGAGTCAAAGCTGTTTTCATAAAAATACCAAAATATTATTTGCCTTTTTGCCTCATTTTCTTATGAGCACACAGTGGGTTTTTCTAGAGCTTTCTTGAAATGTGAGAACACCAGAGAGAGAATGAAGTGAGAAACTTTCTTTCTTCTATCAAGCCAGATAGCAGAAATTTGCAAAACTGGTAGAGTAATGTGACATTACTCATTACATTTTTAGCTTTTGAAAATAATTATTTTCTTTAAAATTATATTTATGATAATCTACAATGTTTATTATTGGCATTCCTAAATAGAGTAATAATATTTTAATTTTTTTTCTTTTTCAAATTTTAAAAGAGCAAATGATCATATATCAATACAAATCAATGTTCATCAATAAGAGCTCTTTGGTAGCCCCAATTATTTTTTTTAATTTATTTATTTATACAAGAGCTGGGGTACAGGCCAGAGGCATGGGAGGGTGAGAGGATTCACCAGAGATGGAGAAGAGAGCAGAAAAGGCTGACGGACCAAAAACACTGCTGAGGGGAGCAGCAGGCAAGACAGGGAGAGGTCTGCCGCGCCATGTGAGTATCTCCCTGGCTTGCCAGGAATCAAACTTGCGCTGTAGAGTCTGCGGTCAGCTTCACAGCATTGCGTTCAACCCTCTGTGCCACCAGGGAGGCCCAGCCCCAATTACTTTTAAGAATGTGAAGGCATCCTGAGTCCAAAATATTTGAGCACCACTGCATCAGAGGATTTGAATGGAGTGGTATCACTTCTTCCAGCTTTAGAAACTAGGTCTAGTAAGCCCAAACACTTGCTTTAAGCCCCCAGCAGCCAGACATGGTAAAGAAGGACCTTAAAAGGGACACAGGAAAAGACCATAAACCCTTCTTTGAGAGGCCATGCTCAGGTCCTGCTCATGTCACTTACATTCAAACAAAATAGGTGACACCACAGATGACGTAGGGAAATCTGATTTCAGATGATGGTTCCATGGAATTGGAGATGACCTGTGTCAGGGACGAGCCAGTGGCCATCTTCTGCCTGGCCAAGTGCTCTCCTGCTTAAAAAAAGATGTGCTGCTCAGCATGGCCCCAGAGGCTCGCACTTGCAGCCCTGCGTCCTGCCATTCCTGGGAGACACAGCAAATATTCAACAATGTTGGCATCACTGGTAATCAGACCCAAGCCCAGCTGGTATTAAAAATAATAATAAGAAGAATGACAATAATAATAGCTCTTGAGTACCTTGCTTGCTTGCAGGACGGCTCTTTTACCTAGGGAGAGGCAGCACAGTTGGCTCCTTAGGTACAGCAGAAACCACAAGCCCAGTCATGCAGGGACAGGCTGAGCTCCGTGTTATTCTCGGGCCCTGGTCTGGTGCTGGCGGGTGGCTCTGCCCTTTGCACACAGGGGTGGGGGCCAGTGAGGGACCTCGTTTCCCACAAGGTGGGTCAGAGTTTGGCAAACCTCCTGGTCCTCTGCCTGTAGATTCTGCCCCTGCCCCTTCCATGGTGAGCTTTTATAAGAGAAATAAAACAGGTGCTGAATCAAGATCTCAGAAAACCCCCCAAAGAGACATAAAAGGGATCAACAGCCTAGATTTTATTAGGGCTTTTTTCTTCTCATAATGCTAAAAAACTATTCACTTCGATGGTTAGGAGACACAAAATGAAGGTGCTTTTAAGTCTTATGCTCATTTGTTGGTAGATTAGCCAATCCAGGAAATGATTAAGGGAGCTAGACAATGGACTGGGCTGGTCATTTTGTTAATGAAGTAATTAATTGCTGTATTTCTATTCCACCTTCTTAAAAGAATTTAAGTCAGTTTATAAAAACACACCACCAAATAATTGAAATGAAGGAAGTTAAGCAGATTACTTTTCAAACTCTCCAATTTAATGGACAAAAAAGACAAAACTGGGGGGTTTCCAATGGAGGAACACATTTACTTCCAGTAATTATCAGCATCTCTGTGCAATCATGGACTTGGATCAGGAATATTTTGTTTAAGTGGAAGACATCACCTACAATAAGTGAACATTTATACATAGAACTGTATAGATTTCTATTGAAATCCTTTTAGTATCTTGTAAAATATCTTCTTATACTTTCAGCCTTAATTTTAAATTTAAATAAAGGATTTTCTCAAGTAAACAAATAGATGAAGCAACCAGGTCAAGGGGTCAATAACATTAGAAATAAGAGTGAGGTCAGTATACAAGACATTTGTAGATGGAAGGCGCTACATTTTACCTTGAACTTTTCCAGCAGCCAACTCGAGGAAAAGAACATGATAAGCCAAATATTTATTTAGGTTCAGCAGATAAAAACAGACCACCCCAAGGCAAGGAGGCAGATAATGTCAGCTATCTTATGTGAAACTTTTTTACCTGAATGGATTGAATGTTCTTTCTTGTTTTTTTTTTTTTAAAGATTTATTTATTTATGCATACAAAAACTGGGGTATAGGCCAGAGATGCAGAGGGTGAGAGGATTCACCAGAGACAGAGTGGGGAGCAGAAACGGTGGATTGACTGAAATACACTGCTGAGGGGAGCAGCAGGTGAGACAGGAGAGGTCTGCTGTGCCATGTGGGTCACCTCCCTGGCCAGTGACTGAACTCGTGCTGCAGTGGCTGCAAATTGCCTCACAGAGCTGTGTCTTAACCCATCGAACCCCTAGGGAGGCCCCTGAATGTTCTTTCTTACTGGTTGTATGGAGGAGACCTTAATAGTTTAGCAAACTCAGTAAGTATGAAAATAATTATCATACTTAGTAAATAATTTCATACTCAGTAAGTATGAAAATAATTATCCAGCCATTAAGTGGGCATCCTGTTTTTTTCCCTCATGGTATTAGCAGCATCAACATCTATATAGGTTCAGGTGAAAAGAAAAATCTCTGGGAAAAGGAAAATAAACTATTAAAATGAACGCTGTCATTCAGAACTTCAGAGTCAAGAAGGTTTGAGTAAAAGTTCTCCCTCTAACTTAACCTCCCAGAGTCTTTGCTTCATCCTCTACAAAACTGTAACAATGATCATGCCTACCTAATAGCTGCTAAGGAGGATTAAATACATTAATGCCTATAAAACATTTTAACAGAGTGTCTTGATTATAATAAGCACTCAGTAAACATCAGGTTGTTATCCAAAGAACTTCTGCTATACATCTTATGAAATTCTCACCACAACCCTGTGGGTTAAGAGGGCATTTATTATTACCTTATTCTGCAAACTGAGTTAGAGGTGCAATTTGCTTAACACAGAACTATTTGGTGAAGAGGTTTACCTATTGATCTAAATGAGTGAGCTAGTCTAGAGGGCCTGTGATTCTATCATTAGGGATTTCTTCCTTTGCATTAATCTGTTTTTCAAATGTGAATAAAGAATGCATGAATGGTAGCACTGAGGAGTTTATGATTTCACCCGGGAGAGGATGTGGGATATTCATCACAGCCCATAACATCTAAGAAGGATATAGTAACTTAGTTTTGTATTTATTTTATTGTTAACACCTTTTAATGACTAGGACACTGGTTTTCATTTACAGTGGTGACATACAATTTCTTTTTAAAATAAATGTACTTGAGTTTTAGCACAGGTTGACCTAAAGAACATTAAGTTCAAATAATGCAGTTGGTGAAAGCATGGCAATGATCATGGTATCCATGCGTGAATATTTGAAGTTTGGAAACTGCTAAACAATAGACTAAAATGCATTCTTTTTGCACCTGTCTGGTGAGGTCTACTCTGATATGGTCTCTAAAGTTTCCAGTGTCTTTCCTGAATATTCCCTGTACTCCAGACATACAGTGGGACTTGATGTTTCCCCTTTGGGGACTTTTTTTTGGCTCAATATAAGCTAGTTTCATTCATAGGAATGCTCATCCCTTCCTCATCTTCACGACAACTGAATTTCTTCAAGTTCACTCTCTGAAAATTACCAGACACCACTGATAGTAGCTGTCCTCTAAGCCTCAGTTTTGTCACCACTAAGCAGAGTGGATTCCTTGTGCATTAGTGCTGTTCAATCAGAGGACAACCCACCAAAGTATAATACCTTCTAGGGGCCCTACTCTGTGTGATTATGAACAATGTATACAGTGTCATTGTTAAGTATGAAATTATAAATATATCATTAAACTTGTTATTGTGTTATTCAAATCTTCTGTATTTTTTTATTTGTATTCTTTTAATCTACTAGTATATAAAAATCTATGACTGTTACTAATGTGTAAATTTCTTCTTCTAATTTGAAGTATGATTTCTATGTTTCCATGACATATTAGTTGGTACCTACAAGTTTACAATTGTGGCATATTTTTGGTTGGCTGTCACCATGGCCTGTGTACCTGCATACAGCAGGTAGCTGGATTTTTGAAGCAAAGAAAGAATATGATAAAAATTGGTTCTGCACAGAGAGCATTGTGGTCACAAGACAAAAAGACCGCATCTGCTGATGGGCAAGACTCTGTCCACTTTTAAGTTACAGACTAGAGTTCAGGGCCACAATTTTCCAAAGGCCTAATGGAAATGGGGAATTTGTAGGGAAAAAAAAAAAAGTATTGATTTCCCAATATGTAAAGAAAACCATAAAACCAAAATAAGTATTTGTTGTCTTTAGCCACAATTCAATTTAGTATTTACAAACTTTTTTTGTTGTAGTTTGAGAGTAATCTATAGAATTGATTTTCTGACTTTACCAGCATTCCCAAGGATAAACAATGATTTACTGAAAACTTAGAGCCAATTTTTAAATTAAATGAGATGTTTTCAATGTAAGTAATGATAGGCAAAATTACATCTTAATATTTTACACCAAGCCTCTATACTTGATGTGCAATTTAATATAAGGGGATATGGAAAAGCACATGGGATGGTAACAGTCTAAAAATGGCCCAGGTTGAGGGGATCTTGGCTATACCTTGAAGGAAAACAGCGTTGAAGTCAGGGCCCTAAAGAATGGGCAAGTCTCTGACAAAAGCTGTGGAGGAGGAAGAGGGAAGTTTGCAACAGTTCAGGGGGCAAAATGCACACTAAGATTTGGAGGAGAGAGAGGGATTTGGTTGGAGAGAGGGTCCAGGGGTAGAAACCCTCAAGCCCTGAAAGTCCTTGAATACCTTTCAGGAGGTTGAAAACTCACTTTTTGAAATGTGAGCAACAAAGGATAGCTCCAGAGTTTGAAAACACCTTCCAGGATCATTGCTCACTAGAACTACCCTCTAAGGTTTCTCTTCCCCAGTGAATTTTTTTTCATCTTCGTCTGGGCCATCTGGTTTCCAACAAGGTGTACAGTAGTGAGAAATAAAGAGGCCAAGAGGCCGGAATATGCAACTGCTCCCTGCTCCCTTCCCTTCTTGAGCTGCCCCCTCCACCCCTGAACATCCATCCATTAACACACAATTAATCCCCTGGCTTTTTCAAAGCCCATTCCTCCCATCTCTCCCACCCCTTGGCAATTAAATCCCTGCCAGTTAAAAGGCCAGAGAGAACAGGTGTGTTTCACACTTGGTTTCACTTTCCTGCAAGGTGCCAGACGGGCAGCCCCCAAAACCACAGACTTCTTTGTTCATTTAACAGCATCAGTTAGTAGCCAGGTAGTCTCTTGGCTTGTTGGTAGCCTCAGGTGTGACCAGGAAGGGCAAAAGAGCCTCATTGCTCCTGCTATTTCCTCTCCTGCAAGGTTTGGCGTGTAGAAAGACATCCCACTTAAGAAGATGGCATCTTGAGAGCATTGCTCTGCCCTAGGAGCCCACTCACACATTCATTCATTCATTCAGTCAGTCAGTCAGTACCATTCACTGAGTGTGGAGAGCCAGCCTCTCTGCAGCTGTGTGGGAGATTTCATGGAATAAAGAAACAGTGCTGCTTCTTAAGAGGTTCAAGTCTCAAACACAATTTGATACAGTCATGTGCCACCTAAAGATGTTTCAGTCAACCACAGACCAAAGGTGGGTAGTAGGTTATAGCATCTGTGTTTGGTAAGGACACTCTATGACATTTGTACAATGACAAAATCATCTGACAACACATTTCTCAGAACTTACCCCTGTAGTTCAGTGACACATGACTCTATAACATAGGAGAGTAGCAATAAAAACACGTATTTGCCATTTATTTATGTATTGGCTGATAGGGTTGTAAACTTTTATATAAGCATTATGGTATTTATTGTGTGTAAGTTTGAAACCTGTACAAATACTAACTTGTTGATCTAACAACCCTATAAAGCAAATAAGATTACAGTATTCCTATTTTATAGATGGGGAAAAAGAAGTTTAACTTGCACACCTATACCCAACTTGTAAGTCAGGAAACTGGGTTGTGAAGCCAGATAGTTCAGCTCTCACATCCACAATATTTACCAGAGAATACTTTGCTCTTTGACCCAGAAACGTAATTCCAAATTAGAAATGGCGTGATAGCTAATAATAACAAAGACTATAGTGATAGCAATTATCTGTTGAACACTTATTCTGTGTCTGGCTTTTTGTTAAGGGATTGATAGACAGAGGTTATCTAGCTTCATTTTTATGATAATTCTATGAAAAATATTGTTATTAACTCACTTTGACAACTCACGAAAGTGAAACTTGGAGAGTGATCAGATATTTGCCCATAGTTCAGAGTTCCCAAACGATAAAACTGGTCTTTGGACCTCATATTCAAAGTCTTAACTGGCATAGAGACCTGGAGGAGACACATTTGGGGGCAGAAGTTGCTTGGCACCCCTTAAACATCACTATATAAGAAAGAATGTGTTTTTCTTTTCCTGATGGCATTGCACGCAAAGGGTCTAATCCCAAATCTTCTCTCTATTCATTTCCTAAAGTGTAAGCACACTCAGATTCCCAAGGATTTCTGGATCTTGGATAGAAAGGAGCTCATGGACATTTGTTTTGTGAAGCCTACACCTCAGAACTAGACTGAGGTTTGTAAATACAGAATACAAGGCATTTTATATTTGTTTACAGTTTTCTGTGTTTACAGTTACAACCAAGTGAGTTTGGGGATTAATAAGCAGAGAGGGTTTTCATTTGCATGTCTGATGAGAGATGTGCATGGGACTGTCTTGGGCATCAACATCATTATGATAACTCAAGTGTGCCAAGATCCCTCCTAGAAAACTGCAGAGGATCCTCACAACACTAAAAATGGATTTACCATATGATCCAGTGATTCTACTCCTGGGAATATACCCAAAGGACACAAAAACACTAGTTCAAAGGGAAACCTGCACTCCTATGTTCATTGCAGCACTATTTACAATAGCTAAGACATGGAAGCAATGTAAATGCCCTAAAATAGACAAATGGATCAAGAAGATGTGTTATAGAAGATGTTGTACATATACACAATGGAATACTACTCAGCAATAAAAAAGAAACTCAAGCTATTTGCAGCAACATGAATGGAGCTGGAAGGGATTATGCTAAGTGAAATAAGTCAGAAAAAAAAGAAAAATATCACGTAGTCTCCTTATAGGGGGAATATAGGGAAACAGAACAAAGGCTCAGGAAAAGGATAAAGTTGCTGGTAAACCACAGAATAGAGGCACACAGGCAGGGAGGGGAAGGAAGAGGGGTCCAGGGAGAAACGGAGGGAATTAGAGCCAAATCAAACACCTTTCTCTGTAGTCTTTCTACCCCAGCCCTCATAGATAGTCTAACATGACAAAGAAGAGGGTAATAATCATCAGTAATCTGACTAATGAGCTCAGAGACTAGAGGAAAGAAGAAAGCATGCATGATAGATAAATGATGGAGAGAGAGAGAGAGAGAGCAGGAGTCCATTCACTTGCCACTGTTCGAGATTCTCTGAACAATGAACAAAGTCTCTCTTTCTGAAAATTTTTAAAAAGATTTATTTATTTATACATACAAGTATTGGGGTGCAGGCCAGAGGTGTGGGGTGTGTGTGAGAGGATTCCCCAGAGACAGAACTGGGAACAGAACAGGCGATTTCACTGAAATACACTGTGCTGAAGGGAGCAGCAGGCAAGTCAGGAGAGTTCTGCTGCGCCATGTGGGTTGCTCCCTGGCTGGCTGGGGATGGAACTCATGCTGCAGTGGCTGCGGACAGCTTCATAGGTTGTGTCTTAATGCCTTGCGCCACCAAGGAGGCCCTCATTCTGAAATTATAAGTAAAAGATTTAAACTGAAAATTTCTGAATAAAAAACACACACTATTCACAATAGAATTTTAATTTTAATTTTAGATCCTTATTTTGGAAGGTTATTTAGATTCTATTTGGTGGAACAGGATGATTCTAAAGAGGTAAGTTTTCTTGGACCCAGGTTCTTTTGGAACCCAGGCCCCCAGAGCCACATTCTGCCCAGTGCCTCCCCCTCTTCGCACAGGTGCTGGCTGTCAGCACAACCGGTCACTCGGCGACACCCAAGGGGCCCTGCACCATGCCCATCTCCACAGGCTTCTGCTCCTGGCAGATAATAAACTGTTCACAAGGCATTTTTAAGCAGTTGCTTTAAAAGACAGTATTGCATGACCCTGGGAAGGCTGCATAAACCCCAGCATGTAGGAATCTTGAGATAAGCTTTCCATTTTACTGAGCACTGCTCAAGCGCTTCCTAGAATATTGTGTTTGAGCCCTGTAATTAAAGAGAGGAGAAGAGGACTAGGAGAGGTTCTGAGACGAATTGTGAGGATATTAAAGGTTGGAAACAATAAAGCTTACAAAAAAAGGTTGAAAGAAATGGGATTATTTAGACTGAAGGACAGAAGGTCAAGGAGCAGAATAACAATAATCCTCAAACACATTCACTCTGGTGCCCGCGCACAGGGCTAATTCCTCCCTGATAAAATAACCATTTGGGCACTGGCTGCTCCCTCTGTATGGACTTGTTAGCAAATGAGACAGAATTCAGCAAAATGAAAGAGCTGAGTGGTCAGAAGCCACAACATGCCAGGCGGGTCTGGATCTTGGACATGCCCCCTCTTTCAGGACCAGGGACCCAAGTAAGCACAATTGCAAGGGGGTGTGATTCTTTCTAGACCATGTAAATTCTCAGTAGCATTAGTGAAAACCTTAGTGAGACCCTAAGCCTAAGCCCCACCAGGTTTATTTATCCATAAAGTTTATTTTTCCCATTATAAATGCAATATACACCCTTTAAGGAAAACTGTTACTTCATAAATAAAAGCAAATGAAGGTCTTCAAGTTTTCAATGGGGTGGAGAATGTGTGTGTGTGTGTGTGTGTGTGTGTGTGTGTAGCACATGGTGGAGGGCACAGAGGAGAGGCTGGGAGGATGACTAGGACATTAAAATGGGCTTTACAAAGGTCTTGGGATAATTAGGAAACTTGACTTAAAAATAATACATTCCAGGTTTACAAAGCAGAGTTTCCTAATCTTCAGGCCTTGGGGACCACTGCAGAATACCCTCCTGCTTGGATCCCCTTATTCCATGGGGAATAAGGAAACTGTCAACTCCTGTAATAACAAGTCTCCATCCCACTGGGTGGTATCAGATGAAGACTCTAGATGACAGTGAACCATCCCTTTCCAAATTTCTTCCCTAATACTCCCACCATTTCCAAATTTAGAGAACCTGGAATCAATTTTATTTGGGAAGCAGAAAAATGTCAGAACGACTAAGGAATAAAAATTGATACCTATTCTAGCCCACATACATAGACATTTGTAATAGTGTATTTCTTTGCAGTATTTTTCTATAGTTCTCCATTATTTTACAGCCACACCAGCAGGTCAAATATGATCCAGGATTGAAATTCGACCAATCACTCCTTGACAATTTTCCACCAATCAGAACTGCCCTCATTGAAAAATTAATTTGCATAAAGTGGACCCAAGTGGTGACTTGCTCTTTGCTCTTTGTCCATCCATAAGTTCTTCTGCCTGATTACTTGACCACACTGCTCAAGTGCTTCTTGGGTCTGTGTATCAGAACCTGAATAAATGTCTGATGTAACAGTGAATTGTAACATAACTTGACCAGACTTTGCTGTCTGTCAACAAACCCATTTTTATGAATATATGTATGTAATGTGTATATGTACACTTAAACTGAAAATAATGGGAGGAAACAAACCAAAATCTAACTAAGCTGATCATTAGATGTGGCATTATGCATTATTTTATTTTTGATGTTCTTGGTGTTTGTATTCTCCACAATTATGTTTCACTTTTTTAAAAAAGAAGAAATACATTATTGAACAATTATAAAACTTCCCAGATTTTTATGAGCTCTGGGATTACACCATTCATAATGGCCATTCGATTGAGAGCATTGTTGCTATTTATTTAATTATTCCTCCCCACATTGCTGAAGTTAGTTTGTCTCAAACAAAAGGACATATTCTCAATAGGATGATTTTCTTATAATTGATTCCCAGAGGTGAAGGTACCAAGTTCAAAGATACAATATTGCTAAATTCCCAACCAGTTTTTGACAGCCCACTCTCTCTGATGACAAGTAGGGTCTGTTCTGATCCCCTTGTCTTTAGCTCACGTTCTTCTAGTTGTCATTTTCCATCTTCTCTCTGCCTTCCTGTAGCACTGCTCATTTCCTGCCCCATTTCTCTTCCTACTTCCCTGACAGATGCTTGAAGGCACCCAGTATTATGTTTTTTCCACAGGCTTGCTTTACTTCCTTCCAGTTCCTGCCAATGAGATGACACTATTATTAGCTTCCAAGCCTCCATTTTCAAATTCTCAAAATTTAGGAGTCTGGAGAGAAGTAACAAGCATGCTAAAGTGTCAAGACCACGGCATCTGCCCTAGAGGGTTGTCACAAACAATAAATGCTTACTCTGCTAACACCATGAATAGCCTTAAAAATTAATAAGCCTAAGGTCATTTACACACTTTTGATGATATTTATTTGATGTTTTGAATACAGCATATTGTCTTGCATGCCTATGTAGATAGGCAGCCATAAAAGATGGTGAGTTATTTTTAAGTTTCTCCATCGCATGTGATTTAAAGAAAATTTTCAGATTACCATAGATCTAAAGACAACTTCGTGACTCTTTTTTTTTTCTTTTTGGCCTATAATCATTAGCCAAACAGTTCCAATGTGAATATAACTTTCAAGGCTTTGCTTCAAACAGATTTCCCACTGCTGAAAGTTTATAATCTAGGCCATGGGATACGTGGTATTTTTGGAATTTTGCAATTCTTCATATTATGTCATAACCTCTATTCTTTGCATCTTCCATTTTCATCTCACAACCCATTCATAGCTTTAGTACTTTTGTCACATTCATGGAATTCCAGAGTTATCAAGGACTTTTTTAATTGAAGGTGAAGCTCACATAACACGAAATTAATCATCTTAAAATGAACACTCCAGTGATATTTAGTATATTCACAAAATCATGCAACTACCACCCCTACTTAGTTTTAATTTTTTTTCATGACACTAAAAGGAAGCCCTGTCGTCATTAAGCAGCTATTTCCACTTACTCTCCCCCTAAGCTACTGGCAACCACCAACCTCCTTTCTGTCTCTGTGGATTTCCGTATTCTGGATATTGCATGTAACTGACATCACACAATGTGTGACTTTTTACGTCATGATTCTATCTCTTAAACAATGTTTTTGTGTTTTATCCATGTTGTAGCATGTATCAGCACTTCATTCCTTTTTATTACTGAATAATATTCCATTGTATGACATACCATTATTTATTTATCCACTCATCCCTTGATGGACATTTGGGCTATTTCTTTTCATTTCTTTTTAATTGTGAAGACTACTGCTATGAACATGTGTGTGCATATATTTATTTATTTATTTATTTATTTTTATAGAGGCATGTTTTATTTATTTATTTGTTCGTTTGTTTTGTTTTGTTTATACATGCACTGGGTACAGTCAGAAGCACGGGATGGTGAGAGAATTCACCAGAGCCAGAGCGGGGAGCAGAGCAGGCAGAAGGACCGAAGTACACTGCTGAGGGGAGCAGCAGGCGTCAGGAGAGGTCTGCGCGCCATGTGGGACCCTCCTCTGGTGGCCGGGGAGCAGCCGGGTATCGAACCAGCGCTGCAGAGGCTGCGGGCAGCTTCGCAACCCAGCGCTCAACTGCTGCGCCACGGGGGAGGCCCTGTGTGCATATATTTAAGTTCATGTTTTCTTACTGTATATCTAGAGGTAGAATTGCTGGGTCATATGGTAACTTTCTGTCTAACTTTTTGAGGAAGCACTGAATCATCTTCTATAGCAACAGAATTTCTGCCAGCAATGTACAAGGGTTCCAGTTTCTCCACATTCTCGCTAATCCTTGCTTTCCTTATTTAATTTATTTTCATTATTCTCATCATTGACGTCATTGTCATCATAGATACCCTAGGAGAAGTAGAGTGGTGTCTCATGGTGGATTTCATTTGCATTTTCCTGATGACAAAACAAATTGAGTATCTTTTCATGTGCTTGTTGGCCAATTGTATACCTTCTTTGAAGAAAATTCTATTCAAGTTATTTGCCCATTTTTGCATTGTGTTGTTTATTTGTTATTGGATTCTATTAGTTCTTTACAAGTTCAGGACACAAAACTATCAGATACGATATACAAATACTTTATCCTATTCCATAGGAGTTTATCCACTTTCCTGATAATATCTTTTGAGGCATAAAAATTATTAACTTCAATGAAGTCCAATATATCTATTTGGTTTATTGTTGCTTATATTTTCAGTGTCATATCTTAAAAACCATTATCACGGTCATGAGAATTTATCCCTATGTTTCCTTCTAGGAGTTCTACAGTTTAACCTCTTATATTTAGATGGTTGATTCATTTTGACTTAACTTTTGTATGTGGTCTGACATAGGGGCCCTGTGGTACCTAAGTTTAAACGTTATTTTTGGAGGTATCACACATGACTCAACTTTTAATACTGTATATTCCTGAATCAGATGGTAACTATATTATGTTTTATATAATTTATCTTGAGCAAAAGCAAGTCCAGTTGTTCCCAAGAACATTCTCATGTAGATTTGGATGCATGAAAATAAAAAGATACTGAAGTAAATACAGATTCTCTTGACAATGGACACCTCTAGAGCCTTGTACATGAACTTTACTGTACATGCCTCTTGGATTTTCATTACATTCCTCTTGGCTTGCTCTTATTCCAGTCATTGTAGCACAACCTGGTTTCCAATATACCTTGCTTTTTGCCTCGGGACATCTCTGATACCAGTGCAGGAGGTCTGCAGGTTTTCACTTGCTAGTCCAGATGCAGTCTAGAAGTGAAAGAAAATTAATGCTCCAAGGAACAACTACTGACCAAAGGAGAGGGGAATAAGAGGTTCTGAGCCAAATGATAAATATTCCCCTTTTCTATTCCTGAACTATATTCCATGTGCTCTTCAGAGGGTCTCAGTAGGACTCAGGTCCATTTGTCCACACTAGTGTCAAGTTCAATAACACATCTGTGTGTCTCTTCCCTCTCATTGTGACACTATTTCCAGTCTCCCACATTTCTGTCCTGGGGTCTTTTCCCAAAATAAACCCTTTGCGTGATCCCTTTTCTCAAGCTTTACTTTCTGGGGGAAATCCAGGCTAATATTTGCCTCACGACAGGCACTGCTATGATTCCCATTTTATGGGCGTGGACGCAAAGGTTCAGGACATTTAGAAAACTTCTCTTGGACACAAAGCTGGTAAATGACAAAACAAAGAATTATACCCTTCTAATTTCAGAGTCCAAGTGATTAACATTACACTTTATTCTTTCCAATTATGATTGCTATTTATGCCTCATTTCACTATCCTAGAAGCAGCCCAGTCTCTGCATGCTCATCTCAGATTCAAAGCCTTCTCTTTGTTCCCAGCTACCCCAATCTCTGATACCTTCTGCAGTATGTAATTCCCAACTTCAGAGGCTGCCTGGTAACAGTAGTTGTGAACATTTATTAAGGTCCTCTGTGCTAAGCCCTATCCTAAGTCTTGCATATCTATCAACTCACTTAATTCTTTCTACCACCCTCTGAAGTAAGTAATGCTACTATCCCACCTTCCTAAAGAAGAAACTGAGGCACATGAAGGCTATGTAACTTGTTAAGACAAACATATTTAAGAATTGGAGACAGACTTATAAGAGAAGCAGTATAACTTTAAAGCCAGTTCTCTTAGTCATTGCCTCCAAGAGAATACAGATGAGTTAAATTCATTGACTAAGGGCCTCCCCGGTGGCTCAGTGGTTGAGCGCCATGCTGTGAAGCTGTCCGCAGCCTCTGCAGCACTGGTTCAATTCCCTGCCAGCTAGGGAGAACCCCACATGGCATAGCAGACCTCTCCTGCCTCGCCCACTGCTCCCCTCAGCAGTGTCTTTGGTCCATCTGCCTGCTCTGCTCCCTACTCTGGCTCTGGTGAATTCTCTCACCCTCCAGCACTTCTGACTGTACCCCAGTTCTTGTATAAAAATAAATAAATAAATCTTTAAAAAAAATTCATTGACTAAAGTCAACAGAGAATGATGAGGATTGTGGCAAACTTTAGAGCAAAATGTAGAGGGAATAGGATGAGGAGACAAGAAACTACTCAGCTGAGTTGATGGTTGCCTAGAGGCAATTCCATTCTTTTGATTTTTCAAGAACTCCAAAAATTCAAATTTAATAGTCTTCTAGTTTATTTAAGACTATTGACTAATTAATATTTAAGTTATTCTGTGCAAGACAAACCAAATAGCTCTATTCATCAGATTTAACCCTTTGGACACCAGTTTGCTAACTCTGTCTTAGCTATGCTATTTGTTATTTGGCAATTTGAGTTGCATCTCTTTACAAAATAGAGTATAAATGTCATATAAAGAACTGGCATTGCAGTCTCTAACTTTTGGGAAAGTTGGTTACGATTAGCTCGGAAGTATGATTAGCTAGTAAGAGTCATATAGTGGGATAACTTTAGTTTTCATAAACAACCTAGAGCAATTGCCTCAAATATAACCAGCCTAGTTGATTTTGCTTTTTGATGGAATATTTGGTCACAGAGATTGATGTTGGCTTATGAACCCATAAGTTCTTAGTAATGAAATAAAGATGAATTATTCTACACTAGTTATAAATCTTATCTTTACATTGAATAGTTGGACAAAATACTGTATATTTTATGAAATGATATTTCATTCTGTTTGGAAAAAGTAATATATAATATTTATTTTAGATGTGAAAAATATCAAAAAATGTTAAGGACAGAATTATCATTCATAATCCTCCTGCTCAGAGATAATATCAACATTTAGGTATATTTCCTTCCTTTTTTTTTCTAACAAAAAAAAAATTGTAGATAAATCTCAATGGAATCTGAAGTTTTCCAATGAATTTGATTACAGTATGAAGTAGACTCAATTGAAGTTCAATTTTGCGTGGTTCAAAGTCATTTAAAGTGATTTTCATGTTTTCACATTATGGAAGTATTTTTCATTCTTTGAAGTGGTCTTTTCCCTTCCTTTCAGTTTTCTAGCATTGCTTTTCAACATTAATCTTTTCACATATTTTTATATTAAAATCTGTAAGCTTCTTTTGAGAATTTCTTGGCAACCGAAGTTATACTTGTGATTATAAAAATAAAAACAATTCAGAAAACGTTCGAAACCGAGAATCACCCCTTTTGGTGCGGTGGCCGCATGCATGAAAATCTCAGGTTTCAGAAGGAGCTCGCCTCCCGTATCCTC
This sequence comes from Talpa occidentalis, assembly GCF_014898055.3. Classification (NCBI taxonomy): domain Eukaryota; kingdom Metazoa; phylum Chordata; class Mammalia; order Eulipotyphla; family Talpidae; genus Talpa; species Talpa occidentalis. Next base: position 30,149,234 of record NW_023604972.1, read on the forward strand.
TGCTGTCCTATAAAGGAGGTTTAGTTGAACCCCCATCAGACCAATGAAATCGGCAATGCCAATTCCCGTTGGAAACCAATCAAAGGCTGACTGAGCATCTGGGTGGGGGGTGGGGTTGGAGCAGGTTGGAGGGGTGGGGCAAGGAGCACCTTGGTCCCTAGAAGTGCAGGCATATGGTCACAGGAAAGCAAAAGGGCACTGCCAATGCCCGAATGTTCAAGGAGGTAACCTGGATGAGGAGGATGAGAATTCTCCGAAGAGCCCATGAATCCGAAGACATTGCCCCATACTTGTATCACAGCCTGTACCTGAAAGTGAAGGGGAACGTTTTCAAAAACTAGCGATTCTCATGAAACACATGTGAAAGCTGAAGGCAGACAACATTTACTCTTAAGAGGCCCTTAGGTGTAAGACCAAGGAAGCTGGCCAGCAAAAGAGGACTTGCTCCAGGCCAAGGAGGGAGTCATCAAGACTGTCTAAGGAGGAAGAGACCAGGAAAGAAAGCTCCTCCCTCTCCTGCCTGTAGGCGGTGGACTGGACAATTGATCAGGCAGTTGATAAAACAGGATGTCACCTACCTACACATACACATACACATACACACCTGGGATACCTTCCTATGAGATAGAGTGTTTGAGATATTCCCCCCCACCCCCCATTGTGGAAAACCACATCCAGAGAGCAAGACACTTTGTAGAGTTATGCTAATCCTCTCAGGCCACCAATATTGCAAGTACAGATTAGGCAATAACTAATGGATTTAATAAAACTTAGCAGCCTAAAATTCTATCCAGCTGTTTTTATTACTCAATCCATTTCCCTTTCTCCTTCTTAACTGGGCCCTAATTTAAATCAGATGTCTATTTGGTCCTACTTATTCCAAGACAATCTCTGTTGATGATCTTCTCCAGGGAAGAGTGTAAGACCTATTGTGGTTAAATCAGGTGGAAGGACAGATTTTATTTCATGACTGGGGAATTCTATGACTCACACCTGCTGCTCCCAAGCAAGGGAACAAATACTCAGGATTTCTAGTAGCAACAAAGTCACAGCCAGGAACTAAATGGCCTTGGGCTAAGGCTGCAGCAGAAGCCTTGAGAGTGTGGCCTCCCTGGTGGTGCAGGGTTTAAGATAAAACCTATGAAGCTCTCTGTAGCCACTGCAGCATGAATTTGATCCCCAGCCAGGGAGCTATCCACCTGGCGCAACTGATTTCTCCTGACTTGCCTACTGCTCCCCTCAGCAGCGTGTTTCAGTCAATCCGCCTGTTCTGTTCCCTACTCTGCCTCTGGTGAATCCTCTCTCCTCCCCCCCATCTCTGCACCCCATTTCTTGTATGCATAAATAAATAAATCTTTAAAATAAAAAACAACTGTAGAGTGGAGACAAGTACAGAGCCTGAGTCCTTGAGAGTCCATGAAGACTCAGAACACACTGCATCTGAGACCTGTACCACTTTGGATTCCCAGTCCTATAAAAATAATCCCCTTCCTTATTGCTCAAGTCAGTTTTGCGTCAGTTCTTTCTATTACTTGCAGCCCAAAGCATCATAACTAGTACAAGCTTTGCAGAGTTCAATTTCTTTCCACACTTCAAGATGCTATAACTGGTCCTATGTTATCCAGAAATTAAATGGATATTTAATTTTATGTTTTTACTATTGATATAAAAAAATCATGATAAACAACATACAAGAATTTTAGTTTTAAGAATCTCATTACCAACAGGGTGAATTTTATGCATGTAATGTATAGGTCAATAAACCTGACTCTAAAATAAAATAAATTAAATTAGAAAATCATCACCAGCAAAAAAATTTTGTTTATCAGTTAAACCAAGTTTAACTGATAAACAAAATTTTTTTGCTGGTGATGATTTTAATTTAAACTTGGTTTAACTGCTTTAATTTAAACTTGGTTTAACTGCTCAATATGGCACTAGGGACTTAAGTTCTTTCTGTTTCATTTCTACTATCCTTAGTACGCTTGATGTCTGCCTCTGAGGCTAGGGCAGTACCTATGCAAGAGCAAGAGAAATGGAACAAATGATAGGTGGAAAGGAGGGAAGGGGCTGGCTTCACATAGGCAAGGGAAGGAGTCTGCCACAGTGAATCTTGAGTTTATTGTTCAATCACTCCAAATTTTCTAAGTACTCTATGCTTACATCCCCAGTAACACTGAATATAATTATATTGTGGCCATTACCGGCACCATGCAAAAATTCAAATATTAAGAAATTAAAGAAGCAATACACTTAAAAGGGTAATAACTTAAAATTATGTAAACAAATCACAACTTTTCTTGTTACATGTCAAAGAGTTGACACATGCCAAATTTAGGGTCACTTAAGTCCTTGTGTCTTTTTTTTTTTTTTTTTTTTTGCATAGAAGAACTAGGATGTAGGCCAGAGGTGAGGGGTGTGAGAGGATTCACCAGAGACGGAGTGGGGAGCAGAGCAGGCGGATTTACTGAAACACACTGTCAAGGATTGTAGCAGGCAAAACAGGGGAGGTCGCTATACCATATGTAGGTTAGCTGCCTGGCCAGAGATCCAACTTCTGTCAGTAGAGGTGATAGCCCTGAAACTTAACCCCTAGGCCACCAGGGAAGCTTCCGTAAGGTTTTTAAATAAATTCTTTTTTTTTTTTTTTTGGTAAATCAACATCTGTATGGACTATGTTAAATTCACCACTAACAATCCAATTCAATCTTTCACCATACAGTTTCCTGGACTCTCACATATTTATTTACTTATGTTCTTACTTTATTTTCGTAGTATTGGTTAGTTGTTTATTTGTCAAGAGAAACTGTACTTTGGCCCAAATATTTGTGTTTCATAGTTCAGGAGCACAGGGCAATGACAAACTTCCATGGAAGTCAAGCCAGAGAAATTCTTTAATCCAAAATCCCTTTGCATTCTTTGAAAGATACTAGCCGTCCTATCTACTCAAAACTTTCCAAGGAATCATAATTTCTGTAGAAATATGCATATACCTTCTTTGTTTGCGTATACCTTAGATTAGTGCAAAAATATAGAAAGTTGCAACCTCCTGGGATAAAATGATACTCCAAATTATGAAATCACAGACATTTGGCCAGAATGCCTCGCTTCCAAAGGTTTTGTCAAAGCCCTGGAAGTTGTGGTAGTTACCCTCCTCCACATGACGTCTTTCCAGACTAAAGGAGAAATGGAGGGTGCTCAACTGCCTGGGGTCCTTTTTGAATGAAAGTTGCTATTAATTTGTGATTTTCCCTCAAATCTTTGTTTAACCATTTCAAAAATCTTGTCTTTGATTATCTTGATGAGATTCATTAGTTAGTTAATAAATTAGCATTTGTTACTCCTTCAAGTCCCCAGAGCACAAACAACATACACAAATTTCAAAAACATGATGCTGAACAACAAAGCCTGACACATGAGGGTGCATTCTGCAGGAATCCAATCTTGGAAATTCAAGATCAGACAAAAGTAATTTATGATGATAGAAATCAGAACACGTGTGGGTGGGGGAGACTGACTACAAAGAGAAAAAGAAACTATCTGAGGAGATGGAAGTGTTCTAGGTTTTATTTTGGGTGGTGTTACATGGATGTATGTCATCAGCAAAAGTCATTGAAATGAACACTTAAGATTTCTGCAGTTTAACTGATGATAATTATACTTCAATTAAAAACATTAAAAATATGGACTATATTTGTACACTCAGGAACTATCTAAATGGCCATCCAGAGAGATACAAATTATGGCATGCACACTGAAATCATATGCAGCTTTAAAAAAGGATGAAGTATCTTTTTTGATTGCTGAGTAATATTCCATGGTGTATATGTACCACATCTTCTTGATCCAGTCATCTATTTTTGGGCATTTGGGTTGTTTCCAAAGCTTAGCTATTGTAAATAGTGCTGCTATAAACATAGGGGTGCAGGTGCTCTTTGGAATTGATGTTTCTGTGTCCTTTGGGTAAATACCTAGGAGTAGAATTGCTGGATCATATGGAAGATCTATGTTTAGTAGGTCCAGAAATCTCCACACAGCTCTCCATAGTGGTTGGACCAGTTAGCACTCCCACCAACAGATGCAATTTGCAGCAACATGGATGGAGCTGGAAGGGATCATGCTCAGTGAAATAAGCCAGAAAGTAAAAGAAAAATACTGGATGGTCTCACTCATAGCAGGAATCTAGAAAACTTAAATAAGGGACCAGGGAAAAGAATAACTATAAGAAAGAAAATACCAAAATCAACAAACAAGTATGAACCAGATACACTCTATGGGGGTTGGGGGTGGGAGGGGAGGGATTGGGTCAAAATAAGGGGGTTGTAATTGTATGGGGAATATAAAAATAAAATTTAAATTAAAAAAAAATAATTTTAAAAAAGGATGAAGTAGATCTATTTCTACCTGTAAGATGATCTCCAAGATAAATCTTTAAGTTAAAAAGCAAGACATAGACTAGTTTACAGAATCTGTTATCACTTGTGAATGGTTGTACATGCATAGAACTACTCTGGATGGACATAAAAGGCAAGAAACAATGATTATCTCTGGGAAGAGAAACAGCAAGGTAGAAAAGGATATGTAGAGTAAAAGAGGCAGACTGATAGAAAAATCAGTGTCCCTAGAGACTGGGATAGAAAATCAACATAGGGATAGAAAAATCAACATTAATATATTATTTGGGAGAAACGTATTATGTATTTTATTTAAGTTGAAACTTTTTTGTGGTCGGCACCATCTCCATGGTAAGTAGCAATGAACTTAGGTATTGAGATAAACAGACCCTTCACACATATTACTTTAATTATTGAATATCTATCCAACTTATATTTGTGGGTGATGTATAGTCTCCCCCAAAGAGTATAAAAACAGATGTCTACTCTTAAGTTCACCCAGAGTCTCTCTGTGAAGATTAATCATGTGCAGAGAGACAGTGAATCAAGATTTCAAGGTGACTGTGCTAAGTGCTGCTGGGGAGGTGTGGAAGGCCAGGTAGCGGGTGTATCTGTCCCAAGCAAGGCTGATTGACAGGTCATGTTGACCAGGGTCACTCCAGATCAGTGTCTGGACACAGTGTTAAGACATTTTTTCAGTTTTTGTTTTTATATTTCAATATAATATTGATGTGACTCACTTAAAAAATAATTTTCTCCAAAATTGATAAGTAATACATGTGGAAATCCTACTGTAAGTATTTCAGGAGCTCATCATTTAAAATGGTATATGTAGCTGGTTTTTGAGTTGATTTTGTTTTTCAGGGGGATGGAAAGAGCTTTGTGTTTATATAGGAATCCCATCAATAGGCATGTAATAGTTTTCTGATATGAATAATCATAGTATAATTAATGTTTCCTAAATTCAAAGGTCTAGGTCATATACTACCTAAAGCAAGACTCAGCTGGGCTTGGATTAACACCAAAACGACTTCTTTTCTGGGTCATACATTTAAATCCTAACTTAGTCGCCCTTTTTATTTTTGTTATTTAATGAGGGTGAATGCAATTATTGAAGGGGAGAGGAGAAAGAATTAAAAAAGACAAAGGCATAATCCTAGAATATTGCAAAAACCGAGGCCCAGCAGGTGTGTATAACAATGAGGGAAAGAGAAAGACTGTCTCTGTGAGAAAGGAGGTCACTGACAGGAAGCAGAGGAGGAACAGAAGCTGGCTGGGGTGGGGAGGGCAGGCAGGGAAAGACCAGAAACTGAAAAAGCTCTTGCAATTAAAGAAGGTTGAAATAAGGAGAAAATGGAGAGCCATGTTTGAGAGTTGTCTAGGTCAGGGCTGAGCTGATTGTTCATTTCTGAGTATGGAATGGGAGTCTTCAATTTGAGTGTTTCTCAGATAGGGCACATCTGTACCTGGAAGGCCATGCTGACAGTGGTCCCGTGGGCAGGGATCGCCACGTCTACAGTTGTATCTGCCCAGAACAAATACCACCCTCCTGTGAAGTTCATTGCATGAGTGAGCTCTTTAATCAGTTCGGGCTTGTTTTTTGTCTACTTACGCAGGCTTTTTTTGTTGTTGTTGGTTTTTTTTAGCTTGGAACTTGTTTTCTTGTATGTTTATTGCACGTGGACATTGGAGAGTTGGTCTGAAGCCCCAGCACAAACCTTTTCCTAGACCCTTGTGACTGCTGAGAAGGAATTATCATGCCCAGGATGGCACTTGTCTTCATTTGCAAAGCTGGCTCTTTGATAGTAATGCAGGATCAGGGGAGGAGGGAAGGGAGCAGCCACTGATCCTTTATTTTGTTCACTGTCTCTCTCCCCTCCACTGATCGGGACCTCCACGTGGGCAGCAATGATGTCTGTTTTGCACACACTAGAGATCCCCAGCACCTAGCACAGTGCCTGGGACACAGCGGGCACTTAATAAATATTTGTTGAATAAATGAATGAATTGGTTGCAAGCCTACTATTTTACTCCCTAGTAGGAATGGCAGAATTCAGGGAACGGACAGGTGAGTGTCACGCCGTATGCAATCTTATCCCATTCTTGTGAATTGATCATTCAACTAAATCTAACATTAGTCACCTCTGGCCATTGAGTTGGATAAAAACCATCAATGTCCTCTCCTCTAATATCCCATGTACTGCCTAGAAAAGAGGTAATGAAAGCATATTCTAAACCGGCTTCTTAAAATGTCAACACTTACTAGCAGTCAGGAACAAAAACAGTCACACATCCTGTAATTTTTTAAAAACTGTATTATTTTTACTGAGGTACAATAATTACAACATTGTATATAATTTGGGGGTATAGATTTACACCTCTACAGATGTATATTATAGTACCATGTCCACCACCAAAGCACACATAATCTTCCACCATAAAGATAAAGGGGACCAATTATCTAGGAGACCAATCTTGTTCCCCTGTCCTCTTCCCCCGCTCTGGTAGCTTCAGTTCTGCAGTCAAATTTCTAGTTGTTTTTTTTTTTTTGGGGGGGGTGCATTCTGCCCCTATGTTTTGTTTCTCCATTTCTTACATATGGGTGAAATCATCTGTATTTGACTTTTTCCTTCTGACTTATTTCATTTAGCATAACCCCTTCCAGGTTCATACATGTTGTCACAAATGGCAAGATTCCATCTTTTTATTGCTGAGTAGTATTCCATTGTGTGTGTGTGTGTGTGTGTGTGTGTGTGTATATATATATATATACACACACACACACACACACACACACACATTTTAAAAATCCACTCATATGTCATTGGGCACTTAAGTTGTTTCCATAACTTGGCTGTTGGAAATAGTGCTGCATGAACACAGGAGTCCATGCCAAGCATAGAAAAATTCCACCCTTGACCTAAGACCTTCTGATTGCAACTTGCATGAGAAGCTCACTCAGATCCTTTCATTGGCATTTTTACTGGTGGATGAACCAACTTTTGCTGTATTACAGGACAGAGTCCTCTGTGAATTGAGAGGCAGAAACAAGACCAAAGAGAGCCCTGGCTGGAGAGCCAGCTCTGAAGATACCAGGGTTCTCAGTCTTTCTTTAAGTAAGGGTGGTGGAGTCTGCTAACTTTTCCAGCCAAACTCTCATCTTAACCCTAATGTCACCAATAGCTGGGAAAATCTGTGTTACGCTAGTGCATTAACCTTCTGATCCATACTTCATTAATCGCATTTGAAATCTTTAAACACCCACCTCAGGAATATGAATTCTTGATTAGATTCTTTAAATACTAAATAACCAACTCCTTTTTCCTTGATTCCCCTACCACTACTACCACACATACACGCATTTGCAGAAAAATATTGTTTACACATATACTTAGGTTTATTCTGAGATACTGTAATTAGCACATAGCCCCGTTCAGTTCTCCCAGTCTTTTCGGAATAAAAGAAGAGCAAATGCTCACTAAGTACTTATGACACGCCCTCCTCAAGAAGCTGAACTCCCATATAACCTTCCCAGCACCTCCACCATTACTACCCTGATTTTCCAGATGAGGAAGCTAAAGCCCAGACAAGTGAGGTAACACACGTGAAGCCTGCTGCTTGGTAAGTGGTGGGGCCAAGAATCAAACCCGCTGTTGAGTTTCAGAGCCCAGGCTCTAATCCATTAGATTCTGCTGCATTTCTTTCTGAAAAGGAGAAATATTGGAATGATACAGGTGTTCAGAGTCCCCCACATTTCTTTATCCCTTTTATGCTTTGAAGGCAAATGCTCAGGAAGACGAATGCTCCAGAAGGAAGCTGAGAGCCACCATGGGAGTTTTAGGTGCTGAACGACAGTTTGAATAAATTCATGCGTGGGCACCAACTCAGAATTTTATAAATATCCTACAGATCACATTATTTTTTTCATCCCAAATGGAAACTTGATATTCGAGCCTCCAAGAAAGGAATAATATTCTCACAATTCCTTTACCACATTTTAAAATAGAAAATTATCAATGAAGACTTCAGGTTTGTTAAATGTAGTGACTAAAATGTGAATATTTGATGTTGGGAAAGTAACAACTCTGAGGGAGCTTTTTAGTTCTTCATGCAGAAATCAGTTACCAGGAAACACCACAAAGACTCTTCAAGTGACTCACGGCTGCTGAGCAGATAACACTGTGGGCTTTGGATTCAGTCTGGCGAGGTTGAAAGCCCAATTCTACCATTGAATCCTTGTTGTTGTGCAAACTACTTCCCCTTGGCTCTTCATTCTGAGATGGGAGCATTGGGAATAGGTGTGCCTAGCCCATAAAAGACCATAATACACAGCAGTGTTACTAGAATTGTTGTAGAGCAACCCCGATACAAAACTGTGGGTCCTCACCCGCGCGCTTAAAAGGACTTATCAATGCTCTACTGCAGGCACACGTGAAAGGTTAATAAAAGGTTTATTTACAAGGGAAGGGGAAATGAGGAAATGTACAGCTCTGGGAGAAAAGTGGGAGACAAAGTTTTAAATGAGTCCTACCCGATCTGCCAATCAGGAATCCCAAAATGGCGCTCTGAGAGCTGGCCGCGAGCCAGGAGCCATGAAGCCAGGAGTCGAGCGATCGTGAGCCACCCCAAGGCCCACGTGTTTGGTTTTTATATCCAACCTGGCTGCCCAACTCCACCCTCAGGTCCCAGCCACCCTCCCTTGGTGGTGATGGGATTTGTCTTTCCCAGAGTCTTAATGGCTTTAGTCTGGAGTGGGGGTGGGGTCCACAAAGCCTGTATGGGATTAACTCAGGACATCATTTCCCCCCAACAGAATGTTAATTATTCCAGGCAAATTGGCACTTATTTGAGACTTCTAATGACAAAACCACTAAGTCAAAAAAGATGTATCTCCCCAACTTTCCAAATTGCTCTCTCAGAAAACCATTCACAGCCTTGCTTATGGTGTACATACTTTTGAGGTTATCATGTTATTGGTACATAATTACTCTACTTGGCTGGGTTAGATGCTGGTTTATGACCCAGGCATCTTTTATATAACTTGTTCACTTTAATCAGATAGGAGAAGTCAACGTCAGTTTGTTCCATTTGGCTGGCTCTCCTGTCTCATCTGAAGATGTCATTTTAAATAGCTAGAGGGTTCTTTTGTGAATGTAAGAGACAGTCCTATGGTTCAGGAGAGAGAACTAGAATCAGCAGGTAGGAATTTCCCAGGGATAGATATAGACTCATTGGAATATGAAGTAGTGATCCCCCTGTCACTGGGAACATTCAAGAAAGTACAGTGGGGCCTCCCCTGGTGGCACAGGCAGTTGAATGCAGGGCTGTGGAGCTGTCCACAGCCTCTGCAGTGCGGGTTCGATCCTGGCCAGGCGTGAGAATCCCACATGGCGAGGCAGACCTCTCCTGTCTCGCCCGCTGCTCCCCTCAGCAGTATATTTTGTCAGTCTGCCTGTTCTGTTCCCTGCTCTGTCTCTGGTGAATCCTCTCACCCTCCCGTGCATCTGTAACAGGGTGGTCCCCAGGAAAGGGGGAGGTTCCAGGTTCCCTGCCCCACCCAAGGAAGGGTGGAGCTGAGCAGGAAGAGGAGAAGCTGCAGAAGAGACTGAGGAAGGAAGGAAGCAGGATGGAGCCAGGAGACCTGGAGGAGGCGCATGGAGCCTAGAGACACGTGAAGAAACTGCGCTTGTCTTTGGGTTGTGGACTGGGTGACACAGACGTGGGTGAGACCCATGGGGAGGTGACAATGTCAGCTTTTATCTTGATGTTGATTTTGCTCTTTTCCTTCCGGGCTTGTCTGGTTGTTTCTGACCCTTTTCTGTGGGTCCCCACAGGAAGATGCTTTAGACTTGTGGCAGGCTTTGGGGCCTTGTTCTGGGCCAATCCCATATGGATGGACTTTTACCCACGAGGGGACGGGTAACTTTGGGTGCTTCATTTAGAAACTAGACTCTTTGCCTTACCTGTATTGTTTCCTAGTTTTATTAAAGTTCCTTCCCATTAAAGTCTCATATGTTTTGTGTTGATGCGGCGGATGGCAGAACCCATTTAGAATAGGCAGGTTTGCGGGGCTTGGGCTACCCCTCTCCCTGTCCTATAACACATCTAGCCTGTACCCCGGTTCTTGTATGCATGAATAAATAAATCTTTAAAAAAAAAAAAAGGTACAATGATTAGCAAGATAGGCCAAGATTGGTAGAGAGGAAATCCTTGCTTTAGGTGAGAGATGGGACTGGATAATAACAATAAGAAGAGTAATGATAACGGTGGCTTTCATTTATTAAAGCCATGTGAGGGCACTGCGTTAGCTGTTTCACATGCTTTAATTTATTTACTTCTCATAGGAATTTTTCCAATTTTATCACAATACCCTTTTAACACATTATTAAACCAAACTCAGAGAGGTTAAATTGTTTGCCAAATATCACACAGCTGGGATAATTTACACTGGAGTTGAATCCAGACACATGCTATTATTTTATAATGTTCAGATTTGAACTGAACCCTTTTTTTTGAAGATAAAAAATTGATATCCAAAGTTACAAGTTCTAGGTATCATCTATATCAGCTTCAGCATCCGAATATATTTTTATTTTGTTTTTGGTACACAGTGTTTCACAGTCCTCTTTGATACCCTTGATACTCTTCAGTTAGACTAATTTAGAAGTTGGAGAGTAGATCAGGACGTTTTGTTCGAAGTCTGAATCATGAGCAGTATCTAACAACCACATGCCTCTCTTATCATAACACAGACGTCAGACTAGAAGTACCCAAAGCTTACAGAAACTTCAAAAACAATCTATGATATGATATGATACGATATGATCATCCCGTGGCAGTTACTCACTCAACAAATTTTCTGTCTGAGAGGTGGTGGAATACATTGATTAGGAGCATAAGCTTTGACATGAAAAACCTCAAAACCACCACCATTAAGTAGCAAATTGACTCTGAACAAGGCTCTTAACCTTTTTTAACCTGTTTATGGTGAGCTGATCAAGTCAGTCTGGTTAGTTGTTTGCTATTATTAAGTTGTTTTGAGTAGACAGAAATAACCTCTAATAGGTAGAAAGAGATCTCTCCCATGACATCCTGGGCACTGCACGTATGTTACAGTGACAAGTTCTGCACTATACAAGCACTTATTAAATAGATGTTCATTCTTATTTAGATATGCTCAAGAAGTGCCAACTCTTTGCCCTTTTAGACACTTTGACAGCAAGCACTTTGCCTGAAAGCTCATGTAGGGTAAATGACAATTATCAGAATTATTTGCCCTCCCGCCATTAGCATTAATGATAGACCCCTGTGGTCCTACACACATTCCTGATGGTGAGCACCTTGAATGGGGTGTGGGCATGCATGGGTGGGTGCACCTGAGCCAAGAGACTGGGCATGTAAGACCAGGGTGGCAGAGGACGGCATGGTGTGTTGGCGTGGAGTGGCGTGGTGCACAGTGGTGGTGGAGTATAGCGAAGTTCAGTGTAGAACGTCATGAGAACAGCTGAGACAACAAGGAGGCTGCTTGAACTGATGATGAACCTACCACAACAGCTCACTAGTACAGATGCAGTGATGTTCTGGCAGCAGGGATCTCAGCTAATTTCCAGTGAGTCAGGTGATATAATCTTCCATTAATGGTACAGCTAGTAGAAATTAGAGTCTTAAACACAGGTTACTATTCAAAAGGTCAAGGCTATCGGAATACTTAGGCTCTTATTTCCTGTTCATTCAAAGACATATTGGCCTATTCTATATTTCTTGTCAATTCACTCATTCTTGAAACCATTTCTCCAATGAAATGTCATTTCTATCCATTATGCTGACCTGATGTTGACCCAAAGTAATGGCAGTGGAGTTTGAGTTTGTAGTGAATCCTTTAAAATGCTGGCTAGCCGCCTGGATTGTATATTTTCCTTTAGGGAACTTAAAGTGTTAACGAAAGCCCCCAGGACAGAGATTAAAGTTAAAACACTCTACATTGAAATACTTTAAAGTAAATTACAGATAATGGTACCTGCATAGGAATGTTTATGAGAATTAATAATGGGTAATCCATAGCGAATGCTTACTATGTGCCAAATACTAAACTCAATAGTTTATATGCATCTTCTCATGTAATCAGCATAAAAGCAGATGGAGGACACAATATTAGTAAATGATTTATGATTAATTAATCAAAAATAGTCAAAAATTAATTGGGATTATTCCTAGTGCATAATAAGTATGTAATAAATGGTACCTATTCTTAGTTTGCAGTTCTGATTATAGTGTTACCCTTCAACACACATTATTATGATGGTCTCTAACATGTTAAATTTGGCACATTGCACAGTTGCTATATGTATAATTTTCAAAAGGCTGAGGGTTTTAAGTGTTTATTAACTTTTTTTTAAGATTTATTTATTTATGCATACAAGAACCGGGGTACAGGTCAGAGATGCAGGGAAGGGGGCGGTGAGAGGATTCACCAGAGACAGAGTGGGGAACAGAACAGACTGACTGACTGAAACACTGCTTAGGGGAGCAGCGGGTAAGACAGGAGAGGTCTGCCTCACCATGTGGGTTGCTCCCTGGCCAGCGGGGGATCGAACTCATGCTGCAGAGGCTGCGGATTGCTTCATAGTGCGGTGCTTTAACACCTTGCACCACCAGGGAGGCCCCCGTTTATTAACATTTATTTATTTAAAGATTTATTTATTTATTTATTTATTTATTTATTTATATAAGCACTGGGTACAGTCAGAAGCGCAGGAGGATGAGAGAATTCACCAGAGCCAGAGGGGACAGCAGAGCAGGCAGACTGACGAAGTAAACTGCTGAGGGGAGCAGCGGGCGGCAGGAGAGGTCTGCGCGCCATGTGGGACCCTCGCCCGGCGGCCGGGGATTGAACTGGCGCTGCAGAGGCTGCGGGCAGCTTCACAACCCAGCACTCAATTGCTGTGCCACCAGGGAGGCCCCGTTTATTAACATTTTAAAAGTGAAATTTGAATCCAACATTTGTGGAGTTGAAGTATGTCCCTCTCTGAGAATCCAGTTTGATGGCTCTTGGTGTAAATGACTAGCAGCCACCCAGCATGGAAAGTCTGTGACTCTGTCATCACTAAGAGTAAAATTCTAAGATCTGTGGAAGCCCAGCCTTCCAACCAATGAACACGACCCAGCTACTCTATATTTTATATTCCAATCAATGTAGAGAACATGATGAATAAGATGAATCATTAAGGTTGTCACTCACATTTTTCTCCTCATTGAATAAACATGATTATGTGTAGTTTGCTAGTCCTCTCTCTCTTTATGCTTTGTAGCTTCCTGGCTCTAAACATTAGAGCAATTTCATAAAAGTTTCCTGAGCTATACTTTTCAAGGAGTCATGTGCTCCTTACTCACAAGACTGGCCAAAGCATCATAATGGGAAGGGCACGCCTTGCCGCAGGGCTTCCATTGCAGATCAGAAGCTTCCAGGTTTGAGGCTAATCCTTTCAGTAGCCTCCTGAGAGACCGTCTTGTCTTTGCTCTGTTCTTTTTCTGGAACTAGAAGTTGCAGTTCTTTCCTTCTTGAATCAGAGTGAGCAACTAAAGTAAAAAGAATGAGTGAAAACAAGAGAAATATCTTCTTCCTTCAGGGGAATGTAGACATCAGTGTTTAAAAAAAAAAAAAAGGAGAACCTTTAAAAAGCCGCAGAATGTGCACTATCCTGAAAGCTGAAGCCTGTGACAACATTTTTAAGGGTCTGGATTTGGAGCTGGGACTCTGGAGAGAATTAAAAGCTCAAAAGCACAAACATCACAACATACTCAGTAGGTACGGAAGACAGCAAAATAGAACCAAAACAACCAAAAGGAAAAGCTAATTCAAATCCACAGATATAATAACCTAGATTAGAAGAGCAAGTGCCTTTCTTAAATTTTCAGGGAAGGTTATAAAAATCATTTAACTTAAAATGAAGTGTACCTTTTGATGTGAAAACATATAAGCCCCAAAGCCAAAAGAGGTAATACAATTAATTTTTAGAGCAAATTTTGAATGAAGGGGAATATTTTGCATGTGTTTGTCAAACTTGTGAACATTAACAAGCAATTAATTTCCCCTAAACCCAATAAAGTCATTACCAAGCTAATAAAGACATCACAGCTGAGATCCACAGTTAGTCAACCCAAAGATGGAAAAGATTGAATTAGCTAAATGAAGTTAGATGATGGATTAAAAGACAAAAAGTAAAAAAGCTACCAATCTCCTTAATGGAGAAATAAAGAAAACTACTACCAACTTCAGCCATATTTTGTCACTTCGGGCCATCTCTGATTCCCCTGTAGTCTGTTGATTGCCTTCCTCCCATTACCAGGCACTGAGGCAGGACACAGCTCATGTCTCCATTCCATGTTGAACATTTCCTTGGCATTAAATGGAATATATTCTGTGGCTCATTAGTTCACTCATCTGCAAGTTATTGCTAAATGCATATTGAGAATCAAAGTGTTGATTTGAGTTTGCTAGTTATACAAAGATTAAAAGCTAGGACCTCTGCCTTCTTAACATTCCAGCAAGGGACACATACATAAGAATAATTACAATGTAATATGCATACATACATAAAAATAGTTGCAATCTTGAGAACTTTTGAAAAGGTGCAATAGGACACAGGGGGGAGGAGGTTGAATGTTGCCTGGGGAGGAGGTTGAGAATTCAGCTGAGAATTCATGACAGAGAAGAGGTTCATTGTGAGGGGTGGGGGGGTTGGGGGATGGGTGCTGCGAACCAGCCAAGCCTATTGTCATATATAAGTCTTAAATTCAATTTGCTAAATAATGGCTGTTGAAGAAGTTTGAGGAGTTGCCAACACCCTTCGTCTTACTACTTCGAATGAAAGCAAGTCGAAGGAAAACAAATCTGCCAAGCATACAACACTTATTAAGGAAATATTCATTAACAAGGAAGCACAAAGCAGTTCCTGTGTGTCATTTAAATGAAGTGGCGGCTCTCTGGATTTCTGGCTGCTTTGTGTACTTGGACTACCTTGCAGAAGAGTTTCAGTTCAGCTAGAAAGAACCACATTCCAGAGGCAGGATTCTGTGTCTTCGGCTTGGATTCAGGCAAACTTGAATCCTCCTAAACCCATGTCTGGACACAGGATGAATTGATGAATTCAACTTCCAATGCCATTCCTGCAAGGGCAAGCTCTAGGCCTTCCCATTCTTGTACTCCCTGCATGCTACAAATGAAAAATGTCTCTGAAATATGTTAGCCAATCCACATTTCTTTAATACCTTTAATTTCACCCACTCAAATCATTAGCTTGTTATTTAAGAAGCCATCAACTTCACCAATGGAAAAAAAAAAAGTAAAACATTCATTATGCTAATTTGCATGACCTCAAGCATTGATCAGGATGTAGCTACAAAGAGCACTTGCAGAAAACTCTCTAGAAATGCACTATCCATTGTGGTAGACACTAGCCACATGTGGTTACGAAGTGCTTTAACTAAGCCAAACTGAGATTGTCTCTGATTGCAAGATATACAACAAAATAGGAAGGCCCAGTGCAAAACAAGCCAAAAAAAAAAAGTAAAATCTAACAATAATTTTGTATTAGTCACCTGTTGAAATAATATGTATATACCAATATATTGGCTAAATGAAATATTATTATGAACATTAATTTCACCTTTTTCTTAACTTTTTTAACATGGCTGTCAACAAACTTAATATTCAATGTTACTTATATTTCTTTTAGAGTTCCATATTTAGAATATGGAATTCTAAATTAAAATACTTGCCAATCTTGCCTGGACTGTGTATTTCTAGGGAAAATATCTGTAGACTTAGGTATAATTGCATATAGTTTAACTCAGTGTGTCCAAGACATCAAACTGTATCTGCCAAGATGTTTTAAAGTAAATTTACTTCTTTTTTTTTTTAAGATTTATTTGTTTGTTTGTTTGTTTGTTTATTTATTTATTTATACAAGCACTGGGTACAGTCAGAAGCGTGGGAGGGAGAGAGAATCCACCAGAGCCAGAGCGGGGAGCAGAGCAGGCAGAAGGACCGAAGCACACCGCTGAGGGGAGCAGCGGGCGGCAGGAGAGGTCTGCGCGCCATGTGGGACCCTCCTCCGGTGGCCAGGGAGCAGCTGGGCATCGAACTGGCGCTGCAGAGACTTCGCAACCCAGCGCTTAACCGCTGCGCCACCAGGGAGACCCCACTTCTTTACTTCTTGACTGTCTAACAAGACAGAAAAAGTCTGTCCCAGCGGGAAGAGGTAGTAAAAGGCCTAGCCAAGGTCACGTGACACAGGGTATCTTTGCTACAGCAGTGCGCAAGGAGATTACTAAGGAATACAGACTTTCAGATTTCAGATTGTAGGAGGCCAAGGTGCAGCTTTCTTGGATGGTTCTGAATCTGGGTTCGTTGGACATGGCCGCCTCCACCATGTCGCCTAAGTTCAACCCCTTACAAAGTCAGTCATAAACCTGAGTTGTACTGGTGGGAAGTCGGTACCATGTCTGCTCCAATCCCAAAGATTGAGCTCCTGGGTCTGTCTCCCAAAAAAGGGGGCGATGACATGCCAAGTCAACAAGTAATTGGAGGGGTCTGAAGATTACGATGAAACTGACCATTTAGAACAGAAAGACACAGATTGAGTTGGTACCTTCAGCCTTTGCCCTCACCACCAAAGCCCTCAAGGAATTACCAAGAGACCCCAAAGAAGCAGAAAAACACTAAGCAGTGTGGAAATACCACTTTTGATGAGGTTGTCAGAATCGCTGGACAGATGCAGCACTGATCATTAGTTGGAGAACCCTCTGGCACCATTAAAGAGACTTCGCATCTTTCAGTCCCTGGGCTGCAATGTTGATGGCTGCCACCCTCACCACATCATACATTAAATCAACAGTGGTGTGGTGGAGTGGAGTGGTGGAGTGCCACCACAGTGGCCAGTTCAGAGTTACAAAGCAAAATCCCAATAAAAGATCATTTGACAATGGAAAAATAAATAAATTAAGGGTGTCTAGCAGAGAGAAGCATAGTGATCAGATATAAGCAGAAAAGAGCAGAGGAAGAAGAACTTAGGGGGTTTGATTTTAAGTGGCAGGAGTCTGCTTTGTATATTTTGCTATCATTGGATTCTACAGAACTCATGGAAAATTCTCCATGAATGTGGGTAAGGAGTGCAGAAGTCCTTAGTAGATGCAATTCAGTTAGCAAAAAAACCTTTACTTAATTCATCCAATTTTTCAATTAAACAAAACATTTTTGTGGAATCCACTGAAAGCTAATTGCTCAAAGTCAAATTGCTAAAATGTAATCACTGAATGAACAGTTGGCCAAATCATCTATTCATTGCCAATTCTATATTATATAAAGTTTACAACATCAGAAGTCAAATGAGCAAAGGACGTGGACAGGCAATTTTCAGAAGGGAAAGATCTAATGACTAAAAAGGGTATAAAGAGATGCTCAAATTTACTAATATTCAAGGCAGTGCAGACATTTAAAACCTAGATTTTACTTTCCCTGCATCAGGGTGGCAAATACTACATGGGAAGGTAACAGCAAATATTCCCAAGCCACACAAATTGGAATTTTCCGACAACAGACTCTCAGCTTAAGTTTAACATGAAAGACATTTATTAGGAAGCACTGCTGGGACCAAACTCTGTGGAAGAGTGTGGATAGGAAATAGGAGACATGAGCTGCATCCCTGTTTCAAAGAAACTCTCAGCCAGTCGCACAGGGGACACTGAAGCTGGGGTGACCTCTCAGAGTTGACTCAACATGGGGGAAGAGAACTAGTCATTTATACCACCACAAGTTGATCACTGGTGGGTTTTCCAGGTGAGAACATTCTGGAAGAGGGCTAAGTACTGAGGACTGTATTCCAGCACTGTTCCCAGGAGATGGAGGACTAAATACCTCATTTTCGAAGGAGGCTCTAAAGTCATGCTTTTGTAGAGTTTCATATTGTCTTTACTTTTACCCTTTTGATACTTTGTTTATGTGTGAATTTTCATATTTTGGTTTTTCAAGGTATGCATTAACATATTTTAATGACTAAATTTGGGGGCACTACCTTGATTTTTGCCTCACTGCTCTGACTCTAATGCCAGTCTTGCTTCTGGTGGTGATGTGAGCTGGTAAGCTTTGCAGGAAAGTAAGCTGGCAGTCCACGGTGGCTTTGCATGTGCAAGTGCCCAGTGGCACAGCAATCTACCTCTGGGCATGTACCCCATAAAAATTGTCTCATCCCTCTGTCAGGGCTCATATATGAGGAGAAATACCAGAAAATTGTTTATGAGATAGGAGAGCTGGAATAAACCTAGAGATACATAGCCAGTGTAGAAAGAATAAAATGAACTGGATACACCCTGTGGAATACTAAGCAGCAGGTAGATGCAATGAACTAAATGTGCAAACATCACCCTGGGCAGATCTTAAAATATATATAGTGTGAGAAACAGCTGTTGATAGTGTGGGGGCAGGACTTGGTGGGCCATAGTCTGGGGAGAAGATGGGCCAGGGTTCAGGTTAACTGCCCAGACTTTCTAATGAAGCCCCAGAAGAAGTGGCAGGGTCACTGGCAAGGTGGGAAGCAGCTGCCAAGACCTGTTTAGAAAAAAACAAAACACATAGAGGAAGAAACAGAGGAGATTATAGTACCCTAGTATGTGTGTAAATTCAAAACAAATATACAAAATACTACTGAGGGTACATGCATTTTAAGGAAATGGTACGAACACATAACAGTAAATCCCCAACGCAGGTTGGGAACCGAAGTGGAGCTTGGGGAGGAAGAGAGAACATATAAAATAAAATAAAACAAGAGAGAGAGTTTGTATGGGTCAAAGATTTCAATATTTTATGAAGGATAATGATCAGCTCAATTTTCTATACTGTAAGGATCAAAATAGAAAATATAATGAATTTTTCAGATTTAATAGCAAATTATGTGAAATAGTTTCAAATGGCCATAAAGATTGTCCGCTTGCTGTTAGAGTTGTAGATTAGGTTTAGTTTTAGAATCGCCGCAGCTGGTTCACCCAAACTTTTTTGCAACAGATTTGTCAATCCAGCTTAACCGAATTTCGATTTTCTGTAGGACTCGAATTTCAGACACTAATCCCTTCTCAAGTGTTTGAAATACAGACTAAATATTTATTTGAACTAGCTGATTTACAAATCTGTGAATTAAGAGACATACAAAAGGTGAGGAATAAAATGTATGAAAGAGAAAAACCTGCTTTACCATTCTTAAAACCTCTGTCGTCTAAAATACATGCAGTCTGATTTGAAATATCAATGAAATTGTCCTTCACCAAAATCATTAACTCAAAATATAGAAAAATCTGGAATATACTGAACACAGAGTTACAGCTAAACTAAACTAACTTAAAACTAAAGCAAAATAAAACTTCAAACTCACCATCTAATATTTCAAGACAATCTTTTAAATCTGCTAAAAATAATTCTATCCAAAACCCAACTAATGTGCGCATTATGAACAATTAAAAGATACAGGTAAATGGATAAACAAATCAAATCTATTTGAAAGTCTGTCTCATCATTTGGAAACTTGATCTTCAGTGAAATGACCTGGAGTAAAAGGGAGTCATCATTTCCCCTTCCCTCTTCACACTGCCTTTTCCATTCATCAGAACCTTGGGCACCTGGATCAAAATGCTGGGGGGCGGGACTGGGGAGGGGCAGTGACATTGGCCCCAGATCTGTTCATCTTCAAGGACAGCCCCAACTACCAAGTGGCAGAATTTCAATACATCCCCTTCTCCCTGAACCTGATTGCAGGAAACCAAGTGGAAAAAATGAACCTTGGGCTGAATCCAGTCTGCTTGCAGCTGCAGCCCAAGTGCCCTTTATAAAGGCACACATTTGATCATGCCACTCCCCAGCTTAAACGTTTTAGGACTAGGATCAAGTTCCAACGGCATCTCAGCATCTCAGGGCTTAGAAGTCCCCTGGAGATCAGCCTGCTTCTCTGACCTGGGCTGAAGCCCCCTTCTTCTCTCCAGTCTTCTATTCCCTATGCTCCTGCTCCACTTACCTCTCAGTATTTCCTGGGCACTCAAGGACTGCTGGGCTTTTCTTTATCCATGCTGTTCCCTCTGCCTGGCACATTCTCTTCCTTTACCTCCCACCCCCACATGCCCTTCTGATTGAAGTCTGCTAGTTAACCTTTATGGCTTTCATTAGACATGACTTCCTTCAGAAGACTGAAATTAAAGCTGTCGCCTATCCTACAGTGTTGGGAGACAATGACCCATGGGTCACACATTTATATATAGCTTGTAAGCAGGGGTACCCACTGCCATTTATTACAGACTAGCTTTTCAAGTAGGTTTATGTAGCAAACAGTCTAGGAAGGCAGAGATAGTGTCTCCCTCCCAAGTAAAAGTTGGGTATGCTTACCACCCATTATAAATTATTTGAGTTCCCCAAGCTCAGGGTTCCTCTCCTGAGTGTAACCCCATTACATGTGCTTGCAATGGCCAGTCTGTCCACATAGCCTCCATGCGACCTGAAAGCAAGAGGTGCTGACACAAATATGTTCACACCAGGAGTCTCATGGCTCCTGCCAGCAAGATAGGCTAACTTGTGGGCTTGCAGGTAGAGTGAAAACTCAGAATCTTTTCAGTTCTTGGCAGGGCTATGTCACTGAGAATTTCCTGATTTAGATGACTGTATTGTAACTCAAGAGAACTGTGCACTTGTTTGTAGTAAATAGACACTAACGTGTTTTGGAGTGATGGGGTGTCATGTGGGTAAGTTATTAAGGAGACAAAAAGTCTTAACATTTTGTGCTTCTGACTTCTCTGTCTGCGATTGTTTCTTTTTTTTTTTTTTTCAAAGATTTATCAGATCAGTGGGTTCAGGTGCTATTAGCCAATCCACGCAATTAAAAGTTCCTCGTTAACTTGTTTTTTTAAATACGCATTTTAGAGGAGTTTTACATTCACAGTAAAATTGAACCTAAGGTACAGAGATATCCCATACAGTTTCTGCCCCCACATGTGCACAAATCCTCTCCCCAGTATCAACATCTCCCACAGGTGACAAATTTGTTACAATCATGAACACTGATATATCATAATCATCCAGAGTCCATAGTTTATATTAGGGTTCACTCTTGGTGTTGTACATTCTGGACAAATGTATAATGACAGGTATCCACCCTCCTAGTATCTTACCGATTGGCTTCATTGCCCTAAAATTCTCTGTGCTCTGCCTATTCATCCCTCTCCCAAACCCCTAACTCCTAACAATCACAGACCCGTTTCTAGAATTGCCATATACATGGAATCACCCAGTGTGATTGACTTCTTTCACTCAGTAATGTGTATTTAAGTTGCCTCCATTTATTTTCATGACTTAATAGCTTATTTCTTTTTATGCTACATAATCTTCCACTGCTTGCACATACCAAAGTTTATGTGTCTGTTCATCTACTGAAGGACACCTTGGTTGCTTCCAATTTTGGCTATTATGAATAAACCTGCAATAAATATCCACATGCAGGCCTTTGCATAGACATAATTTTTCTGCTCGTTTGGATAACCATCAAGGAGCATAACTACTAAATCATATAGTAAAGCATGTTTAATTTTGAAAGAAATGGTCAAATTCTTCTGAATTGGCTGTGCCATTCAGCATTCCCACCAGCAAGGAATGAGAATTCTTATTGCTCCACATCCTTATCAGGAGTTGGTGTTGTCAGTGTCTTGAATTTGGGCCTTTCTGATAGGTGTATGCTGGTATCTTATTGTTGTTTTAATTTGCAATTCCCAAATGACCTACAATGCAGACCCTCTTTTCATATGCTTATTTGCCATCTGTAAATATTCTTTAGTGAGGTGAAGCTTTGAGGTTCTTTGTCCGTTTTTTAGTTGGTTGTTTTTTCTCTTTTTGCTGAGTTTTAAGAGTACCTTATACTTTCTTGATAACAGTGCCTTGCTACATATGTTTTTTGCAAATATTTTATCCAGTATGTGAAATATATGCTGATTCCCTGACCATTAGCTTTTTATTTAATGACTTTGGCACCCTTTGATGATTATTGCCTAGATCCATTATTTCATTAGCGATTCCCGAAATGATGATTTTCTGATTCAATTATTCCTTCTGAATTTATTAGCTGCAATTCTTCTACAAAGGGGAACTTCTCTTCATCATCTATTTGGTTGCCTTGAAATGAAGCTTTTATACAGGAAATGCAGAAAAATATGCTTGATTTTGATTCTTTATTTTTAAAGTACTGATTTGTTGCCCTAGGGTGTGTCCAAAGAAATTTGGTTTTGATTGTTTATTTGCTTTAATGAGGTCATAATTTTATACATTTAACATTTTCAATTCATTGCAGTTATTATTCCTTTTGATGCTCAAATTGCCCATCTCAGACCAGTGTAAGCCCCTTCGGGATTAATCAAGTGTCGTTTTGTTATGATTTTATTAGTCTTTGATTGCTTCCTTGCTTTGGGCACAATAAGATATTGCAGGTTCATCTTGGACATTTCCTGTCCAGATCTGAAAACAGCCATTTCTCTAAAGAGCTTTGATTCCCTCCATTAGGGAATTAATATTTAGAAGTGGCAACCTAAGAGGTAGAGGTGTTTGTTGCACCTGGATTGTTATTAATATCAGCCTTTTGGTGGGCAGAGCTAGGACATATGTGTCCCATCATGAGCTCATGCTTGTATTTACAAGGTTTATGTAATTTCTTGATTTCATCCTTTCCCCCACATACTGAAAACCTTGCAACAATTTTGACATAAGTATTTATTTCTCTTAATATCCTAAATTTACACTCAGGTTTTCTCTAATGGCTTCAAAATGACAGTACTCAAGACACTAAGTCAAATAAGATACTAAACTGTAAATCTACTGAGTGCAATTAAATATTTCTTTGTAGTTCTTATTTGTCTGAGAATATAACTAACTCGGGATGGACAATACTATAATAGTATTTTTTTTAAAGATTTACCTTTTTATTTATACAAGAGCTGGGGTACTGGACAGAGTTGCGGGAGGGTGCAAGGATTCACCAGAGACAGAGTGGGGAGCAGAATAGGCAGACTGACCGAAATATACTGCTGAGGGGAGCAGTGGGAAAGACAGGAGAGGTCTGCCCCGCCATATGGGAATCTCCCTGGCCAGCCAGGAATCGAGTTGGCGCTGCGGAGGCTGCAGATAGCCTCACAGTGCTGCGCTCAACCCGCTGTGCTCAACCCACTGCTCCACCAGGGAGGCGCTTTAATAATGGGTTTTATCATCACTTCCTAGCAATTAACTATGTTAGTTTGCCCAGGACTGAAATCTTGTTCCACATCCATACTGAAGCCTGGACAGTCCTGGTCACATAGGAGTGTTAGTCTCCCTGCTCGAAGTATTCTGTGCTCTGTGGCTAGCCACAAACTTGACATAGAGTTAAATTCATTTGTCGAGATTGTTTTCAATTTTTGAGGAATTCCTTTTATAATTTATTTTTTTAGTGAAATATTTACCTTGCTCCAAGACCAAAACCATGTGATAAGGCACATTCAGAGAAGTCTGGGTTCCACCTCATTTTCCTCCATTTTATTTCCTCTCTCCCTAAGGGTATCATTTTCCTTAGCTTTTTTGTTTATTCTACCTTTGTTTCTATTTTGGAGCTCTAAACAAGTACACACATGCAATGATATCTCTATTTCTTGAATAAAAGATAACATTCTACAAAACTATCTCATGTACTGTTTTAAAGTTTTCTCAGATAGGCAATTTAATCTAGAATTGCAAAACCAGAAACGTAAATAATTACACTGGTCATCCTCAGAATGAACCTAAACCAAAATTTTCATAAGGGGGCGGGGTAATCCACAAGCCAAGGCCAGATGATATGAATAAACTACAAAATCCTAAATTTTCTCTCCACACCATACCCCTAGCATTATGTACTCAACTCCAAATAGCTTTTACAAATTGTTGCCGAGCTCATGCCCAGGACATGTTGAGATTTAATATAAAGATGAGCTTTACATGCTAAGAGGAATTGCTTTTGGCTTCCAGCTGCTGAGGATGGGAAATGCGTGACGAGAGGACAGCCAGGGTGTCTCGTGTGATTCGGTGCTGCAGTACCTGTGTGCAGGTGACAGGCACTAGGATTGTCAGCCCTCTGGTGTGATGGGCATGTGAAAGGAGTCAGGAGCTGCTTGCTTGGAATGTGTGACACTCTACACACAGACCCTCCACCCAGCATGTGCTCAGGAACATGATGGGAGAAAGACTTGGGTCTAGAAAATACGTCATTCATGAGATGCCATGATTTCCTTGAGTAGAAGAGAGGAATGGCTTCCCATGTTTTATTTGTAGGGAGTCAAGCTCACCTCTCAGCCAACTCGGCCCTGCAGCCTTCACACAGGTGATCTGAAGCTGACCGTGTTCTAGGAGAGCTGCCACAATTTGTGGGCCAAATTAGTGACTGTCTCCTGGAATAAATTAAGGAGAGCCACAGAGGGGGTTGCCCTGTCCCTCTCTCTTCCTACCAGGGCCTGCTACCTTCCTCTTTCCTTCTATTTGGGAAGGACATACTCTCCTGAACTATTTTGACAACAAAAGGAAGACATCATCTATCAAAGTTCATCCTTTGGATATACTTTTGGGGTTGAGAGAAGGTGAGAGCAAATTTCTAGCTAAATCCAGTAGAAAATTGAGAATTGTTGTGTGGAAGTAAGAGATCAAACTGGTTAGAGCAAGGTCACTGGAGTCTGACCACAAGAGTTCCACACTCTACTGTCCTTTCTAGGGACCTGGGGGTAGTTCTTACTCTTTTTTTCTGTGCCTCAGTTTCTCATTTGCAAAAGAGAAAATGCAATTGTTCTTCCTAACTTATATAGTTGTTAATACTTATAGTGCGTTGAAATGTGCCCCTCAAAAGATATGTCCACTCAGAACCTCAGAATATGACCTTATTTTGAATAAGGATCTTTGCAGATGTAATAAAATTAAGATCTAAAGATAAGATCATGCTGGATTTAGGGTGGGCTTTAAATACAATGACTAGTGTCCTTATAAGGAAGGAGGAGGGCCTCTGTGGTAGTGCAGGGGTTAATGTCTCAGCTCTATCAAGCTATCATCAGCCACTGCAGGATGAGTTCAATCCCTGGTCAGGGAGCTGACCCACATACCACAGCAGACTTCTCCTGTCTTACCCGCTGCTCCCCTCAGCAGTGTATTTCAGCATATCCACCTATTCTGTTCCCCACTCTGTCTCTGGTGAATCCTCTCACTGCCCAGACCTTGGCCTATCCCCCAGTTCTTGTGTGCATAAATGAATAAAAATATATCTCTTTTTAAAAAAAAAGTAAAGAGGAGGGATTAGATTAATATAGACACACAAAAGGAAAGTCATGAGGAGATGGAGCTGGAGATTGGAGTAGACAGATTTATAAGCCAATGAATGCCACAGATTGCAACAGGCAGAAGAAAGAGACGTGAAAAAAATCTCCCTCTGGTCTCCAGAAGAAAGCAACCCTGATGACACCTTGATTTGAGATTACTGACCTCCAGAACTCCAGAACTGTGGGAAAACGAGTTTCTGTTGATTTAAGCCATGTTGATGGCAATTTGTTATAACAACCCTCAAAAACAAATCCAGAGCCTTAAGAACAACAAAGCTCAGAAAAGCAGGGCATATAGTAGGAATTCAATAAATATTCTCATGCATTACCAAACTAAATTAGAGCAAAAGAGAGTGGTCAAGAAAACGGTGTATCAGAGCATGATAACAGCGATAGAAAGCAAGAACCAGGCAGGGCAGAGAAACTCTCCCCTCTTTTCAAGTTTGCCTATGATCATCCATTCATTGTCTACTGCAACTCAAGTACTCAAAGGAGAATGTGACCCGAATCTTGGTTTCATGGAACTTATTGCATAAAGGACAAACGCACATAAACAGAAATCTCTCTAAGGTATGGCTCTTGTCTCTATCCTAATGACTTTCAAATGTGCATCCTTAATGTAGAGTTGTTGATTAATTCCAGAATTATGGAATTGTACAAAAATACAAAATTGGGCTGGACCTTCTTATCCTGGCCTTTCTAGCTAATGAACTTGGGTAAATTACTCAACATCCATGAATCGCTGTTTCTTCATGCATAAAATCAGCTGAGGAATATCTACTTCTCAGGTTTTTCGGTGAGAACACATATTCATGGCACCCTCATACTTGGCAATTGGAAGTATTCATAAACACTAGTTCTCCTGAGTCCCCATGTTCTTACAGTCCCCATATTCTTACCAAATTCTTACAGGCTACCCAATGGGAGATTCAAACTTAATATACCCAAGTGACCTCATTTAATCCCTTCTCCCTTCAAAACCTATCC
The DNA here is from genome assembly GCF_014898055.3 of Talpa occidentalis. Classification (NCBI taxonomy): domain Eukaryota; kingdom Metazoa; phylum Chordata; class Mammalia; order Eulipotyphla; family Talpidae; genus Talpa; species Talpa occidentalis. Next base: position 30,175,999 of record NW_023604972.1, read on the forward strand.
TCCTCCTAAATCTCCTGATCTAATAAATGGCATCCAACTCAGTCTCCCAAGTCCAAACCTAGAAATTATCCTAAATGTCTCCCTTTTCTTCACCCTTATATTCAGATACGCACAAGATCTTGCAGATCTTATCTTTCAACGAGCTCTTAAATCTATTACTTTCTGCCAGTTCTGCTGCCATTGCTTTTTTATGGGTGGGTTATCATAAATCAATGTCCTTCCAATGATCTCCCAGCTCTGTCCTAACAATCCCACCCTCTCACTGCATTACCACCAGAGCTATAGTCTCAAATCTGATCTTGTTATTCTGCTGTTTTAAATCTTCGAATTTAAATCTTCCTGTTAAACTTAGATGGAGCAGAGATCATGCAACGAACATAGGAAAACCAGGAGTTCTAAAAGTTGATACGCTAAATCCCAGATACTCAAATGCCTGATGAGACAGGAAATAAAAGACAAAAGTAAAACAGGGCAGTCAGACTCAGACAGATTCTCTGTGGCACCTGTCTTCTACCTGCAGGGCTGAGTTCTGAATTAACTGTGAGGAACGATCTGTAGGAGAGTTCAAGCAATATTATCCTCTGCTCTCTGAATCCATGACTGAGAACTAGTGTCAGCCTTAAAAAAATAATGAGCAGGGAGTTTTCCAAAGTTAGAAGACTGCTGTAATTCTCCCAATTTTCAGAAGACGTGCATTTTAGTAAGACAAGCATTTATTCATTGTCAACTGCAAGAGCTCTACATGCAGTGAGAACAAAGAAAATACTTTCTTGCCATTCTCCCACCTTCCCTGAATCAAAAGCTCCAGTCACAAATCTTACAGTTTTTCCAAACACATGACACTGTTTTATACCTCAGTACCTTTGCACCTGCTATTCCATGTTTAGTTTTAAAATTTGTGATTGTCTTTCCCTAATGGAGTGTTAATGCCAATCAGGGGAGGCTTAGAAAAATGTTTGATGCTTGGTAGGTACACAATAAATATGCACTGAAAGAATGATTCTGTTCCTTATGTTTGGAATACACTTGCCCCCTTCACTGCCTGCAGAGGGCCTAACAGCTTTCAAGACTCAGCTTTTGCATTTTCTCCTGACAAATATTCCTGATTCTATCTGCTTCCCACCTCTCCTAAATCACTGTTGTGTGGATCCTTTGGAATTTGTCAAGGATCCTCTAGGATTATACTTGTCCTGCCATCTGTAATGGAGTCTATATAAAACTATCCTCGCTAGGAAACCATAGCCACAGAGGGCAGGGGACCTGAAATGCTGACTGACGGCCCAGTTCCTACCATAGGGACAGCCACTGGGTAACCTTCATAATGAATGTTTAGAAAAACAGAAAGGGGAGCACCAGTTCCACCAGGAGGTTGGAGAAGGTGGGATCAGAAGAGGATTTCCAGGAGGAGGAAGGTTGGCAGAAGAGAGATTGGAGAAGAGTCTTCCAGGGAGAAACAAGGACAATTCCAAGAAAGAAAAAGACACTCCAAGGTCTATTCTTGTGTCTCTTGAGAAAAGTGCTACTGGACTGGACAACTTGAGTCCAAAAAGTGGGAGTCTATAGGGTGATGCATTGTCTACAGAGCCTCCCATGTTCTCACCTAGTGCCAACAGCTGTCCCCAGCAGGCCCCGCATCACAGCCTGGGTCAAGAGAATGGAACAAGAATATGCAAATTGCAATTCCAGTGGCAGTTCTGCCTGCAAGCAATTTCTGAGACCACACAATAGAAGTTTTCAAATAGATGGTTCCAAGTAGCCACAGTGTAATGAGATCAAGATTCCAAGACTGCCAGCATGTAGCACTACAGGAAAAATATTGCAGATGGCAGGCTCATGAATCCATTTGCATAAAACTTATGAACCCAAAAGCACACACTCCCCAGGCAGCAAAAGTCTAAAAGACTTCTCCCCGTTGTTTGTTTTCCCTGGACGGTGGCAGCCGACTGGGCACATGAACCTTAGTGGTGAGAGATTTCTCTAAAGCTGAAGGAGGCTGCTTGCAATGGATTCCAAAATATGTGAGTGCATTCATTCAGACATTCCTTTATTGCTGTGTTGTAGTAAATAAAGCCTTTATTCTGTTTTATAACCCTTAAATCTCTGCATACCGATGGAGGACACACCCTGAGCACCCCACCTTCATATCCACCCACCCACCCAGGCACAAACATTCACAGGGAGGAACCCCAGAGATGCAGAGCGTGCACCCACCCATGTCTTAACCAGGCTGCTACGTGTTTTCTGAAGCACTCCTTCTCCTGGCTGATCTTTAAGTTCACAAGGATATGGCTCTAGTTCATTTAGAGGAAACACACCCTAACCGGGTCAGGGGAACTTTTTTACAGGTAAATTGAGAGAGTTGAATTATATGAAGTCTAAAGTCCCTTCAAACATCTAGAACTCTCAGTTTTCTTATATCCCCTCCCTCCATGCTTCTGAACCTTACAGCATGGCACACAGTCCAGCAGAGAGTAGGTGTGGATTTATTGTGCAAGGGCCCTCCTAGTCCTTGAGAGCACAGGCTTTTCAGCCTTGGCTTTCATGGGTGCCAGCTGCTACTCTATTCATTGAGCTGAATAATATGAAATGAATGGAAATCCCACTCTGGTAGTACCCTTGGTGGGGTGTATTAGAGTCAATGTGTCACCATTGCCCCTTGATTTAACTGACTGATGGTGAAGACTAGAGGGATCCAGTGTTAAGGTGGGGTCACATTTATGGACCTCAGAAGTGGTTAGGGAAATTTTTGGCTCTAGTTGGGGGATGGGAACTCTGAGGGTGAATTGGGACTTGCAGAAGGTGAGAAGACCTGCAGAGCAGAGGAAGGAGCCTGGGAGGGCAGAGAGGATCATGAGAACCTGAACTTGGCATCTCCTGTGTCAGAGTGCAATCCCGCCTGGCCCAAAGTGAGAGCATGACTGAAAATCCCTTGGCCTCCTAGGGGCCAGAACAGGGGTGGGATAGCCAAAAGCCTACAAGGACTGTGGCACAGTCGTGTGAACCTTGTTCCTCAATGTTGACAAGCAAGTGGGAAGAGAAGGAAGTGCCTTACACAGTGGTACCTGTTCCAGTTGACTGTTGACTTTAGTGCCAAGGGGCTCACCTTTGCAAGGTCTCACATTTTATGTGAAACTTGCATGTTTTAAATATTAGCAACTAAATCAAATTGAGAATATTGTGCATGTCAAAAACAACGCCTGGGTGGCTGAGATTTTGGACCTCCAGGGGGATGTGTGCATGAGGCCAGAGTGATCAGACATTTCACTGGTTGTGGGTCAAGAGAGCTTGGCCTGGGGAAGGGGTCTGGGGACCCTCAGACAGTCCTTGAAAGGAAGACAGGTCCTAAAGCTCAAAATACCCAGAAGTGAGGAAGATTAAGAATTTTGGGAATGGGGCCTCCCTGGTGGCATAACGGGTTAAGACGCAACCTATGAAGCTGTTCTCAGTCTCTGCAGCACAAGTTGGATCCCTGGCTGGTCAGGGAGCAACCCACATGGCACAGCAGACCTCTCCTGTCTCGCCCGCTGCTCCCCTCAGCAGTGTATTTCAGTCCGTCTGTCTGTTCTGCTCCCCACTCTGTCTCTGGTGAATCCTCTCACCCCACCCCCACAACTCTGGCCTGTACCCCAGCTCTTGTATGTATAAATAAATAAATCTTTAAAAAAAATTAAAAAAAAAAAAGAATATCGGGAATAATGGAAAGGCTTGGCTTCCTCAGGAAGATTGTATGGTTGGGGTCCAGGGACATGGGTTTCCCAGGATATATATTCCTGTGGCCAAGACTGGTATGCCACAAGCCACTCAGGAAACAAACAAGCAAGCAACCTCCCTTCTTCCGGAATACACAAGCTTAGAAGAAATTGCTCCTGGTTTATACCAGAAAAGGGAAATGAGGTCAGAAAAAGGTGAGAATAAATCAAAATACTGAGTTATAGGGAGAGCCAACCTACGTATTTCAGAATTGCAATGTGTTTGAAGCTTTCAGGAGACCAGAGTAAAAACCACAGGCCTGTTTAGTAAGTCTTGATTACAAGTAATTCATGCCCTGATATTACAGGCAATTCAAGTCCCTCTCACTGTAGTTCAAGATGTGTGTCCTTTAAATGGTGGGCTGAAGATGCTGTGTTATCATGAATTGGGGAGGTATATTACAGGTGAAGTGGTACTGGGAAAGCAATACATCTTAGTACCCACTCTGCACCAGGCACTGCATATATGACCATGCTTTTGCTGCTCACAGCATCCTTATGAGACAGGTAGTCTTTATCATCACCATTTTACAAATGAGGAAACTGAGGCACAAAGTGGGAATGTGACTTATCCAATGTAGAGAGCTAAAAAAAAAAATAGAAGAACTGGAATTGAAGCCAGTTCAATATAATAATAATAGCAGCTAGCAGCTAATACTTCTTTTCTTCTCCCAGGGAGTTTGTGAGCCCTCTGAGTTTGACCTTCCACTATTAACTCCAGTCTGTCTACAGAGAATTGTGAAGATGAAATGAGATGGTTGTGTAGGCATTTTCCCCACCGAGATACCAATAAATGCAATTAATAGTTGTTATTAACAGAGGTAACTGGATCTAGCATTCAGAAGGCTCTAGTGACTGTTGGGGTGTTAGGCAGGAGGGGGGATGGGACAGATTGCAGTGGACTGAGAATAGACTGGGACATGAAAAAGAGGAATCACAATTGCAGACTCATCTATGGAAAAGTTTGTCATTTTAAGTTCAGCCTTAAAATAGTTGACTTGCTTCCCCGGTGGCACAAGTGGTTAAGTCTCAGCACTATGAAGCTATCCACAGCCTCTGCAGCATGAGTTCAATCCCCAGCCAGCAAGCTGACCCACATGGCACAGCAGACCTCTCCAGTCTCACCCGCTGCTCCCCTCAGCAGTGTATTTCAGTAGATCAGCCTGTTCTGCTCCCCACTCTGTCTCTGGTGAATCCTATCACCCCTCTGCACCTCTAGCTTAACACCAGCTCTTATATACATACATAAATAAATCCTTAAAAAGAAAGTGACTTATGACTTCTGTGTATTGAATTGTATACCTCACCCCTGAAATTCCTATTTTGAAGGCTTAAACTACAAGGTGTTGCTATTTGGAGGTGAGTCTTTTGGGAGGTGATGATGTGAAGGCAGATCCCTCTTAATGGGATTAATATTCTCATAAGAGAAGGTGTAAGAGAGACCCCTCTCTTTCCATCACTGGAGGACACAGCAAGAAGAACGACTACAAGCCAGGTCAAGGGTCCTCACCAAAAAATGAATCTGCTGGTATCACGATCTTGAGCATTTCAGCTTCCAGGACTGTAAGAAAAAACTGTGTATTGTTTAAGTCATCCAGATGTTGATGTTTTTTCATAACATTATGAGCAACTAAGAGAATGACTCTTAGTGAAAGAGGAGCTTCCAAAGGAAAGGGATGCTGGTAAAGAAGAGTCCCCAGGCCCTAGAAGGAAGGGCATCAGGAGCCCAGATGAAAAGCTCAGCCTTGGAAAAGGACAGGATGCTCTTCCCCTGAAATGGGAGAAAGTAGAATAGAAGAGGTAGAAGTCTCTGATATATTTTGATGTAGAAGGAAGAAAATTGAGACACTAAAGCTTGACTTAATCCTCATGAAAGTGGACCAGTATGAGCGCTGACAGTGAGGAGAGGAGAGGTCCTGAGGCTGGAGCAGAATGGGAAGGGGCGGGCACATGGATCTACAGCTATAGCGAGGATACAGCCTAACTGCCGTATCCTCTTCCACACATTCCAAGGTACAAATCTTATAGATGTGATACTTGTCAGAACTTTGTCCAATTTGGAATTCAAAAAACAGTCCTACCAACGAGGCCTGAATAAAAGTACCAAAGAGCATCTTAAAGTAGAACTGAAATTAGACTGAGTGACTATGCACTGAATTTTACCAGAACTGGCTGACTCTCTAGCACATAGAACCATCCAGAGAACCAGGGAGGACACTGGCAAGGGACCATAGTGGTAAACCAAAGGATTGTAAGATCTTATGGCAAAGGTGGGAAGGCAGATGTTGGGATGGGAGCAACTCTTTCTCCTGTCCTGATTCAAAGTGAAAAAGATTTAACATATACCCAATGATTTCTCAAAATGTATTCCCCATGGTCAAACAAACTTAGGAGGATTGCATATTATATTTTCCACAGAATTTATATTACAAGTCAGCTCTGAGAAGTTCTGCAGTAAAGAAACTGTCAAATAATGAAAATGCGTTTTAACATAACTGCTTTCTTCGACAACAGTACAAGTAGTTGGAAGGAATCCTTCAGTAATCTACTAAGGATTGGGATGCTATTGGGTCTGTAAGGGACCTGCTTAAAAAACAATGGATGGTCCTTAAATGCCCTCTATAGAGAGTGGGGCCAGCTATGTATAGGGCTTTTGATTACAATATGCAGGCGTGGGGTTGACATGAAAATTTTATGGACAATGAAGAAGCAGCAGAATGTGAATAAGGGAAGGACAAAGAGGACTTCGGTGTATTCCTGGAAAAAGGAGATCTTTGAAAAGAAATGTATTTAATAAGGTTATTTAAGCTAGCTTGCTATGGGTGGGAGGGACCAAACTTTAGTTTCCCAAAATAACTTCAACAAAAACTGAAAAAAATAAAATCACAAAATGGTTGTAGGTCACTGAAGTTTCTTTTTTTTTTTAAAGATTATTTATGTATGCATACAAGAACTGGGGTACAGACCATAGGTGTGGGGGTTGGTGGTGGTGAGAGGATTTACCAGAGACAGAGTGGGGAACAGAACAGGCAGACTGACTGAAATACACTGCTGAGGGGAGCAGCGGGTGAGTCAGGAGAGGTCTGCTGTGCCATGTGGGTTACCTCCTTGGCCAGGGATTGAACTCGTGCTGCAGAGGCTGCGGACAGCTTCGTAGTGCAGTGACTTAACCCCTTGCACCACTACGGAGGCCCCATTGAAGTTTCTTGTGGAAACTGGTGGACTCATGCTGAGCTTGTTTCTTGTGGGAGATGGTGCAGGGACTGAGTCGCGCTAGGCATGGAGCTGAGATGGCATCAGCATATGCCATCGGTGGTGGGGGGTTCTGTCTAACCAGGTTATATCTGTTCAAACCAGTATTTATCAAACTAACTAAGTTGTCCAAGAACCTGCTTTCTTTCTTTATAATGCCTATTAACATCCCAGAACTAGCATTCCTCAGATCCAAATTCGGGAACACCCGGGTCTTACTCATTCACTAGTCACATAATCTGACTAAAGCAGAGAGCTTGAGAAAGTTCTAAATTTGACTTCTGATAGAAATAACCAAGGATGATATTTAAAATACCTAACAAGTCCAGCATGATTCCAATAAATGAGAGTGGATAAGTGTCAATCCAGAGCATTCAAGCTGAATATCAGCCCTACACAGTCCGGCTCTCTTCTTAAACTATGTTTAATTCTGGCACTGAAATTTACACTCATCTCTTAATAGAACTGGAAGGAGTTTGGGGCACTTTATTCTTCAATCCCCTCCTGCACAGAAGAGAAAAATATATGACTGGCTAGTGGCACGGTATAATGAAACCCCAGCCCAGTAAAGGTGAGGCACACCCCCATTTACTCTCAAATGCAATGTATAAATTTCTGTTAGACTGAAATCATCAGAGGCTGCTATCTTCATTCTTGTCCCCTTACCTACTTAGCATCTGTCTGGGCTCTGTAGTTGGGTTTCAGGAAAAGACCTTTGTAGTTGGAGATTGCTTGCATGTGGAAGAAGGGAGTCTTGGGGCTTGTGTTAGTTTGCACAGGATAGGCTATGGTAATAAATAGACCCAGCCTAGTTATGGCTCAACAGAACACAAGCTTATTTTTCACTCATATGACAGTCCAGTGAGGCTCCTGTCCTGGGGAGTAGAAAGGAGGGGAGTTTTCAGTTTAGGAATCCAGGTGAATGGCAGTTCTGCTACCTCTGGCTTGTAACTTCTCAGGCTGCTCAGGGTGTGGCCAGCTCAGTGCGGGGTGGAGGAAGAAGCTTATGAACCAGACTGGAAGCGAAACACATCACCTCTGACTTCTGCTCTGTTCCCACTGGCTAGAACTCAGTGGGATGGCCACAAGAAAGGCTGGGAAATGAAGCTCAGCTGTAAAACAAGAAGGAAGAAAGTCATTCGATAAATAGATCCTTTGATCCTCACCATCCCATGAATTTATGAAGCAATGGATTTAAGACATCAGCCTCTCCATCTGTAACTGTTGAATAAAATGGAAAGAAATCACAATTGGGTTCATTGGTATCTATCTGTATTTTTCACTTCCTAATGTTCTGGTAGCCTGGTTTGTATTTAGGATCAAAACTGGAAAAACATGATGTTAAAATTTAGAGAGCTTCTTCAAAACATTATAGGTTCCAATAGCCCCTCTCTCCCTTCTATTCTATAAATGAATTTTAAAAGCTGGATACTAGAAAGACCACTGTTTTGACAGGAGATTTGTGTTCCAACCCTTCCACTTCCTAGCTTATGACCTAGGGCAAGACAATTAACCTCTTGGAATCCCAGTGTCCCTAATTGGAAATTAAAAATGCAAATATCAGCTCCAAAACATCTGGTCCCAGAAAGTATGTGTCTCCTCCATCTTTTCCCAAATACATTCACATTAGGATCTTTCTTGGAGGATTCATTTCAAGGGTGAATTGGCTTTGCTCACAAAGGTTAGCCAGTGCTCTGTTTGGGGGCCAGGGTTGGGGGCTGGGGGAAATGAAGGCTAACTCAAAGAGGCCATCAAAGCGTCACACTTGAATAGGGCCATTTCAGAGAGTCATCTATCTCTCCTTGAAAGTTAATAGAAAGAGACTTTTTTCTATAAACAGTGTTTTTTTTTTTTTTGCCATATCCAAGTCACTGGTAGTCTATCTAAATTTATACTCATTTTGTGTTTGAGTCAGTTCCTAAAATAAGGTATAGTATAGGGCATAGACTTGGAGAACAAATTATGCACAGAAAAATCAGTGAAACTGTTGACATATCATGGACTTGGGAAATACTTTTATTTTCTGAAATATGGCAAGTCTCAGAATAAATTATTTTGCACTAGTCGCTATCAGTGATTTTTTCTTTGTATTAAGAATATAGCACTGATTTAATAGGACACGAATAAAAACTTTAAACATTATTTCCATACCCTCAACTATCCTAGTGGGAATTGAAAGGAAAGGGTATGAAAAGGTTGTTGTACTAGTGCGTTTTTTTTTTTTTCCAAGAGATTCTAAGAATTATGTTAATAATGCAATTTTTCCTGGACAAAGTGATATCCTAAATGTCTCAACTTAATAAATAAAAAACACTGAGGCCAGAAGAGGTATGTTCACAGCTTGTCAAATATTATATACAGAAAAGCCGTAATATAGATTCAGATTTCCTGGCTTTCATCCTGTAATTTCAGATTCATTTATTCCTCCACACACTCATTTATTCACACATTCTTTCATTCATTCAGTGCATATTATGGACACAGCAGTGATAGGGGCTGTGAAGGATACCAAAGAAATGAAAACAATTCCTGGAGTCAAAGAGCATAATGTAGTGGAAGAAGCAAAACCAACACAGCAAAAGCACACAGCAACAAAAAAGGTCCCAGGAGCCTCTCTGGTGGTACAGGGGTTAAAGACAGGGGCTATCAAGTGATCAGCAGCCTCTGTAGCACGAGTTCGATCCCCCACTGGCCAGGGAGCTGACCCACATGGCGCAGCAGACCTCTCCTGTCTCACCTGCTACTCCCCTTAGCAGTGTATTTCAGTAAATCTGCCTGTTCTGTTCCCCACTCTCTGGTGAATCTTCTCACCCCTCACACTGTTATAGGACAGGGAGAGGGGTAGCACAAACCCCGCAAACCTGCCTATTCTAAATGGGTTCTGCCATCCGCAGCATCAACACAAAACATATGAGACTTTAATGGGAAGGAACTTTAATTAGGAAACAATACAGGAAAGGCAAAGTATCTAGTTTCTAAATCAAGCACCCAAAGTTACCCATCCCCTCGTGGGTAAAAGTCCATCCATATGGGAATGGCCCAGAGCAAGGCCCCAAAGCCTGCCACAAGTCTAAAGCATCTTCCAGTGGGGACCCACAGAAAAGGGCCAGAAACAACCAGACAAGCCCGGAAGGAAAAGAGCAAAATCAACATCAAGATAAAAGCTGCCATTGTCACCTCCCCACGGGTCTCACCCACATCTGTGTCACCCAGTCCATGACCAAAAGACAAGCGCAGTTTCTTCACATGTCTCTAGGCTCCACATGCCTCGTCCAGGTCTCCTGGCACCATCCTGCTTCCTTCCTCAGTCTCTTCTGCAGCTTCTCCTCTTCCTGCTCAGCTCCACCCTCCCTTGGGTGGGCCAGGGAACCTCCCCCTTTCCTGGGGACCACCCTGTTACAACACCTCTGGCTTATACCCCAGCACTTGTATGCATAAATAAATAAATTAAAAAAAAAAAAAAAACAGGTCCCAGTGATTTGGTGGCTGGCTCTGGTCTGAGAGGTGCTTTAAGAGCTTGGAGGTGGGTTCCCTGCAGGGTGAGGTCTGTCAAGGGAAGTTTTACAAAAGTGGAACTTGATCTCAGAAATGAAGACCGGTGGTGCAAGGGGTTAAGATGCAACCTATGAAGCTATCCACAACCACTGAAGTACGAGTCCAATCCCCGGCCAGGGAGCTACCCACATGGCACAGCAGTCCTGTGCCAGCAGTCCTGTACCTACATGGCACAGCCAGTCCTGTCCTGGCTTACCTGCTACTCCCCTCAGCAGAGTAATTCAGTAGATCTGCCTGTTCTGTTCCCTACTCTGTCTCTCACACCCCACACCTCTGGCCTGTACCCCAATTCTTTTTTTTTAATTTTTTAAAGATTTGTTTATTTATTTATACAAGAACCGGGGTACAGGCCAGATGTGTGGGAGGGTGAGAGGATCCACCAGAGACAGAGCAGGGAACAGAACAGGCAGACTGACTGAACTACACTGCTGAGGGGAGCAGCAGGTGAGACAGGAGAGGTCTGACTCGCCATGTGGCTATCTTGCCAGCCGGGATCAAACCTGCGCTGCAGAGGCTGTGGACAGATTCACAGCGCAGCGCTCAACTGCCTGCGCCACCAGGGGAGGCCCTGTACCCCAGTTCTTGTATGCAAAAATAAGTAAATCTTTCAAAAAAAAAAAAAAAGAAATGACAATTTGTTTCTTTTTTAATTGGGGAGGGGGGAGAAGGGGAAGGGTTAGACTTGACAAACAGGAAAGTTATGAGAAATACAGTAAGAAGACAAAAACAAATACAGTGTATATTACATGACAGTGGATATTGGTTTGACTAATGAACATTTCTTTTGTGAGAGAATCAGGGAACAAAGGTTGAGGAAGAGGAAGAAAACCTAGAAGGGTAAAGAAGACGAGGGCCTTTTGCAGATATACTTTATTGACACTCAGAATCCCTTCCTATTGCCTCTTTGTATATATTGCTCTGTAGAAGCTAGAAAGCAATAAATGACATTTCCCAGACATTTCCTCTTACCTTGAAAGAGGGGTTGTGGGTGTTAATTGGGTTCCACCAGCAGGGCCAGCTTCCCGGCATGTAATCTGTGCAGTTGCATAGGCCCTTCACTCAGAAGGGCGCCAAGTTTGGGTAAATGCTTTGCTATCGTACTCTTGAAATTTTGAATAATTTCAGTTTTGAATTTGTGTTTTGGCAGTGAAGTGCAATGGAGCAACGGAGCCTGAGCATGAGCAGAGAAGATACATACTCTGTGGCTGTCCACGGCTGTTTCGGGCTGCCTCATCCCCATGTTGCTTTAGGGGTGTCCCGTGAGCTCTGAATCTGGTAAGCCTACACTGTGTGGGGGTACATTTCCCCCTTCTCCAATCCCCTCACAAGCTCTGTGCTACGTTCTGTCTATGTCTGTGTTTTCTGCATATGTCATATACACAATTCAAAACTATGACACAGGATGTTACAAGTGTCACTCAAATGGCCCCAGGAGGCCATTTGAGACAGATCTTACTTGGAACACAAAAGAAGCATCAAAGTATCCTCATCCTATCTTTCCTTACTTGTTTTTTGCTTCCGTATAATTAGCCCACCACTTATGCTGAAAAGGAAAACATGGAAGGAACCGTGAAGAGAGGGCAACTGACATAACCCATTTTCTGTCCTTCCTTATCAGTCAGCTAAAGGCACAGTCTATGGCAGAATGCAAGCCTTTCACAAAGAGGAATAAAAACAGTTGAGTTAGTTGTGTGCAGTGTTTTCTTTGTTCTGATAAGAACAAAATACATATGCATGTACAAGCTACAAGCTACGAATTGTGCGATTTTGGTGATTCTACATGCAAATTAAATGCTGTTATATTTGTATTTGAAACTGACATTGCACAATGTAAAATGAATGGTAAAACTTATGCTAATAATTTAAATTTTTAACTTTTTCATACTGAGAAAGATATTAAATAAAATGCACCACAAGTTGAGAAAAAAACTATGGGAAAAAAGCTTCGTATTTTCATAGTGTTTGCAATGTTTTCCCATCTTTTTGAACAAAGCGTGCTGAATTTTCATTTTCACTCAGCCCCACACACTATGTAGCAGGTCCTATTTTGATTCCCCAGTTGGATCCCCTTGAGTAGTACGTAGAAGGCAAAAATGATTTGGACACCATTTGCTTTATCCCCACTGCATTCTTCAACTTAATTGCTACTGCCTGAGGCCAGAAGAGGTTCACAGGTTATGTTACTTTTATCAGAAGATGAAGATAGGGCCTCCCTGATGGCGCCAGTGGTTAAGCATCAGCACTGTGAAGCTATCTGCAGCTACTGCAGCATGAGTTGGGTGCCCCCCACCCCCTGCAAGGGAGGTGACCCACATGGCGCAGCAGACCTCTCCTGTCTCACCTGCTATTCCCCGCAGCAGTGTACTTTGGTCAATCTGCCTGTTCTGCTTCCCACTATGTCTCTGGTGAATCCTCTCACACCACCTCCCACTCTCCACCTCCTACCCACCACCCCCGCACCTCTGGCCTACACCCCAGCTCTTGTATGCATAAATAAATCAATCTTTTTTTTTAAAAAAGGAGATAAAGATAGTGGGACTCCTAGAATAAAGATTTAACTTAATTGTGGGTAAGAGTCCATTGTATATATGTAAAATGATTAGTAAAACATGCTAAGTTAAATTTTTATTTAAATAAAAACTTTTTATTTAATAAAAACTACTTCTATATTTAAAATTAAAAAACTTATATACCCTTTACCCACTCTTCCATGGACAGGCACCTAGGTTGTTTCCCTATCTGGAGTACTACTCAGCTATGAAAAAAGATGAAGTCTTGCCATTTGGGAAGACATGGACAGACCTTAAGGGGATACTGCTAAGTGAAATAACTCAGATGGACTCACTACTCTCATAGTTAGAAGATAAAGAAACAACATAAAACAAAATCAAAAAGAAACGCTTAGATTCTGACAACAGTATGGTGGTTACCAGAGGAAAATGGGATGGAAGTGGGTAAAAAAGGTAAAGGGGGTCAATTGTGTGGTGGGTAATGGAAATGAGACTTTTGGAGGTGATCACAACGTAGTGCGTACAGATGTTAAATTTTATTCTTTAGACACCTAACTTAACTTGTGGGGTTCCTTTTATTTCACAGGTAATTTGGGGTTTTGAGCCTACTTGTATCTTTGAATTAGTTTTTATTGAGGTAATGCTTTCATACAATTTATCATTTCAAACAATGTGTGATTTTTAAAATTGAGGTATAATCACATACCCTAAAATTCACCTTTTCAAAGTGTACAGTTGAGTAGTTTTTAACATACCCACAAGGTTACACAACTACCAACACCAATTCCAGAATATTTTAATTACTCCAAAAGGAAACCCTGTAGCTTTTAATGATCACTTCATTTCTCCGCCCCTCAAGGCCCTGGCAACCACTAATTTTCTTTCTGTTTCTGTGGATTTGTCTATTCTGGATATTTCATATAAGTGGAATGTTAGAATGTGTGATCTTTTATGTCTGGCTTCTTTCACTCAGCCTGGTGTTTCCAAGGCTCATCCCTGCAGGTATCTGTACTTCTGTGCTGGCCATATAAATTGTCTATTGTAGGGATGTGCCATATATCATCTATTTATTTATAATTTTATATATCATTTTATTATAGGATCAATTTTTAGATATTATCTATGTGATGTTGTGTCACTTGGGCATCTCTACCATACCTTTTCTATCTTCCTTTCTCTCACTGTAGTTCCACTGACAAGCTTTGGTTAAATCAATGTTAAGCAATTAGATTATTGTGACCATAATCATAAAAGTGTTCACTGCTGAGCCAAGAATTATATTACTGCTTTTGCTGTTCTTCCTGAATTTTTTTTTTAAAAGATTTATTTATTTATTTATTTATTTATTTATTTATTTATTTATACAAGCACTGGGCACAGTCAGAAGCACAGGGAGGGTGCCTATGCCTTGGGTCACTTCTTTTCTCTATTATATTCACTCCCTGGTCATCCCCCTCATTTTCAATATTATCCAGTGCTGTGACTCCCATATTTTTGTTGCCAGCCTTGTTTTCACTTGGATTCCAGACTTGTATCGTCCACTCTGGCTGACATTTCCACTTGGATGTCCAGCAGGCACCACATACTTAACTTGTCTGAAAGAGAACCTTAAGTTCCTCTCCTCTGGAACCAAGCCTCTCAGTAAATGGTACTTCCATCCTTCCAGTTGACTAGGTCCCAAACCTTGGAATTATCCCTGTCTCTTCTTTTCACCCTTTTATACTCTACATCCAATCTACAGAAAATTCGGTCAACTCGACCATTCAAATATACCCCAAAGCAACCACTTCTCATTACCTCTTCTCCTACCATCCCAAGTCCAGGACACCATTATCTCTCACCTGCACTCCCTCAATAACCCACCACCATACTTGTCCCCCTACAGTTAATTGTTCTGCTCCCACAACAGCCAGATTGTCCTTTCAAAACATGAGTCACACCAGGTCTCCCTTCTCAAATCTCTCCAATTTTTTTTTAAAGATTTATTTATTTATTTACACAAGCACTGGGTACAGTCAGAAGCGCAGGAGGGTGAGAAAATTCACCAGAGCCAGAGCGGGGAACAGAACAGGCAGACTGATGAAATACACTGCTGAGGGAAGCAGCGGGCGGCAGGAGAGGTCTGTGTGTCATGTGGGACCCTTGCTGGCAGCCAGGAATCGAATCCGTGCTGCAGAGGCAGCGGGCAGCTTCACAGCCCAGCGCTTAACCCCTGCACCACCAGGGGAGGCCCTCAAATCTCTCCAGTGTTTTCCCATTTCTCTCAAAAAGAGTACTGTAAGATCTTGCTCTGCAATGGCTTTGCTTTCATGTCTTTCCACTTCCCTCTAGTCTGTTCCATCAATATGGGCTTCCTGCCATACTTGGAATCCTTTAAGTTCATCCCAACCTCAGGTCATTTGCACTTACTGCTTCCTCACCCAGAGGCATGGCCATTCCCTTATTTCTCTATTGTCTCACTTGCTCTAATGTCACCTCATTGGAGTGATGTGCCTGACCAGCCTGTCTAAATCAGCACCCTCTACACTCTCTACACTATGACTCTACACTCCTTTTCTTATTTTATTTCTCCTCATAGCATTTATTGTCACCTGACATATTATATATTTATTTATAGCTGCTGTCTTCCCCTAGCCAACTGTATTATTATATCGCCAGTATCTCGACTATGTCTGAAACACCCTAAGCACTCAATAAATATTTAATGACATTGAATTAATAAAAAAAAAACAGTCTCTAAATGCATGGATTCAATCTATAGGAAGAATTTGGAAGCAGAATTTTTTCCTCCATATTAAAAATTCTATGTAGCTTCCACTCATAAATGCCTCCTTTATTGGTAGAACATTATGTTTAAGTCCCCTTCTCTTCTGCTAGACTGAAACTCCTCAGAGGAATTCTCAGTGTCTGGCACAGAGGTGATCATCAATAAAATGTAGGACTGTAAGCTCTTAGGGTTATACAGAACTGCTGGGCGTAACTGTTCATTAAGGCAACATGTTGCTCATCCCTCAGATTTATTTAGAAGTCAACTAAATACATCTAAGACATACCCATGCTTCCATTCACTCATTTCACATGCTTGTATTGAGCACCTTCTTTGTGAAAAGTTTCTAGACCCTAAGTACTTTCTATTGTCTCTAAACTACCCACTCTAACCTTACTGATGTAAAATATGTTTCTTGTTCTGACCTCGGTGGAACTGGGAAACAACTGGGTACCAGCATCTGTCTAATCATTCTCCATCCCTTGGTAACAATTAAGACATGCCAGGATGCTCTTTGCTGATGCCTCTCAAATTTAAAACAGAGACACAGGGTATTCAAAATAAAGTGCCTTGACATTTAGAGAATTGTCCCTTTTTATTGAACCTGAGAAAAATGCCTGCTTGTTGACTTTCAGGGTCGGGCTTAGGCTGGTCATACTAACATGGGGCTCGTGTTTGGCTTGGTGGATTGATTTCCACAGACACATTTTCATAGGTCATCTCACCAGGAGGAACCCATGTTTTTGGGAGCAAAGTGTGGTAGTGTAATAAAAGAACACTAATATTTTATGTATGGAATTTGAGTTCTATTACTCATCTGCGATAGAGCAATTTATACCATATGGGGGGAGGGGGAAGAGATGAAACCAAATTGGAAGCGAAGCCCCTAAGTAATACACAATGGGGCTGTTTTGGAGTCTTTGGAATGGTATGCCCATTGGGGTTCACTCTAAATATTCTTCCAAGCTTCTTGCTTTAGTTGGAATGAAAAGGTGTCCTTGGAGTGAGTTTCCTGAAACTCTGCTCACTGTGTTATGTAAATAAACCTGTTTTATAATAAAGTCTTTTGGGGGCCTTCTACTGGGGAGCCTTGTTTTCAGACCAGAGGTCAAGCAGAAAGGCAATTACCAACCAATGGTATTGTTTGGCAACAATTATTCACTGTTTTGTTAGCATTATTTTTATCTCCTGTAAGTAGAGCACTTGCTGGATAAAGGTAGGCTTTACCTGAAGAGATGAGGCAAAAAAAAAAAATCATTCTTTAACAAAGGAAATTGAACCAATTCTTAGCTCCCGAGAGGGGAGTCTTTAAGCAGCAAGCTCTCCAATTGTATTTTCAAATGATTCAGCTTGTACAGACCACTATGTACGCACACTCTTGCACACAATTTAAGTTACACTCAGCTTCCTGGTTTATTTCATTTGGTTTTTTTTTTTTGCCTCCTGCCATGTTTGGAGCTATTGTTAGAGGATTCTTTAGCCTCCCACCCCTGGCAAGTGGGACTTGAGTAGGGGGGAAATGGGTTCATCTGCCTGGAAAGGTGAATTGGGATTTCAGGATATAAAACAGACAGGGATCTGATTCCTATCAGGTGCATTTGCCTGTGAAGTGACCCATTCAACTGTAATGAGGTAGAGTTACTGCCTGTGGCTAGGGAGCTCTAGGTGGGGTAGAGGTGGGGGTGGGTCTGCTTCTGGGTTAAACTAGGGCTTCTTTTGTTTTCCTCTGGGAGGTTGACACAATCCTCCAGAAACTTGCTGGTTGCTGTTTCACCTGCCAAATGATTCTGCCCTTGGGCAGCTCTGGGCTGTGCACACAGGGACAGCTCAGGACACATAGTTTGTTATTTAACTGGTACTACTTTCCTGCAGATATACACAACCTTTCCTTAAAATCCTTCTTTCTCCTTGGCCTCATCCCTAGAAATTACTCCCTTTTGCTCCTCTTAAGCTATTTTAAGAACCCTGTGTTTATTATCTTAACTTCCGAGCTTTTGCCCTGCTCCCTATTTTACCCTTAAATCCCAGATCAGAGTTTTCTACCCACAGGTGCCTCCATTTCTGCTTATTTCCTCTTAGCAAGGGTGTAAGCAGATTTGGGTGTCTACTGGATTGAGTCCCTCAAAGCATGTGTGCAAAGTCACCCATGTTTGTTTTTGATGGAGACAAGTTATCATAAACTGATTTTAAAAAAGGAAAATTGCAGGGAGTTAAGTCACAGGTGACTGCAAATTTCTGTCTTAATTCTACCACCAACTCTGTGACCTTGAGTTTCTAAGACTTATCATAAGTACAGAGAAGCTCACATAACTTCCCAGAGTTATTTTAAGCAATTAATTGACTAAATAATAAAGCGATTACAAATCATTTTGTAAATGCAAAGCTTTGTATACACTAAGTAATTCTTCTAGTGACCTAGTAAATGACTGGATTGCAAGGTGAGAAGACCAACTGTTTTTCCCTCTATTCTAATGAGAGCTGACATATATTAAGCCTCTGCTATGATATGAGCCAGGAGTTCACAACGATGACCTCATTTAATTTCCCAACAACCCAAAGTGGTCAATATTTTTCTTTTCCCCAATTTAGAGATGAAGACACTGAGGTACAAAGGAGTTAAATAGCTTCCCAAATTCTTGGAGCCAGAACCAGGATATGGACTTCTACAATTAATCTTTACTATTGCCCTTATCAATTCTGATATAATGCCCACCTGTATCTAGAGGTTTCTCAAACCACTGCAGAATAGTCTGGTAATCCTGTTTCATAAAATCGCCAGTCCCTCAGCTGAAATAATAACAAATAATTAACACTTATTGAACAATTACTGTGGGCAGTTACACATATTAAACTGTCAAATTCTGATATCCACTCTATAAAGTTGGTAATAATTATTCCCAGCTTATGAATAAAAAACAGAGATGTTAAGAAGTAAGTCCACGGGCCTCCCTGGTGGCCTACTTTCAGCACTACAAATGCCATGGCCTGAGTTTGATCTCTGGCCAGGGAGCTGACCCACATGGCACAGCAGACCTCTCCTGTCTTGCCCAAGGCTCCCCTCAGCAGTGTATTTCAGTAGATCTGCCTGTTCTGCTCCTACTTTGTCTCTGGAGAATCCTCTCACGCCTGCCCCCACCCTGTGCCTCTGGCCTATGCCCCCAGTTCTACACAAAAATAAATAAAATCTAAAAAAGAAAGAAAGAAGTCTATGGTCACACAGTTGCAAATGGCAGAGGCTGCATTTGAATCCTGAACTGTCTGGGTTCAGAGTTGATAGTCTTTATCAATAAGTAGACTAATCAGTGACTGCCAATGCACACAGTGTATAAATCCTGTTAGACTCACGGAGTAGACTTGGCCAGTAAATGACGTGATCTTGGACCACAGTTTTTTCATCTGTAAGATGGGCGCTGTCTGTGACCCTGCCCACTCTGTAATTCTGCACTTTAACAGGTCTGCAGTTCGTAATAGGAGTCTGGACAACGGTCACTGCAACTTTAGGAACAAGGGTAAACAAACTTCCAAGTTTTAGGAATTTGAAGAGGCAAGAAATCTACACAGTTTGGGTTTTTTACTCAGGAACCCAGGGAAGCTGGAATCCAAAGTTGCTTGTGAGATTTCTAGGAGGTAAAGCTGATCCTCCAGAGTATGGTATTTTGATTCTAGGGCAAGTGAAAGCTAGTATAGCAATTGGGAATAGATTTGGGGGGTTGTCTAGAGAAGGTAGGTGTGGGGTAAATGAATTAATCAGGCTTTTTATGCCACTAGCCTCTGTGGCTATCACCCATGTTAATGCAGGAGGCGCTTGGGAGCATGCATGTGGGGCACACATGCCTGATCGTGGACACCTGGAGTATGGGTGTGCACTCATGTATAAGTGTGCATACCTGAGCCTAGAAGCCAGGGCTAGAAGGTCGGAGTCACTTGGACTTTAGCTGTGAGGGAATGAGCTGCGTGATTACAGAAGAGGCGATACAAGAGACGACACCAGAGAGAGCCCAGAGAAAGAGCATAAAAGATTTGTCTTGCCCGTCTGCCTTGCCAGCCTCTGGCTTGCCACTACACAGGCCCTCACCTCTACTGCAGAGAGGGCTCCAGGACTCTCCTTTACGCATCTGCTCAAATCGATAGCGAACCTGACCTGTGCTTGCTGGCACTACAGTAGAAATACGGTTGAAAAAAAAAATTACAGTTGCTACTCTTTTTTGTAAATTTGGACATTACCTTAGGAAGGGACTTGAAAGGCAAGTCTAATGGTAATGGACCTGATATTGGGAAAGCAAGAAAAGTCACACTTTAAACATTCTTTAAATGCAAGTCTAATGATAAGAGTAACCAAGAGCATAAGGCCTTTGGGATGGGACAGATTTAGGTTTGCATCCAACTTCTGCCACTTTTCAGTCTGTGATCCAAAGTGTCTTAATTTTCTCCTTTGTAAAACGGAGTTCATACTAACACTGATGAGACTCAATACCTCAATGCTTCTTTCTAACAGGCCAGGATCTCTTCCTACTCCCACCCCAAATCAAAAAAAGTTAAACCCTCATTAACTTTAGCAGTGTTGATAAGCTTTGATCTTAAAGAGGAATAAAGATGTCATACTTGCTCCTATATTTCCTTTCAAGTTGCGTTAGACTTCTCAGAGAGCTTGACCTTGATCTCTGAGACAAAGGGACGGGAATAATGTGCGGCAAAGCAAGCAGCCGGCCAGTTAGAGATCAGCTTTTCTCCAGGCACATGCAGTGTCTTTTTCTCTGAATTGCACCTAAGAACTTGTCGTACAAATCTTTTGTTTGTTTACATTATGACTTTTTTTTAAATTTTTCAGTGATCAAACTTAGAGAAAGTATGACATCAGAGGTTGTAAAGTCAGATTGTATATTACTATACTGAGAAATGATAACACGGTAGTTTTCCAGGAGTTAGTTTCTTATTTCATCACAGGAGAAATGAAACTAAACTGACAACTATCTTAAATAATTAAATAAAGTCCACCGAGGGTGGTTGATTGATTCATCAATGGTGAACTAAAACCAAACTGTCATTCAGATAGTTTTTTCTCTCTTAGGTAAAATTGCCTGATGGCAAATTAGTCTGTGGCAAAAATGTTCTGGGTTAAAACATTTACAGTGAAACAATTATAGTAGATACTGTCAGAAATCAGAAATGGGTTTGCCAGGCAGTGCTTCTTCCAGAGGAGTCATTTCTGTGCTTTTTGACTCAGATTTTAGGTTACTGTTATCTCTGTTTCTATCTTTTTTTTTTAAGATTTATTTATTTGTGCATACAAAAACTGGGGTGTAGGCCAGAGGCATGGGGGGTGAGAGGCTTCACCAGAGACAGAGTAGGGAACAGAACAGGCAGACAGACTGAAATACACTGTGGAGGGGAGCAGCGGGCGAGCCAGGAGAGGTCTGCTGCACCATGTGTGTCACCTCCCTGTCTGAGGATCAAACTCATGCTGCAGTGGCTGTGGATAGCTTCCCAGTGCTGAGACTTAACCCCTTGCACCACTAGGGAGGCTTCTATCTTCACATCACTGATGCTGACCCTCCATCTCCTTACATAAAGTTCCATGTGATTACATTGGACCCCTCTGGATAACCCAGGCTGGTCTCCCATCTCAAGATCCATAATTTAATCATACCTGCACCAATCTTTTTGTCATGTAAGGAAACGAATACTCTGGTTTGGGATCAGGGTCTCATCTTTGTGGGCAAACCACTATTATCAGCCTACCACACTCCTTAAGCTTCAGTATCCAGAAACTGGATTTATATTCTTAATAACTCTGTGACTTCAGCCAACTCATTTCTCTTTAAGTCTTGCTGTCTACACCTGTAAAGTAGAAGTAGCAATATTTCATTTATTTCCTTTAGGGCATCAAAGGGTATTCCATATGAGATGAGGACTGATAGCATTAGTGTGCAGATTGAATGGCACCTCAGGTCCCCCAAACTTGCACGCTCTAAAGGGCCATCTGCTGCATAAAGGCAAAGTATATTCTTCGTGTGTAAGACCTTTAATAAAAAAAAGATCTTTAGCAACAGGGATCCTTCTTGCTGGAGACTGTGTGCACCAGCAGAAGGCTCACCAAGGAGACAGAGGTAAGCTGGGAGGCTTGCCCATGCTGGGCGCCTTCTAGCCTGCAGTTCCAGCCCAGAGGGGAGCAGCACCCACCGCTGGGGCAGACCAGGCGTGCAGGGGAGCGCGTCGCCAGCACCGGCATTTTGCAGCAGGGACCCTTCTTGCTGGAGACTGTGTGAACCCAGCAGAAGGCTCACCGAGGAGACAGAGGTTAAGCTGGGAGGCTTGCCCACACCGGGCACCTTTTAGCCTGCAGTTCCAGCCCAGAGGGGAGCAGCACCCACCGCTGGGGCAGACCGGGCGTGCAGGGGAGCTCGTTCCTGCATCGCCATTTTGCAACAGGGATCTTTCTTGATGGAGACTGTGTGCACCAGCAGAAGGCTCACCAAGGAGACAGAGGTAAGCTGGGAGGCTTGCCCATGCTGGGCGCCTTCTAGCCTGCAGTTCCAGCCCAGAGGGGAGCAGCACCCACCGCTGGGGCAGACCGGGCGTGCAGGGGAGCGCGTCGCCGGCTCTGGCATTTTGCAGCAGGGACCCTTCTTGCTGGAGACTGTGTGAACCCAGCAGAAGGCTCACCGAGGAGACAGAGCAGGGACCTGTCTTTGCTGGAGACTTGTGAACCCAGCAGAAGTTCCCCAGAGGAGCCAGTGGTGAGCTGGGAAGGTCGCCCAAGATGCCGGCCAGTACCAGCAACACAGTGTCACAAGGAATACGGCAAATTAGAAAACAGGCAGTAGGGAGTAGAAAAACAACATGCAACCCAGCAACTCCTCAGCAAAATAGCACACCACAAAAAGAAAACCATCTACCAGATTGCAACGACAGTAACTTGGAAGAACTTCTGAGCCTTCCAGATAGAGAATTTAAAATTGCTGTGATTAAAAAACTGACAGAAGTCATAAAGGAAAACAATGATAAGGGGAAAATAATTAATGACCAGAAGAATGAAATTGAGTCCCTAAAGAGGGAAGTAAAAGAAATGCAGGAGATCAAAGAATTAATGGAGACGCTAAAGAACTCTGGGAAAAGCAGTGAAAGCAGAATAGATGAAATGGAAGAACGAATAAGTACTCTTGAAGACACAGAAATAAAAAGAACTAAAACAGAAAAGGAAGGAGAAGTACGAAGGAAAAAGACCGAAGAAAGACTTCGGGAACTATCTGACTCCATGAGGAAAGGAAATATAAGAGTTATAGGAATCCCAGAAGGAGAGGAGAGAGATGTAGGAACAGAGAAAATATTCATGGATATAATTGAAGAGAACTTCCCAAACGCTAAGAAGGATCTGAAAATTGATATACAAGAAGCAAGAAGAACACCAAACTTCCATGACGAAAGGAAAAATACAGCAAGACACATAATAGTAAAGCTCCCAAGAATCCAAGACAAAGAAAAAATAATGAAACTAACAAGAGGGAAGAAACAGATAACATTCAAAGGGAAACCAATCAGACTGACATCAGACTTCTCTGAAGAAACACTACGGGCAAGGAGAGAGTGGAGGGACATAGTCAACAGACTCCAAGAAAACAGATGCCAACCAAGAATACTCTATCCCGCAAAGCTCTCCTTCCTCTTTGAAGAAAGAATAAGGACCTTCCCAGACAAACAGAAACTCCGGAATTTCATTGCGACTAAACCCCCACTCCAAAAAATACTACAAGGAGTCCTAAAGCCAGAACCTCAGAGGGACGAATAACAACAAAAGAAGGCCAAAGAAAGTTATTAAAAGAATAAATAAATAAAATCAAAGGAAAGACAAACACAATGGCAAATACAGATGCTAACATATCAATACTAACTCTAAATGTAAATGGACTAAACTCTCCAATAAAAAGACACAGAGTTGCAGGCTGGATTAAGAAACAAAACCCAACCTTTTGCTGTCTCCAGGAAACACATTTAGCTGCAAAAGATAAAAATAGACTCAAAGTTAAAGGATGGAAAACAATTCTACAAGCAAATGGACCAAAAAAGAAGGCAGGAACAGCTATACTCATATCAGATAAAACAGATTTCAAACTTAAAAAGATAAAAAGAGACCCCAGTGGTCATTACATTATGATCAAGGGGATAATACTTCAAGAAGAAATAACACTCATTAACATATATTCACCAAACGAAGGAGCACCAAAATATATCAGACAACTATTGGCATCTCTGAAAACAGACATCAGAGAAAACACATACGTAGTGGGAGACTTCAACACACCACTATCAACAATGGATAGATCAACAAGACAAAAAATAAGTAAAGACACTAAAGCTCTAAATAAGGATCTAGAGTGCTTAGGCTTAACAGACATATATAGAACACTAAACCCAAAAAAATCTGAGTATACATTTTTCTCAAGCGCACACGGATCATTCTCTAGGATCGATCATATACTGGGGCACAAGACAAACATCAACAGATACACCAAGATTGAAATCATACCAACCATCTTTTCTGACCATGAAGGCATCAAACTAGAAATAAACCATAAAGAGAAGGCAAGGTATTCTCCTACCTCGTGGAGATTGAAACCCACACTACTGGAAGTCCACTGGACTAACGAGGAGATAAAAGAAGAAATTAAAAAATTCTTTGAATTGAATGACAAGGAGGACACCAATTTCCTAAATGTATGGGATGCAGCAAAAGCAGTAATAAGAGGAAAATATATAGCAATAGATGCTCACATCAAGAAACAAGAAAGAACTCAAAGAAACAACCTAATCTCGAAACTCAAAGATCTAGAAAAAGAACAACAAAAAAGCCCCAAAACCAGTAGAAGAAAAGAAATTATAAAAACCAAAGCAGAAATAAATGAAATCGAAACTAAAAAAACAATCCAAAAGATCAATGAAACCAAGAGCTGGTTCTTTGAAAAAATAAATAAAATAGATAAACCCCTTGCCAGGCTCACAAGGGCAAAAAGGGAGAAAGCACAAATAAATAGGATAATAAATGAAAGAGGAGAAATCACAACGGACACAGCAGAAATCAAAAGAATTATTAATAACTACTATGAACAGTTATATGGAAACAAGTTTAACAATCTAGAAGAGATGGACAAATTCCTACAACTCTACAATCACCCAAAGCTAGATAAAGAAGAAATAGAACACCTAAACAGACCAATTACAATTAGCGAAATTGAAATGGTAATCAAAAACCTCCCCAAAAACAAAAGCCAAGGACCTGATGGATTTACAAATGAATTCTACCAAACATTCAGAGACGAATTGGTACCTATCCTTCACAAACTCTTCCAAAAAATTGAGAAGGAAGGTATAATACCTAACACGTTCTATGAAGCCAACATTACACTAATACCAAAACCGAACAAGGACAACACAAAAAAAGAAAACTATAGGCCAATCTCCCTAATGAACACTGATGCAAAAATCCTCAATAAAATTTTAGCTATCAGAATCCAACAGTGTATCCATAAGGTAATTCACCACGACCAAGTAGGATTCATTCCAGGGACACAAGGATGGTTTAACATCCGAAAATCAATCAACGTTATCCAACACATCAACAAAAAGAAATATAAAAACCATATGATAATATCAATAGATGCTGAGAAAGCTTTCGACAAAGTGCAACACCCATTCATGATAAAAGCCCTTGAAATTCTTGGGATACAAGGAACGTACCTCAACATCATAAAGGCCGTATATGACAAGCCAACAGCCAGTATCATTCTCAATGGTGAAAAGCTGAAAGCAATTCCATTAAGATCTGGAACAAGACAAGGATGTCCACTTTCACCACTGCTTTTCAATATAATACTGGAAGTCCTAGCCAGAGCAATAAGACAAGAGAAAGACATCCAAGGAATCCAAATAGGAAAAGAAGAAGTCAAACTATCACTCTTTGCAGATGATATGATAATATACATAGAGAACCCCAAAAACTCCACAGAAAAACTAATTCAACTCATCAATCAGTTCAGTAAAGTGGCAGGATACAAAATCAACACGCAAAAGTCAGTAGCCTTCCTATATACAAACAATAAATCTGAAGAAGAAGAAATCAAAAAAACCATCCCTTTTATTATTGAAACAAAAAAAATCAAATATTTGGGAATAAATCTAACAAAAGAGGTAAAGGACCTATACAAAGAAAACTATAAAACACTGTTAAAAGAAATAGAAGAAGACACAAAGAAATGGAAAGACATCCCCTGCTCATGGATTGGGAGAATAAACATTATTAAAATGGCCATCCTACCAAAAGCAATATACAGATTCAATGCTATTCCAATCAAAATTTCAATGTCATTCTTCAAAGAAATAGAACAATTATTGATGAAATTCATATGGAATCACAAAAAACCCCGAATAGCCAAAGCTCTCCTGAAAAAAAAAGAAGGGAATGGAGGCATCACACTCCCAGACTTCAAACTCTACTACAAAGCCATAATCATCAAAACTGCATGGTATTGGAACAAGAACAGACATACAGACCAATGGAATCGAATAGAAAATCCAGAAATAAACCCACAGATTTATGGTCAACTAATCTTTGACAAAGGAGCAAAGACTATGCATTGGAGCAAAGAAAGTTTGTTCAATAAATGGTGCTGGGAAAACTGGGTCGCTACATGCAAAAGAATGAAGCTTGACCACTACCTCACACCATATACAAAAATCAACTCAAAATGGATTAAAGAACTAGACATAAGACCTGAAACCATAAAATACATAGAAGGAAATATAGGCGAAACACTACGTGATTTGCATATCAAAGACATCTTTGCAGACGCATCACCCAAAGCAGTGATAGTGAAGGCAAAGATAAACAGCTGGGACTACATCAAATTAAAGAGCTTCTGCACAGCAAAAGAGACAATAACAAAAACAAAGAGAAACCCCACCAACTGGGAGAACATTTTTGCACCCAACACTAATGATAAAGGACTGATCACAAAAATCTGCAAAGAGCTGATGAGACTCAACAACAACAAAGAAAATAATCCAGTCAAAAAATGGACAGAGGAACTAAAAAGAAACTTCTCTGAAGAGGAAATGCGAATGGCCAACAGGCATATGAAAAAATGTTCAACATCACTTGCAATCAGGGAAATGCAAATCAAAACTACCATGAGATACCATCTTACACCAGTGAGAATGGCACATATTAAAAAAACTAGCAACAACAAATGTTGGCGAGGTTGTGGAGAAAAAGGAACTCTTCTGCACTGTTGGTGGGAGTGCAAACTGGTCCAACCACTATGGAGAGCTGTGTGGAGATTTCTGGACCTACTAAACATAGAGCTTCCACAGGATCCAGCAATTCCACTCCTAGGTATTTACCCAAAGAACACAGAAACATCAATTCCAAAGAACACCTGCACCCCTATGTTTATAGCAGCACTGTTTACAATAGCTAAGCTTTGGAAACAGCCCAAATGCCCAAAAATAGATGACTGGATCAAGAAGATGTGGTACATATATACCATGGAATATTACTCAGCATTCAAAAAAGATAAACACATGCAATTTGCAGCAACATGGATGACGCTGGAAGGGATCATGCTCAGTGAAATAAGCCAAAAAGAAAAAGAAAAATACCGGATGGTCTCACTCATAGCAGGGATCTAGAAAACTTAAATAAGGGACCAGGAAAATGAATAACTATAAGAAAGTGAAAATCAAAATCAACAAAAACTATGAACCAGAGACACTTTTTGGGGGTGGGGGGCGGGAGGGGAGGGATTGGGGTCAGAATGGGGGGATTGCAATTGTATGGGGAATATAAAAATAAAATTTATTAATTTAAAAAAAAAAGATCTTTAATAGGATTAGTGTGCATAGAGAGAGAAGAGGAGAAAGGATAATTACTTTTTCAATGAAACACCAAAAGCTACCTATCCCCTGTGCATAAATGCCCAGCCAAACAGTGTTGATCCAAAGTGGGCCACTGAGGCCAAAAACTCACCATACATCTAAGGCACCTTTGGGTGGGGAACCACAGGAAAGAGGCAGAAGGCACCAGGTAAATCATTGTCAGTCTCCCCATGGGTCTCTCACCATCTCTTCCAAGTGTCTCTACATGTCTGACTCCATGTGTGTCCTTGCACGTCTCCCAACGCCCTGGTGCAAGTCCACAGGTGAGAAACAAGCGTGCCCTCCTTTATTTGCCCCACGTGTCTTCCTGCTTGTGTGTTCTTGTGTCTCTGCAAGCGTCTGTCCGCCAAGTCTACTCCAAGTCTCCCCTAGCTTCTCACCCCTCAGTTCTACCCTTCATTAGGGAACATGGAGATCCCGCTCTGTAACAATAGGAATAATCTACAAAGCGGTGTGCCTACCCTGGCATATGGACAAAGTAAATGTTAGTTCCTCTCCCCTTTCCCCAGCACACAATGAAAGGCATTAGGAGAGAGCACTGGGACTCTTGGCAGCTGTTGCAGGCTGAATTCCTGGGTAAACAGTCTCTGAGGTTGAGATTTCTGTATAGGAATTTTCTGGGAAGTGGTCTTAGGATAAACACCTGTAGGGGTATGCAGGGAGCTTGATGGGGCAGAGGGAGAAAGTAGGTTTTGATGAAGAAGCCACAAAAACCTCAACCTAGCCAACAGGGAACTCAGAATTGACTCGGGTTAGGGTGAAGGGCTGAGCTTTTCCACCCTTGCCTCCATTACATGTGGGCTGCCCAGGTCGAGGTGGCTCTCTCCCAGTAAAGATCTGCCTGGTCAACACTTGCCAGCAACCAAACACTTCCAGTAGGTGGGGGAATGCAAGCCTCACTCCTGCAGCAGGATCTGGGGAGGCCCCTGGTGTCCACCTGACCAGGGGCTCACACTTTTTGTCTGCCTGACAAGAGAAAACAAAAGGGAAGAATCCTAGTAGGCTATATAGTTCACAGGCTTAGGGGCTCAGAGCTCGCATGCTCCACAAGGTAACCATGATTTCAAACTTCAAATCTCACACTCCTCCCTGTTGTGTGATTTAAGGATGTCTCTTAACCCCTCTGTGTCTCAGTTTCCTCATCTCTAAATTAGGGGTAATAGTATTCATTCTTTAGCATTGTGATAAGAACTAAATGGTTAATAAAATGTAGAATTCTTAGCACAGTGCATGATAGCTGGTGGGCCCCCTCCATGTTAGATTTTGTGGTAAACACTATTCTCACGACCCCTTTTGACCCAAATCTTTATCCTTTTGGCTCAAAACCATGAAAAAGACATGAAAGGTGGAAAAGACATGAAAGAATCTTACAAGAATACCTATCATGACTTAGATATTAGGAAAGTGGGGGGGAGTGAGTTGTGGGGGGACAGGGCTTAGAGGGAGAGGGGGATTAACAGTATTCATGAGGATCCTTATCTAACACTGGAGCCAGGCTGCCTAAGTGAGGCTCCACTGGCTGGAGGAACTCGTAGGGTCACTGTGAGAACTGCATGAGATAATGCAAGCAAAGCTCTTAGGACACTGCCTGACACGTAATAGGCGCCATCTGTGTTTGCTATTATTCTTATACTACAGCTTATCAACAAAGGCAAGAGGGAAGAAGCCCTGGATTCAAATCTCGAAAATTTCCCCACTTAACCCGCTTGGGACATCAGACTGAATTCCCGCAGTTGGTTACATACCCTGTGTCATCAATTACCAGGTTAACTCTTTTCTGGCACCGACTACCTGAATGATGAGTTTAATCGTTCACCTTTTTGACAGGGTGGTTTTGTTTAGTTTGAGGTGGGACTGGGTGGAGAAAAGAGGGCTAGGAAAAATGATTCTGAGATCGGCTACAGGGATTGGTGTCCTCTGAGAATTCCTGGCCTCCATTCAAGGCAAAGTAAAGTATGGTAAGGTAGACTGAACTCTGCATTTTATGACCTTATCTTGATTTTTTTTCCACCTGCAAAGATAGAACTTAAGGAATTTTAAACATCCCAATGCATAAAAATCCACCTCTTTGTTTTATAGTAGATGATCTGCAATTTCTATCCCCCCAGCCTAAACCCATGCTGGGAAGGCATGCCAGAATGTATTCGAATAAACAAGATTAGAATAAAGTAGCTCTACATCACTTGAATTGGGACACAGAGAGAACATTCTCCTTGCAGAGGGCCCAGGCTCGTGGCCGAGAGCTCCTGCCCATTCCCTATACCCCTCTTCATGGCTGCCCCCACCCCCATCAAGTTGGAGAGACATCAGATATTTACTCTGATTTGCCTTTTCACATGTTCTTGATTTTCAAGTCCGTTTTGTTGGGAATTCTGACCCACTGGAGCCAGGCTGGCTTCCCTGGCTTCCTAGCACATGGAGTAAAATAATAAATCAGCCACAGGAATCCCAAGTCACAGAGCAAGTCAGTTTGTAGACTCCTTTAAACTTTCTCCAAGATTAACTCCTCATTACTTTTATTTGGTTAAGAGTTGCAGTGAAGTTTCCTCTGCAACTATGGTATCAGATATTTTTCTCTTTCAGCAAAGAAGCAATAAAACAAAAGTGCAAAGTATTTTGATTAGAAGGGCCATTGTGATGTTTGTATCTTTCAGTCCAAAGAACTCTTAGTGACCCAAGTTTTTGGCATTAAGGGAGATACTTAGCAGACAGGATCATGCCCCTGATTTTTATCTTTGTGGACTTAAACTCGGTGAAAGTTGGTTCACAGAGATATCATTACTAGACCAGAATGGACCGTCTGTTTCCCGCACTGACTTTTCATATCAGAAGGCACAGTTGACTTTAAACCTTGTGATTTTTACTTTCCAGGGGAAAAAAAATAATGGACAAACAGAAAAAGTCATAGGACTTGAGGAGAAATCCCCCCAATAACATATATCTGAAAACTGTGTCTTTCCTTTATCGCCAATACCACTCTCCCAGGGCACTCAGCTATTATTGCTAGCTGAGACTACCACTTACAGTGGCTTCCTAGTTGATCTCCTAGTGTCAATGCTTGTGCAACCTCTGTGTGTTTTGCACACACAGTGGCCAAGTTCATTTTCAAAAAATGTAAATCAGATGATGTCACAAACTATCAGAAACTCTGTCATCACTTCCCTTGCACTTAGAATAAACCTTAAGTTCTTACTGCGGGTACATGGCTCTGTTTGTCCCTCCAGGCTCAACCCACTAGCCTCTGACCCCACAACATTTCAACTACTTAAGCAAGCTCTTTCAGTTCTCAGGACCTTTGCACATGATATTTACTCTATTTAGAAATTCTCCCTCAACCCTATCCCCTTGTAGGGTAAGTAAAAATATCAGGCTTTTCTGCACTCCCACCATTAGATTAAATGCATGCCTGATGGCGGACACCTGGGGAAGTGTGTGGGCATGCATAGGTGGGTGCACCTGGGCTGAGATGGGGCTTATAAGGGTGGTGTCGCAGAAAGCAACAGAGAGGAGAGAAGAGAGAAAAAGCAGCACCACAGAGAAGCAGAGATCATGAGAACACCGGAGAGCCCAAGAAGAGTGAAGATCTTCAGGGGGCTGGGAGGCTGCAAGCCTCCCAGCACCCCTACCTGCCATGTACCTGGTAAAATGTCAATAAAACCCTGAAAAAGCCACTGAGGGCTCCAGGAATTTCCCTTTACCCATCTGTATAAGGTCATAGAAAACCTGACCTGTGCCTTCCTGCCACTACACCCCTTTTTCCAAGTGACTCCCTTTCTTCTTTTGTTTTTTTTATACCAAAGTTTACATGTCACTTCCTCAAGCACAACTTTCCTCACTATTCTGTTTAAACTAGGCTTTTCATTTACATCATTAGTCCCCATGTTGGGCTTTATATTGCATTTATCAAGATTTGTCATTATTTTTAATCGCTATTATTTATTTTTCTTTTCCTGATTTATTTTCTGTTTCTTGTGTTAGAATGTAGAGGGTTAAAATTGTCCTTTTCTTGTTCACCCTATATTCTCTCTGGCTAGTAAGGAACTTGGAACAAGTAGGGATTCAACAAATATCTGTTGAATGATAAAATTCTTGTTTTGATAGGGGGGCTTTAAATATGCTTGTATTTTCTGGGAAGTTGTCTGTTTTTAAAGTTTTAACATTAGTAAGTTCTATTTGACATGTTAAATTGTCTGTTAAAAACATTGAGTTCTAAATTCCATTGCAATACCTCCATTCCCAAATTCTTCAAGTTCTGTTGTCTCAACCTTTGTGAATTCCGTGACTACGCTGTGAGGATTTAATCTTTATTTTGTCTGCTTTGTTCACTCCTGTATCTTCAGGATCTATAACAATGCTTGGCTCATAGACCCTAGTACTATACATGTACACATAAAGTTGATGTTATATGTGTACTTTTGTCACATGAAAGCTATCCAGGGTGAAATTCCTAAGCTGATTTTGCATTAAGACAGTAAATTCACAGAGCAGTGGTTTTTATAATATAGGCTTTGCAAGCTGACAATACATTAGCTAGAAGTGTCTCATAAAAGTAGATTGTTTCACCTGGGTAGTATTTGAAATTATTTTTAATCAGTTGCCTATATTTAAAGTTTGAGATTTTAGAACTCCTGACACCAACTTTTCTTGACAAGTCAAATTTCCTCTGCCTCATAGCACATGGACTGAAACTGGTGACAGCTGCCACTTTTGGAGGTGCATGTGCTTGCCGCTTGCCTTTGTAACGGTTTGTATTGACAGGGATCCTGCCCCACTACAAGTATCCTGAAAATAATAATGGGGGATTCTTAAACTGAGTAATAGAGAATTTCATCAGAAAATCTATCAGAAATGAAAAACCAACTCAGGGAATATTTGTGCAAGATGAGATAGAGTTAGGCCTGATTAGTCCTTCAGAGATTTGTTGAAAGCTCTGCAAGTGGTGCACAAGGTAGTGGTTGGAATAGAAATTATTTACCCTCGAGAGCTTCTATGTTGTTAAATTCTGGGCATGGAATATGAAGCTAAACTGATTTCTTCCTCTTAGGACCAAGCTAATTCAGCTGATAAAAATTATTCAAGGACACCATGCCCTCAACTTCCAGAAAAGAGAGGAAACAAAAAAGGCATTATTTAAACCTGTTACTGGGTTTAAAGTTAGACTTGAAAGTTAGCAAGCAAGTAGCATTTGGAGAAAATGAGTCAAAGTGCTTATTCTATCAATTGATGATGAGGTGGCAGCCTCTGAGCACCAAGACTATTATCACCATCATAACCACAACCATCATCACATCATCATGATTATCACAACCCTCCCAATCATCACCACTGGTCAATTCTGAGTTTAAATCTGGGCATTTGAAAACAAGTTCCAAATCATGTTAGCAACTGTTTGAACTAGACATAAAGAGGCTCAAGTTACCTTTGACTGGGAAATACTTTGGCCAAGTTGGCGACACAGTCAAAAATAGCAAGTGGTATATGAGACCTAGAAATGAGTTATTGGTCTAAGTAAGTGTAGGCTGATTTCGAAGTAATTAAGTTTATTATAAGCATTTGGCTTTTAGAATTTTTTTTTTGCCTCTATTCCCTTACTGTTTTGGTCACTTGTCGAAAAATAGGACTGATGAGAGTAAAAACATCCAAGTACTGCAGAGTATGATTTAGCCTAGCAATTAGATACATTTTTACAAGTGCTACTAATTGTCCCTTAAAATAAACTGGAATGCTATGAAAATGGATGTTGCAGTCTAAAATTACTCATCTATTTTGAAATTTAATTCATAGCTTCCACTTAAATGTTTACAGATTATAGTAAAAAAAATAAGAGCTATTAAAATTGCAAAATGTTTAAGTATAATTTATGAGGAATTTATCATTCATGATTTAATTAAGTAGTTCATTGCAGCTGTTCAGGTTCAATCCTGAGCAAAAATATCTTGTACCCAGCAGTATTATTGAAAACCAAAGTTTTACCACAAGAGGGTTAGCTTTTCTTTTTTCCTCTAAAAGTGTGAGAATCTCTTGGAAATTGAAAAAGAAAACTTTTAAACCATGGAAAAAACTAAATGTAGTCACTCACTGGAAGAGTATATTAGTCCATATTCAAAGACCATACATTTGGATTGAAATTAATCTGGAATTACTTATCTGATTCATATGGACTCCCTAGCCTAGCTTTAGAATCATTGATTATTGCATCATTGAGCTAATTAAGAATATATAGGTCCCTGGAGCTTCAAATTGCTTTGCTCTCAGTGGAAACCTGGGAATCTAAGATTGGTAAGGTTGCTCAGGTGTATCTGATAATCAGCCCCATTAGGATGCACTTGTCTAGTTCCAGAGGATTTGAGAGCCATTAGAGGAACCTGAAATGGATCCTTCATCCTGGTGTCCTTCAAACCTAAGCGGGCCTGGGACTCATGGTCTGAACCAGGCCTCCGTCCTCCAGGTTGCTTTGATCTTACCTGTCAATTGTCTCAGATTCAATTGCCTGATCAGAAGTGAAAGATTTTAAGGGGTGAGGCAATCAGAAGATTAGGGTTGTAGTCATCTATTTGCTTAAAGCAGGAGAGTGAAATCTACCTTACCAGCGATAAAATGAAGGAGGTAAAGAAATGGTCCTTAAGCCACACATACCCCTGTGGCTCCAGATTGCATCCAGCCTACAGACGCATTTTCATTAGACCTACATGATGTTTGAAAATGAATGTCAAACAGCTTTCCAATAAGGTGTCCCTGCAAAAATTTAAATTTTCAGCCTCCCTTGGAAAGTCGGAAATTCTGGCAACAGTGGGACCCTCATTCTTACCTAGCAACTGCCACCTGGGTAGACAAATTTATTCCTTTTAAAAGGGCCACAATCTCTTAGTTCAAACAGTAGCCACCATTTTTACCCACCAGCCTGCTCCTACATTTGTGTTTTCTGCTCCATACCTGGAGCTAATGACTCTTGCCCTAATGTCATTTTCAAAGCGAACACCTCAGATTCTCTAGATTGCGTCTTAGGTGTGGGCCCTTTGACCACCTGTGACCTGACCAGCTTCTCAGTCATGGCTTGTTCTTTCTTAAGGAAATGCCAGGAAAGGCATTTCTGCTGTTCTTTTTTTTCAAGGCAGAAGGAGTCTTCAAGAAAGAAGCAGGAGAGTAGGAACTGTAGGATTATGGTGGCTGCTTTTCCAGAAAGGATCCAAAGAACTAAAAGATCTCTGTTTACAAATTCCTAAGTACAATATACCCAAGTGGGCCATAATTAGGCCAAATGTTTGTCCCACTGGTTATGTGCAGTTCCACCAAGAGTAAAGACATTACTAAATTGCAAGTTTTTTTGCAAATTATAGTGAAAATTGTATAACACTGAGTCCAAAATCCTTGAGCCAGCATAATAGTTACTCTATGACCAGAATCATGGAAAGGAAGTGGCTTTTCTGGGAAAACCAAAAGTGGGAAAAATTCCTTCAGCTTTCTCAGAAGCATCTTCAGCCTAAAGGTGGGAACATTGGGGTCTTGGGACTTTAATGTTTGGGATGCTCGAATCTGTGAATTACTCAGATCTCACAATCACTGAAGGGACTGACTTATTCAAGATATATTTTCAACACCAGTGCTACCTAAAATCCTTCAAAGTATGCCAAAAGTAAAGAGTGGCCAGTGTAGGTATCATGTTCAGCTACCTACTGCAAATTGGTACCAAAAGCACCCTCCTGTGATCACTGTATTTGATTCAAATCAAACATTTCTTGGTCCCCAGTTATGTTCCAAAAGGTAGAGAAAATTTAAGCCCAGAAGTCAGTGGATATTGCATATTTTCTAGGCAAGTGTCAGTAAGACTCCAGTGTTTTAAAGGAGTCTACCATTGAGAAACGAACAACAGCTATAGGAACAGGAAGGTTCATGTAGTTGGGGCTGGAAGGATGGCTAGAGTTGGATGGTGAAATAACAAGGAGCATTTAGGCAAAGGGCCTGATGATAGCAACAAGTACAGACCCCTGAGTGATCTTCTCTGGCTGGCAGTGGGGCTTCCAGTGAGGACTGGAAATAAAAAGGGTGAGAATTGGCTAGAAATGAGGATTCTCAGTCAAACTGAGAAGGTCTTGAATGCCAATGCTAAGGCCCTGGAAACATTTCGTAGATAACAGTGAGAGTCAGTGAAGCTTTTTGAGATAGGCTTGGGAATGATCATCTTTTGCTTTTAGAAAAATAACTCTCCTCGCATCATGCAGCAAAGATTGGAGAAGAGGGTGTGGGACAGAGTCAAAGTTATTTTGAGCTTTCTAAGATGGGTTTGTTATTCTGCTTTAAATCTGAAAGATAAAATTTCTATTAATTTATGCTTTGCGCGTGATTTAATGTTATATTAATGTCGAAGCTGAGTAAGAGCCCTCCCAGTAAATTGAATTATTAAAGTATATCATTTTATTCTAACTTACTCCTTCATTAAAAAGTAGTAGAAGTGAAAACAAAAAACACAGTTCAACTATTTAAGGATTCCCTCCTCCTCTTTATGAATTTCCTAGGGTATTTTCCTCTTTCTCCCTCTTTCCCTGTATTCAAGCCATTTTGCAGTACCTTCGGAGCAGTACTCTGCAGTTGGGGTGTTGAAGCAGCGAGCCAATGTTTCACATACGGTTTGGATGTCTGAATGATCCTTAATATCCCTGACTTTTTTTTTTTTTTTGCTATAGATAGCTGAGTGCCGTTGAGACATATGGAATGGAAACTATCAAGTAAAATGTGGTAAGAAGCCAATAAACAATAAATCTGATTAAGTCAAGAAGCAGGAATGACAAAGAAGTAGAGCCCACTGAGAAGGGAAGAAAACATACACACATACTAATGTATCTAGCCTGTTTTATATCGGTCCATTATATATGGAACCTATTTCAGCCTCATGGAAAATGGATGATTTTCAATAGAGTCCACCATCGACAGGCCTTTGGGGACTTTGAAGGGAAAAGAAAGCCCTTATGTGTAAAATACAATTACAACCATGTGAAATATCTTATTGCTGGGTCTGATATTATTGCACTGCACTGGTCGACATACTTAAATGTTCAATTCTCTTAAAATGTTCAATTTAAAATATGGAAAATGACAGCTGATAAGGTATATAAGGCTATTTCATGAATTTCACATAATTTAGGACACATTCTGCCCACTGATATGCATGAATGAGAAAAAAATTTCATGGAATGTGGAAAGGCTGAATTTATGATTTCATTATTTTACTAATACTTTTATTATTTTGGACAACTATTCACAAGCTGCTTTACAAAAATTGTTAGTCAATTTTACTAATTATAAATCAATGTTATGTGTATAAGAACAATACAATTTCAGGCTATTTTTGTTGGAAACATGGTAAAAGCAGTAGTTCACTCAGAGTTAACATTCTGAGCATGGAGAAGCGGAGCTGAAGGCCCCTGCCCCCACGTTACTAGAGGGTATTGGATCCGAGGGCCCTATGACAACAATTCTCTGTCAGGCAATCATAAAATCCACAGCTAATCCATGCATATCTGCTCCTTTCCCACTACTATGCCAAGGTCAGGATCTCCAGACTCAGACAGGCTTAGATTGGAAAGTTTCTCTGCTGCTTACTAGTATGTGGTTACAACAGGCTGCCAAGTCTTTCGATGCCTCAGTTTCCTTGCCTATAAAATGGAGACACAAACCACCTAACACTGTTTTGAGCTCTGAATGAGATAATCCACTTAAACCTGATTTACCAACTATGGTGGTCTGGACATTTGAGGCTGGGTAATTTCTTTGCTGTGGAGGATTGTCCTGTGCACAGGAGGACATTGGGCTGTGTCCTGGCCCCAACTCACTGCTCCCCTAACCCCCTGTCTCATATGGCCAGGCATTGCCAGATGCACCCTCTCCTTCCCTCCCCTCCACCAATAATTTTAGTAAAGTACTTGGTGCACAGTAAGTGCTCAAAATATAATGGCTATTCTTATTGTTTTGGTGCTGCCATAAAGGAGCAGGACGTGCACTTGTGAAATCTCTTTGTTTCTTTCCTTGGCCTTCGTGAAAATGTGCAGACAAATGGTCAAAGGCAGGGAGTTGGAAAGGATGAGCCACAACTGTGTAATCAGCTCCTGACAGTTAAACGTAGTGATTTTCTTTTTTAATTCCACTAAGGAGAAGAAAGTGACCCTACCCTTGGATCCTCCCTGATATTTTCCAGATTTTACCAGGCTCTGCAGATGCCCGAGTAAAGAGAATGTTGTCACTTTATCAAGCCTGCTGTATGAGAAGAAGGAAAAAAGATAACATGGTTAAATCACTTGCATGCTATTATACTCGTTGCACTCTGGTGAGCCAAGCAGTCACCGAATGTAATTTCCGTGTATTTCTTCACCTCTCACCTTCCCACCATCACTATTACTTAACCCACTGACCCAGATAGCTGCTTATTAACATTTAATACATGTTGAAGTGTTAGTGAGCTTTGAACAAAACATGAAGTTTCGGGCTTGCTTTTAGCTCTTTGCCCTTGAACCATTCCATGAGTAATTCTTTAAAGCTTGCTCTGCCATTACTATCACCATGGTATGCATTTTCCTTAAGATAAAAGTGATCAATTTACAAAAAGCATTTGCCTCTCTCATGCACGCAAGCTTTCATTCATTAAATGAATGTTTATGAGCTTCCAAGATGCTGGATATTCTATTTTTTTTAAGAATTATTTATTTATGCATACAAGAACTGGGGTACAGGCCAGAGGTGTGGGGGGGAGGGTGAGAGGATTCACCAA
This sequence comes from Talpa occidentalis, assembly GCF_014898055.3. Lineage (NCBI taxonomy): Eukaryota > Metazoa > Chordata > Mammalia > Eulipotyphla > Talpidae > Talpa > Talpa occidentalis. The sequence continues at coordinate 30,214,519 of NW_023604972.1, forward strand.
AGACAGAGTAGGGAACAGAACAGGCAGGCAGACTGAAATACACTGCTGAGGGGAGCAGCAGGTGAGTCAGGAGAGGTCTGCTGCACCGTGTGGGTAGCTCCCTGGTTGGGGATTGAACTCATGCTGCAATGGCTGCGGATAGCTTCATAGGTTGCATTTTAACCCCTTGCGCCACCAGGGAGTCCTTCCTGATGCTGGACATTTTATACCAGGGAGGTCCTGCCAAGCGGGCATGGTGTAGTTTTCTAGTTGCCTTGGGTGGAGGGAGGTGGGGGTGGAGGGACCCTAGGAGACACAGTTGATACCAGTGACAAGTGCTAAGATAAAGGTGTTAGCAATCACACCAGTTGAGACAAATTGCGGGGCCCCAACTCAGCTCTCAGGGGTACAAATGTCACCTCCATTTAAAAACAAATGACCTGAAAATTATCCCCACTACCCTCTCCTACCAAATGAATGAATACATGCATACCTGTGCACATCCATCCATCCATAAAGTCACACTGAGAAAAATACAAAATTCAATCAAGGGGAAACCTAGAAGTTTGTGACAAATGAAGTGTATACCCCTGCATATGCAAAATGTGAAAGTATTTGAGGAGAGGAATGTTAATTTGATATAAATATGTATTAATTCCTTCTAAGTTCATGCCAGAAAATATCTGAGGTAGCTAAATTTGGCAAATAGAAACTTAAGTTGTTTTTTTAAATTATAAAAGTAATATGTGAACACATATAAATAAAAGCTGAAACAGTACAGAAGAGGAAGAGGTGGATTCCCCACCTGCCTTTCCATCCCTAAGTCCACCTTCCTCATCACAGATGAACAGTTGACAGCTTGCTACATATCCTTTCAGGGACAGAGTTATATCTTAGATAGAACCGTATAAAGTTGTTTTTGTTGGCCAAAAATAGTTAAATTATCAGCAATTTCCTATGATTCAACCTACTATTTAGCGCGATTTGAATCATCCTATACATATTATTCTGACTTCCTCTTTTTAACAATATATCTTTAGATTCTGAGAACAAATAGAGATGAATTTTATTTCTTTGGCATGTGAATCTCTAAAAGTATTATTAAAAAATAATCTTGAGACGAGAAATAAATGCTGCAGAGATGGGGCGATGCTGACGATGGGAGAGCTGCTGAAAAAAATGACTCATAAATGCTACCATTTGCAAAATAAACCAGGTTGCCTGAGGTCAGCCTGTCCAGAAGGCCTGCTTTTTTCCATGGGACCCAGTGGTACATGGTTTAGATGCTTTTCAGCTTGCAGACAAAAGACTGTCCCCATCTCCTTCTCTGTGTGGGCTGGCTCTTACTGCCTCATGTAATTTACCTTTCAGCCACCCAGCGCTCGCTGACTGCACTGTGCAGGGCTCCAGGCTGTCTGGGAGAGAGGCTGGCTGGCTCCAAGACCCACAGGCCAGAGTCTGCAACTCAGACTAAGTTTTTGTGTTAACAACAAATGTTAACTTATTTTCTGATGACTGCCGGAGTCTTAGGACAGTACCTGATCTGCCAAGATAATTGTCTAGTATAATTTTTCATGATTGTTATTTTTCATAATAATGCCCTTGGAGGACAATTTGAATGGAAAGCAGCCCTGGATTTACGGTCAGAAAATGTGCCTTTATATGTCTGCTCCACTGTTTATTAAACTGACAGACTTCGGCTAAATCACTTCACTGAACCACAATTAGTTTGAATCACTATAAATTTTAATAAAACATATCCATCTCTCATTGGGTACTTACAATAGAGGTACTGCTCTTACCACTTGACATCTATTAACTTATGTAATTGTCAGCATAGCCCTATGACAGGTTTTTGATTTCTACTCTTGCCCCATTTTACAGATAAGGAAAACTGAGGTGCCCAGGACAAACAAGTTCACATAGGTGGGCAGTAAGAGGAATGACAACAGGAAGCACATATGCTTGAAGAAAGTTAAAGAAATGAGTGGTTTTAGCATTTCTTCTTGATCACAAGAATTGGTGATTTTTTTTTTTTCCCTAAGCATTGGCCCAAGTTAGAAAATCATAAAACCTGAGTTGGGTGGAAACTCAGAGATTGTTAAGGGCAAACTTCTCACTTAAAATGAGAAAGAACCTGGACTTAGAGCATTTAAGGGTCTTGAGCAAGATTGTTGCTGAGCAAGCTGGGACGAGGGTATTTCTGCAAAATGCCCTCAGTTATTTCCATGTTTTTTCTATATTGCAAACAATTTTTTAAAAACATGTTTATTGTGGAGAAAGTTAAACATCTACAGCAGTGTAATGGAGTGCCATGTCTCACCACCCAGTTTCAAGAGTCTTCAACCTCTTGGCCAATCTAGCTCAACTATATTCCCACCCACTCCCCAGCCCGGTACCCACTGGGGATTTTTAAAAGGGAAACTCAGACATCATCTGTTGCCTCTAAACAATAAGAATTCTTCTTAACATTAGCACAATGCTATCACTACACCTTTAAAATAACAACAGTGCTTAATATCAAATAGCCTGACAGGGTTCCAATTGTTCCTGATAGGCACACTTTTTTTTTCCCCTTGGTTTGCTGAAAGACACAGTTCAAAGACAGTTCCTACCCTTTGGCTCTGAACAGTCAAGTAAAAGGTTGAAAACCTACTATTAACATGGAAAATCATGTGCAAGCAGCATAGTGTAGGGGTTTGCTTCACAGGCTGCTTGGCTCCTAAACTGACCTCGACCACTTACTAAGCAGGTGTCCTTAAAGAAGTCCATCACCTCTCTGTGCCCTCCCCTTGTCTGTAAGATGGAGCTGGTCATAGACTGAGCTCAAATGGTTGCTTGGAGAAGAAATGCAATCATACAGGCAGACACTTAGATCAGCACATGAAACATCATAATTACTCAATAAATATTTGCTATTACGATTATTCCCGACATGCTTATGACCCATTAATAAGTCTTAAAGGCACTTTATAGTAGAAAGGTGGGAAGTTCTGGTTAGTAGGACACAAATAATAATGCATAATAATTATTATGTGTTATTGTGCTATTATTGTAATAATGATAGTGATTTTGGCCAGGATTTATTTTTTTACTTGCAAGTCAATTAAGATTGTTGACTTTGTCAATTTCAGTGAATGTACAAGTGATTTTGCACTCATTCTTGTTCTCTCTCCTTCCTTCCCTTTCTTTTTCTCCCCTTCCCTTTCTCTATCATGTCCTCTCCCCCCTCCTCCTCACACTGATCCCAAGCTGATTTAAGAAGGATTCAATTCCTGTAGCCACATCTCCAAGCCATTTCTTTGCTAACGGGCCTGAGGGATAGAAGGGTTCTGATTTCTAATTGAAATGGGGTACCAGCAGAGAGGTTACAATAATCGCTATACTCAGGAGAAACATTCATCCTGAATTGCCTGGTTTAAACCTGTTGTCCCCAATCAGGTATAAATGGACGATAAATTACATGATCACACTACCTATGCCCAGGTATGTTTCAAACTTAACATCAGGTATATTTTGAAAAGCTTACATTTTGGAGCCAAATGACCTCCCTTTGTCTCCCTTTTCCTTCACTTCCTAAGCTCCTTCCCAACACACACACACCCTGCCCCATATCTCCACAGTTCCTTTAACCACTGGAGGCCTGAGGACAAACTTTGACTACAGCCTGTTGGTGGGAATGGTTTACGCTACTGCAGTGTTGTGAGAAGGAGGGTCACGCACGCCAATATTGCTTTCCTTTCCACATTGGAGACAGATTTTATCCATTAAGAATGAGGGATGGTTTCTTAATCTGAGATCACTTAGCTGCAAATTTTAAGAATTGAATGTAAAAAGGTGAAAAGTTCCTACAAGATGGATGGATTTGGGCTTACACAAATTCATGACAATATTACTTGTAAAAAAAAAAGAAGTTGGATTTCTTGGAGCAAAACAAATCCTAACAAAATAAAAATCACAAGAAAAAGCACCCAAATGCGTAATTTGTCAGTAATTCCATTTGCAGACTTGCAGTGCCCGCTAAGGCTTTGTTTGGGGCAGGCCCTTCAGTGACATGGATCCATAATTAAGAAACAGCACATTTTCCTCAAAGAATGCATTGTATTATTTAGTGAGCAGGCTATGACAAGCTTACAAATAATTTCAAATGAAGACAATGAAAGATAAATGACTTAAGAAACATCCAAACCGTGTTCTGTGGAGATTTAGGCCACACGAATATGACTCCGAAGTTTAGAAGTACTCCAATTCTGGGAAGTAGAGGATTTAGATAAGAGGCCCTATCAAGGTATTTATTTATTTTTGTCCAGTGCCTCAGGCATAGGAAGTTCTCCCAAGAGTTCGTGATGATGACAATGTAATCTTTAAGTGTTGGATTTTAAATACTGAAATATATATCTATCTGCAGTGTTTTTAATGACCTGGCACACTTACTCCATTTCTCACCAACTTGCCCCTTATACTTTCTAGTACTCTTTCCTTCATCTTTGGGTTTAAATTCGGTTTTCTTTTCACTCATGCTGCCCAACTAGATCTTCAAATTTTCCTCTTCTGGGGACTCCCTGGTGGCGCAAGGGGTTAATATGCAACCTATGAAGCTGTCCGCAGCCACTGCAGCACAAGTTTGATCCCCCAGCTGGCCAGGGAGCTACCCACATGGCGCAGCAGACCTCTCCTCTCTCGCCTGCTGCTCCCCTCAGCAATATATTTCAGTCTGCCTGTTTTGTTCCCCACTTTGTCTCTGGTGAATCCTCTCACTCCCCCCACACCTCTGGCCTATACCCCAGCTCTTGTATGCATAAATAAATTAAAAAAAAAAACCAAAATTTCCTCTTCTGGTGCTTTAACCTCAACTTATAAGCTGCTCACAGCTCCCCCATCTCCTTGATCTCTTGCTCTATCTCCCCCTTCTTAGGTCATTAGATTTCTCAAAATTTGTTAAGGAATAAATGGTTGGATCCATCTCTTCATTTATGTGTTGCTTAATTCACTTCTCTGTTGCTTAGTTTCTAGCCCCACAAACTCTGTGATTGCGTGCGTGTGTGTGTGTGTGTGTGTGTTTGTGTTTAGTCACCAAAGACTTCTAGGTTAACTAGGGAAGTGAGCTATCTCTTAAGCACAGGGGCCATGGCATCTGCCTGCTGAGGGTTCCAATCAATCCTCGTGCAAATTTTGGGCAAGTTATTTAATTTCAGCATGCCTCAGTTTCCTTTACTGTCAAGTGGGGAGATAGAGTACCAACTTGGGGGAGAAGACTGAATGAGTTCCTGTATATAAAGAATTTAGAATTGTGCTAGGAGCTGTTGGCTCTTATTATGATTACAAACTCCAATCAATGCTTTTCTGTGCTTATCTATTTATTTGACCTCCCTAAGAGATAGGAGGATACTTTTCCTGAAAGTCTACTTTCACCATAGCCCTCTCTTGTTTGCCTTTCTGACCCCTGCTTATCGGGATCCTTGGTGGATCCTCTTTTCCTGCTTATCCTTTAATGAAGATGTTTCCCAAGGTGCTGACCTCAGCCCCCTGCTTTCCTCGTGGTGAACACTCTATCTGGAGTGACCTCATCCACTTCCCTGTCTCCCCGCCCTAAGTTGAGCTCCAGGCTTGTATATCTAGCTCTGAAGTCCATGAACACCTCAAACCCAAGAGGCTCCACTCCAAATTCTTCACCTCCCATCACAAATTTACACTCATGTCTTGCTGAAGGGAAGCACATTGAGGCTCATGCCAGATTAGGAGCAGCATCCCAGACTTCTACCCACTCACTTTCCATAACACTACTGTGGTGAAGGCCCACTGAGTCCACTGGGCAACCCTCTTACTCATCACTCTTATTCTCAACTCCATGAACTTAAGTGGAGTCACCACTGTGCCTATGAATCATTGTGTCAGACCCCTTACTATTTTCTTTTGACCTCAAGGTTGACCTCTTTTAAATTATCCTTCTCTGAGATTCTCCACTATCTTTCCAAAATGTAAATCTTATTAAAGCTTAAAATCCTTTAGTGACTTTTCAAAGCTCAGAGGATGAAGTTCACATTTCTTGGCATCTCTGGTACTTTTCTATTGCTGTGGTCTTCCCCTCTCCCAACACACTTCAGACCCTAACTCCCCTCCCCATACGGCACTACTTGTGGTTCTTCACATGCTGTCTCATGCCCCAGGCCCTTTGCATACATGCTTCCTACTGCTTAAACATCCTCTTGCTGCTTTGCTGTCCTCTCCTCCTGATTCTTCAGATTCTAATTACCACCTCTTGGGGTGCCTTATGGGATCACTATACAATGTGATTTCAGTGCTCCTCTGTGTTCAAACTTCACCCTGTAGTTGGCTCAGTTGGCGTGCCTGGGCCAATTGAATCTCTGAGCCTCTATGGACCTCTCTTCTTTTACTGTAAATCCCAGGGAGGCAGCATCTGTGTCTTCTCTAACTTTGCTCTCCTGGAACCAAGTGTTGCACATCCAGCACATAGATGATTTTCAATAAATACTGAATGGAAGCTTAAATCAAGAGCATATATTCCCTTCTTTCATCCCCACAAACTGTGAGGTGGTTGCTGTTAGTATAACATCCACCAATAAGGATTATCTATTCATTTCTTCCAGTTTATGGGAAAAAGACTCACACATATTTACTGAAAAAACAAGGTCAATTAAGTAGCAAACTTTGGACTATGCCCTTGCTGTACTCATTCTGCTTCTAGGAATTTTTCCTAAATAAATAATTAGAGGCAGTTTTGTCCACCAAGATTTTCATCGCCAGCTAATTTGACAGTAAAAACAACAACAATAACAACAAAAACCTGGGAAGAAAATAGAGAAATGATCAAATATCCAGAATTAAGGTACATATATACAAATGAACATTATACAGCTGTAGGGCACAGTGCAGGTTTTCTGATCCAGCAGACCAGATAAAGGAGGAGTCAGAGTCCTCAGTGGCTTTTGCAGGTCTTTTATTGGGGTTTAGCGGGTACATGGCAGGCAGGGGTGCTGTCTTCACTCTATCTGCGTTCTCCGGCGTTTTCTCGCAGACTTGCTTCTTTGCTCTCTCGTTTTTCTCTCTCTCTGGGCTTCTGCTGGCGTCCCCGTGACGCCGCCCTTATAAACTCAGTCTCTCAGCCCAGGTGTCCCCACTCCAGGTGCCCATCAGGCATGCATTCAGGACCACAGGCTTCCCTCATCTATCCTAATGGCGGGAGGACAGAAAAGCCTGATACTTTTTACCTTACAACAGCCATTATACATTGTATTTGCAAATAATTTTTAATGATCTGGGGACAATGTTTATTATGAGTGAAAAAATAGGATAGAAAACTAGCAAATATAAAAATCTTTACAATATAAAACTTTACAATAAGCAGAGAAAAAAGATTTGAAAGAAACATACCAAAATGAACTCTATAGTAATTGTATCTTGGGTGATTTGTGTTTTGTTCTTTTTCTAAATTACCTATAACAAGCACGTTTACTTTTACGATCAGAAATATAAACATTTTTCAAGTTAGAGATTTGGTAGATGTGAGATTGTTGTGATTATTTTGTTCTACTTGGGCAGTATCATCCCCCTCCTTCTGGTAAGAATATCTCAATTTTTCTTTTCATTGGGGACATATTCCTCCCCAGTCTTAGTCCTTGTGGTGCAGATGGTGTATATCCCCACAACCAGACTCTGGGTATGTCACCCAGAGCTGGCTGACATCATACTCCCTCTGTTGATGGCTGGTTCTGGACGGGCATGTGACTTACAGCAGGTAGGTACTTTTACAGTGGGTGGTCATGGGCGCAGAAAAGTTCTGCTTACATTGGCACTAACGGGCAGGATAGAAAAGCAATACAGGAAAGTATTGCCAGAAGCATGGAGATGGAGAAAAATTCTTGTGTATACACACACACACACACACACACACACACACACACCCCACCTTCAAGTCCTGATGACTTTGAGTTCTGGATCTAGGAATGTCTGGAATAATATCCCACTTATAAGAGCTAATAGACTGAAGATTTCTTCTTTGGCTTAAGTCATTTTCAGCTGGGTTTCTACAAGCTGCCATCAAGAGTCCTCCCTAATACAGTGAGGAAAATGATAAAATATATAAATTCTAATTCATGAAAGCTTCCGGGACTATCACAAAACAGTACAGAACTGGCCCTGTACATCTCACCTAAGATAGTAAACATTTTCGTCACTGTAAATGTTTCAATGGACGTGTTCTATAACGTAATTCATTCCTGTGGCTGTTTATTCATAGCACCCTTTGTCTGCCTCCTTAGAGCATATTGCTGGCAGGGGGTATCACTAAAAATAACTAATAACCCTAAGGACAGAAGAACTGCAGGATCTCTGCTATGCCTGGCATTAAATCTTTTATAGCAGGTCTGAGATTTGGGTAGCTCAGGAAGGGGCTAAAGGAGCACATGGGTATTCAGGGGAGTGGCTGTTTTCCAATCAATGCAGAATGATTTCAATGTTCTACCAGCCAATGTGGCCACCCTGGTGTGGCCTGAATACATGCCCTGTCAACAGATATCATAGTTTCTTACTTGGGTGTCTGTCTTCCCTCCTGGACTACAGATTTTCCTAGGCTGGAACTTCTTCGTCTTACTGATTTTTGTAGGTCTTGTGCCTACCTAGGTGCTCAATAAATTTTTGTTGAATGATGAACATGAATGACAGCCTGACATTGTATAATTTCCTATTCTGTTTTTTTTTTTTCCTGTTAGAGGTTTCCTGCCTAGAATTAAATTGCAATATGTTCTCTTTTCACCCTCTCTTCTGAAGACTTATTATCCTCTCCAATATCAGTTGATTGAAGAAGAAAATTGTAAATTTTCTCTCTGGCATAATGTTGATATTTTAACTCATAGTGGTTTTTTTCCCTCACTACAAAATGGGTTTTAGAAATAAATCAAGATCACAAGAAATTTATGATTGCTTTGAGTGGTATCTTTTATCTCTGTCCTCCTGAGAATAAGATGTGGTCCAATTGCTCAGAGATGCTTGAATTTCAGTTCTCCCATTGCTGCATGACTTGAACCATTAGAGAGCACATGGAGGTGGGGGGGTGAGTGTAGGCTCCACTACAAGGATTGTGGCAGGGCTCACATCTGTCCATCAACAATAGTACTCCCAGGGCCTGAGAGCTCCTCCTTGCTTCACAGTAGACTTTAAATAAATGCTTGTTGGAGAAATAAATTTAAAGAGAGGCAAGCACACATGCTGATCTAGCAGTAATAATTATTAAGTGATTAGCTTTAAAAATCATTTTTCTCAAACCAACTTTAGGTCCTATCAACATCACACAGGAGAATTTTTAATAGTAAATAAGATGGGGCGGGTAACTGATTTATTATAAATTTTGGCTGAATCTTTAGAGTCCAGGTGTATCTAAATTATTCCATCAATTTTTCTGAGGGGCATATTCCATTTCATTTCTTAAGCTTTCTGGTTTATTGAGATACACAGGGAAAGGTCAAAATACCCGAGGTCAGTCTTAAAATGACTGGGTCTCCTCTCTATTAGCTGTGAGATCTTGGGCCACCTTGAGAACTAAAATACGAACTCTACTCTGCCCTACCTACTTCACAAAGCTGTTCTTGTGAGTCTAAAATAATATTCGGTGTGGGGAGAAATTATAAAACCCTATATAGATGCTGTTGTTACCTTGGGTAAAGCACTTCCCAGGCAGTGAAACCTGGATAGGTTCCAGAATCATTTTGCTATTATTTTGCTCCTCATACAGCCTAGGGCAGCTAAGACGAACACAGGAACCCCCACCACGGCTTGAACTGTCCTCTGCTAGAGAGGCACAGAAACCATAAAGTGAAGGGGGGCGGGGGGAAGCGCCCAGAAAGCTTGGCACAATGATTTAGACACAAGTGTGTTGAAAAACCTAGGCTCCCAGAGCAAACTTCTGAAACCCATCCCTCCCTACTCCAAATCCCCAATTTGCATAAAAGTCTCAGCAGGGGCTCGCTGGGCGGAGGCCTCGCCGACCAATAGAAACCAACTCTGTTATTACAGGTTGAAGAGCAGGTGTAGAAACTGAGCATAAAGAATTGCCTACACCCGGGCTCAGCCTTTTACCGCGGCGCCAGCTGGGTCCCCCTCAACTAACAAGAATGGAGAAGAACGTCAGGGTCCAATTCCTAGCCCTCCGTCCCCCAACTTTCCGTCCCCCCACGTCCTCCACCACCGCGGGGTCCAGCCTGCTCCCCCGCGGGCGTGCTCGCGGAGCGGGCGGCGGACCTTCATTGTCTGGGAGCACCTGCCAGGTGGCGGGCCCGTGCCCTAGTGTGCGCGGGTGCCCGGCTCCACAAAGCGCGCGGGCAGCACCACCCTCGTCCCGGAGCCGCCCCCGGCGAACCCACCACCCCACCGGGGAGAAGCGGTGGAGAGGTGCAGGAGCTCCGGGGTCGCGAGCTGCGGGCGAGGGTCGGCGAGCCCCCCCCCTTCCCTGCAGGCTCCGCAGCCCCGGGATTAGGCCGTCGAAGGAGCAGGGGTCAGACGCCGCCCGCAGGGAGCGAGACCCGGGCGGGGGAGGGAGAGGGGAGGCGTGGAGGGGCGCCGAGAAGGGGCGTGGCCGGCGCGCAGGGGGAGGGCGCTGGGAGGAGGGGCTGCTGCTCGGCGCTCGCGGCTCTGGGGGCTCGGCTTTGCCGCGCGCGGTGCACTTGGGCGAAAGCTGGAACGTGGAACGGAGCTCGGATCTCAGCGCAGCCACCGCGATGAGAGGCGCTCGCGGCGCCTGGGATTTTCTCGGCGTCCTGCTCCTCCTGCGCCTCCTGCTCGGCGTCCAGACAGGTGGGAGAGCGTGACGGGCGCTCGGGCCGCGCTCCCGGGTGCAGCCTGTGTCCCCGCGGGCTCGCACACGCCGGGGTGTGTCGGGAGCGGTGGTGCTGGCCTCCCGCGCCCGTGCGTTTCAGCCTCCGGGAAGATTCGAGGCGTCCCCGCGACCCTCGTGCGCCCTGCCCGGCTCACCTGCGCCAGGAGCCCCCGGCTGCTATTTCGGGGTGGAGGGCGCTGAGCTAGGGGTCTTCTCGGGGTGAGGGCAGTGGAGGATCTTAGGCGTGAGCAAGACGCAGGCTGCGGGTGCCGGGTTGCCTGCGAGTTTGGGGTTGCTTTTGCAGAGGGTGCCTGCGGGCAGAGGCGGCGATCGGGGTTTAGCAACCGGAGCGTTATCTGGGAAGCTCGGCCGTGGGAAGCTCGGCCGCTGCTGCCTTTTGTTAAAAGTTGCGCTCGTGTGACCGACACCCCGGAGGACCCGCGCACCGGGGCTCGGCGCGCGGAGGGTAAAGTTGGAGAGCCTTTTCTTTGCTCTGCGGTTGCTGCTTTGCAACCGCGGCCGCTCTTTGTGCCCCTGAGCTGGGGACTGACCCGCTGCCGTCTCTGCTCGAGGCGCCATCCGTGGCTGGAGTCAAAGGCTGCGGCTCCCCCAGCTCCCCTGGTTATGCTTTTCCATGCAGAGCCACGGCGTGCGGCTCTGGGGCTGGACCCCCAAACCTGGAGGTGGTGGCGACAGAACAACTTGGCCAAGGCGTGTGGAAAGCGGCCGCTAGGTTGCAGACTTTTTGCTTTTGTAAATCCCGTGCCAGAGGCTCGCCCCTCCGCCGAGGTGCTGTTTCTTTCCTGCCACGCGCCTCCGAGCGGCTGGTGCCTGCGTTGGCCGCTTGCTCCCCGGGGGGCGCAGGCACCGCGCGCTGGGACTTTGAGGTCCCCGACCCCGGCACCTCCTGCGCGCAGCCTGGATGCCCCGCTAGGCCGTCAGGGGTCTGCAGACCCTTCGAATCGGTGCCAAGGACCTGTAATCCCAGGTCCCTCTCTATCTTTGGGTATTTTGAAATCCACAACACCCCACTCCCGCTGGTGAGATCTCTGTACTTGGCTGCCGAGGTCGGGGGTGATAGGAGTGGTGGAACTTTCTGCAGCTCTTTCTTGGATATTTAAGCAGTTGTGAAAATCCTGTTCTATCTGCGCGGGAACTTGGGTCTTGGGGGGAGGATTTGCAGACTTCTGGGCCCTCTCGGTCAGTTTCCTACCCCTTCTTGAGCGTGTGCGGGTCACCCCGCGAAGTCCTAAAGCCCCGCTCTCGCCCGTGCTTTTAACACACACACACACACACACACACACAACCCCTTTGAGGGGCTTCCTGATGATGTAAGGATAGAAAGTGAATCCGAATTGGATTTCAAGGTCTGGAAAGGAAGCACCGAGGTGAACTATTGTGGGACTTAGGACAAGTGGTCAGTTTTCACCGAAAGTCTCAAGAGGGCAGCCACCCCCCTCCGGGTCTCCGAAGGTATTGTGAGGGCTTTCCTGTTTGGGGGGGGGGGCTGGGGGGCAGCAGGAGGCCTTGCTTCTGGACCCTGGTGAGTGTCAAATTCCTTGTGGGATTTGACTGAGCTTCAGTGACACCTTTGGTACCTACTTGGCGGTTTTGGTTTTTAATTTCAGTTAAGGTATGTCAACCCACCTGGGCAGAGAGCACACTATTTCCCTTTTTAAGAAAGAAATGAATCAATCACTTCTTTATCATCATGATTATTCTGCTCCATCCAGTAAATTTCTAGCAAAGGGAATTTTAAGGTCTGGCTCCTGGGGGGGAAGTGTGGTGTAGTGACTGACAGCACCTTGTCCTGCCCTCCTCGGTCTTCCTTTCTCAGCCATTGATTAGCTGTGTGTCCTTGGGCAGTCACTTAAATATGGGGGAGCCCTATTTCCTTAAGAGGAAAATTAGGCAGCTGTCTTTTGAAGGATTCCTTGGGTCCAAAATTTTCCTCTTTTTGAGTTCGGAGTGCAAACTATACTTTTTCTGAACATTTTCTCAGTTTCTGTCCACTGTCCTCCGTGCTCATATCTCACTGGTCTGCCCTTGCCAAAGCATGGACATATGGTTTATGCCACCGCCTTCTTCTCCATCCACATAATTTCACCTACAATTTTCCTTTTGAGAACTAGGAGGTGCCAGTTCTTCAGGGACACCTTCCTCTCCCTCCCCCTTACCCCCCCAGTGTTTACAACTTCTGTGCCCAGCAGGATGAACTTACAAGGAATAGTGAATCATACATTCCCCGTATTCCTGCAAGTGTGAGGCTAGAGTCATCCTCAGCAGCTGGACACAACATTCTGGATTATCCTGTTGGAAATATGATGGTCTTATAAAAGAGCCAAGATAATTCCTTGATAGCCATTCTGATTTTCCCACCCCTCCACATATTTGTCATTCTCAGTCTTTGTAAGTCATGCATGCTGTGCTATCACCACGTTTGCTAACATGCCTAAAATTTCATATTATGTGTGTTGTACATTGTCGTTTCGCTTTCCTGGAAATTGCACCAGGATGGGGTCTCAGCCTCATTATTTCCAGTCCTTTCAACAGGCCTTGGTAGTATTGTTACTATGGTTCATTCCTACCATTTTATAGCTGGAGAAACTACTAAGAGTAAGTTACTTTCCCAAAATAATCCGTGGTGAAGCCTGGCATTGGCCCCCACATGCCCAACTGTATATCCATTCACACGATTTGGCAAAATTGCTTGTAAAGGGAGATTCGTTTGGAAATGTTTAGTGAATGCATAATATATGCCAGGTATGGTAGGAAGTTTTGGGAATAGAACATAGCTATTTGGGTGAGAAAAAAAATAAACCAAAACCTAACCTTGCTTGCCTTGTGATATCTGAGTTAGAGTGTTCTCAATTTGAGGTAAGTAGTTACTGAGGAGAGTCATTAAATTACACCTTCCCTGGAGGTGCAGAGGCACTTGACCTTGTGGTGGAAGGCTTTAGGTGTTAGCTGTGCCATTCCAGTTAGTTCCTCAGAAATAAAGATAAGCCAGTTCTAAATTCAACTGTCCATCCCCCACTCCATAAGATAAAAATGGGTCTTAGCATCACTAGATACTTGCGGCATGCTTGTGAAAGAGAACATCCCCACCCCCAATAGTGGGAAATACAATTGGCCATTTACCCTCCCCGAGCTGGATGAGCTATAATGACAGTTAACCACGCAAACCTTTCTTCTCCCCCAAACAAATTCTTGTAGGAATGTGCCAAGTATATCGTGGGCTTCCCTTGGAGTGTGTTTATGTACAGATGTTGGGCTGATGGATTTTGTTGCTGTTGTTGACAGCCAGAAGTTGACCTGAGGATTTTGACTCATTTCCTCAAGCTTCCCTGGCTGATTAAAGGACACCGGGAAATGAACTGTGCTGTCCTGAGCCGAGTTCTTGAGGGCGGACAATACCAGGGATCCCTCAAAGCCAGTGTTCAAGACCACAGCAGAATTTTCTTCTGAATGAATTTTAGTTTAATGGTTAAAGACTAGGACTTGGGACTTTATTTTGCTGCCTTCATGGTGTGATAACTTTAAGAAAACGGAAAGATATTGGAAGGAATCTTAGGCAAAGTTTGCCATGCAGTTTCTAGAACTTGAGTAGATACTTTATGACTGCACATCCAGAGTGAAGAGGGTCAGGCAAGTCCAGTGCAAATCCTTGTTGAAAGGATTTGTGAGTAAGCCTGATGAGCAGCCGTGATTTCTAACAATTTGGGACATGAGACAGTTCATCTTTGACTTACGACTTTTTTTTTTAAAGATTTATTTATTGGGCCTCCCTGGTGTCGCAGCAGTTGAGCGCTGGGCTGAGAAGCTGCCTGCAGCCTCTGCAGCACCAGTTCGATCCCCGACCCCCAGCGAGGGTCCCACATGGCGCACAGATCTCTCCTGCCGCCCGCTGGCTGCTCCCCCAGCAGTGTACTTGTCAGTCTGCCTGTTCTGGCCCCTGCTCTAGCTCTGGTGAATTCTCTCACCCTCCTGCGCTTCTGACTGTACTCAGTGCTTGTATATAAATCTTTTTTTTTAAATTTATTTATTCATGCATACAAGAGTTGGGGTACAGGCCAGAGGTGCGGGAGGGTGAGAGGATTCACCAGAGACAGAGTGGGGAACAGAACAGGCAGACTGACTGAAATACACTTCTGAGGGGAGCAGCGGGCGATACAGGAGAGGTCTGCTGCACCATGTGGGTTGCTCCTTGGCTGGGAATCGAACTCATGCTGCAGAGGCTGCGGACAGCTTCATAGGTTTCTTCAGGGAGGCCCTGACTTATGACTCTTACTTAATAAGAGAAGTTTGTAAACTGATTATCCAGTACGTGTTTTGTTTGGCCCTTAAGCATTTTAGAAAACAGGTAACATTGAATAATCTGGAGAATTTATGTCAGGATCTAGGTATCTGGCCAGTTTCAATGGCATCTGTGCTCTTCAGGTTGCTCTGGGCAATACCCTCACCTCTGCCAGGCTTCAGTAGGATAGCATTTAACCTTGGGCCTGGTGCATGCAGGTGGAACCACTAAGGTACCTAGTGGAAGGAGCACAGGCCAAAGGCGTGGAGGACAGACAGCCTTATAATGGCCAGCTGCCTCCATGGTTAACAGCTTTGTGTCTTTGGAGTTGCCTAACCTTGCTGAGCTTCACTTTTTCATCCTAGCTTTGCTATTCGCTAGCTGTGTGTTTCTGGACACATTGCTTAATCACTCTGCGCCAGTAAATGTGTTGCTACATATAATGTTTTTAGTATGGTGCTGCCTGGCACATTGTAGGGTAAAGAAAATGTCAGGCTTTTCTGCCCTCCCGCCATCAGGATAGATGAAGGATCCTTGTCCTGAATGCATGCCTGATGGCGGGCACCTGGAATAGGGTGTGGGCATAGGTAGATGGGATTCAGCTGAGCTGAGACTGTGCTTTTAAGGGCAGCGTCACGGGGGGACGCCAGCAGCCGAAGCAGCAGCAGCAGCCGCCGAAGCAGCAGCAGCAGTAGAAGCCGAAGCCGAAAGAGAAGCCGAGAAGCAGCAGAACAAACGCTAGAGAGCCCAGATAGAGTGAAGACTTGCTGGGGGCTGGGAGGCCTGCCAGCCTCCCAGCCCCCCAGCCAGCACCCCTGCCTGCCATATGCCTGGTGAACCCCAAATAAAAGACCTGCAAAACCACTGAGGACTCTGCCTCCTTTACCCGTTCTACATGGGATCAGAAAACCTGCACTGTGCCCGGTCCTGCCCCTTACACACATTCAGTACAAATTTGATACTTGTCAGCCATAGTTATCTATAAAATAAGGATTATTATTATCCCTAAAATGGGAATAATGCCTACTCTAATATGCTTGCTTGAAAAACTAGAAAAAGCTTGTTATAAAGTTTCTTGGCCCAGGGCCTGAGATGGGATAAGCAGCTACAATTGAGAAAACTCAAGAGTATGTAGAATTGGACTATCTCTTTATAATTCTTGCATGCAAGTACCAATAAGTGCTAACTTGACAGTCTCTAAAATCAAATAAATTTTTTTTCTTGAGTTTTAAATAGCCTTTGATAGAACTGTTGGGAATCTCTAGTCTTAGAGATTGAACAGATCGTGGACCTTTTTTTTTCCCCAGGAGAAAAAAAATCTCAGATGACTTCTCCAACAAAAACATTTATACCTGTTAATTTTTCCATTTATCTTGTGCTTCAGCTTTCATGCTTACATTTTGGTCATGACACATTTTTGTTAAATATCTTCCAGTGCATACCTTTCTGACAGCTAGGTTTTCAACATTTTTGCAGAATTTAAAGTTTAAGAGAAATTGTTATTCAGGGCACGAGGCATCAGAGTTAAGAGCTTGAGTTCTGAAATTGGCAACCTGGGTTTTCCTCCAGTTCTGCCACTTGCCGGGTATGTGGGCTGAAGCAAGATCTTTTATCCTGTCCTCTGCTTCATTTCCTCATCTGTAAAATGGGGATGGTGGCATAGGGCTCCTGGGAGGCGTGAGTGCATAACATTGCCCACGCAGGCAGCATGCTTGGCACTTGTTCCTCACCGTGGACTCCACAATAAGGCTGGTTTTATGTTCCTCTTGCAGCATTTTCTCTTAGGAGAAAATTCAAAAGTGCTTTGCAACTTGATTATATGGATTTTCTTTGGGTTTTAAGATATTTACACATTTAATGTCTTAATTTTTTAAAAGTCCATGGCTAGTGGTAACGCATACTTTTCTGTCCAGTTCTCCATTTGACTTTATTCTTAGTCTGTTTCTAGGTTACTAAAGATTTCTGGATAAAATTTAAGAAGGGGGCCTCCCTGGTGGCGCACGGGGGTGAGCACAGCGCTGTGAGACTATCCGCGGCCCTTGGCGGCGCGATTTTGATTCCTGGCCAGCCTGGGGAGCAACCCACATGGCGCGGCAGACCTCTCCTGTCTCGCCCACTGTTCCCCTCAGCAGTGTGTTTTGGTGCATCTGCCTGTTATTCTCCCTTCTCTTTCTGATGAATCTTCCCCCCGGATCCTGCGACTCTGGCCTGTACCCCACTTCTTAAAAAAATTTAGAAAGGGGAAAGTCTACAATTAGCCATTTTTTTTCAGGTGACTAAGGATTGAAGGTCCATGAACCTATTAACTTATGAAGCTGCATTGAAAGCTTCATTGGGTGGGAGTGGCAGGGTGGGGGGGGGCACTTTTCCATGACTGTCTTTCCTGGGAGTGAGGGGCTAAGCTGAACTTGGCCATTGCCACAGGTTGGACACGCAGCAGTGCTCAGTAAAGGCTAAGCTGAACTTGGCCATTGCCACAGGCTGAACACGCAGCAGTGCTCAGTAAACACTGGCTTAACATCGCTCCTCTTCTGCAGTGCTTAACACCAAACTTGAACATCGTAAGTGCTCAGTAAACATTTCAGGTTCAGTTTAGTAAGGTTTTGCCCGTCCCACCCTGTTTTGGTCCTTGCAGGGATTACAAGTAGGAGCTGGGGGTGGGGGGTAGCAGCAGGATGGGCACAGAGCAGGTTTTCTATGACTCCATGCAGATGTCCTGGAGCCCTCAGTGGCTTTTTCAGGATTTTATTTTTACCAGGTACATGGAAGGCAGGGGTACCAGGGGGCTGGGAGACCTCCCAGCCCCCAGTGAATCTTCACTCTGTCAGCTCTCTGGGGTTCTCTAATGGTTTCGTTCTCTCTCTCTGCTCTCTTCTCTTTCTGGTTGTTCCCTTCTGGTGGTCTCCTGGTGTCCCGTGATACCACCCTTATAGACCCAGTCTCAACCCAGGTGTAACCCACGTACGTATGTCCACACCCCACTCCAGGTGCCCACTGTCAGGTATGCATTCAGGACCGCAGGGATCCATCATTATTCCTAATGGCGGGAAGGCAGAAAAGCCTGACATTTACCCTACAGGTGGGATAAGAGAACAGCCACCATCTTAAAAGCAGAATTTGATGTCATAAGAAATGCAAGGTGCTTGCGCAGGACTTTATTTTTTTTAAAGATTTATTTTTATACAAAAACTGGGGTACAGGCCAAATGCACAGGAGGGTGAGAGGATTCACCGGAGACAGAGCAGGGAGCAAAACAGGCAGATTGACCGAAGTGCACTGCTGAGGGGAGCAGCGGGCGAGACAGGCGAGGTCTGCCGCGCCATGTGGGATTCTCGCCAGCCAGCCAGGATCGAACCCTCACTGCAGAAGTTGTGGACAACTTCACAATGTGGCGCTCAACCACCTGCGCCACCAGGGAGGCCCTTCTGCAGAACTTTAAAGGAGAGGTGTTTCTTGCTGGGCAGGTGATAGGGATCAGGGATCAATAAAAATGGCCATTGGAGGTAATATTTGAAATTAATTTCTGCACCTTAAAAGAGGTTATGTCTGTAGTTGAGGCTTCAGTTGGAAAAAAACTTAAACAGGGAACAGGATATTTAAAATCTTATTTGAGGATTGCCACACCTTTCATTTGGTGTGATGGCTGGGGATGCACGTGTGGGGGTTTAGAGGAGTAGGGGGAAGAATTGGAGGGGAATGATACTCTGATTAGCCTCCAGGAGTATTGCAAGGAGGGGATATTTAGTGTTGTGTTTGGTTCAAATGAAAAAAGCTTTGAAGTCAAGGCTGGGTTGGACTTGACCTGGCAGTGGCTCTGCAGACCTGTTTGCAAGTCCAGAGCTGCTGGTGAACCATTCCATCCAGTTAAGCACATTCCGCAAACCGCCCCCAAAGCTTGGACATCCCTTTGCTGTGGGTAGCCAGAACTGAGAGAAGGATATGGTGTGTTTAAATTTTAGCAAAATATACATGACATAAAATTTATCATTCCAACGATTTTTCAGTCACATTGCTGGACACCGATGGTTGCTTCCACCATTGTATTCCCAGGACACTTTTCTTTTCATGAAATTTAAACTCTGTACCCATTCAATACTAACTCCCTATTTCTACCTTCCCCTGCCCTGCCCACCACCATTCTTTCTGTCTTTATACACTTGACTGTAGGGACATCTTCACAGAAGTGGAAGCATACAATGTTTGATTTTGTGACGGCTTTATTTCATTTAGCATGTCTGCAAGGTTGATCCCTATGGTAGCTATGTCAGAATGTCTTTGCTTTTTAAGGAAGGAAATGTGTGTGTGTGTGTGTGTGTGTGTCTGCATGTGTTAATGTGTAGGTGGATATAGATACCACCTTTTGTTTATTCACTCATCTTCCGGTGGATACTTGGGTTGCTTCCACTTGTTGGCAGTTGTGAATAATGCTCTGAATATTGGTACAGATAATCTCACGGAACATTTTGGGGTGTGAGGGTGTTCTTCAATCTCATGGCTGAGAGATGTTGGTGGGGAGCTGGGCAAGCGAGAATCTGGCAGGCTCTTTAGACGGGCCCTGGACGGACTGAGGTCCTGGCTGTTAGGGTGCTTGCTCTGGAAATTATCAAGAGAGAACACCTAAGAGATTTCATTCACTTGACAAATTTTTTTCTGAGCCCCTTTGATATGTCACGTTCTGATGAGATTTGGGAAGGGGAACAGGAGTTATGTGGATATTGCTAATTGGGAGAACTGGTGATGTTATGGAATTAACAGAAATAAAGTCAGAGGCGGAGAAGCCCATTTTGAGGGAGAGAATATGATGTTAGAGAACATGATTGTTTTGGGCTTTACTTGAATCGCAATTTCATAGACACGATGGTGGATTTAAATGAGATTCTGCATAGGGTCCATCTACCTAAGAAATACAATTAAACCCCACCTGTCACAGCCCATAACTCTGTAATATTATGGTCAGATTGGGGGATTATAAAGAAATGTGTATTAACTGTCAGTCATATAATCAAAAGTAAATGTTTACGAAAAGATAATCCTGCATTCTCAACATTAGGCCATTTTTAAAGTATGTTTATTGGCTTTCTTAGCGAGCCAGGTGGGCATGTTGGGTATAGATGATTAAAGCTTGGGAAATAGGCCCTTTGAAGGCAACTTAAAGAAATTGAATTTATTAAGCCCGGAGAAGATAAGGTGAAGGAAGCTTTCATGAATGACAATCTTCAAATATTTGTAGTATGTGAGTGTAGAATGGACAGAATGAGAGTAGTGTAAATTGCCCCAGAAGGAAATTAAGATTTTTTTTTAGGGAATATTCTTTGATGGTAAGGGTTGGCAAAGACTTTATTGCATTACCAGCACTACTTCTAGGGATTTCACTGCAGGTATGAGGAAAGTCAAATAATTGTCATTTTGAAATGGTTAGGTCCTGCCCAACTCAATTGGTTTATGACCCTTTCAGGGCCTGTCTGAAATCCTTTCTAAATAAAATAACCAGTCGTTTTTCATTCCTCTCTGCCTTGGCTGTGGGTAAAGTGTTTCTCATAAAAGCTGGGTAGACTAACATGATTCACGAGTCTTTTCACAATTTTTGGCTATATTGAAAATAACGAATAAAGAACCCACAGCCTAAAAGTTGGGTTGTT
Source organism: Talpa occidentalis (assembly GCF_014898055.3). Lineage (NCBI taxonomy): Eukaryota > Metazoa > Chordata > Mammalia > Eulipotyphla > Talpidae > Talpa > Talpa occidentalis. Next base: position 30,235,262 of record NW_023604972.1, read on the forward strand.
GATCTTTTGGGGGGAGGGGGTGTGGGAGGGGATCTAACCGCAGAAGGAATGGTGTTATCACATTGCTTAAGCTGAGTGCTAAATATAAGAAAAACAGAAGGAAACTCAAGGTCTAGAGAAATCCATAATCAATCATCATTAGCCCTGACCTCAGAATGATCGTGCTCTGTCATTGCCCAACTGACTGACATTTTGAGACCCAGTGAGCACACTGTCTGTAGGCTGAAAGATTGGAAAGGACGGAGGAAGTTCTTTTCCCTTGATTACTCAGGGGTAGATTGTTAAGTCTGCGGTTTACCCACCACCCTAACTTCCCTTCCCAGATGTCCTTTCCCTTTGGCCACTTCATAGTCATGGCTCAATATGGCACGCATTAGAGCAGCCAGAAGTCCATTGGTAAAAAGGAACTTGCTTCCATATGATTCAGCATTCCACTCCTAGGTATTTACCCAAATGACACAAACATTAATTCCAAAGGGCACCTGCACCCCTATGTTTATAGCAGCACTATTTACAATAGCTAAGCTGTGGAAACAACCCAAATGCCCCAAAATAGATGACTGGATCAAGAAGATGTGGTACATATACACCATGGAATATTACTCAGCACTCAAAAAAGATAAACACATGCAGTTTGCAGCAACATGGATGGAGCTAGACGGGATCATCATGCTCAGTGAAGTCAGAGAGAAAAAGAAAAATACTGGATGGTCTCACTCATAGCAGGAATTTAGAAAACCTAAATAAGGGACCAAGAAAAAGACTAATTAATACAAAGTAAAAATCAGCAAGCAACAAGCAACTATAAACCAGAGACACACTATGGGGGGAAGGGGGTATGGAGAGGAAGGATTAGGGTCAAAACAATGGGGGGGGTGCAATTGTATGGGGAATATAACCAAAATGAAAATGCATACATTGTGCAAAAAATGAAAAATGATGTAAGAATTATATAAAATAAAATATTATAAAAAAAGGAACTTTCAATTCAATAGCTGCTGGTTAATACCGCCATTTTACCTGTCAGGTTGAGATGTGCGATAATGTCCGAGTTGTGAGCCCTGCCTGTGAAGAGCCTAGGGTGCTTGGGAAGATAAGTGCTGGGTAGATTGGAAAGTAACAAATCTGCAGTAAGTTTCAAATAACAGTCCTGCTCCAGAAGCTAGAGGGGTAGGTATCACTTCTTACAGGCGTATATCCAAGGAGAAAGATACATGAGTTAACTCTTTGGAGAGTAGGACGGGACTAGGTCAAGGTGTGAACAGTGAGTGAAAGCTAAGGGCTAGCATTAGCCAAAAGGCTGCCCTAGAAAGTGTTGCTGTGAAGACGAGCTAAAGATGAGATATCAGACACTTTTACAGCTGGAGGACATGGAGCAAAATCTCTATGACCCGAGCAGACGGGGTAAAGAGAAGTCCTGGAGCCCTCGGTGGCTTTTGCAGGCTATTATTGGGATTTACCAGGTACACAGCAGGCAGAGGTGCCGGGGGTGCAAGTCTTCAATTTTTCTGGGCTTTCCGGCCTTCTCTCGTGGTTCTCCTTCTGCTTCTCTTCTTTTTCTGTTCTCATGGTACTGCTTCTCTGCTCTTCTGTTCGTTCTCCTGGCGTCCCTGTGATGCTGCCCTTACAGGCTCAGTCCTTCAGCCCAGGTGTACCACTGACGTATGCCCACACCCTACTCCAGGTGCCCGCCATCAGGCATGTATTCAGGACCGCAGGGATCCATCATCAATCCTAATGGCAGGAAGGCAGAAAAGCCTGATACCATTTTCACTTACCCTACACTAGGGCACCTGGATTTTCTTCAGTAGTCGCAGTGTTTCCTACAATGCCATATGTGACGAGATTTTTGGAAGCGTAATCTGGTGAAGTAGCTGCTGATTCAGAAAAATGACTTTAAAGAACAGGCAAGTACACATCTCACCTTTGCATGTATTACATATATTTACAATGCAGCCCAGAGTAGCCCCCCCCTCAGGTGTGCTTTTCATCCCAAGGCTAATTATCCTCTCCACCTTCTAAACTCCAGCCAAGAACACAGATTTTATAGACTTTAACATCTGATGGTATCAATCGATGCTCCTTGAGTCTTTGCTTATGGAAAGGTTTTAAATATTTAGTGAGATGATAAGCTGCAGTCTGCATATCCCTCCTTTTTTATCAGTTCATTCATAAAAACAGCAACAAACAACTCCCCAAAACCTCGGTAAGGGTCCTGTGTGGCTTAGGACATCTTGAGAGTCTGCCTAGTTTCCCCAGTCCTGCTTGAGAAGGTTATTAGAAGGTAACTGGGAGCTGGGAGCTTGGGAGGAGGTGACAGAGGAGACAGATGTCTGCCACTTAAGGAAAGGCTGTGAGGGATGCTTTGCTGGGGATTCCTTGTCCTTTGACCCAGTGGGAAAAAGATGAGAAAAAACTGAGACATCCTTACTCCTTTACTTGTATCTTTAAGTTCTTAGTGAGATGAAACTTCCGTTTGGGCTTACCCCGCTTGACCTGGGTTATTTCAAAGTGTATTATAAAATTCTTCAAAACAATCATAGGCTGCCAGTAATTTAAATATAATAGCAGACTCTTCGGCAGAGGAATTGCTTAGCAGAGTTAGAACAAAGGAGGGCGTTATCACAAAGAACTTTGGAATTATTTGGTGTCTCTTTTTATTGGAAGTATTTATAGAAAGGGATATAATGTAGGTTTGGTTTCTGGGAAAAACATTTACTGGCAGTTATAGAAGTGTGGAAGGTGGCTGGTGGCTTGACTATCTGTTATTCTACTTGGCTAGTGCATGTTTAAAAAAAATGCTCAAAATTTGAGAATTAATCTACTTGGAAAGTCGTGACACAATTTTGAGTTTGCAAAATGTTTTAAATGCAGCTCCACCTTCATTTTCACAATGTAGATTTCCTTTTTAATGGCTGACATCAAGAGAATGACCATTGTGAAGGTTTTCATTTTAAGAAAAGTCTTGGTAAAACACCGTGTGGACTGGTCTTGTCACTGTTAAATTAACCAGAATTTTTAATCCAAACCTTGCCATTAAAATAGCCACCTGAAAATGGTTGATTAGGATGTTTAAACATTTTTCTGCTTATTTTAGTATAGTTAGTCTATTTATTGCAGGGAAATTGTAGACAAGTTTTTAGCTCAACCAAAATGCATCACTTACATGGAAAAAAAAAAAACTTCTTGTGCTTTTTAAAATAAACTAGCATATGTGGAGAAGGGTTTATGAATTTTTTAGTAGATCTGAATGTGTAGCCTAATTTACATTCCAGCATTTTCAAGGGATACTACTTCAAACAATCACCTTAGTTCCAGAATGACTGCTTCCTAAAGTGCCGGTGGCCAAGGAGTGACTGCCGCAAGAGCTAAGGTGAGGTGCCTGCTGCCAGGGGAGGAGAATCCAAAACAGGCTGGAAGCTTCTCTTTCCACCTGGGACACCTGAATAGCAGCTCCGGCAGGCCGTAAAGCTGTCGTGCTTCAGCTTTACAGCTTCATTCTGGGGTCCTTTCCAGTGTCTAGTAAACTGACCCTATACCAGGATTTCACAGATTAGGAAGTTTGGGGCAGAGAGGTGGGGTGAGGAGACTAGCAGTGAACACATCTGGCAAAAATTCTGGTCCTCTTGGATTTTATGTTCTAGTGAATTTTCTCTTTCCAATTCACACCCAAAAATAGCCCAGAAAGAAAAGAAGTGTAGGGCCTCTTATAGAAAGCAGCTTAATTTAGGTTTGTTTCAGTTCCGTATTATGGTCAATTAAGGAAGGAGGCAGAGAAAGTAAGGGTTTCTCAGAGGGTCAGGGGCCTGGGCTCCCAGAGTAGGGGGGGTCAGAGGCAGCAAACCCCAGCACAGGGAGGGGCTAGAGGGGGCAGGGGGAGGGGCTGGGGCAGGGGCACAGTCGGTAGGAGCTTGTTGAGATGTCTGTCCCTGGAGTCCTACCTGCCATCCGTCCCACCCTCCTAAGGGCTGAGTACTCACTGCTGTTCAGCTTTTCATGGCTCCCATCTTTGGAACTCCAGCACTTCTTGAGCAGGTGTCCCCATAAAGAACTTACCAAAGGGGTTGACAAAGTGTGTGCAGTGCCAGAGAACACAGACAGGTGTCTTCACTTCCAAGACTCTGGGGGAGCCTTCCATGTGCCAAGGTGCTCCGTCCTTCTGTAGGTTGGAACCGTTTTTCTTAAAAGGTACCAGAATGCTTTTTCACAGTTGAGAGAGATGCTTCAGGGGCCAGGCTGAATGAATGCTTCTCAGTATGTCTCTGAGGACTGGGGGTTCTGCACCTCTTTCAGATTCTTTCCTTTTTCTTGTTAAAATCTGCCCATCTTTAGCTTTAACAGTAACATGTTGGACAAAGTGCATTGAACCACCATCAGACTGTGCGGCCTTTCAGTTCTGTTACTGCAGCTGACCTGGGCTGGGTGCCAACAGGTTGACTTCATCAGACTCTCGCATTTTAGCTTGGAGGGGGGGGTCATTCAGAGGTCTAGGAAGTAATAAACTCTCCAGTTTCAAGGGAGCCTGCAACTCCCCCAAAAGTTCACTGACATTGTTGAATTATTTTTGACTGGAAAGTTTCTTCTCTGTCAGTTGTCAGGCATGAGTTAGGACTCCTATTACCTTTGGTATTAGTAGTGTTGATGGATAGGAAGGAATCCCAGATGGAGACCCTAAGGACAGAAAGTGGTATCCCCTCACCATGAGTTATGGGCAAAAAAATGTCCCTAGTGACCACAGCGTTGGCTCTAGGCATTAACTTCCTTGACTGGTAGGATCTCAGTTATTAATTTGGATGAAATTACCAGCTTCATGTATAAGGCCGTGTAGGCACTTAAGCAATTGCTCAGTGACTTTAATTGCCCCAGGTTTGAGTAAAGACTAGTGATTTTAAGCGGTGGGACTCTTTTTATCCAAAATAATCATCTTTGGTTAGCACCAATTGGGTCCAGCGAGAATTTCAGGGTCTACATTGAAATACACCCTCTTTAAGTTTGCTATCATTTGACCTGGGGATGAGTAAAACAGAATAATAGAGGACTTTTGGCTCTACGTTGGTTCATTGGAAAACTTATTAGCAGCCGTTTTCTTTCAAATGGAGGAACTGAGCCTCACATTAACTTTAAATATTGATTTATTTTTTGTTTGAGTAATTGAACCTTTTAGACAGAGAATAGCATGATGAACTCTCACGCGTTTGTCATCCAGATTTAACTTATCAGAAACCTCTACCTAATTAGTCTTCTATGTTGAAGCCTGTCTCAAGCCTGACAGAATTCCATCTGGAAATATTTTCAATATGGAACTAAAATATGGACTCCCTTCCCTAAACATAAATGAGACCAGTGTGTCACCCCTCCAAATTAATAGGACTCCACAGTATCATTGAGTATCCAGTAGTCACATTCCCCCTATTGAAAATAAATACATGTATGCAAAAATACATACTGTTTTTAAAATTCAAACAAGATCCATTATTATAATTGATTAATATCCTTTTTGGCATTTCTTATTTGTAGGTCCTAGCCCCCCCCCATCACTGAAGAAACTGCATATTTGTCTTGTGCGATGTTTTACAGTCTGAATTCTGTTGATTTGCATTCCTGCTGTGGTGGTTAACATGTTCTCCTTTCTCTGTATTTCCTGTAAAATAGTGATTTAGAGATTTGATCCTATTTAGGTATCTTTTTTTGCTTTTTTAACAAGACTGTTTCATGGATATTGTGTTGTGTTATTCTCCTTGCTTTACATTATTTTGGTGTGCCTTTGGATACTTGCAAAGATTTGTGCTTTTTTATTCTAATCATTGTCTTTATACTGATAGCTTTATATAGTACCCTGGGCTTGCTCTTTCTGGGGGCTATTTTCTGTGGGTTTCCTATTAAACCTGAGAATAGCCTGTTAATTTCCTTCCCCCCGCCCCCTCTATGTTGGGATATGAAGTGATATCCTTTTTATTCCGTTACTATCTAAAGGCAATCAGCAATCATACTCTACTTTTCAGATGCTCCTGCCTCCCCTAATTGTTCTGATAGCTGTATTAAAATGACTCTATCAGAGCACATAGCAATCACATACTCTTTGTTTCCACCATTGGTCTTAATTCTACAAGTAGCCATTAATTTCAGGCTTGCCACTAGTCTTTCTGTCCTGTTTGTCCTGATATTTTGGTTTTCTGAAACTATTCCTTTAATAGATGCATCAGCAAGCACTTGTGGGAAGTACTTCCTGATAACAATTTGTAGTTTTTATACTTAAAAATTAGGTTAGTTGGTATAAAAAATTCGTGGCTCATCTTTCCTTTGCTCGAGTATTTTTAATATTTGACATAGTGCCTTTTGCCAGGATGTGTTGTCACAGTCTGATGACAGTGTGACTTTCTTTCCCTGATATTTAACCTGGTATATTTGCCAGGATGTCCAAAGGGATGTTTTTTAACTTTGTTCTTTGAAGTCAAGTAGTTGTAAAATGTTGCTTACACTGCATTTTTTTTTTTTTGAAAATTATAAACCACTTTAATATGTAATTTCCCAGTAAAACTTTCTTGTAGTATAATTTCTGCTATGTGTTCTATTTCTCTTTGGCTTTAGGAACTCTCGTTGTGTGTGTTAGATCTTCTTTGCCTGTCTTCTGTATCCATCACTTTCTCTCATTTCCTTTCATGTCTACATAACTTGTTTGAATTTTAAAAATGTCTTCCTTTCCTTCTTCTATGAAACTTTCATTTGTTCTTGTACTCTTTATTTTCCTCTCATTTCAGAAATGATTTTTTTCCTCTCACTTATTTGTTCTTGAGATCTTTACCTCTAAGTCTTCATTTATTCAATCAAGTCATTCCTGTGTTTAAAAAATTCTGATTTATCACTCTTTTAAGCTTCTTTTATGTATTTAATTTCCCCTATCTCCTTTTGAAATATTAGGTCTTAGTTTTCATTTGCTTTGTCTCTTTCTGGCATGATGTTACTATCTGTACCGGGGATGACATTCTGTTATTTTTTTTTTTCTTTAAATAACCAATTTTTAAAATTATTTTTCTTTAAATAAACCAATTGGAATGCAATTTTGATTCCTTTCTGTTTTTCACTATGAGTTTTCCTATACTTTTATTAGGACCAGTATAACCTTTCTAACTTCACAGTTCTAGAGTACTTAGGTTGTTTTCATGAAGTGCTAAAAAAAATACTCTCTCCATTCAGCCCTATCTGAACCCTCCCTTTCTTTTGCTCCTATTTTGCACCTCTGATTAACCCCAATAGTTTCTTCTAAGTATAGAGCTTTGTCCTAGTTTTCAGTTCATAGCAATTATCTCTCCCCCACCCCAGAACATTAGGCATACATGGGTCACAATCCCTTAAGCACTCACTAGTGAAATTGGAACCAGAAAGTTCTCTCAGTTCTGTGGGCATTCTCAGAATGACCCCCAGTGCTTTGTGGTGAGTCCCTAATGGCAGTTCTTGTATCTGTTGGTAGTTTGCCCCCACTTCCTCAAATACAGGGTTTGTGGGGATACCTTATCACCCGGTTTTGTTGCAAATGGTGTCGTTGGGTTTTTGCTTCTGCTCTGTTTGCCTGTTTTAATGGTGGGGTGACTGAATAATTATGCTGCCACCATCACCATGTTGCCAGAATCAATGTGGATTTTTAAACAAAATTTGGTAGATTTCAGGTCTACTAAATTGGGACCAAAGTAGCTAAGTCTTGAAACATTCCAACATTCCAAATCATTGGTGGCTGCCCTTAACAATAATTTCCTTCCAATAAAAGAGAAAAGTTAGTGATCATAACTAACCAGAATTGAATAGCTTTCTAATTGTCATGTTTATAACAAAAATGTAATGGGTACAATGATCTGAGTACCAGAAAGCTAATATCTGAACTGTTTTTGAGGAAAATGTGTTAAAAGTCACAACTTTTGCCATTATTTGTTTGGTATAAAATTTCTTGTGTTCTGAAGAAGATAGTGCCATCTTAGAGTTTTGAAAGCATTAAACCACATTTACACGTTTAATACTATCTAATAAAGATAAAATCATTACCTAATTAGTTATATTTTTCTCTTGCAGTGAAAAATTTGCATATCTCTAATTATAGTCATTTGAAAAAAATGCTGCCAGGGCTTGACATAATATTAATTTAGATTTCCAAAAATACTAAATTTCCTCCCTCTAAATTGAGTTTCCTCCAGTTGGCCCTCGATTTAAATTGCATACTAAAAGGTTACAATTTTAGAATTGGCCTCCCCCCTTCTCCTTTTAGGGATAGCCATAATTCTAATGCCACATAAGGAACAGTGTAAAGTGTAAACCTTTCTCAATGGACGTATTGGAAACTTATTTTTTAATTCTGGGAAATAGAACAAGATCACTTTCAGACGTTTCCTCTTGTTTTCTACAAAGACATTGAGAAAAAAGCATTTCAAACACAAGTCTGGTCATAAAGAATCCTTGCACCAGGAAAACAGGCTTAATGTGTTGCTCTAAGTGAATGTCACCCAAGAAAAATTAAGGGAAAAGTGAACAGTCATTAAGCAAATTGACCAGCAAGTGTTCTGATGAATATTGCAACAAATTTGAATAAACTAATTTTGTCCATTAGTATGCTTTTAGACCAATATGATTGTTTGGGTTTAATTATTTTTTATTTTGTTTATTCAAATGTAGAATGGCAATAGAATTTACTATTGCAGCAATTATCTGATTAGCAATTTGGAAAATTGGTGAATGGTATCTGACTATGCACCAAGAAGAGTCTAGTATTGATGGAACTGTGTGCAAAGACAGTCTAAGGAGAAGCCTGTGCTGCGTGCTGCTTCTCACCCACTGTGAATGAATGGCAGCTCAGAGGCCCTTAAGGCATTAGCATGGGATGTGGACAAGGGTTCCGGGCCTCAGATGCAGTGCACCAGATTGAGGTCTGATGTGCTGCAGAAGTTGTATTTGCCACCCAATGTCACTATTCTGGAGTCCTGTAGCTGTGACTGGTAAATTCTGCAACATTTCCCACTTCTAAAGCTGGGGGATTTGAGAAATCTGTGCCCGAGTGTCTGCCAAAGCTTGTCAGGGGGACCCAGTGCGAGGCCGATTTCTAGGTGTAAAAGCCAGGCAGATTTGCTCACTCAAGAAAATCTGTTTTTGCTGGTTTGCTTTGAATTCCAAGATACAGCTACTGGTGAAATTTTTTTGCTGCACTAATGCTGTGAATTTTTCTGGTCACTGACTGTCTTGGGGCTGGTGGCGAGAAGAGAAGAAGTGACTTTCTAAATGTGGCCCTGGACGTGCAGCCCAACATCACCTGGGACTTGTCGGAGATGCAAACTCTCCAGCCCCAGCCCAGATCCTTTGAGTTGGAAACTCTTGAGAGCAGGACCAAGAAATCTTTTTTAATAAGACCTCCGGCTGATTCTGGTACCTACTTTAAGTTGGGGAACCATTGGTCTCTGGGATATAAAATTTATCACTGAATTAGAGTAGGATTGTTAAAAAGTTGAAGCTCTGTTGTGGGCTCTTGAATGTGAGACTGGGGGGTGATTCTCAGTTCTCTTTCGAGTTTCGAGTTTTGGTTAGTCCAGACAGGAAAACAGACAACTGCAGTACCTTAGGGTTATGCCTCAGTAGAAGCTGCAAGGGACCTTCAGAAAATGTGCAGGTGCTGGAGGAGAGGGTAGAGGGGACTTTAGTTTGTTTTAGTTATTTTATTTTTTAATTTTTTTTTATTGATTTAACATTGTTTTACCAAAGAGAGGTGAATTTTGAAAGGACATGTATGATCATGTCCCTCTCCCATTAAAACCTTACAGAAAGGCTTTCTAGACTTCACAGAATAAGGTCTGTTTGCATAGATCCCAGCCAAGGCCCCCAGTATCTCCCTTTGATCTCTACGTAGACACATTCCTGCCTCACCTTTGCTCTCGCTGACTTTTTTACTCCTTTTAAAAGTGTTCTGCCCCTCCACCTGCGGCCCCTGCAGAACCTCAGCCCACTGCCAGGTGCACCAGATTCTCCCTGGTAGCTCAAATGCATTTCTAACCCCAGCTCACATGTTTCCTTTGCAATCCTTTTTGACCTTCCAAGGTAGGTCGGGTCAGCTCTTATTGTACATGCAGTTCATATTCATCACATTGTAATTATGTAATTGTATAATTATTGGTTTATTGCTCACGGGTGCAGCTAAATATAAATTCCATGTGGGGGAGAGACCTTGGCTTGTTCAAGGCTCCAAGGTCCCAGCCCATAGCAAACATTCAGTAAATATTTCTGGATGAGTGAATGGGGGTGGGTTACAGTGCCCATCTTTATCCCTAAGATATGTGGACTGGTTAATGTATCCAGTTTTGGTAGGACCAGCTAGTCCTACCCCTGGAAAGGCAAGTCTCTTGCATAGCAGCAGCAGAATCTCATAACTTTCTTCTAAGATTGCGTCTGGCCTGTGGACTCGCAGGAGAAGTTCTGGAGTATTACTCTTCCAGGTATATGAGAAACAAGCGCAGGCTTCTGATCTTGGAGACATGAAGCATACATGAGCCCCAAGTCAGCAAACCAGAGTGGGGAAGGTGAAGTTTTCAGGGAAATGACTGCTATCACCTCTCCCCTCAAGGCTTCTAAGATGAGCTGCCTACTTTACTCAACAAAGTTGATGTTGGGGACCATATTTCTTTCCACAGCCAAATCTACTTAATAGTAGAATAGAGGCGCACTCCTTGTCCTTATTTTAGTCACCTTTGCCTTGCTCTGGATAAAGCTAGAGAAGATGAACAAGTAGGACTCACCTCCCAGAAGTGGGGGTGGGGTGATTTGTCTCAAATCAGCTAAGTGAGCTAATACTTAATTGGATTGCCACTTGCACATGTGCACATTTTCTAAGAATACACATATTTTGAGAGTGAGGGTTCAGGTGTTTTTCCAAAGATGGAGATGTTAAGATGTGAAGATGCTGATGTGCTTATAGGATCTTCCTTTTGACAGAGGATCTGATCATCTGTTGACAGTTTGCAAATTAATCATTTTTTTTTTAATGTATGGGGCTCAACATACTTTATCTGTTGCAAACTCCTGTTAGATTAAGTGTGAATATAATAAACATAATATGTTTGGGAACAGAAGTCACAAGATTTCTCACTCATTATCAATAGCTGTGATTGACTAAGAGTGTTGATAGTATGAAAGGCTATAATTTTATGTTCTGGTGCTTATATCTTTTATCAGATGCCAGTTTCTCTCATAACTTCATCCGCTCCCTTTTCCCCTCTCTGCCCCATTGTGGCTCTAATGCTTCCTCTCCTCTCTTACCTTCCTCTGTTCTGTCAAGCACAGTAATTACAGTAGTGCTGGTAACAGGACCTTTCACTGAGGTATGTCTAGGATATGAAGATGATGTAAAAATCCTGAAATATTTAATTCCCACTTAGCAGATGTCAGAATGGAGGCTTCTCAAGGTCAAGTCATTTCCCCAAAGACTCACATAGCTTGGGTCAGAATCTGCTTTTCTCACTGCAAATTCCAGACCCTTTTTTCAGTACATTCTTGACATGTCATTTGCTTGCCCCAGTTCAGACAGTGTCATCTCCAGTCCCTGGGATTGCCTTAGACCTTAAAATATTGCTGATCTTTTTTTTTTTTTAATTCCTTTTTCAAACTGACTAGAAATTGTAAGGTTACTACAAAGAACTCCAAGCTACCCTTCACCTATATCGATTGTTAACATCTTGCCACTTTTATTGTCTATATGTATACATATTATTTTTTTTGTACCATTTGAGAGTAAGTTGCTGATCTTCCCTCTGAAAGGAACCTCAGCCTTGTATTTTCTGAGACCATTAAGGTTACCCAGAGTGTCTTCTGCTCTTAATCCAAGAGGGTGGGGGCTGGGGCTGGGGACTTTCCTTTACTCCAGGGTAGGGCCTTGCCCCAAGGGGAGGGGAGATCGGCTATCCTCAATCTTAGCCATAGTCCTTTAGATGCAAATCAGACCTGAAAACTATTCCCTACCTTCCTAGAAATTGGGGCTTCCTCTCTAGTACCAAAAAGATAGAACCTTCTCTATGGCAAGGTTACACAAAGGCAAATAAAAAAAGAAGCTTCCTACATCTATTCTGTGGAAGGGGGTGGGATTTTCCCCACCTTGTTATCCAAAGCCACAGCTAAACTGTTTCTGCTCCCTGCTAATAAGTCTGTCTGCAAGACAGTTATCTCTGGCAACTGCCTTAGATAAAATTCCTTTAAAAAAAATTAATACTTTTGTTTTTTACTTCCTTTGGTATAAACTAGCCCTGTGGCTATAAAATGGTATTTTGAAAGTGAAAACAGAAGGAAAAAAAACTTCTGTCTGCTTTGTGTATGGGGTAGAGGGGAAAGTGTAATTTTTCTTACCTGACAGGTCCACTAAAAGTGGGATTTAGATTATATTCATTAATAAAATAAATACAGTGACCTACCATTATGGGTGAAATTAGTTTATGTATCTGTTTAAACCAAGTATAATTTCTAGCATTTTTCAGAGCCAGAAAACCAGAGAGGGTTTTCCAAAATGTAGATCACATTTGAAGATAGGGGTTTAAAAACTGCCTCCAGAAAATATCCCAAATGTCAGGATGAATGACTAAACAATGAGGTGGTATGTGCATGCACTGGAATATTATTCACTCTGGAAAAGGAAGGAATGTCTGATACCTGCTACAACATGGATGATCCTTGGAGACATCATTATATTGAATTAAATAAACAAGACACCAGGGCACAAATGTTATAGAATCCACATACATGAGGTTGCTGGCAGCAGTCAAATTTATAAAGACAGAAAGTAGAAGGGTGGTTTTGAGGGGCAACTTAATGCCACTTGACTGCACAATTAAAATGGTTTAAATGGTAAATTTTATGTTATATATATTTTACCACCATAAAATAATTTTTTTAAGTATTTTTTTTATTTTTAAAGATTTATTTTTTTATTGATACAAGAACCAGGGTACAGGCCAGATGCGCGGGAGGGTGAGAGGATTCACCAGAGATAGAGCAGGGAACGGAACAGGCAGACGGAAGAAATACACTGCTGAGGGGAGCAGCAGGCATGACAGGAGAGGTCTGCTCACCATGTGGGTTGCTCTGAGGCCTGCGGGGATCGAACCAGCACTGCAGAGGCTGCGAACAGCTTCACAGCACTGCGCTCAATCGCCTGTGCCACCAGCGAGGCCCCCATAAAACAAATTTTTAAATACTCTTGTGGGCATGTGTGTTCTGTGTATGTAAATGTTGACCTGCCATGCCCTCCTTACTGTTACTTTTTTTATGTCATTAGCATTAGATACTTTAAAATTAGAACTAAAGCTTATGCTAATTTTAGTTTTTACTATTTTCATTTGCTCTTATCCCAGTTTCTCTACCATCCTCCACCCCCAGCCTAGGAAAGGACATTTTGAGTTTCCTGAACTAATTCTCAGTTTCCTTGAAGGAAGCAATGCTATGGTGACTGGTTGGTGTTGGAACACTCTGCGCTCACATTCACTCACATGTCATCCCATGTGCCCAGGACATTGTCATGTGAAGGCAGTTTACTCCCAACAGGTCCTTCTGCACCATCTCAGAAGGATCCAGCTTTACCCTCTGGCTCTGGAGCTTGTAGCCAGGATGCCCTGCTCACACAGGGTGCCTCCTTTGTACTTGCTGGGTCTTGGGGTCAAGCTGACCTTACAGTAGTGTGGCTGACCTTTTTCCTTAGCACAACTGCCTAGCCATGCTCAGCTTGTCCTGTTCTCTCTTACTTTGTTCATTTGTTCCTTAAGTTAAGGAAGTTAATGTTGAAGGAAGTCAGAGGCTCCCCAACCCCCACTCTCCAAACTTCACAGATGGTGAGGGTCTTGTTCTGGTGTTTATTGGATTCAAATTCTTAGTGCTGCTTATCTGGTTTAGATTTCAATAAGTGCTTTCCAGAACTCAAAACACGGAAATCTACATATTTACAGCAGGAGCTTTACTGGGCTATTGGGAAAAACCCACTGGAAATGAGAAAGTTCCTCTTTTCTGCTGCAGGGATGGATCCTAATATATTGTGCTTGTCAAATCCGGACCTTATCAGATTCCCCATAGACCAACTTTATGATGTCGGAGAAAGGTTTCCTCTCCTTATGTACATATCTTTGTCTGAGATCAAAAGGGGAAGTCCTGCTTCCTCAAACATAGGGTTGTATTTTTCTTAGGATGAGTGGGTAGTAAATATAATAAGTAGTCCTTGCTGCTGGATGTATGTAGATCTGGGTGAAATTTTGCGAAAAGATAAGCTGAGAAGTGTCCTGTTTTTAGTTGAATAGTCATGTCCTTCCATACTTACTGTTTATTGAATAAGATGTAGGAGCTTAGGTTAAAGCCCATGTTTAGGACATTATTCTAATTCTGTGTTCAAACAGTATTTAAAAACCAAATTAGGTGATTTGTTATTTCTATCAGAAGAGAGTCATTGCTATTCATTCTTGTTACTAACAGTTGAGTTACCTTTTCATGCTTAGCCCCTGGATCGTTATGAGGGGTTTCTTTATCTTGACTCTCTTATGGTTTTAAGTTTTTCATTTTAGATTCTGGAATTCTCAAGCTTTAGATGACCTTTTTATAGCTTTTCAGAAGAGAAAACCAAGACTTAGAGAACATAAGAGACTTACCTAAGATTTCAAATCTAGACTCACCATTATAATTTTTCCTTCAGTTTCTTCTTTAACTGCTTAAGAACAAAAATAAACATTTTATCTGAAACATACAAATATTAAGTATCTTAGCAGACACCCAACATTTAGTAATTTTTTCTCTTCTCCTTTTCCTGAGAAAAGCTTTGACAGATGTTTTATCTTGAAAAGGCATTTATTGGAGGTTTGAATCTTTGCTGCCAGGTCCTCTTAGTGGGTTACCTTAGAAGTATGCAGAAATTAAACATCTCCTTGATCTTGGCTGAGCTTTTCAAAAGCAAAAGCAGCCTGAGGGCATCTCTTCTTGCCACCAGATGGCATGCTTGTGAATCTGGATTCAGGGGGAGGAACAAGTCGAGAGGGTCCAGCTAAGGGAATGTCCCAGTGGGCTGTGCAGGGGCCATGATTTAGAGAATGAGGCTGCGTGATTTTCCCAGGGATCACAATAATAGCTGAAAAGCAGAAAATGCAAATGTTACAGGAAAGGTGTGATCAGCACAAATGATTTTTTAGGGTTGGGTTATTCACATGGTTAAGGCAGAAAACATGAAGGGCTGTCTTGGCCTGCAGAAAACCTTTCAGTAGCAGAGGCAGGAAGGGCCCAAGACACAGGTGAATCCACCCGGGCTGGAAGCCCACAGAGAGTGAGTGGGTGCGAAGGTGGCCCAGCCTGAACCTGCCTCTCCAGGGAAGGGGCCCTTGTGTGGAGGGATGTCTCTTCCTAACACCATGGGGCCTGGTAGACTGCTCTTCCTTGGGTGTCCATCTGCTAGCGTGCAACCAAGGGTCATTCAGGGACCCCCAAACAAACAGAGTGTATGCCCAGAAGGCGTCCGCCCTTTTGTGGGCATAAAGACAAAGGAGGCTTTGATCAAATTAATGTGCATAGAGAGAAGGGGATATTTTTCAGAATAAATCACCCCAGTTACCCATCCCCTCCTGAGTAAATGCCCAGCCAACAGGGTCAGCCTGAAGCAGGGTACCTGAGACCCAAAAGCTTGCCACAAGTCTAAGGCACCTTCCAGTACTAGAAAGCAGTTCTGAAGCAGGTCCCAGGAAGCTGGGGCAAAAGGTCTATGAAACAAGGTGTTTAAAATAATGTTTTTGCCCCGCTTTGGTGCACCTTCCAAATGCATTCCTCTTCCCCTGAGGTCAGCCAGCAGAGCCTAGGAGCCTCAGGTAGGGCTTTATAAGGTGTCCTCTTCTGCTGGCCGCTCCTACCCTGACCCCTTCCGCTATGTTTCCCCTGATCCATTCCTCTGGATCAGGGATACTTTCTCCCAACTCCTTTTCTTCATGTTCTGGGAGCACCTGTGCATACCATTTTGCCATTAGCCACTGTCCTCTTCCCCCACTCCAAGGACTCCTCCCACCCCTGACTCCCAAAACAGCCCCCCTACTCCACCATGGACCCTGAGGTTGTTGCCCCAAACCAACAACATAGGCTGCCAAGGGTCCTTTTCTCTCACATGCGAGACCTCAGTACCATGGGCCCACCCTCTGGCATGGGTGGGTGGTGGTGAATTTGGGGTAGGACTAGCTAGGATGGTGGTGATTCTAGCGTGCAGCCAGGCTTTTGAATGAGTGATGAGAGTTACTAGACTCTGTCCCTCCCTGCTAGTGTTGGGGACCAGTCCCTTGTGTAGAAAGCTCAGGGGCTGCTTCTCCATCCATTTTTGTTACTGGACTGCTACCATGTCTCCAAGGGGCTGGTGTCCATCTAGAAGGCCCTCTGCACCATCTACTCTGGATTCCTGCTTCTCTTGACCAATCGAGTCACTGCCATTGTTACAGGGCAACCCCTCTATGATATGGGTTGCCTGACTGTGGGTCCTCACCCGTGCACTTAAAAGGGACTTATAAGAATACTCAACTTCAGGCACACATAAAAAGGTTAATAAAGGGTTTACTTACAAAAGAAGGGGAAATGAAAACATGAATACCTCAGGGAGAAGAGAGAGAGATAAATTCGTGAATGCGTCCTACCAATTCTGCTGAGCTGGAATCTATAGCACACTGAGGGCTGGTGAAAAACCAAGAGACACCCTGACACCCTCCCCTACCCAGCCCACACATCTGGTTAGATACCAAACTTGGCTGCTTAACTCCACCCTCAGTTCCCAGCAATCCTCCCTTCGGTGATGATGATATTATGGGATTGTAGTTCTTGGTGTCTTGATCTCTTGGGGCTGGGGTGGGGGTGGAGTCTATAAAACCTATTTGGAGTTTGTTCAGACATCTTTTCCCCCTAACGCCATCACTAGTTCACTCCAGCCACTCAGGACCTCGTTATTTCCTTGTTAGCCTCTCTATTCTTTGTACTCTCTTCTCCCCCCATGGATGATTTCATGGACACACCTACTACTACCCACAAGGTGCTGGTGAGACCCCAGAGTGTGTCTGTGACCCTCACTTTCCTGTCTCCCCTCCAATCCCAGGATCTTCCTGCTGCCGCCTTGGGTCCAGATGCCTCTCAATCTAATTTTTCTCCTTTGTGTTGCCACCCCATCTCCACATCATATAACGTCATAGCAAGGGTGTCTGCTCTCCTTCCTCTTCCATTCTTCACTGCCCAGATCACCTGTCGGAGGAGGCCCAAGACACTGCCCAGACTAGCCTATCTGGAGACCCAGGATCCACTTACTACAAATGCCCACCTCCTTTCTGCCCCTCCACCTCTGGCTTATGCTCATCAGCTCTTGACTGATTCTAGCTGTCTTGTAGTCCTATTCCTAGATCTTAATGACCAACTGTCCTTTTGGCTCTGTCCTTTAGTGTTTCCAGGAGGATTTCCCCTAAATTACATCCTAGCTCCCCCCACCTGGGCAGGCTCACCCCTTTACTGTCTAAAGAGGCCCTTTTTGCTCATCCTGCCCCTGATGCTGTGGGAATCCTGAATAATTTCATAACTGCTAAGTCTGCACTGCACTGCCTGGTCCTCTTGGCCCTATGACTTCTGATTGTGTGGCTCCCTCGCTGTACCCCAGAGGCGCACACTGTTCCACAAGAGGTCTAGAAATGCTTTTCTCTGGCCCTTTGTCTTGCTGGTGTCCACCCTCTTGCTTCATTGTGTGATAATTTTCTGAGTGAATCTATCTTCCCCACTGGCCTGCAGCCCCTGCTTTGTATTCAGGGTCCTCAGCCCCACCCAGGCCAAATGGTAGGAGCTCAATTACCATTTCATCAGGGAAGACACGTTTCAGAAGTGCTTGCTTTGTTAAGGATCCATCTTTCTCTGCCACTAATTACAAAGGCCCCAGCTTTTCTCTGTCCTTCGGTTTCCTTCTATCAATTAGTTCTTAATCTTTAGACCAACATGGAAATAGACTTAAGAAGCTGCTTTTTAAAAAAAGCTGTGCTGCAGTGAAGTCTTTGTGATTTTGTGATTTTAAACTGACTTTGAAATGGCTGATCATTTTACAACGGTATATCACTATCACTTGGAACTGTCACAATATTGAAACAGATTCTGAATTATCAATAACATCCTGTACCTAATGTAGTCTCAGGAGCTGCTGCACACTTAGAAAATTTCTTTCATTTTTAAAAGTGAAATAAAAATTTGCATTGTACCAGGGAATGATTTTTTTCAAGCCTCAGACACAGGGGTATTGCAGTAAAATATTAAAAAGACAGGAGATCATGTGGCGTACCCACTGTTTAGCGCATGTATATACCTGAGTAGATCTTAACTCTGAGTTCTACCCTGACAAGTACTTGAATCTCTATATCACAGGTTAAAGATCTATTTGAACTCTCTCTTGCCTGGAAAGCCTTTGGAAATAGCAGGATTGTGAATCTGGATTATTTTCCATTTAGAGTTGTCCTCAAACTTGTCTGTGGAAATGCTTTCAAAGGTTGAAGTGAGGGATTTGGGTGGTATGTTTGGGAGCATGTAGTTGTAAGGTAGTTCAGTTTCTTGGAAATCTTATGTTTTCCCCTCGAAGGAGCATTTGATTTTATATAATAAAAAGTAAAGGAATGTTTAAAATTATTACAGGGCAGGGAGAGGGGTACCCCAAACCTGCCCACTCTAAATAGGTTCTGCCATCTGCTGCGTCAAGACAAAACATACTCTAGTGTGTAAGACATTTAATGGAAAGGAACTTTAATATAATTAGTGTGTAACAAAGAAAAGACAAAGAATGTAGTTTCCAAATCAAGCACTGGAAGTTACCAGTTACCCATCCCCTCAAGGGGTAAATGTTCAGCCAAACCGGGTTGGCCCAGAGCAGGGCCACCAAGGCCCGAAAGCCTGCCACACGTCTAAGGCACCTCCTGGTGGGGACCTACAGGAAAGGGGTACAAGGGGCCCAGCACGTGTGGGACAGAAGGAGCAAAATCAAGATAAATGCCACCATTGTTAACCTCCCCACGGGTCTCTCACCCACGTCTGTTTCAACCAGTCCAGGAGCAAAAACCCAAGTGCAGCTTCTTCACATGTCTCTGCTCCATGTGCCTCCTCCAGGCCTCCTTCCGGCTCTCCATCCTTTCTCCTTCCTTCCTTCCTCAGGGCCCTCTTCAGGTTATTCTCTCTGCTCAGCTCCACCGTCCCTTGGGTGGGGCAGGGAAACTGGAACCTCTGCATTTCCTGGGGACCACCCTGTTACAAAATGATTTGTCATTGAATGAAATCTACCTTTGAGAAGATTTGTGAGCAAACATCCTAGATCAGAGAAGCACTGCCCTTTCTCAAATTATGTTCCACTATCCTACACTATAGTGTGTTACCCCTTCAGCACGTACTTACTGAGCATGCTCTGTATTCCTGGTGCTTGCTGAGCCATTGGGGCTCATGATGGATACAGACCTTGCTTGCAATTCTTTGAGCTTGTAGCTTGGGGAGTGGGTGTTGAGGGTCCTCATAAGGCTAGTTTCTCCTGATTCCCCACGCACCATCATACTTTGAGAACTCTGCCTTTCCCCTTCCTTGGTGGAACAGACACAAACATGAGCGTGTGGACACACAGAGTCACCTGGCTCCATTTGGGGCCTTCCCTATAGACTTTGTCATCATCTTTGAGTCCTAGGACATGGTCATAAACTTGCTATTTTTATTTCATTTGCACTGCATTTGTTTCTTACGCAAGACCGAGCTCCCCATTATCATTTAGTGCATTTTTATATTAATAGTTATGCAAAAGATGCATGTTTTTATTGGTGACAGTGGCATGTCTCCCAGTAGGATGCGGGCCATCCTAGGATCCTCTCTTGCATGGCTTCCTCCAAATCGTGGGTGATCCAAGCTGAATTGTCCATCTCTCTGACACTGGGCAAGAGGATTTTTGGGGACTTGAACAGTGTCACAGAGCTCATCCTCTTCCCCTACTTTATTCTATTTCCAGTATCTATTTGTTTTTAAAACCTCCTGGGTGTTGTGGGCAATTGCTAGGATCCTTCCATCTTGGTTTTCCTCCAGTTTATTCCCATGGGGATATAAAAGTATGTCAGATACAGTATGATATAATCATTAGCGTTTTTGTTATGAATTATGGTTAAACAAACAGTATGTGAACCAAAGAGTAGTTGCGCTACAATGTGGATGGAGGCTACTCTGCGTTACAGCTCTTTCTGCTCTACTTCCCCAAAACTAGAATAGGCTTCTCTGCGTGGGTTTTCTTCCCCACTATTTATTTTGCTTGGTTCCTTATATTTGTGTTCAAAGGAGAAAAAGTTTTGAAATGACTTCCTTTCTTTTAACCCTGGCTATAAATCCAGTCTTTGCAGCTTTAGGCACTTGTCTACAGGAGGATTGTCCAGACTCTTGGTTGCTGTAAAGGTTGACATGATCCCGCTACTACTGGTTATTTGGGGAGCATGCTGTGCTCAGCACGTCGACTCCCACTTACACAGGTCATTGAGAACCCTCCACAATATAAGCCCAATCTGGACTCTCAATTAGTCTTTTAATTGACAGGTCACAAACCATACAGGTATACCTTGAATACCTTGAATATTTTCTTTTCTCAAAAAAAAGAAAGAAAGAAAAAAGATGGACAGCTACTTTTTTCTACTTTTTTTTTTTTTTTTTTTTTTTTATGGAAAGCAAAACCTTTTCTTTGAGTTTGGGTTGACTGGCGGAAATCCTCAGGGGAGGTCTGAGCTGCCATCCTTGACACACACACACACACACACACACACACACATCCCACTCCAAAGGCAAGGTCTGCAATTTCTAATTTCAGTTTCTTAAATGTAGTGTTTGTGAAACAACCAGAAAGCAGAATCCCCTTATGTGTTTGTGAATTGGAGGTCCTCCTTGAATTTTCTCATGTTTCAACCATATTTAATTTGATAGTTTTTTTGATTGAGCCACCCTTATAAAGTTTTTAGTTTTCAGAGACCCAGTTGCTCTGCCCTAGTGAGGAACACTCTAGTTAGTCAATTTTCATAACATGTATTTAATTTATGTATCCGTATCAAGACCAACTTCCCCCAAAACAAGGTTTGAGAAAACCAGATGACTCAGATGGTGTGAGTAGAAGACAGAGATATATTAGAGAAGAACCTAGTGGTCTTGAGCATTCAGTCTCCTAAAGGCAACAGTTATTGTGGCTTCAAACTTCTCTGGACAGCCCCTAGTTTCACGTTAGGATTTTTGGTGCAAAAGCGATATCCATTTAAGTGGGCATCATACCTCGAATTTTGAACCAGGGCACTCTGTTTTCCACTTTTAGTACAGTTTTCAATAAATTACAGGAGATAGTCAACATTTAATTATGCGATGGACTTTGTGTTTGATGATTTTGTCCAGCTTTGTAGGGTAATATAAGTGATCTGGGCATATTAAAAGCAGGTGAGGCTAAGTTATGATGCTGGGTACATTAGGTTATTAAATACATTTTTGATTTTTGATAGTTTGTGAGATGTAACTATGTAACCCCTTCATAAGTAGAGAAAGGTCTGAATATAGATTATTCAGACAGGAAGGTTAAAAGACCTACTATGGATGCCACCTTCGTAGAAGGTAGTAAGAGAGATAGGAATGAAGTACAACTGTGTGGAATAAAAAAAAATAATGACCATAATTAATATTTTAAATATTGCGATTTAAGACAAGTTGCAGGGCTCACAGAGGCTAATGCTAGAGCTTAGAATGGCCACATAAGAGCTAGGGGAGCTCAGAAAGTTTGAGGCTTCACCTGGATCCTGAAGAGTTGATTTTCAAAAAAGTTTTAGTGTTTTTTCAATTGTGCAAGACATACGTCATATAAAATGTGCCCAGTTCAGTGCTGTCAAGCAGCTTCATAACTTGAGCAACTGTTACCATTGTCCATTTCCAGAATTAAGGAAAAAAATCCCGAACAGAAGTTCTGTACCTATGAAACAGTAATTCTCCATTCTTCTCTTCCCCAGGCCTTGGAAATCTCTATTCTACATTCTGTCTCTGCACCTCAAATAATTGCAATCATGCTGTATTTATCCCTTTGTGTTTGGCTTATTTCACTTCATGTAATATTTTCAAGTCTTGACCATGTTGTAGTATAGGTAGAATTTATAGTCATGCATTGCTTAATGACAGGGGTGTATTCAAAGAAGTACATCATTGTGTGAATGTCCTAGAGTGTAACTGCACAAACTTACCTAGTCTAACCTGTACTCCCACGATCATATATGTGTCAGTAAGTGGCACCACTGTATACCACATTTTGTTTATTCATTTATCTGTGGATGGGCACTTGGGTGGTTTCTACCTTGTGGCTACTATGAATAATGTTGCTATGAATGTGGGTATAAAAGTATCTGCTTGAGCCCTAGCTTTGACTTTTAGGCATGGTTGAATTTTATGCTTGTAAAAGAGGTTATTTAGGGTATGTTGACATTCATCTTAAAATATTGCTAAAATCTTGCATTCTTGACTACTCATCATGTCTCTTGCCTCCCTTATTTATGCTTTTTGAGAGCAAGGACTGCCTTCTAGGTTCAGCACTTAGCAAGTTACCTGGGATGAATATTTGCTGAATAGTCGTAGGATTTGTATCGTTAAGCCATCTTTCACTATAGTAGTTGGTCCCAGAGTGATAGAATTTGCTGTATTTTTTGTTGTTATTTGGCTCATTAATTAATGTGTTCAGTGAACATGTAATAATTCTTAATATTAGCCTTAGCCCAACATTATTAAGGAAGTTCATTTGCTAAAGCAAAAACCCTGATATAGCTAAAATCCAGTTCAACAAACATTTGTTGAGAACTTGCAATGTAGGAAACACATTTCAAAATGTGTAATTTCAGAGCAATTTCAAAGCTCACTTGAGATACTTTATTGGTAGTGCATTACACACACACACACATACATCTACACCTTTAACATGAATCTCTAGTTTTGTTTTTTTTTTTCCCCATTGTGAGAACAGCATAACAACAGTCAAGACAGTTTAGAAAAAAAGAGAACAAAGATTACCCACAGTCCCACTGTAATATAAGCTCTATTTTCATCTCATAGTGTGAGTTTGGGAGTTGAACTTATAAATAATTTATTTTGAAACTAAAACCCGAAATACATCTGGTGGTAATTATTTTTTTTTAAATTTATGTTTGGAAACTCATACTAAGAGTAAAGGTCAAATTAATGATCTCAAATTTGGAGGCTTTTTTTTTTTTTTTGAGGTATATAGAGCAGTTTTAATGGATGATTTAAGCCACTCTCTTCTTAGTGGAGCAATGAAATTAGCATCTCTCCCCTCTTTTGGGGATATATTAGTGGACCGTTGACATGTTAAAGGGATTGGGTGTTTAGAACCTGTAGGTCCTTCAAACTTTTGTAAGGTCAGAGATTGAAGGGAATATGTTTATGACTATGCTGAAGGGAAACCTTCCTCTAAGGATTCTCAGAAGCCAGAGGAGGTGTGTTCTAGGCTTGAACATGAGTACCAGCCAAACGTGTGATGGGGTTGGACATGTTGGTGAGTTAGTGAAGATTGTGACTGGGGTGGTTAGGGAATGAATGGCACCCACAAAAACTGAGCTTTCCATATGAGAAGGAGGTGAGTTGGTAGATACACACCTAGGTATCTCCTGGGGGCACAGACAGAAAGATGGGGCTAGCAAGGAATCAAGAATGTGTGCAGGAACCTCATCTAGCCAGCCTGAGTCTGCTTGGAGAGACAGGAAATGTCCAGAAAGGAATCTTATGAAAGCTCTTTTTAAGTTGTATGTGATGATGGCACTAGCCGCTGCTACCTGTTTGGGTTTTTTAGTCTGGCAGAGGGGTTATTGAAAAGGTGGGATTTTGGGGCCTCTCTGGTGGTATAAGGAGTTAAGTGTCAGGGTTATGAAGCAATCCACAGCTACTGCAGCGCGAGTTCTATCCTGGGCCAGGGAGCTACCCACATGGTGCAGCAGACCTCTCCGGACTCGCCTGCTGCTCCCTTCAGCAGTGCATTTCAGTGGATATCTGCCTGTTCTGTTCCCTACTCTGTCTCTGGTGAATCCTCTCACCCCCCACACCTCTGGTCTGTACCCCAGTTCTTGTATGCATAAATAAATCTTTGAAAAAAAAAAGGTGGGATTTTAGGCCACAGGGCCTCAGGTTGTTAAGTATAGTGAGTTGGGGTTGGGGTAATTAGCCATTGGTAGCATGGTGGGAGAGGATGGTATTTTTTCTGTGAGGTGGCAAAATGCTATCTGGTGAGGGGCCACAGAAGTATTTTGTGGAAGGGATTTGCTGCCAAGAAAGGAGAAGTAGGGCAGGGACCCATTTGGAAACTAATGGAACCCTTAGAGAGGCTAATTGGAGAGGTGAGAAGAGGTTGTTTTGAATTGTGTCTAATATGTATTATGTGTTTTGCATGTGCCCAAGCATGGTTGTAAGTGCTTTATATAACAGCTTTAGGAAATAGATGCCATTGTGATCCCTACTTTACAGATGAGGAGACTAAAGCAGAACTGATGCGTAACTTGCCTGAGATCACAAACCTAGTAAGTTGCAAAGCTGTAAGGTACTTGTTGACAGTCTCAGTTTAAGAGTCAAGCTCTTAACATTACATGTACTCTACTCTGCTCTTGAATTCTCTAACTGTAGTGCATTAGCATTCTATTGAAAGCTCTTAACTTACATGCTCTATTGCTTTACTCTAATAGCTAGCATTTATTGAAAACCACGCAGTCCTATGTTAAACTTATTGCATTTGATTCTCATAAGAACTCTTAAGAGGAGGATATTTTTATTTTCATTTTCCAGATGTGGAAACTTGGAGACAGAGAGGTTGAGTGTCCTGCCTTAGGTCACACAGCTGGGGCATGCTTACATTAGCATGCTAGATTTCCAGAGGCAGGCATTATTTATTATTCACACTGTAATATCTACATATACCCTTCAATTCCACTCCTGAGAAAATTGAACTGATTAAATATATTGCAAGGTAATTTTTGTGTGTGTGAAATATTAATATAGGATCAGATAATCAAGGCAAAGGTGTGGAGACCAAAGGAGGGACAGACTTACTACCGGTCTTGGAGGAGGCTTCCCATCAAGGGGATGTAGAAAAGATGTTTAACAAAATCAAATATGAGAAAGGAAGGGAAGAGGCTAAAGAGGCAACCCATCAGAAGTGAGTTCAAAGAGAAAGTGGGTAGGTCCTAGAGCAGACCCTGAAGGAGAGCAAAGTGGATGAATCAAAGTCCCCAAATTTGGTTAAGAAGAGACCATGGAAAATACAAGAGTATAATTTAATTCAGGGGTAATTTCTATGTGCTCCAAGGTTAAAGGCCACAAGCATACACTTCTCTTGGATAATGCTAGTCCCCGACCCTTGGTTTCAATTTCCGCTGTTTCAATTAAATCAGGCAAGTTTCAGATGGGTATGAACAGCAGTCTCTCTCTCTGACTCCCTCATCGTCTTGAGATGAGAAGTGGCACCTGGAAGCAGGTCTCCACCCTCTCCTGTCTCAATCCCTTACTGATCCTGTCTCCACTCTTCACCCCAGTTATCTGGAACTTTCCTGGCATTGTTTACTCCTGCTGCGCTGGGATCTGCTGCTCTTTGACTGTCACCTGCCCCTCTTTCCACCCAGCTTGGATGGTGGTTACTCCTCCTTTATAACTCACATCACTTTATCTCTGTATATGTGTGTGGAGGGGGCACAGCCTTCATGTAGGGGTATCATGTGCATTTTCTCCATGATCCTGCTGCAGTGGTTGTTGAAAACCTTCTAGGAAGTTCTGTTGCATTGTTGCCTCAGGTCCTTGACTTCTTTCTCCCTTACCCATGTCATCATGTGTGAGTCACCCCCTCACCCTTTTTTTTTCACTGCATTATAACCTATGACTATTAATGTATTTTTTCCTCTAATAGTATATTGCATTTTTCTCAATAGTCTCAAATTCTAACTGTAGGTTCTTATTGCCTCTGCCTGCCTGAGACCATAGCTTTTCACTGATTTCCTTGACTCTGTTTGATCTATGGTATCTTGCTGTGCATGTCATTTTTTCTACTGAAACGTATAGTGTCTACATGATCTCTAATGATACATGTCTGTCTTCTTTTTAGCCTCATCTGATACTGTTAAGGTTCAGCCCTCTTCTTTTTCATTCCCGTAAAGCTATATCTTAGAGCTATGTTTTACTTATTCTGACACTCAAGCAGTATGTTCTTTAAGCTCTGGAGTGTGTGTAAAGAACACATGTCACACTTACTTAGACTTTGCCCCAGCACCTAGCACGATTCTTTTACAGATCATAATTAATGAACAGATATTTGCATTCATGCAACAGATGCATGTATGAGTGAATGAATTGGCTGTTGTGAATTTCCTAAGCTTCATGTTTCATATTCAGAGCCTAAAGTTTGCATCTTTAAACTAGTTTCCTGTCTAGGAAACCTATCTAGGCATTAGGTTGATCAAGCTGCAACCCAACATATGACATGAAATATCTTTTAGTCTGAGCTTAAAATAGGAGTGTCTTTTTCTGCCTTGCTTGAAATTTTATAAATGGTCCTCCTTTGATGAGCATTGTCTTTTAAGTATAATTACATAGAGATAAGTGAATTCACAAAGCTTTCAGAAAAAGCCAAGCTGTGTCATGGTCACGTAAATATTGCCTGAAGGATGGTCGGCCAGTAGTTTCTTCTCCTAGTGTGAGATTTTGTTTCTCTTGATTCTAAGGGAGGTGTCAGTATCATTGCATAGGCTCATATTCGGTAAAGAAACTTGACCCAATTGTATGTTTAACCTAGAGAAGCCTATGGCATCCAGCATATGCTGGCTTGCACACCACGTGTGACCTAGAGGATTAATTGAAGATTGTAGAAGATAACTTGATTTCCAGATGAACTTGGGAAACTTTACACAGAACCCTCTTTCTAACCATAAATAGCAGGGCAGCTTTGTCCTATTTTTATTGTAGCATACACAGAAGATGGAAATCAATATTGGAAGAAATGCTTTATTTTGCCAAGGAAAAAAAATCATACTCAACACTGTTCTCATTTTTCTTGGCAGGCTCTTCTCAACCATCTGTGAGTCCAGAGGAACTGTCTCCTCCATCCATCTATCCAGCAAAATCAGAGTTAATAGTCAGTGTTGGCGATGAGATTAAACTGCTCTGCAGCGATCCTGGGCTTGTCAAATGGACTTTTGAGTCCGTGGATACTTTGACTGAGAAAACACACAATGAATGGATCGTGGAGAAGGCAGAGGCCATCAATACAGGCACTTACACGTGCACCAATGAAGGCGGCTTAAGCAGTTCCATTCATGTGTTTGTTAGAGGTAAATGCTTGACTTTTCTTTCTTACTAGCCTATAGAGAACTTGGTGTTTTGATTTTAACTATGGATAACATTTTTGATGACTAAGTCATAGATAAACTTTTATTAGCTTGATCTAAAAAGCCTAAATTTCTTTTTGTTGTTGGTTTCCCCTTAACTTCAGCTAAAGGTCTGTGAGGCTACAATCCTCTTCCTAATGAAATTACAATATGGTTAGCCCATTTGTCCCAGTGCCCTGAGTAAACCCTGAGAATAAATTAGGCCCTTTGGGAAAGCCGTATTTTAATGCCTGGAGATCCCAGATACTCCCACTTAGTAAAAACACTTCAGGGAACTAAAGGCCTCTAAAGGCCTCAGCAAACCAACACTTCAAAAGAATTGACCCACTTTCAAGAAGTAAATTCCAGAAAAATAACTCAGTCAGCTAAACGCCCCATGTCCTTCCTAGGTCTTAATAGATGTCAGTTGATTCATTAAAAAAAAAAATTGTGGCCTCTTAGAAACAAAAGAAAAATGACAGAGTTCTGTACCTCATTTCCTAGGATGAGTTCAGAGATTCGTCTATGTTTGTGCAGTTACATATTTGTCGAAAGGAGGTTTGCTGGAGGCAAGGGTTGGGAAGGAGTAGTGTTTTGTTGATGTGAAAACTGAAGTACTTAAAGCTTAAGCGACATAATCAAATTATAGGAGGAGAGAAATAGTCCCCGTTCTAGTACTGGGTGAGTGTCTAGACTGGGTGATCATTGAGACAGACCCGAGGAGAAGCCTCATTTGTGTGTGGAAAGAAAAATGAATGAAAGTATTCATTTGACCAACTTCAAGAGTCTCACTTTTGGATAAGCCAGCCAGCTCTTTTATAATTTTTAGGGAGACAAAACTGTGCAAATTCTAGCTCTGTCAAGAGTTAATAAAGTTGATTTGTGTTCATCCTAAAAAGCTTGCCATGAAATTGACTGTTTCTTCTCCCTTTATCTGGCGTCCTTTCCTAGGTGGGTAGCAGAAAAGAAATGTGCATTGATAAGCCATAGTTTAGCCTCTGGGGATGGTTCCATAATTGTTGAGCTAACCTGTGTGCTCTTCTTTGACATTCAAGGAGTGCTCCATAATTTCCAGGTGATAATGAAGCATCATTCTGCTTATTTAATAGGATGGGTAGACAACTGGAAAAGTAGGGAAAACTGCTGATTAGCCAAATCGGTCTCACTGAGCTCATGAATTTTCTTTATAAGGGATGTCGTTGTCAGCAACTTAGAACACTTCTTTATTACTAAGTTAAAATGTTTGGATATCTTAGTAATCTATATAACAACAATTAAGGGAATTGAGGCATTAGAAGAGCTCGATAGACTCAAGCAACTGAGAAAGAGTAGATGAAAAAATAACCAGTGATGACCCCAGACCCATAGTTCAGTCATCAGGTCATTTATTTGCAAAATAAGCTAGTAAGGTTGGGAGGTACATAATGCGTTTTGGGAAACTTTCAAAATTGTTCTATTAAATGAGTATATTTTAGTGACGTTAAATTCATTTTTGTGGGACATCGATTTCTAGATACAAAGGACAATTAAACAATTTTTAATATAATCCATTAGTCCAGACATTTATCTTTATTATCTTTACTCAGTAGAGGGTGGTAGCATATTGTATGTACTGGATAAGCTTTTTATCTTTGCTTATATGAGGTCCCAGTCCACCTGAGTCTCTCCCAGTCCATGCCCGGTGTCCTGACATAATTATTAATAATACTCACAATGATCCTTGTTTGGACAATAAAGTATTTACCACAACATTCCTGAAACTCATAAGCCTCCTTCGTGTATTTGAAACTGTTTTGATTTCCAGAGTTTTAGCTATACCTGTTTCTCAAGGACTATGGATAGAGTGAGACCCACATGTTATCTGTACAGGGTAGTGAGAGTTTTCTAGATGATATCCTGAAGCTGAAAGATGCTGGAGACTGGGAACTCTGGAAAGGGGTGCACACGAGGGGCAGGGGAAGAACACTTGTCCCTGACCCTTTAATAGGTATCATCAGTCTGGCTTATTCAGTGCTTCTGCTGTAGAAAAAGAGCGACTATTGTAATAAAATATTCTCAGTTTTAAGAGCTTGAATTGTTTCATCAGTCAGACGTGGGTCTGAGTTCCGCCCAGCCCTTTCCAGACCCGGTCACTTCATGAGAGTCATTTTTTAAAACTTTTGTTTCAAAATCTATAAAATATTGGTTATGATATGGCCTTCCCTTGTATGGGAAAGAAGACAAGGATACCCTGGTCCACTGTCCTCTGACAGATCCAGAGGTGAAGGATTACTCTCACGGGCTGTGAGGGGAAGCCCCTTCTGAAAGGCTTGCTTGGTCTTTGTTGCTGACCCCAAGGCTGGGATCACCATCAGAAACGTGAGACGCGAGTGCCCATCCCATGGGGGTGTTTTTAGGATCAAGTGAGATAAAGTGTCTAAGAGTCTAAGCTTAGGCCTGAAACATGGAAAGTGGAATATTAACTCTTACCTGTTAGTTTTATTTAGATAATTCTGCTCTGGCTTGCAAAGAAGAAAGACAATAGCCTCTTGGACCACTAGAGCTTATTGTTATGAAAGGGAACATTTTAGATTGTTTAAAAAAAATCTTTCCAGTGTCTGTGACCAGCCCTTCAAACTGCTAATTTTTGATATGCTTATTATAGACCCTGCAAAGCTTTTCCTCACTGACGTTTCCTTGTATGGGAAAGAAGACAAGGATACGCTGGTCCGCTGTCCTCTGACAGATCCAGAGGTGAAGGATTACTCCCTCAGGGGCTGTGATGGGAAGTCCCTTCCAAAAGGCTTGGTCTTTGTCGCTGACCCCAAGGCTGGCATCACCATCAGAAACGTGAGACGCGAGTATCATCGGCTCTGCCTGCGCTGCTCTGCTGAACGGGAGGGCAAGCTAGAGCTGTCGGAGAAATTCACTCTGAAAGTGAGGGCAGGTACGGGCCTCCCTTACTTTCTCCTGGGGCTCAGACAATCTCATGACCTAAAAATTTCTCTCTTCTCATCCATCCCTGTTAGCATTGTCGATCAGGCAGCTGGCTCTTCATCAGTTCCTCAGGGTCAAAATAAAGTCAGCCACTTGTGGGTTCTTGATTTCACAACCCCAACCCCAGGACACCAGCCCATGGTGGTCTCCAGCTAAGTGTATCTGTCAAAGATTCAGTGGAGTGGGGAGAACGGTAGAGCCACTGACTTCAGGATGCCTCAAAGCACCTTAATTGCACAAACGTTCTTCCCTGAGAAACTAAAGACAACTTCAGTTACTTCCTAAAAGGTTTCCCTGGAAGGATGAGCATACAAATTTTTCACTCCTTGATTTACTATTGATATGTGAACTGACTTGCTCCTCAGCTATTTAATTTTAATACATTCTCAAACTCTTCCCAATCTGAGAAGGACAGTGCCCCCTGACTTGTTGGAACATACCAACTGGACCTTGTGATGATGGTATTATGTCAAGTCTTCTGGAAGATGCCTAGATTTTGCATCTCAGAGGGCATCCTATTCAATACCAGTTGGCATTTAAACAGTTGAATAGTTTTCATTCAGTTTTTGACAGAGTATGCTGATTGAAAATCAGGAAATTTTGATTCTTTGAAACCTGGGATTTTCAGGAACAAAGTTTTTTTTACAGCATAGGCGAGATGCCTGTTTGGTTAAAGGATATAACTAGCTATAGGTCACATCTTTATGAGACCTGGGAATTTCTATAAGAGGAAACCACTTTACTACGCCAGGACTTCTACCTGTTTCAAGACAGCATTGACCAAAGGGGCCTAGGGAGAGCACAGTGGACTGGTGGAGACTGTGGGGATTTGGTGGTAGGAGAGCTTCAGTAACCACACCTGAGGGGAGAAATCCTGTACTGCCAACATATAATTAACAAGGGTGTGAAACAATGGTACTTCATTAAAAAGGTAGTAAAAAAGTAAAGCCTGAAATAAATTTTAAAAAGTATTGTCCAGAAGCATTATAATTGCTAAGTAAATGCTTCTGTCTTTTCCACTCAATATTAATGAATTTACTTGAAGGCTGCATGACTTAATTTCGGGTATCTTCAGCTAGGCAAGTAATACAGATTGGTTAATAATCTACCTTATGTTTTATTTAAAAGATGATAAAATCAATTTGAGGAAAAATGGTTAAGTTAAAATTTCACGCCATAATAGAACAAATTACTTGAAGGCTGCATGACTTTTTTTTTTCTAGCCATCAGAGCTGTACCAGTTGTATCTGTGTCCAAGGCAAGCCATCTTCTTAGGGAAGGGGAAGAATTTAGTGTGACGTGCACTATTAAAGATGTGTCTAGTTCTGTGGACTCAATGTGGATAAAGGAAAACAGTCAGGTGCGTGAATTATTACTTTTATTTTTCTCAATATGCTGCTATCTCTATGGTGGGACATTTTAAGGTTTTTCTTTAAAAGAATCTGTTAAGTGTCCTAGGGGATGGCTCTGCTGGTGTGTTGGTCCAGGAGGGCTGAGATGCATTTTCCCCCATTTTATAACACCCTGTGTATGTACTTGTATACATTCATGACTAGTAACAGATCATTGTCATTTTGTAAAGTTATTTTGAGAAAATTGAGGGGAGTACATGAGACTATATTACTGCTTGTGCTGTTTCTTTAAATGACTTCAGTGGGGAAATTAAAAAAAAAAAAAGGTTAACTGCATAAATACCTAATTTTTAAAGCTATTATCCATACTATTCAGGCTTGATTATTTAAAATATTGAGAAAAGTTGCTGACTTTTCCTCCTTCCATAGTTATAAAGAATAGATGGTTTTAGATATTAACCAGAAAGTTCTTTCCTTCCCCACAAAATGGCCTGTTTGTTTGAGAGATAGGTTTCTCTTTGTATGGATGTGATTTCCTCCTCGGGGGGGCTGGTTAACTGAGATCAAGTTGCTAATGGTTTTCTATTTGTTTTGGTCACTATTACTAAAAGTTTTTTTTTTTTCCTCTCAAGATTTTATTTTTGCATACAAGAACTGGGGTAGAGGGCCTCCCTGGTGGCCCAGGGGTGGAGCTCTGGGTTGTGAAGCTTCCCGCAGCCTCTGCAGCGTCGTGCAAGGGTCCCACATGGTGCGCAGACCTCTCCTGCGCCCGCTGCTCCCCTCAGCAGTGTACTTCGATCCTTCTGCCTGTTCTGCTCCCTGCTCTGGCTCTGGTGAATTCTCTCACCCTCCCGCGCTTCTGACTGTACCCACTGCTTGTATAAATAAATAAATCTTTAAAAAAAAAAGAACTGGGGTACAGGCCAGAGGTGTGGGTGGTGAGCAGATTCACCAGAGACAGAGTGGGGAACAGAACAGGTAGACTGACTGAACATACTGCTGAGGGGAGCAGCGGGCGAGTTCGGAGAGGTCTGCTGCTCCATGTGGGTTAGCTCCCTGGTCGAGCATCGAACTCATGCTGCAGTGGCTATGGATAGCTTCACAGGTTGCGTCTTAACCCCTCATGCCACCAGGGAGGCCCCCTAAAATAGTTATCTTTAATCTGAAACATTTGGACATGTTTAGGTTCTTATTCATTTAACAATGTTTAGGTATGTTAAAAGTAAACATTTAACATGTTTAGGTTCTTATTCATTTATCTGCTGTATGATATCTACCATGTTAGACATAGCCTAAAATTAAATAAATTTTAGCCACTTATATTTGAAGTTTTTTCCCTCCCTCTAAATGTAGTCATTAATTACAAGGTCTTTAAAATGTCTATTTTTCCTAATATTTTGCTTTAAAATTTCCATTGAATTTCAGTTTTCAGTAATTATTGTTTGAATAATCTTGACCATCCTAGTTAATTAGCTATCACAATGGTTTGTCCTCAGTACATGTATATCCATTATACTGGAACAAAGAAATTCTATATTTCTCCCCACCCCACCCCTGCATCTTCCTAAAACATGCCCCATTTTCAACATTGGCAATTTCAGGCCAATTTAAAGTATTCTTTGTTAAAGCAAGTAACCATGGTGATTAGCATAATGCAAAGCATTATCATGGTATTCATGTAGGCATGTGATGGATGATACCTTGCTAAATGAAGCATGCCATTGACTAAGAGAATGGATTATACTATAGGCTTGTTCTTTTAAGCCAATGGAAACCAAGAAAAACAAGTTTTAATTTTTATCATAGAATATAATAATAACAATAGTTAATGTGTAGATTTCTGACTAACTTTGCAGAACACAGTCCTTAAGTTGGCTTTCTATAATCCCTTGATTTTAGAGAGAACAATTTCAACTGTGTGTGTATTTGAACATCTGTATAACTCGAAAATTAGCCTTTTTGAGATGAGAAATTAAATTGCCTCAGGCAGTTTCGTTCTGAACCATTTTTCCCAGGAGCCCTGCATGCCATTCCCAATTAATCCATTGGCACTGGTAGATAAACCCTCGGTGTTGGGAACTCTTTGGGGAAATCCCGTGTGCACCTCCAAGGGTTAAGGAAAACCAAATCAGGTGCAAACAATATGTAATGTGTGACTTGCAGATGGGGCTCGTGGCTCCTTGCCAAGGTTCATCTATGAATCTTTTACTGATATCCTTTGGCTTAATTTGAACTACTTAGCACTGTTAGCACCATTAAATCATTTCAAAAATCCAGTGTTGGATTCCAACCATTTAGAATAGTTTAACTCACAGTGAAATTTAAGATAAAATGAGTGTTTTTAGTTTTTGCAATTGTTTGTTTAAAACATGAGAATCTTGGAGTGTAGTCAACCCTTAGAAATCTTGGCTAGTTTTTCTAATGCTTTTAATTACGCTCTTTGATGGTATCTTAAATTATGGTCTTTGGGTTTGGGTGTTAATATTGCATCACTTGAACCAAACTATTCTTTCTGGTGCTGACATGTTTAGCCTCTAATGAGATTCTTGGTGTCTTGTAAGAACTAGAAGATACCAAGTATTGTAAGTATTGTACCTGTAACAAGGTACAGATAACATGTCTGTTATCTGAAGAAGAGGAGAAGTCTGGGACAGGATGGACTAGGAGAGGCCAGAGAAAATGTTACTTCTTGCCATCTCATCATCTTAATAATTGATCTGTCACAGTGAAATGGCAGATTTCTACTAGTTACTAGAAGAATCTCTTAGAAGGAGGTTAGCATCAAATCTATATAGTACTTCGAACCAGAAATTCCTTTAAAGGTTTTGTTTCTTCATCTTCTCTTAGAAACAATAGCTGAGACTACTGGAGACCTTGAGTTTTCACAGTTAAATAGGCTTCTCTCCCTTTTATTTCGAAATAGTCAATTCTGGCAGTCAGCTTGCTTTAATATAAATTTTTTTTCAAAAATCTAATAACAGAACAAAAAGTTCTAATTCCACAGTTGCATATAGTATTGCTGCAATAGAAATATTATGTGAACCTCCTATGTAATTTAAATTCTGGGGGGGCACATTACAAAGAGTAAAGTAAAATTGATTTTCATACTGTATTTTATTTGACCCAGTATTGCCTGAATATTATTTTTCTTGTAATTAGCATAAAGTTAATGTGACTTTGTATTTTTTTCATATTAAATCTTAAATCTGGGGCATGTTTTATATTTAAAAAACAAATTTTTTGGACGACTGTATTTTAAGTACTAAGGGTCACATGTAACTTGTCCTTATAATTGCTTTGTAGTCTGCCCTTTTTTTTTTTTTCATATTTATTTCCTCTCTGCCCACATGCATATATATTATCATATGGTTGTAGCTTTAAGGTCCACTCAGTTTATGCTTTTTAACTAATACAAACACTTTTCAAATTTTTACATTCATAATTTTGAATTACCTGGCATTCTGAGTTTCACTGCAATAAACATCTGGGAACTTTTGTTTTTTTATTATTTCCTTGAGATAAATTTGCTGGTTGATCAGAGGGAATGGACATACTGCCAAGTTACTTTCCAGAAGAATTGTTCTGATTTACAACATTGTCAGAATAATCTAAGCTAATAGGTTCACCATGGCCTGGCTGTCAAACCAGTCTTGATTTCATTTCATGTTAATATCAGTTCCTATTTACTTCCTTTTTTAGTTTTTTTTTTTATTTTTTTCATTGTAATAGAAATGTGTAATAGGAATAGGAATGTAAATCTGTATTTCACTTACAGAAAAATTTAGAAGATACAGAAATCTATTTGCTATTCCCTTGAATTTTTTCTAAAAACAACTGCAGTTCCTGTCATTTTTTTCTCCTGATGTGTTCCATACTAGAAATCTCTCCCTGTCTTATCTGTAGACAAGTAAGGGTGGGATTACAATATCACCATGATAGACAAATTCACAACCTTTTCTCTTTAGCTCATGCTTCATGGGGCTTAATCTTATATGTCTCATCTACTTTGGACTCCTTCAATAGTAGCCAGAATTCTGCTGGGTGAAGACTACAAGATGGATTTCTAAGTTATCGACATTGTGATTATACTTTTATTCATGACAATAATATAACCATTAATAAAATAGAATGTTTGTGTTTTCTTCCAATCACTGGGATACAGAATAAAAAATTATGTAACAGGAGCTGTTGATATGACCTAAGTATGCTGACTCAGAAAAAGTCAGTATTCTATATTTTTTCTATAATAACCGGAAGTTTAGCTTGATTAAAAAAAAATGTAGTGCTGCAAAGAGCTTAGAATTATGTATGCTGTGGTTATTAAGAAATGAATTTTCATGTTTTTCCTCCAATCATTAATAATGACTATCTTTCAATATAATCCTGTAATATGAAGTGTTCCAGTGACAGACTTGTCATGATGCTTTATTATTCTTACTTAAGTAGTGTATAATGAATGCTAATATGAAGAAGTTAATTGCTGCTATTTTTAATTTATCTAGGAAAGATCCTGAATATAAATTTTATGGTAATCTTTGATTTTTTTTTTTTTCTCCCTTTCTGAAACCAACAGACTAAAACACAGGTAAAGAGTAATAGCAGGCATCACGGTGACTTTGACTTCCAACGTAAAGAAAGGTTGACTATCAGCTCAGCAAGAGTTAACGATTCTGGAGTGTTCATGTGTTATGCCAATAATACTTTTGGATCAGCAAATGTCACAACAACCTTG
Source organism: Talpa occidentalis (assembly GCF_014898055.3). Classification (NCBI taxonomy): domain Eukaryota; kingdom Metazoa; phylum Chordata; class Mammalia; order Eulipotyphla; family Talpidae; genus Talpa; species Talpa occidentalis. Next base: position 30,271,732 of record NW_023604972.1, read on the forward strand.
GAAGTAGTAGGTAAATATCTCTATTAGAATGTATAAATTACTGGCAGTAGTGAAAGAAGAAATTACTAGATAGTTTCCTTTTTATGTAAATGGAATGTTGAACAGATTCTTAGAAATTTTATTATCACCAAATGAATGAATGGCTGGATGAAAATTATCCTTGTAGCCTCTTCCAAGTAGAGCGCAAAATTCTACCAATTTACTAAAGGTAAGTGGAAAGCTGTAACTGAAGTTGTTCAAACCTATCATTCCCTCTGCTACTTTCCCTCTCCTCTCCATCAAACAAATAAAATGTAAATTGAGCTTTTTCAAAAATTCTAGTCCTTGCCAAATGACTTGAATTTGAAAGTGGCCGTAGACTTTTCTCTTTGGGAAATGCAGATCCTCAGCGACTAAAGTATTTCTCTGAATCACTTGGTGGTGCACATCAGCCTTTTTGGTTTATCGTTTTACCAGTGCATGGATCTAGGTCATTTGTAGCCAGGAAGGCTGAATTGGACTTCTCTGCCCCAACATATGCCTCCTCTCCCTGGCCCTACCTTACCCTACCTCCAACTTTACACTTGATCTTAGCCAAAAGGCCGAGAAGCGATGCCTACCTCCAACTTTAAAGGTCAGAACATAGACTTTCAGGAAGAGTTCCTTGGAGCATAAACTGGAACATGGGAACCTGTGCCCCATCTGGTATCCACACTGGCTTAGCCTTTCTTCCCTTCCCCCAAAATCTCACCAAATGTTTATTTTCCAAATAGCTATTTAAAGAGAGCAGAGTATAGTGAAGTACTAGCTGGCTTTGGTTTACTGAAAATATTTTTAAAGTATTTCATTTATACACTATTTAGTATTGTTTGAAGTTAGTCTGTTTTCTTGTCTTCTTAATGTAACCATGTACTTTGTGCTTGATGTTGATTAAGCACTTGCAGGGTGGTAAAATTTTTCATCATGAACAATAATAAAATGATGCGATATTTATTTTCATCTCTCTTTCCCACCATATATTTCTTCAGTAATTCATGTGGCAACGTTAGAGGTCTGTAATTTATCCCACAAAAATCCCATATAATTTTAGTGTTTCTGCCCATGTTGTAATGGAGAGGATCTCACCAGACTGAACGTGGAAAAGACATTTTACTTGCAATTATAGAGTCATCCCAGAGAAAGAATACTACTCCATCCCTAAACATGATTGTGAACCATTTATTAATTTGAATAGAAGGCTATGCTTTTAAAATATTAAACTCCATAAGTGCTAATTTGCTAAGTTGATTAGGGAGCATGTTGATATATCAGCTTCAGCTCCAGAAAGCAATTAGTAAGGATGTTTTGAGCATATTGTTGTATGTAATCAGATTTTTAAAATGCATTCATCAATTTCCAAGAATATAACTGTGTAACTGGAAAGATGTGAGGTGGTGAAACCTGAATCTGGTTTTGTGTTGTTTCAGGAGATACAATGGGACAAGAACAGGAAGGAACAAAGAGAACAGTCATTTCTCTTGGGGTCAGGCACAGGTTTTGGGTGTGACATGGATTGGTGGGGACAACAAGGCTTAGGGATGGCTGCAGCCTGGTTTTGAATTGGGGTTCTGCCACTTAACTTTCAAATGCATCTGAACTAAACTTGGCCTGCATTTTCTCTTCTGAGAAGCACAGCCTCTAACTCCCAAGGCTGGGGAAAGGAGAAAAGGCAATAGATTTGATAGAAGTGCCTTGCATGATGTTTGCATTTGATTAGAAGTTAATGTGTCACCAATTTCTTAATGCAAATGTACATTAATGTTATAACTATCTGGATGGAGTTCTTTGATACTAAGAATTCTTAGACTTAATGAATGTGAAGACATAAAGTGGCCATTGAGCAAAGTATATGGTTTATAGAAAACTCAGGAGGAACTTAAAATGAGTAATTTATACATGGTGATTTGAGAGAATTAATACAGTGCAAATATTATTGTCTGTAGGATCTTAATATTTTGCATTGTGTGATATCTTTAAATTTATGACCTTGAGAACTTAAAAATTTTATGTAGCATTCAGATGAAATATTTATTCCTCAGAATTAACCTAAATTATGCAAAGAATGGCAAAGGGGATCATTTATAACTTAGATAATTACAGTGAGGTGGTTTCCACCTCCATTTTCCATTTGAATGATTTTTCATTCTCACCTGAAAAATCCATTTTCAATTGGTACACAGGTCAGTTGGAGTCCATTTTTATTCTGAATCTATAGGAAACCAAAGGGTAGTAATATGGTCATTGACAGTCTCACATGAGACTTTAATGCATTTAGCTACTTAGTGCCAAAGACAATGCATGCTGATTTTAAATTTTAAAGTTAATTTTTTAATTTTCAGAAATAAGTGGAAGAATAAAATTAAAATTCTTCCACAATCCCACTAACTTGATATAATAATTGTAAGATTTGGAATATTGCTTATTTCATATGCAACAGAATTTTCGTTATCCATACAGTGTTATTGTCACTCTCTCTCAATCTCTTTGTCTCTGAAAATGTATAGAGACTCTAGGGTCAGCTATAGTAAGAAGAGACCAGCCTTGACTTCTCAAAGACCTGTACCCATATCTACTCTCTGCCATTCAGTAGCTAGCTATATGACTTTCCTGGACTTGATTTTGCTCATCTATGAATTAGGAGTTTTATTTTTCACTATTGTCATAAGATTAATTATTCTCATAATTATTAAATAAGCTAAAATACTTAGGGCAATTCTTGGCATATAGTAAGCACTGCATAAATAGGGCTGTTAAGAATATATTGGCAATTATTTTATGATGTCCTTTCTTATATTATTATAGCTGCTTCTTAAGGGTGCTTTGTTTATGTAAACAGTTCTCTGATTTCTCATTTTTTTAAATGAATGTTCTCTTATAAATAGTACTTCTTTTTGAAGCTGTTTCACCAAAAAAAGTTCCCAAGTGGAAATTACAGGGGTAAATTGAAGAACAGATCACTTAAGAGAATCTATGTCACTAAATGCTTTCTAAAAGAGTGGTGCCGGTTTACAGTATGGCATTCAACGGGCTATTTACCGCACTTGTAAAATTGTTGAGTCTATTTCAAATTGGTTTGATTATTACTATTCTATAAGATGGATATATTTTACTTTTTAAGTCTTATTGAAGTGTTGCAATTGTTTGTAAGTGAAAAGTGATGGCTTATTTTAGTTATTAAAGCATTTTTCCTATATTTTCATGTCCTCTTTTTCCTATAAACTAATTTTGTTGCATAGTCATTTAAAAATATTTATATATTCAGATTTTTCTTTTATGATGCTTCTGTTGCTTCCAAATGCCCAGAACACTGCCTGCCTTTTTATAGAAGTTTGATAGGAGTCAAGTGTGTTAGTTAAAAATACGGTTTGATTATTAAAAAACTATCCTTCATTCATCTGTGATACATGATATAATAAGAAGAACTAAGTTTATTTTTCTTCAAATACTTCATGACATTCTTTCAACGTTAAAAAAATATTTTTGTGTAAAAGAACTGGGGTGCAGGCCAAAGATGTGGGGGGTGGGTGTTGAGATAATTTACTGGAGAAAGAATAGGGAACAGAACAGGTGGATCTCCTAAAATACACTGCTGAGGGGAGCAGCAAGCAAGAGAGGAGGGGTCTGCTGTGCCATATGGGTTAGCCGCCTGGCCAGGGATCGAACTCAGGCCATCACAGAAGACCTTGACAGTGGTAGTGCTGAGACTTAACCTCTAGGCCACTAGGGAGGCCCCAACATTTTTTCATTGAGCATTAGAGCCCCCCTCCTTCCTGATTTATGACATCTTATCACACACACAATTACATTAGGTCTGGATATGGTCCAAATATTTTTTTTTAACATAATGACCCTCTAGACTAATAGTTCTAAAAGACCTGTAAGATTCCGATAGATTTTTAATACACAGTGATGGGAGAGTAAGCATTTCAATTATGTGTGCTCTCAGTTCATGACAGTGATTTTGTAAGAACAAAATAGAATGTAAAATGGCTAGTTAAAATTCTTTAATTTGTCATTGCCAATTAATACTGGGGATCAGTCAATTATCTTTGTAACCTAAAGATGAAGTCCTGATTTTTGTCAGGTCATGTGGATAATGGATTCCTTCTGTTTTATTCTGTTATGATTAGATAAAGGATTCATTAATATCTTCCCTATGATGAATACTACAATATTTGTAAATGATGGAGAAAATGTGGATCTGATTGTTGAGTACGATGCATACCCCAAACCTGAACGCCAGCTGTGGATCTATATGAACAGAACCTCCACTGATAAGTGGGAAGATTACCCCAAGTCTGAGAATGACAGTAATATCAGGTAAGAAAACAGCCCTTACTGGAGATTGCACATTTTCCCCTCCTGTCACTTGGCTTTCCACATCTTGTTCCGTAACCCATAAATAAATGTGAGCAAACACCTGCTTTCAAAGGAAGTTTGGGGCTGAGTCTTCATCCCATGTTTCATATTCTTACATAAGAGCCCACAAAACAGTGTGTGCCTGAGTTTTCTGAGGGAGGCTAGTTTCCCTGGTTCTGAGGACAGTTCAAAGCAATAACTTGCGTATACTTGGGACACGTTAAAGAATTCTCTTCCAAGAGAGAGGAAAGCATCTTTAATCATTTTTTTTAAACTACAAGAAGACTAAGAATCATTAAGTAGCTTTGGGCCAGGCAATGAACCCATGTCTTTTACATCATATCTCTCATTTGATCCTCAGAACATTTGTGGTAGAAATAGTCACAATAGTAACCCTTTATGTAAGTGCATGTGTTTTTTTCTGCCCTGCAGGAAGGACCTAACACGTTAACTAATTTTAGTCCTCACAAACTTTATGAGTAGATGATCTTATTTCTCTCATATTTCCATGAATAGGGAACTGAGACATTTATGGGCTATATAGTTTGACTCAGATCACATAGCTGATAAGAATAGGTGCCCATATAGAGTTGGTCTGTTTTTCCATTCAGAAGCCATTATTGGTTGTAAGAATGTGGTGCGAGATGGTGATGTCCTTGGCTCAGGTCTGAGGGTTGAAGATAGACTTGGAGGGTGTCCAGGTGATGGGGGTTGAAGAGAGGGAAGCACTGAAGATGTCCCTTAGGAGTCGGGTCCATCAGCTAGCTGGCTGGTGAGAGGCAGCAGCTTTCAAGGAGAGAGAGAGAGAGGGAAGAGCGAGGGCAAAGGCAGTGTGTTCAGCTTGGGCTTTGTGGAAGTTGAGGTTGCCTGGGGGGATCTTCACTGGAGATGTTCAGGTGGGAGGCCTCCTAAGTCAGGTTCCATAGAGGCAGGAATTCTTAGGCAAGGGCTTCATAAGGGAGAAAAGAGCTGCAGGGGGAGAATTAGGTGGTGAGGGGAAAGAAAAGGGAGAGGATGTAGGTAAGGTGAGGCAGAGCCATGGTCTGATCCTAGGATGCTTGAAGCTTTGGTCCCTCTCAGAGGTCCCACTCACTGACTGCAGGCCAGGCGGTGCACTCAACTTCCTAGTGGGTCTTAGTGCCCAAGGGCAAGATTGGGAGAAGGTTGCAGGTATGAGTCATTGCTAACTGCACCCAAGAGGCATGGGGGATGAGTAGGCATGTGATCTTGTTTTAGTGGCTGGGGCACAGAAGCCTGGACTAGAGTTGATGATCTGAAAGTAGCAGGCAAACAGCAAGTAGTTGTGGTGATAGTGGATTGCCAGGGAAGCTGCTCAGCCAGTTGCCATGCTTGTGGTCAGTTGTGTGGGCTAAGAGCTGCCCAGGGACTCCATCCACACCAGAGCCTGTGTCAGCAACTCCCCTGATGGTGGACTGTGCTGGTCTGCTTGGCCACCTCTGGCAGCCCTGCAGTACAACAGAAGCTCCATGGCAAATACTGCAGGTCCTTGAATAATGTCATTTTGTTAAGTAGAATCAATTCCAGCCAGGACCTTGTCTATACGTAAGTGTCACGTGCTCCCCATGACAGAACCAAAAGACCTGGTTTTGTCCAGGTCTTCTGGTTTCCTCCCGCAGCCCAGATATGTCCACGTTAGATTTGTTGGTGTGTCTCAGCTGTCCTAGTCTTAGTGATGTGTGTTTGTGTGTGTGAGACAGAGAGAGTCAGAGCAGGGTGTTCTGCCCAAGGCTGGGTCCTGGCTTGTGCCCTGAGCTGCTGGGATAGTCTGGCCACCTGAGATCCTGAGCTGGAAAAAGCAGCTTGGGAAATGAATTAAGCTTAATATTAGGTTGCTTAATATTATAGGTGTTTGGGGTTTCTACTTAGAAGTCTGGTGATGTTTTTATGGCCAGAAATCTGCCACAGAAGCTAGACTCTTAGTTCTATCAATTAGTCTATGGTGAAATCAGTTTCATGATCAGTCATTTCACCAAAAGCCAGTTTTTGAAGATCCTCTTGGATGTCATTCAGTGAGGACTTAGAACTGAACTGCCAAAGACACGAGGAAGTAGCAGGGGCGGAAGGAAAACCAGAGGCCGTGGCGTGGCGAGAAGGAAGCAAGGGCAACAGTATTGACCTTGTTGCCAGGGCCCTGAAGTATCTGCCTGGAGACAGCCTGAAGGTAGATGGCTGCCGGTCTCGTCCTGGCCAGGGGAGTGTTGCTAAAGCAAAGCAGGGCAGGTGATTCGGGGCTTGGTGAGCGGAGCATGAATGAAAGGCTGTGGGCAGAGCAGACTGTGGCCCAGGGGAGATGGTAGCTGCACTCGCCATGAGGTTGCCTTTGTACTTAGACAGGCTTTCCCCACACACCTTCCCACACGACAGACATTTGTCCCAAATTAAATATGTGTGCGTTTGTTAATGTGGATCTTATTAATACTAAATTGACTCATATTTTTCCCCAAACAGGTGAGTATTTCCAGATATAGAAACTGTGAACAAGACACCACTCTGAGGGAGGCTGTCTGTGGGTGATTGATTTTTTTGTCCTTTTTTTGTAGATATGTCAGTGAACTTCACCTGACCAGATTAAAAGGGAGCGAAGGAGGCACTTACACATTTCTAGCATCCAATTCCGATGTCAATTCCTCCGTGACATTTAATGTTTACGTGAACAGTGAGTAAAACAAATAGCTCTTTATCTTTCTATTTTTTATTATTTTAAGTTGTGGCTCGTGTTTGTAACAGCTGCAGAACTGAGCTCATTGTGTGCTATGTAAATAATGTCTCATGATAATTTTGACCTTAACAAAGACCCTGTGGTTTGGTGGTTGGAAGAACATATAAGAAAACCAATTCCTTGACCTACATTTCACTGACCACATGACTTTGTAGACATGGCTCACATTCTGGGTGCTGCCTTTGAAGTAAACAGGGGAGCCCTTAAAGTTAAAAATAACAATTGTTTGAGGGAAAGTGTATTATTATTATTATTGATTGTTAAAATGAGTACCCAGAGGTTGCACAGCAGCTGGATTGTCATGGTGGGTGAGAGAAGAGATGCTATCAATCCCTTACATGATTTCTTCGTACGATGCTTTCTCTTCGGGGTTGTGACATTTGTGTTTAGATTGTTTTCCCAGTAAGATGAAAGTGATATTCGCTCACTGGGTCCCTACTGGGCACCATGTGGGAGCAGGTGGTTTGGGGTGGAAAGATGGTTGTGAGCTTGGGAACCTGAGCACTCTCGAGTCCTCTCTGATTGTGGCCGACACCCCTGCAGCGTCTTAGAGAAATGTCTCTGCTTGGAGATTGAAGCCAAGGGCAGGTGCCACCACCTAGAACTTGTGAGACATGCAGGGCTTCCTCCCGGCTCTTCTTTGGGGCCTACCTGCATCTCCAAGGATGAGCGGTAGCACCACCCAGGCCACTCTGGCCTGCAGGCCTCCAAAGATAGGGAATGCCAAAGGGAGTAATTCCCAGAAGTGGCCATCAGCATTAGCTATCCTGGCTGAATGGGGGAGGAGGAGATAGCCTGGAACATTTTCTAGAGAGCAACTTCCTGTGCTGAGCACAGAGCAGGTGTGGGCCTCAGGAGGGGCCATGAGAGCAAAGGGCGGGGGAGTGCCAGGTCCTCCCCCTCCAGGTGCTTACTTATGGTAGGAGTGCTTTTCCATCTTCATCTCATCCCTGCTGCAGCTCAGCAGTGTGGTGGGGTGGCTAGTGAGGTTCATTTCTAAATGAAGGCAAGAAACAGCTAGTAGGCTTTTGATTGCTAATCTGGAGTCTTGACTATACCCACATTTGAAAAATTGTGTTTCCTGAGCAAGGTGTTAATATGTTTGGATAAAGAGCTTGTCTGTGCAGTTAAACATTTGTCTTAACTCCAGGCCTTATAAGGATCCTGATATGCTAATAGGTATCTTTCCTCCCTAGGAGGGTGCTGTGGGATGGAGGTTTTGTCCCAAATTTGTTTGACCACAGAACTCTCCTTTCCCGATGGAATTATGTTAATTAATATCTCAATTCCTCTGAACAGTTTTGATTATTTGGTATCTCATTGGCTTGCAATTGAAATAGCTCTAGATTAATTCAAATGTTAATCAGAGGAGCTTAGTGTATTACACATGGGTAAAATTACCTGCTTCTGAAAAATCTTAATATTCTAGTAATTTTAGAGATGACTGCAGCTAAATCAATATCCTTGCACACTTAATAGGCACAACATCCATATAGAACTTTGTTTTGGTTGCTCTGGGGCAGAGCTTCTCAAAGTATCTATGATAAAGGATCTTACTCTTTTTCTCTTTCTTTACATAGATACACACACACACATGCACAGATATACATATCTATACAGATATCCTGAATGTTTTCTGGATCAATGCTTCTTGTAAAATCCAGAGATATATAATTACAATTATGCTTTATTATTATATCAACAGATATAAAAATTACTCTGCCAGATTCCTCCTCCTAAATGTTCGCTCTCACTTTCTATACTTCCCTCCTGTTCACCAGTAACCCCAGATCACAGGCCTGACCTTCTCCCCAGCCTTCCCGATGGGAAGCTCAGCACTGGGACTTGTGTAAAATTTAGTGCTGTTTGAGTCTCTCTTTCCCTAGCTCAAGACAAAGGCAAATTAAGGATTGTCTCTCTTCCCCTTTTTCATTTCCATTTGTCAGCCTGTGGTCTGCCATTTTCATGAGTCATTGACCTTAGAAGGACATTCTGAAGCCACCCTTACTTCTCTGGGTGACAAAATTGCTCTAATTTTACTTACCGAGCTTATGTGTCATCGACAGGCTTATTATGAACCTGTGCTGGTGAAATCACGAAATCATGCCTGTGAGATACCAGAGAGGAAATGGCATTAACCAGTGATGCTTTCCTGGCTCCCTGTTGGTGCAGGAGGAGTTTTCTAGGGCATGGGTTGTACATCCCTACCCAGCTGTGTGCACTCCTGGGCAGAGGCGTGGCGGTGTACTCTCTGCCCTCTTAGGTTAAGCTCCTCAGGAAGTCTTCTCATTGATGTCACTTTGCTACAAACACTAAACTGACTAACTGCATTTATTTCACTTACCTAACACATTGGATTATTTGATCTCTGAATGCTTTGACAGAGAAAGCGTTTTTCTGTGAAGATTTAAAACCTTGTGTCTTGTGAAAGCTTCCCAATTGCTCTTCAGAGATAGAGTTAGTTAATTTCATTGTTGATTTTATTATTCAATTGAAAAAAAAATCTAGTTAACACACTTATGGGGCAAGATGCTTTTATGTTAAATTTTAAAATCACAAGCTAAAAATAAACTTAAAATCTAAACTGGGAGGAGTTGTGTCCATTTTGACATACGATTTTAGCTGAGCAAAATATATATCTAGATCTGCAGTATGGTTTATTCTGTAATAAGCTTAGCCCCCAGGATGAAAAGATTTGTGCTCTGCAAAAATTAGAATGAATAAAAATCAGAATAATAAATGAGTAGTATTAATGCAGAAATTCAGGCTACTTTCACTTAGTGACATGATGCATAATTGCTTAATAGATTCAGCTGTGAGAAATGTTCGTGAAAATCCTTGATTTTTGGACAGTTAAATGTTTGGTGGTTGAAAAAAGTATTTTGAAAATTCCACAAATTTTGAGAAAGTGAGACAGGGAGAAGGGGATCCAATTAGTTATGTGGGTTGCTTTTAAAAAGTCATGTTCCGTCAGTCTTTTTAATAGAAAAATATGTAACAGTTAAGCTTGAAAATGTTTTAATACTGTTTGTTTAACTCTTCAGCTAAATCATTATTTAAATTTTTTTTCAGTTGACTCAGTCATATTAAAGGTGGTTTATAATGGCCAAGACCTATCACGTGTCTGACATTTCTTAATAGAAGGTCTAGTATAAACTGTTGTTTTTGTTAATTAAGCAAAACACAAAAGTCAGTGTTTCTTTGCATTGAACTTGCATTATTATAATTATTCTTGAATTGCTTATCAAAGAAGGTTTGCTTATCAAAACCAGATTGATTGTTCCAAAAAGAATATTGATATACTTTGATGAAAACAACTATTTGTTTACCCTGAAGTCAAAACTTGGAAAACAGAGTTCCAAAAATGATAAAACATCCCACTTATAGACACCACTCTTTCTAAAACTTTGGAGATATTAGAAAATGTGATATCACCCAAGTGCAATAGATAGCATGTGATACTTCTTAAGAAACCTGTGGTCTCTTTGGTTACAATAAACACCTCACAGTAAGATTTTTACCAGATGCAAGAGAAATAATAGGCTAAACACGAATTTAACCCTAATATTCCACTTGGCTCTTTTCTCTCTCCACTGAATGTTCCTAGAATTAATTTTGAAACTCCAGGGGACTTAAATGTTAATCAGTAATGTAAATATTTTGTAAGTTTATCTTGGCTTATAATTTCAAATATCCCATGTGAATTCTGAAATAATTTACATAATTGTGGAAAGAAATTATGATTGACATGATGAATCAGTTGTTTTTCAAACTTCTGGAATGATACAGTAGCCTTCCCCCCACCCCCTCAGCTTTATTGATGCATAACTAACAAATTTTATGATATTTAATGTGTACAACATGATGATTTGACATATGTATACTTTGTGAAAGGAGTCCCTCAGTGAATTAGTGTTAATTAACACATCTACCACATCACCTCCTCCCCCCTCTTGTTTTGTGAGAACATTTATGTTCCACTTAGCAAGTTTCCATTATATACTACAGTAGTTTCAACTATACTCACCTTGCTATATATGAGATCCTTTAACTTTATTCATCTTACGTAATGAAAGCTCGTACTTTTTTTTTTTAACAAACTCTATTTCTTCTCTGCCCCCACCAACCCTGGCAAGCACTTTTCTACTGCTTCTGTTTCTTTGAGTTTGATTTTTAAAAAAAGATTTCATATATAAGCAATAGCATGCAGTATTTGTCTTCTATCTGCCATTATTTCATTTAGCATAATACCCTTAAGTTTCATTCACATTGTTGCAAATGACAGGATTTCCTTTTTGAAGGATAAATAGTATTCCTGTGTGTGTGTGTGTGTGTGTGTGTGTGTGTGCGCTCGCACGTGTGTGTGTGTGTGTGTACCACATTGTTTTGATCCACTTATTCATTGATAAGCATCTTTAGGTTGAGTGTTGTTGCTGTGAACACTGTGGTATAGATATCTCTTCAAGATACTGTTTTCACAGACAAATGCAAAATGAAACAAAATAAACCCTTGATCTGACTGCACAGCTGATGCTACCATCAGGGAGCGTAGAGCAAAGCAAGGAGGGACTATAATGGAGGGATATTGGGGCTTTGGTGGTGGTCGTGGTGTGATAAACATTTGTGGAGATGTACACCTATACCCCCAAAACACAGTGTTGTAAACCAAGGTTACCTCAATACACATAATTTAAAAAAAGAAATGGTTTTATTTCCTTTGGATCTATACCCAGAAGTGGAATTGCTGGATCATATGGAAGTGCTATTTTTAATTTCTTGAACAGAAGCTCCATACTGTTTACCATAGGGTGCTCCAGTCTGCATTCCACCAACAGTGCCGGGGCTTCCCTTTTCTCCACCTCCTCACCAGCATTAGTTATTTTTTTGTCTTTTTGACAAAGACATCCTAATAGGTATGGATGACATTGTGGTTTTGTTTTGCTAATAATAGCCTTTAAATAACACTTTAAAATGTTATCTGATAGTATTTCCAGATCAGTATTATGGATTTAAAATTGGTGGCATGGCCTCCCTGGTGGTGCAGGGGTTAAAGCCAGCATTATCAAGTTATCGCCAACCACTGCAGCACGAGTTCCATCACCTGCCAGCCAGGGAGCAACCCACATGGCACAGCAGACCTCTCTGTCTCACCCACTGTTCCCCTTAGCAGCATATTTCAGTACATCTGCCTGTTCTGCTCCCCACTCAATCTCTGGTGAATCCTCTTACCCCTCCAACCCACGTCTGGCCTACACCTCAGTTCTTGTATGTATAAATAAATAAATAAATCTTAAAAAAAATAAAATTGGTGGCAGATGATACCTAGGGTCATAAATAGATCTCTCTAATCTTAAAGGTTACCCTTCAATGACAAACCTACAGTCGAGTGAGGGGACCATGGCACTCAGGTGGTGGTAACAGAAGGCAGGCAGGGCAAGTAGAGTGTAGAACCCAAGGGTTCACCTGCATTACTGGGTTTACATGGAATGAACACAACATTTTTAAACTAGAAGGGCTCTCCAGATGCCTGCTGAACCTCACCAAATTAACTCTCCAAAGTCACCAATTTCACTCCGTTTATGGTAGAGTGTTAACAGGGGTTGAAACAATTTAAGGAAGTACTAAATAATGAGTTATTTCTAAATCACTGCATCATATAATTAACATCCTGTCTGGTGTGAGCAATTATTTATAGATCATACAGTATATTAAAATCAGTCAAAGTAATGAATTGCCTAGAATGAAGCCTGTTGATGAGAATGTTTCCTTCTCACTACATTTGCAAAATCTGTGCTGCCTTTTACATATCTTTGGTCATAGATCAATTCAGTTACAGATCGCTAAACCCTCCTTCTAAGGAGAGGCCTCTGTGAGCACAGCACCCTGTAAGTAAAGCACAAGGCCAGTCCCCAACTTGCCAAAGGTGAGGGTAGACCTGTCAGGATAGCCACAAAGTGGATGGCTTTGGATGGGCTGTCAGCCAGCCATCTGGATCACCCACCCAGCTGGAGGTCTCAGAGCCTTTTCCCATAAAATAATAACAGCAGCCTGCCTACAGGGACTGCTTCTTTTGGGACTTTGTGTCTATGCTTCTCATGACCCTCATGAAGCAAGAAAATGAAGTTATAAGAATTTTGCCTATTTGGAAGGTGGAGATATTTTTCTACTTTGAAAGAGAAGATCTTTTAAACATTTGGGTTTCCAAACCATACTTAAGTTGGAAGTTAGAAGTTTTAAAACTTAACTGCTAGCACACTTATCTACTGAGTTTGTTTAAAAGCCTTGACTTTTAGGGGGATGTATGTGTGTTTTTGAACCTAATGTGTACTCCTATATTAAACTATTGGAATTTTAAAATTGTAAATAAAGCTAGTGTTCCTTTCTGATTTATTTACTTGCTTTTGCGCATTTGCTGTATGGCTACCATAGTAACTGGAACCTACCTTGATTTTGCAAATAAGTATATATGTTTTTTTAAATTACAACAATTTTTCTTATAAAATCATGACAGAACAGGCTAGGAAAGCTGGAAACTATAAATGAGCAAATAAAAGAATCAAACTAATTTTAATGGTACCTTATAAAATTAATGATAATTTTATAGGTTGCTTTTGCAAAGCGATCCCTTACTGTCTACTTTTTGGACCATTTTTAAGACTTTTTAAACAAAAGTGAGGTTCTATTGTTTTGTAAATGTGTCTCTTGTTGCTGAACAACAAATATATAGTCAGCATCTTCTACAACATCATTTGGGTGTCTCAGTGCATGGATAGTTCATAATTTCTTTAACCCATTTCATACAATTTTGAAATAGTAGGGAGTACCAGGGACTCTGAAGTGATGTGACTGGGTTTTCAAAGAGACTCATCAAATAATTGCTTCAAGTTTGTAATTATCTTGTTTAATCTCAAGTGAGGGGCCTTGCCTATGTGCTGGAAGTCAGTAAGGGTATCGCTATTGTTATCTTTCACACTGCTGCGTCTTGAACATATGTCACCGCACTGCGTTGGCTTTCAGAGCTGTTCCAGAAGAAGAATTATTTTCAGATCATCTTAGTGTGGTGCTTAATCTCCATAAAAATAGCTGCTAGTCTTTTTACCTAGGTCTTTTTATAGGTAATGTGTGTTCATTCGTGACATCTGACAGTGTCTGAACTTTGTTTTTATTTTCTTTTCCTGAACTTGAAATGAGTTGCTGGGGAGTGATGAGTGTTGTTTTTGATGTGACACTTTAATATCTCCTCCTTAGGAAGAGGATCTCTGTGGATCCAAACATTGTTATAGACTTTCTTTTTAAACTTTATATGTCAGAATTAATTTATTTTTAATTGGAAGTCACTTTTCTAATAGGACGCCATTCTAAAATTTGTTCTCTAAGCTCAGTTTTATGAAATTGGAAGAAAATGAGGGTATCTTGGCAATCTGTTTTTAAGATTGAATTTGATTCTCTTTTAGTCTGAAAAAAATTTAGAACTAAACAGTCTCATTCCCACCCTGACCCCACCCCTCAGTGTTGCTATCATGCCCCTTCAGGAGGTTGGTCTGGTGGTGTGAGGTTTACTTGGGGATTTTGTTTGAATGCTGAACCTATTAGAGAACAAGGTAACCTCTCTGACTTGTTGGATGCTCCGTTGCCCTTATTGGTATGGTCTGGTCATTTTTTCATGCTCCTGGTAGAAAAGCAGGAGAAGTAGGTTTAATTTTGTATGTAACATGTACACTTCTCCAAGAATTGACTCTGAACATGGAACATAACTTTTCTAAAAACAGTATAAATCATCACATTTATATGAGTAGAACTTCTCTGTGGAAATTTCCTTTCCAGTTGAGCCACCTGTGTTTTTACATCAAATTAACCCCCTTCATTTACAGATGTATACAGGGTCATCTGTAATTTAGTGGAAATTTAAATTAATCCAAGAATAGGTACATAATTTTTCACTGGGCTTTGTGTCAATAACCCTTCTCCTCCACTTCTGAATTATGTGACAAAATGAATTCACTCCTTTTACAGAGTAGAAAAATAGCATTTTCTCACATGCTGCTCCCTGGGCAGCCAGCAGAGCCACACCATGGCGTGTGAGCACAGCCTCCCTCTCCCTCCCTGCGTCTGGGTCACACAGCAGCGGTGTGTGTGTCAACTGAGCTCCATGATTTGGTGGAGGGAGGCTCTCTCCAAATGGTTTCATCAGTGTTTTAAACTTAATCTCAGGGTTGGGTGATATTTTTGATGGCTGTTTAGAATAGGAATTGGCAAACTGAATTTCAGTGTCCATTACTAAAGTTTTAGCAGAACAGACATTTGTTTACATATCTGTAGCTACATTTCTGGTATAATGGCAAAACTGAGTATTTGCAAGAGACCTGATGTCTCTTGCAAATATTTACTATCTCACCCTTTGCAGTAAACATTTGCTTGCCCCTAGTTTAGGACATTACTTCATTAGGAGAATTTTCTTTTTCTGTCATAGACACTCTGTTAAAGATAATCTGGGCATAGGAGACTGTAGTTGGAGTTAGATTTCATTTGTTAAACAAGCTTATATCCAGCTGCCTGCCATCAGTTTCTATCTTTAAGAATGCAAAATATATTTTCAGATTATGTATTCCAGTAATATTCATTTTATGAGCAAGAGTTATCTTGAGTTATTTTTATACTCCTGTTTGCACTGACTGAAGTTCCTTTATCATTATCCTTTATCATTAGGATATTATGGTGGGAATGTAGATTTACCGGCCCAAACCCAGCATGGTGACAAATTGCTGCGAAGCATCCCTGTCTCGCCATTAAACAGCAGCAGACCTACAATCATAAAAATAAACTCATCCTTATGCTCCCTCTTCATTTCATCTTTTACTCTGTGAAGACTTAAGTCTGTGCTCTTTGCTGACTATAGAGTGTGGGCAAATGTGTAGTTGTAGCAGGAGCTGGTAGAGCAGAGCTGTATTCGAATATGCTGCCCTACCAGTTACTTGTGTATCTGCTTCCACCCCCACCCCAGCTCTTGTTATCTGTACTGTGCTCTTAAAAATTCATTTTGTTCTTTTCTCCCATATGGACCTGATGGTGGTGAAAAGGAATATTTTTTAAGATTGCTTATCTGTGGGGTAAATCAGTGAGTGAGTGGTAATAGATGCTCAGCAGTTACAAACATTCTGATATCTGCCTAAAAGCTGATTAGTGTTGTTGCTCAGGTCCATGATACTTTGAAAAGGAAAGGGCTGTTTTTTAATCTCTCCAGGAAATACATAACTTATACATCTCTTTGGCTTATCTAAACCTCCAACTTGGGAGGAATTAGGGAATGTGTCACTAGTATACTGTTGACTGTGGAATATCTGAGAAACCACAGCTCAGATTTAGCCTGGAGAATGGCAGAGAGTTGTGTATCTTTAAAGCAAAATGTATATTTAATGCCTACACCGTGCATTGAGGCACTTACAAAATGCAGATGAGCCCAGATTTTCATTTTTAGGAATCAGATTTATACCTAGCTCATTCTTTATGCATTAAACATTTCCAAAGCACAACTTGCCATGTACAGCCCAAACTGTACTCATGGCACTTTGCCTTTTCAAAATGTCTCTCATTACATCATTAGGGATAGGGCTGGGTTTAGGATGAGGCAAGACAGGTGCCTGGGGCACAGCATTGACAGAGGTGCTTGCTCTTGGTGCCAGCCTGTATTTGCAAGACCCTGAGGGATGGGTACCTTCTTAAATTTCATGACGTAGGTGCTTTCCTTGCCTCACCTTTGACCTTAAAGTGTTCCTTAAAGTTATGCTTGAAAAGCACATGCTAGGTCAGATCCTCAATTTACTGAGCCCCTTGGGGTGAGACCCAGGAATCTGCATTTTAACTTCCTGTCAGTGCTTTGAATGTACATTGGAGTTTGAGAACTCTCTGAGCTTGGTTGGCCAATCTCTAAGGCCCAAGAGGACGAAAGCTACTCAGCTACCCTGAGGTTACCACCCGCCTAGGATAGTAGCTTTAAAAATCTGCCTAATTAACGGGCACACAGGAACAAGTAGGCCAGACAGACTGCTCCACTTGCCAGCCCTGGCCATTGTATAACTGCGCCCAGGTGTCAGGCTGGAAGGCTTGGATCCTAGAGCACTTATAACCAAAGCTGAGTATAACTGATTATGTAATTTTGAGCAGTTCCAATTTTTATAATTAAAAAATGTTTTATTAGATTCATTATTAGCTAACAGGTTCATTGTTAAAAAATTGAGAACCAAAATAAGAGAATAAAATAGAAACTATCCATAACCCTACTACGTAGAAATAACCATTGTTAACCTCTTAAGGTATCCTTTCAGTCCCCACCCCCCTTTTTTCCTATGGAAAGTCCACTCAATATCCATCATGTGACATTCGGAAGGACAAATGACAAAAGGAATTTTGATGGGAAGAGGTCTGTCTTGTGGCCTTGATTCCTTTGAGTCCTATGCGGTTAACCTTGCCATCAATGTACACAAACCCTCCACCTCCTCATTAATCTCAGTATGAAAAAAGAAGAATTCGCATGGCCAGGTGTATGTGTGGATGTCTTATCTCAAGGTCCGCTATGGCAGAACTACTGGAAATCACACCCTGCACACAAAGTCAGCATTTTCTGTTCTCTTTGGTCTTTTCTGGAGACTGGCTGAATTGCTATGGAATCGACATCTTTTGTTCCTTTGGGGGACTTCATGATTCAGCAGCTTTTACTGTGTGTCTGCTAGGACTCAGGTCACTCAGTGGGATGAGCCTCCTGCCTTGAGAAAACACAGTCTGATGGTGGAAGCAGACCAGGATGTGGCATAGAATATCAGGTACTCTTTAAGTGTTGCAGGAATAGTGAGGAAAGAGACCTTGGCTTTGCAGAACTGAGGATAGTTGGAAAAAGAGGTGACACTTGGATTGAGTCCAGAGAGACCCCCCTTCTGGTGCCTGTGGTCTCCTGCAAATCTCATTCTCCTGAAGTTCCACTGTTTTTTGTGTTATGCCCTACTTTTCAGCCTGATTACACAGTTGCCCATGATAATTAAATGAAACTTGCCAGATGGATGCCTTTGCAAGATGATGGCTCGTCTTCTTGCTCTATTTGTAAAAGCTGGCATTAGATCCAAACTCTCAAGGATGCCCCTACCTTGAGATTGCTTTAGAGTGTCACTCTTTTGTGTGTATTAGCCAAATAGACTGTCCATCAGCAGGGCCAGGTTGAGTGACAGGTGGGTGTGCCATGCATGCGGACACTGATCCCTGCTAGGCCTTTTTGTCTGCAAGGAGATGAGGTGCTGGGGGATTGTTCCACAAAGATGTCATTTATCACTGTTACCTTCCTTCGAGGAAATAAGCTTCCCAAGCCTCCGATCTGTCAGTCTTTCCTTCTCACCACATATGTTTTTCCTATCAATGGCAACATAATTAATGTCAAATTCCTGATGCATCGGGTTAACACACATTATCTTAAGGAGCAATTTTTAGATCATCAAAGAGCATATTTAGAACAGCAGATATAATGAACTTTAATCTACTAACAAATTGGATTAACCAAGGAGCATGGGTATTCTGATTACAAAAGAAAAACTGAGTCATTAATAAGTTTACTGCTTTGTTTCTATGGGTTTTCTTGGTTCTTTGTGTGCTCCATCTCATTTCTTTGTCACAACACTGTAATGAAATGAGTACTGTTACTATCCCATTTTACACGAGGAGGCTTCATGTGGAGGGCAGAGAGCCCATGACTGTTGGAGCATTCCCATTTAGGGCCTCCTGTGGTCTGTGCTCAGGCTTGGCACTCTCCATACTGTACCAGCAACACAGGGCGAGCACCTCACCATCCCAGTCATCAGCAGCTCGCCTTCTTCATTCTCAAAGGGCTAGACTCCTTCAAATATGTTACCAATTGCACCTGAACTCAGAAACTCATCTTCCTTTGACTTAGAGACAATCTCAAGAATTTGCAATGCTTTGGGTCACCCCTGATTGAATATTAGTTGACTGTTGTAGTTACACAGAAATGATAATTTAGAGCAATTCCTGATAATACAATTAATTTTTCAGTGATTATACTCGGGTTTATGTATGTGTGTGTGTGTGTATGTATGTATGTATATGTATATACACACACACATATATGCATAAACCTCTTGGGCTGGTTTTCCCTTCTAATTTTCTGTTCATATTTTACATTTGAAATACAAATTTGGAGTTAAATCCTTTGTTGTATTTTACTCTTATGTTTTGGCTTCTCTGTAAATTGGATGATTCAGCCTTTTATCTGCATCACTTCTTTGTCCTACCCCACCCCCCTCAAAAAAAAGAGAAAATTCCTGAGAGTAAGAGTTCTCTTTTTCTGTAACTCCTACTTTTATATATTTCAGTCTTCACAATAACTTGAAATTCCTAAGGAAGTTCTGGTAATATGAAATCCTGGGTCAGAAATCCTTAAACAGTTTGGTCTCCTAAAGTCTTGATTGCAAACAGCCTTTACAGATCCCTGCTCCCTGGGAACAGAAGACTCACCAGGTGGAAGCTCCACCTCGGCCATCCCTGGAGGGAGGTCTCAGAGACCCTACTTCTGCCAGGCACATGGTCCATGTGGGGTCTGGCAGGTCTAACTACCGAAGCCTTTGACCTTCACATGTGCCTTTAATCTTCCCTTCATCCCTGGGTTCAGATTCTCCACTTTGAACATGTTCCCTCAGGGTCCTCGTCAACCTCAGGAAAGTTCTAAGGGTTTGAAGAGGAGTGGATCATGGTGAGGTTGCTCAGCAGTCTGACATATGGCCTCTTCTTTTCTCCTGCAGCAAAACCAGTAATTCTGACTCGTGACAGGCTCGTGAATGGCATGCTCCAGTGTGTGGCAGAAGGATTCCCTGAGCCCACAATAGATTGGTATTTTTGTCCAGGAACTGAGCAGAGGTGAGACCATTATTTTGTGTGCTACTCAAAATGCAACAGGGGAGGACTGCAATTCAGTTGCATGTCAACTGTGTTTTCAGATTTCTTTTAAAAAAGCTTTGTTTTGGTTAATATTTTTTCTATCCACGTCATTTTTTAGAGGACATAATTGCTACCTTTTCTGTGGTAGACATTAATTTTGTTTGCTGAAAAATGATCACTGAATGACTTCTCTATTTTGGTGGTTATCTTTTAGGATTTGTCATGGCAATTTCTAGCCTGCAGGTAGATAAAGCAATTTTCCAGGACAGAATAATTAGATTTCTATTCTATACACAGGAGGTAATGTGTGTGGGAAATGTGGCAGTAGTTACCATGAAAAAATTACCTCAGAAGTTAATTGCCAAGTTACCAAAAAGTAATGATCATGCAATTACAACATACATATGGTGCTTGTAAGCTGCATGTTTTAAAAAGGTTTGCTTGCTGATTAGTGCCCAACCCCTGAAAGGAACACATCTGGCACCTCGCTTCCTCTCCCTCACAATCCTCACTTAAGCCTTAAATTGTCCTTCTGCATTACCTGAAGATGAAAATGGGGTCAGCGTCGCTATTGTTATCCATCAAATGCTATTTTATGCTCTGGCTTTAAAAGCCCAGTGTACATCACAATTGAATAGTCAGGATAATAATAGAAATTTTATTTTTCACAGAATAGACCTTTTTATCACAACAAGTTGGAAGAGGTCACATGGGATTGCAGTTTTCAGCTCAATTTTGGAATGTTTTCTTTGGGGAATAATAGGAAGGGTTCAAGACCCCTCGAAAGTGTATGCATAGTGGAAGCAACCCCAGTAGTTACAGCTATTCATTCAGCAAATATTTACAGAGCCACCAGTGTACACTGACACTGGTCTAGCGAGCAGAGCACCCCCAGTCCTCATGTGGAGAGTTCCTGCTCTGATGGGTGGGGACAGAGCACAAACCAACCAACCACTTTAGGCAGGTGTTAGCACTAAGGAGAAAAAAATAAAGCAGTGCCTAGGAAACCACTAGGCATGAGGTGAAGGAGAAGGGAGCATTTGAAATAGTCACTGGGCCTGACTATTTGCCACCGGTTGGTACAACCATGTGTTGCAACCTGTATATCCTTCCACAGAACCTGAAGCCACAGGGACTCACTACTTCTAGGGTTCTGACAATTGCCTGTCCCCATCCTTGTAGGCTTTAATGCTTTCCTCTTATACGCTCTTCCTTTTCAGCCCTTTATACAGCCTTTTATAATTGGTTTATTTACAAGGGTCTACTCATTGTCGGGATATGTGCCAGCCATCTTATTTAATTCAGTTCTAATCCTTTCAATAATCCTCCAAGATAAGTATTGCCAGACGAGTATTCCGTTCCAATTTCACAGCTGTAAGACTCAAGTCCTGCAGACTTCGACTTGTCAGAAACCAATAGAACAGGAGTTTGAGTTGGGATTCAAACCCACATCTCACTCCAAAACCACCTTTCCATATGTCTTCTCTTCCATCATGCTTTTCAGCCTCACTCTGCCATAGAAATTTTCATTCCTCGCCAGACTCTCAGTTGTAAAAGGATATTTCTGATTATGAAACTCTGACTTACTGTTTAAGGGATGTTAAATCCAAGGTATTTCATTTGTTTATTTTCCTCAAGTAAGTCTGGGTTGTTGTTTTCTTCCCCCTAGATGTTCTGTTCCTGTTGGGCAAGTGGATGTGCATATACAAAACTCGTCAGTGTCACAATTTGGAAAGCTAGTGGTTCAAAGTTCCATCAGTGATAGTGCCTTCAAGCACAATGGCACAGTCGAATGTAGGGCTCACAATGATGTGGGCGAGAGTTCCGCCTTTTTTAACTTTGCATTTAAAGGTAACAACAAAGGTATATTTCTTTTTAATCCAATTTAAGGGGATGTTTAGTCTCTGCCTACCATATCAATCATGACTTTAAGCCCATTCCATCACTGGCCATGCCATTTCTGGTAATACCTGCATTGCATCGTACTGTCCTCAAATCCACTAAGTATCATTCTGTACCAGTTTGTGAATAAACTTTACGCAGTAATTTTAACCATGTGCTGTATTTATTTTGTGTGTTTGTATGTTGTAATTCTAATTACTTCCCTGAAAAAGGAATAGAGAAAGCCACCAGTGGAATATGCTTACCTTATATGCAAACCAAATTAAGAAGATTTTAAAAAATCTAAATTCAATTAAAAATTTTAGTTATTAGAACTCTATTAGCACATTGGCAGACACTGTCAGAAAGGTACCACTGTCTTTTGTGAAGTCATGTTAGTGAGCTATTTCTTTAGCACCTTTAAATTTCGATTCCTGAGTGACTAGCCCTCCTAACATAAGTTCAGTGAACCTTGTGTATGAATTGATGAATTACTATGAAGTTGGAAGACAAAGAAACCAGGCACCTACATTCATAGAACTCAGTTTTTGTTTTTTTGAATTGGCAAAGACCAGTGCCAAAAAGTGGTGTATTTTCAGTTTGTGAGTAATGAGAGGAAGAATCTTACATTGTTCATCATCAGAGGCGCTTTTTCAGACAGGGCAATGAAAAGAATGCCTTAAAAAAATGCTTTCATGCTCACAGTAGAACCTTTAGAAAATACAGGAAAGTATAAAGAAGAATATACAAATACACATGAAGGAAACTTCTTAGGGGTATCTAAGGCAGGAATTTGATGAAAGGGCAAACGTCATTTACATGCTTCTCCTCATTGACACACAGAATAAAGTTATTCTGATACTATCGAAATCTCAACTTCACTTCCATACTAATCTGACTAAAAGTTGTTATTTTAAAAGATTCCTTTGAATGGCAAAAGTAAGGTAATAAAGGAGCTGAAATGCCACTTACATGACTTTGAATCCTGCCGTGGGCTGCAAGATGGGAGGTGGGTGGACCTGGACTTGGGTGAGTGTGGTGAAGAGCCAACCCTGGCAATAATGTGCTTCTACGTTCCTCTTTCATTTTAGAACAACTCCAGCCCCACACCCTGTTCACACCTTTGCTGATTGGTTTTGTGATTGCAGCTGGTATGATGTGCATCATAGTGATGATTCTTACCTACAAATATTTACAGGTAAACCATTTATTTGTTTTCTGCCTCGAGTGCTGTAGTGACTGAAACATTAATCATTAAAAGGTGATCTATCTTCCTCCCCTCCCCAGAAACCCATGTATGAAGTACAGTGGAAGGTTGTTGAGGAGATAAATGGAAACAACTATGTTTACATAGACCCAATGCAGCTTCCTTATGATCACAAATGGGAGTTTCCCAGAAACAGACTGAGTTTTGGTCAGTATGAAACAGGGGCTTTCCGTATAACCTTTTTGTCTATGCATAATAATGGCTTTGGCAACCCTAAAAGCTTCCTCTGTTTTTTTTTTTTTTTCCACCTGAAAAAATAAGTGTTTTCTGTGAAATCTCACCATCATTGATAGATTTGGCATTTAAGTTATTTTTTGGCATTCGATAGAAAGACTTAAGGGAAATGTATCTAGGCATTTGTCTTTAATTCCTTTGTTGACTTTTGCAATTACACAAATGGACCTTTGGTCCCACCACCACCATTTCGCTGATTGTGGTCTTCCTCTCTGCAGGGAAAACCTTGGGTGCTGGCGCCTTTGGAAAAGTTGTTGAAGCCACTGCTTATGGCCTCATAAAGTCAGATGCTGCCATGACTGTCGCCGTGAAGATGCTCAAGCGTAAGTTTCTGCAGCCCCCATGCGCTCACATCAGCTTGCCAGACTTGCATTGTTCTAAAATGATGTTTCTGATTTTAGCAAGTGCCCATTTAACGGAACGGGAAGCCCTCATGTCTGAACTCAAAGTCTTGAGTTACCTTGGGAACCATATGAATATCGTGAATCTTCTGGGCGCATGCACCGTCGGAGGTAAGGACACAACCCCATTGCCTTTTATTATCTGTCAGATTATCAAAGGGGGGGACATTTTAATATAACTTTGACAATGCTTCATTATAAATGCCTTGCAAGATTTTTACCCAGGAGGGGTAAAGTAAATCAAAGGCTCCTCGTGAAGCTTCATGTTAGTATAGCATTGAAATCATCAACTCTCTTGTTTATCCCTTGCAAGATTTTTATTGTTACCTCTTGCTAGTACCTCCCCCCACAACAAAACAAAACTGCTGTTCTTACGAATATATATGTGGTTTTAGCATCATGAGGTGGGACCTCCAGAACATAGGCTAGTTACTTACAGGACATGTCTCTTTGACAGTGTTGACCTCTTGAATATCTCAGGAATATCTTCTCTTGTCCACAAAGTTACCCTTTTCTAGTTTTGCTGGATCATATTTAGTCACTGATGGGTCACTCTTCATCTTCATACTATAATCAAAAACAGGCTTCTAAGCCTACCAGTCCTCAAATATTCAACAAATGAGGCAAACTCTTCTCTTGCTTAAAATGTACACTTGCAGATCTGAAACATTAGTCACTCCTCCCATCATGGACTTCATGCTGTTTCCAGAAAGCATTTTTATCCAGAGGGATGAAGAGGTTATCAAATGATCTGTTCCTCGACATTTCAGAGAGATCGAAAGCCAGAGGACAGCTTTATGTAGTTTTGTAAAATCACCCTCCTAAATGTTGCTTCACCATGTCATGAATGGTTCATGAGCAATTTCTGTCCAGGTTCTGACTTCAGTTGCTTGTTATAACACCAACGAAATTTTCAACTGGTTGTGCTCAGAGTGCAGGTTATGCCCTGTGATTTCGGGTTTTCACCCCTTTCCAGTCCTGTCTCAGCTGGCTGTTCCGTGTGGTTGGTGCTTCTATCATGTCTCGATTTGTGCTCTACACCATTTCCATAATACCTTATGAAGAGGGTGTGAAACCACGCTGTAAACAGAAGTAAATCAAAGCTCTTCGTGAAGCTTCATGTTAGTATAGCATTGAAATCATCAACTCTCCTGTAAAACCAGCAGTCATGCCTGGCCCCAATATTAATACCACTTAGAAATGCAAGTAAAGGGAGCCAGCTTGTTTGGTTGTCCTGCACTGAGCTGCTTTTTGCTGAGCCATGTTAATAGAATTGCATTGGTCCTAAGTGGGCTTCTATCCTGAATGTTAATGGCCACGCTCACCCTTAGGGATTTGCCAGGAGGCAGGATTATCTATGGAGCTCACCTCTTTCTCACCTTTTCTTATATGCTTGTAGGGCCCACCCTGGTCATTACAGAATATTGTTGCTATGGTGATCTTTTGAATTTTTTGAGAAGAAAACGTGATTCATTTATTTGCTCAAAGCAGGAAGATCACACAGAAGCAGCACTTTATAAGAACCTTCTGCATTCAAAGGAGTCTTCGTGGTAAGACTGATTTACATAAATAGTCAGCTGTTGACAGGCAGTTCATGGGGTCATAAGGGGTTGTAATCAAGGCTGATTCTTTAAAAAATGAACCAGGGTACACTGAGGTACAAAATCAGAATTATTAAATCATTTAAATGTGATTAACAGTTTCTAGATTCAAATAGTGTTTTTTAAGGATTCAATTAAACTTAAGATTTTTGATGTTTTTTTCTAATTCCACCTTGAGTATTTTTCTGGGCTTTAGTTCTATTCAGTTGAACAAATTCCGTACGTGTTTCTTTTGTCATGCCTCTGTTCTTGCATGTTATTGCACTTACACTGTTGAGCTCAGTACTATATGCATCTTTACAGTGAGACACTGTTTATTAGAGAAAATAGGAAATCCTGTCAAGCTGTCACTGGAAATTCCTTTAAAACCTTGAACAGAGTGGCAAAGAGCTCTGAACATTTCTCTGCACATAGGTTTCTCACGATCTACCTCTGAATTATTTCTCTTCCTTGCCTTTTTTCAGATAACTCATCATGTTATAAAAAGTCACAATTACTCTCTAGTACATTAAAAAAATATCGGTGACTTTTTATCTCTTTGATCACTGATATTCTGAATTTCAATGATGCTTAAAGAGCTTCACGTTCCTTTAAAATGTATTAGTCAAGTTTACAACCACAATAGATTTTTTTTTCCTCTGCCATGCTTACCTGTTCTTTCCTGATGTTGCTCGGATCTACCACTTAAGATTTTCTAGATTCATCCAACCCAACAGAAAGCATACTCATCAGGCCCAATTCTTTATACTTTATACTTCTACAACTGTGTGGTGGATTTCTCCTCTGTTTATTCTTTGGCAAGACTGTGCCTCCCAAACTTAGCTCCAGGCCCTCCAGGAAAACTCACTAAATATTATTGATGGGAAATTATATCTTAAAGTCCTTTTCTGTAGCTCTAGCTAAAGTTTTAAACCTCAGGTGAAACTTCTTAATTTATGTTTTAATCTTATGAATTTGAGTAGTGTCTAGTGGTAGTAAAATACAGTATAAACCACCACCTTTCATTAGTTTCTCCAGCTCATATGCTCTTTATATAAATAAATGCGTCATTTTGTTGTTGTTTTCTCCCCCTCCGAAATCTTGGCCCCATATATAGTTTTAATTTTCTGAAAGAATGGCCTGAGTTGTTCAATCCTGTGTGGTATGCTTTGTGCTTTGGGATCCCATATGGGATTGGAACCACCAGCATACTCTGAAGGAGATTGTTGTCATGGTGTTTCTATGCTAATCAGAAGCAGGAAGTACTAGAAATCTTGAAGACACTCCAGCCAAATGTTGCAGATTCAAGAGGTCCAGATGGTTCAGAAAATCATCCAAATTATTGGTGTTTATCTGAACCAAACTTGATTTTTTTTTTAATCTTTCTTCCATCAGTCACTATATGTTAAAGATCTCTGCCTTCCCCCATAGCACCTCTACGAAGATCTTGTTCTTTGAGTCTTCCTTGTCTCTTTCATCTTGTCTCTTGGGGCTAATTTAGAGGGTTTGAAGTAACATGGGATAATGTTTTTGCCTCTCTGATTTCCCATTAAATCCCTGGTGTCAAAAGATGATAAAATTTAACCTGACTCCCATCTCTGACTAAACACACAAAAAAAGGCCATCTAATTCCCAGGGATTGAATTCTAATGTTGAATATTAAAAACTCAAAGCATATTGAACAAGATTTTCTCATCCATAGTTGGCAGCAATTTTTTTCAGATAAAATCAGCCTATTGGGAGTGGGTAGCTAGAGCCTGCACCTATTTCTCCCCCCATATCCCATTTTGTTCAATCATGGTTTCACCTCTCCCAGCAGTGACAGTACTAATGAATACATGGACATGAAACCCGGAGTTTCTTATGTTGTACCAACCAAGGCAGACCAAAGAAGATCTGCAAGAGTAGGTGGGTATCTGGCAAGCAATAAAAAACTTCCTTTACAGAGGATATCTCATACTTCTGTGGAATATGACACCATCTCTGGAGTAACTCCTTATCCTTTTAGTAGGGGCCAGTGCCAGTGGCAATTAAAGGGTGCAAATGATTATTTGAGGCCAGAATATGTGTGGCTGAATCCAAACATCTTACTGCAAATATGAAAATATATGCATATCAAATATATACCTTACATTTAAAAAAATGAGATTTTTTAAAAAGATTTATTTTTATACAAGAGCTGGGGTACAGAACAGAGGCGTGGGAGGGTGAAAGGATTCACCAGAGACAGAGCGGGGAGCAGAACAGGCAGATGGACCAAAAGCACTGCTGAGAGGCTCTGTGGGCACGATAGGAGAGGTCTGCCATGCCATGTGGGTATCTCTCTGGCTGGCTGGGAATCAAACCCACGCTGAAGAGGCTGCAGACTGCGCCACCAGAGAGGCCTGAGATTTTTTTTGTCTTGATCCACCTTCTCTCCTAAAGATTTTGTACCCTAATCCAAGATTTTGAATATTGAGATTCAACACCTATCTGTCCTCAATTTTGGGGAAGTGATTTGCCTTCCAGTTCACAACAACTCATTCATTGCTAGTCTTTGGTATTATTGTTGTTGTCGTTGTTTTTTTGTTGTTGTTTTTTTCTTTTCCTCGCCTTTAAGTTTTTAATTGCTAAGAAAATCCTCCTTCTTCCAGGCTCATATGTAGAAAGAGATGTGACTCCTGCCATCATGGAAGATGATGAGTTGGCCCTGGACCTGGAAGACTTGCTGAGTTTTTCTTACCAGGTGGCAAAAGGCATGGCATTCCTCGCCTCAAAGAATGTAAGTGGGGGTGATTTTCTATAAAGACTGTTTCTTTAAAAAAAATAAAAATGGAGCATTTTAGAGCCATGGTTAGAATGCAGGGTATCATTTTGAAGTATGGTAACCAAAAGCAAAGGGAATTTAGTTTCTTCATGTTCCAACTGCTGTCTCTTTGGAATTTCTATTCTCATTTATAAACTTCTTTAAAGTGTAAGCCTGTCTAAATGAGCTTTCTATGAATTTTTTTTTATAGGCCATGAATTCATTTCAAACATTTAGCTTTTTAGGATATAGGAGCTTCTCTTTAAAAAATAGAGAATAATTCTATCTATCAGCAAAAGGAGGAGAGAGCTCAAGTAGTTGCAATGCTTGGTGAAGCATATGCTTGGGTCTCATTGAAGTTAGACCCCAAATACTGTATGTATGATTTATGAAGTTTGGGAGAATAAGGCATCAACAAGGATAGTAAACATTTTGGAGAAAGATGGAGATGGAAAGAGAATCATGTTACCAAAACAAGGAGCATGGTCTCTGGAAGGTGAGAGGAATTCCCTAGGAAAAGGGACTATAGAATAGAATGAGGGGGGCTATCCCTCATGGCCTCGGGGTTAAGTCTCAGAGCTATCACCACCGAGGCCTGAATTTGAACCCTGACCAGGGAGCTAACACACATATGGCACAGCAGACCTCTCCTATCTCTCCGGCTGCTTCCCTTAGCAGTGTATTTCATTAGTTCTGCTTGTTCTGCTCCCCACTCTGTCTCTGGTGAATCCTCTCTCACACACACACACCCCTCCCTGTTCCTCCAGGCTACACCCAGTTCTTCTGTGCATAAATAAATAAATCTTAGAAAAAGATACTAGAATGAGTTACAGATCCTATCCTTAAGTGTCATTGGTGACATTTCCAAATAATTACAAACTTAAGGAGGATAGAGCGTGTCTGAAATAAAGAGCTTCTTCCCTCTGTCTTTGGGAGATGTCAAGTTGAAGTTGCAAAGACATTTTGGAAACGTAATAAAAGAACTTTCAAAGAGAAGCATGCAAAATAAGCTTCAGTTTAAAAAATATGATACAACTGTTATAATGTATTTCCCTATAAAGGAAAGAAGTCCTGAGAAGAGAAAAAAGCATTTACTCAAGTTGGTTTTGAAAGTGATTATAGTAATTAAAGTCCTAAGGATATATGAAACACAAATTTTGAATATCATTCAAGGCATAATTTAAATATTTATTTTTAGTGCACCAAATAGTTTAAATGTAAAGAAGAAGTTTTGGATTTTTATAACATAAGCAGCACTCTAGTGCTAAACATAGCTTCCGCTCTTTAGAATATATAAAATAAATGTAAATGATTTTCTTTTCTTCCCCTCCCCCTCTTCCCTAAAAGTGTATTCACAGAGACTTGGCTGCCAGAAACATCCTCCTTACTCATGGGCGAATCACAAAAATTTGTGATTTTGGTCTAGCCAGAGACATCAAGAATGATTCTAATTACGTGGTCAAAGGAAATGTGAGTAGTACACTCTGTTTGACAGTCCAGCAAAGGGTTTTAGTTTCAAGTTTTTATAGAAATTTTATTTTAATGATTTTTATAATGCAAATCCTACCTTTGGGAGATCATGCATTTTAGCAGTCAAATTAAGTGTACTTCAGCCAAATTTGCATGGTATGCTGAACATTACTACAACTAACATTCCGATAATAGAATTCCTAATTCTAATTGTGTAATTATGGGGCATGTGAAGGAAACAGAAATAGCCTTAATTTTCATTATAGCCTGAGAATAGCAATGAACTTGATTTTGCTCAAGTGAAACAAATGTGGTCCTGAAGGTCACCACAGGAGAATTTTATTGTGCGATTGACATGCTCTGTGAAAAAGATGAAAATCTAAGATAATGTTCAGAATTAGGTATCTGGAATGCTGGATCTTATAATCGATAGAGAGCTTATTAAATAGGTTCATAAACAATAACTGGTTTCTAACAACACAGTGATTTTATTTCAAAGTGCTTTATTGCATTACCGATTTTCATTGTATCATCAAAACCAACCCTTGACATTGGAATGCAAAAGTTGCAGACACTGAGGCAACAGTAAATTTTAGTGACTTTTCTCACTGTGACCTATGACATAGGTCAGCAGAGGTGAAACCAGAGCCCATGATTTTCAAGCAGGATTCCATTAGTAAGGGAAGCCAGAGTCCTATATATAAATTCTCCAATATCTATTTCCATGGATTCATTTCAACATTTCAGATATGCTCCTGGAGATGGCAGTTTGTGTCTCCTATGATAATGGAATATTTTTTCCATCACTATGGCATTTATGAGTAGACTGTACTTGACTTTAGTTTTGTGGAAATATTGTTGGGTTTACCTCTTGATCAAAAAGTGCATTTTTATTAAATCTCTTCTGAAGCTTAATTTCATCATGAGGAGTATTAATAAAATCTAATACTCGGGCCTCCCCGGTGGCGCAGCGGTTGAGCGCTGGGTTGCGAAGCTGCCTGCAGCCTCTGCAGCCGGTTCGATCCCAGGCTGCTCCCCGGCCACCGGAGGAGGGTCCCACATGGCGCGCAGACCTCTCCTGCCGCCCGCTGCTCCCCTCAGCAGTGTACTTCGGTCCTTCTGCCTGCTCTGCTCCCCGCTCTGGCTCTGGTGAATTCTCTCACCCTCCCGCGCTTCTGACTGTACCCAGTGCATGTATAAACCAAAAACAAACAAACAAATAATAAATAAATAAATAAATAAGACATGCCTCTAGAAAATTAAAAAAAAAAAAAAAAAAATAAATAAAATCTAATACTCTCCATCTCAATGTACTACTCAAGGAAGAATGAAAGGTGGTTCTTTATAGGGGTCTCTTCCTGGTTATTAAGGGCAAGAGGAAGAGGTCATGGCTTCTGGGCTTAACCTTGCTGAGATTGAATCTGGCTTCATCATTTAGTGGCTGTGTAATATTTGACAAGATCACCTAACCTCTGAACCTTGGTTTTTCTCCTCTTGGGAATACTACTATCAGCTGCTTTGTAAAGTTGTTGTGAGGATTAAGTGAATTAATGTGTGAAGTCATTAAAGCAGTGTCCGGCACCTTGCAGTGAATACTTACATGGCATTGTAAGTATTCTGACCATTCTTTATAGCTGTCTTATGCTGCAGGTTCTTAATAACTTGCTGTCGGTTAGTGACCTAGTTGGAGTGGACAAGGGTGAGTTAGGCACCATCAGTCTTCTAGATTGTGGACTCCAGCTCAAGTCCTTTCTGCTGACTTTACAGAGAGCACTTATAGGAGGCTGCTGGTGATGGAGAATTTATAGAATGGGTTAAAAACAAGAATAGGCAACATGTTACTTCTCCTAAACATATATTGTAGTCACATGAAATTTCTTTGCTGTATTGAATACTCTGAAAGTTCATGCATTTCTGAGGTTTTTAGTCGTTTGTTGCCACAGTCCCTTTCATAATCTGGTGAAGCCCACAGATCTCTTTGAGAACGCTGCTTTAAATGTATAAAATAAAATGCATACAATTATCGATAAATTAAAGGGAGATATCAAAATATTAAGAAATAAATTTATGATATGTCCATACATGTGCTGCTTGGTTACACAGGTGACATAGTCTAATTGTGTGTCTCAGAGCGACTTAATGTCAAAGTGGTGATGAATGTAAACTGTAACATGATAGAGCTGTGGTTACTGTTGATGACAACCTCAAGTTACTGTTCCTGAGCTCTTGTCACCTTCATTCCTGGATTAAGGAAATGCTCAATTTCACTTGAAAGTTAGCAAAAGCAATAATTTATTTTTTCCTCCTAAGTTCACAGGTCCTTGAATTTCAGCACACCCATACATCTCAGATTGAAAACCTTTATAGGAAGGATCTTTAGCACAGAATCTGGGAAAAGATATTGGAAGGCTTTTTTTCCTACTGACTGAAATAACTTTGAGACAAGAAAAATTGTCTTCCCAGTTTTCAATCCTAAATGGATTAGGAAAGGATTGATTTAGCTTTTTAAGGTAGATTAAGAAGCAGAAATCCAGAATGTCTCTAGGAGGAACAGTCACAGAAAGTTTGGTTCAACTGTAACAACAAGAATTCAGCATGACAAGTACAGCTGTTAAATTTCAGCCCCCAATCTGCCACTCAGCACCTTGGAATAGTCGTAATCATCACAAGTCACTAGACTGTTTGAGTGCAATTTTTCAGGTATTAATCAGGCAGTCTGCATTAGACACTTTCTACCCACATTATCTCACTTAACCCACAAATAACTCATGAGACTTGAATTATTATCTTTGTGTTATCGAACAGAAACCCAAGGTTTAATTACAGTAATGCCATTAGTAAGGGATGTTATTCATATTGCACTGGAAGGGATTGTTTGGGTTACATATAACAGAAAGCCCAGAAGAAAAGTAAAAAGTATGGGAGTAGCGGTCCAGGCCAGCCCAGAAGTCCCATGAAGTACTTAGGGCCCAAATCTTTCTGCCTGGCTCTTTTTTACCATCCCTCATCTTCATGATCTGAGACACTCTATAGAGTGCCGGCATATCCAGAAGGCAGGAGGGAAGAAAGGGCGAGAAGGAAGGAGGCTAAGGGCACATGCCAGCTATGTTTGCAGGAGCTTTTCCTAAAGTTGCCCTGTAGCACTTAATGACCAAAACCGAGTCACGTGGCTGGCTGCACTGGAGTAGTGAATGTCATCTTATTGTGGAAGGCCGTGTTTCTGTTATTTAGTGGAATGGAGAAAATGTATTCAGGGGTAATGAACAGATTTCTTTGTTACTCAAAAAAGACCAATGGTGGAGCCAGAATGAGAGCCCATGTCTGTCTGTGATGTCTGTGCTCTGAACCTCCATGCTGTCCTGACTCGCTGTCCCCATCTTTAACATGGAGCAGTATACTTGTGAGCCATGTGGCAGAGGCAGTGGGGGCACCTGAGGTCCTATAGGTAAAAGGTATTTTTAGTTTTTCAGATAGCAGTTAAGTTCTCACTCCCACCTCCAGCCAGAGCAACAACATCTGTAGGAATATTTTTTGTTCTGTTCTGGGTTTTTTTTCTTTTTCTTTTTTGAACTTCTTAATTATTAAGCTGGCTCTGTCTGCTTTCTCTGTAGGCTCGGCTACCTGTGAAGTGGATGGCACCAGAAAGCATTTTTAACTGTGTGTACACATTTGAAAGTGATGTCTGGTCCTACGGGATTTTTCTGTGGGAGCTGTTCTCTTTAGGTAAGAAGATCCTTGCAAAGGGCACCTTGACTAGATTCAGCATCTTCTTAAAAGGTTTTGCCAATGCCCTGCTTGCTTATGATGAACACTGATTTGCAAACTGTTTGTGCCTCAGGAAGCAGCCCCTACCCTGGAATGCCAGTCGATTCTAAGTTCTATAAGATGATCAAGGAAGGTTTCCGGATGCTGAGCCCTGAGCATGCACCTGCTGAAATGTAAGGGCCAAGCCATTTTCCTTCACAGGATGTTTCCCCTTTTATTTTTCAGTTTAAAGATAGAAACCCAGATGTTGAGGGTTTTTGTTGGCACCATTTGAAATGTCACTTGGTTCCTTTTTATGACACCCTGGTCATTTATGTAGCTTATTTTCATGAAATACAGAATATTTCGTAAGAGCGGTGTTTAATTGTGTGCACCCATTATTCAGATGTTCAGTTGCCATGGGGAAAAAAGCATGAATTGCCTTTGAAATCATTGTACCTGAGGACAGGTCAAAGGCAGCGAGGAGTTGCAGTAAACAATGCTTGTTTTCTAGGTATGACATAATGAAGACTTGCTGGGATGCTGATCCCCTAAAGAGGCCAACATTCAAGCAGATCGTTCAGCTCATTGAGAAGCAGATTTCAGACAGCACTAACCATGTGAGTACACTTAGCCTGTCCCTTCTCTTGTTTCCAGGTGTGTTCTTACTCTCAGACCCTGACAGCGAGGATTACGCAACCCACCCTCTCCCTCTTCTTCCTACCCAATCCCCTGTTCTGAATCAAAGAAGGATGTGGCATGAGGGCTTGCACGCAGAAGTGTGGAAATATAAGTTTCCACAAGGATTTTCTCTGCTTCCTCTCCCACCCCAAATGCTGGTCATATTCCTTTGTACATGTCAGGCCATTCAGCTTTGGGAGGGTTGGGGTGAGGTGAACTAGAGTAAAAGCATAGAAAAGACAGCTTGTTACTGCAGTGAAATAAGCCTTCTGCTCAAACAAGCATAGCCAGAAAATGGCAGAGAGCTGTCATGCCCACAGCCATGTGGAATGAAAAGTTGTTTGAAGTTGGGAGCTCCTTCCCTGTGAATTGGGACGGGGGAGTCAAAACTCATATCCATTATTTCCTTTCCTGCTTTTAAGGGAGAATTAGTGATCCTTGCTTTGGTTCAGACTTTTTTTAACTGCTAGGCTCCCCCACCCCCATCCCCACCACCCTGGATTGTATACTTAGAATAATCCTTTCTTTTCCAAGAGTAAACTACTGATACCTTGGGGTTAAAACTTGCTCTTTTGGGTGTCAACACGTATTTCAAATTGAGCAGCATTTTCCATCAGGTGCTTGATTCTCAGCTGAAGACCCTGGAAGAGCCAGAATTTCTAAACAAATTGCATCAGTGGTTGGGTTTTAGTTGCTAGAGAGACTTATAAGCCTTTAAAATAGGCTTGATAGTATTTGTTGCCAGATAGGTTCCATCAGCAAAATACATTTTTAATTTGCTGTCACTTCTTAGGTAATCAGGCCCTAGGGGGAGCAAGTGGTAAAACAAAATTTGTACATTCTTTTGTCAAGATGACTTGGTTAGGGATTGCAAAGTTCTTGTAAACCTCTCCTGTTTAAGAGTCCTCATCCGTCATTTGCAATTCTGAAGCTGTAAATGGGTTCTTTGCTACCCCATTTGCTGTAGAGACTGGTGTATTGACCATGAACTTGTTTTCCTCAGGCTTACTCCAACTTACTGAACTGCAGCCCCAAGCCAGAGCACCCCGTGGTGGACCACTCCGTGCGGATCAATTCTGTGGGCAGCAGCGCATCTTCCACCCAGCCTCTGCTCGTGCACGAAGATGTCTGAAGTGGAGCGAGTGTCTGGGGGGTCTCCCATCAAGAATGATCCCCACTCTTTCATTTTCTATGATGGTTATTGTTTTCCTTCGACTTGCATCCTACTCCAGGGTAGTGGACGCCCCCTGTAATCCTGTCCTATGAGCACACTATAGTGAGCAATGACTTTTGTCATCTGGCGCCACCCCATTGCAAAGGTCCGAAATGCATATATTCCCAATAGTAAAGGGGGCTACCTTTAATGAAAAAAACCTAACTTGGAGAAGCAGGGGCTAGACACTCTGAATCCTTTCCAAGTCTTCTCCAGTTTCTGCTCAAAGAGTGTGGTTGATAGTTTGAATACATGACAGTAGTCACCTTCGGCTTTAGCAAACATCCATGAGGTAGAAAATAGAACATTGTTAGAACAATGGACAGAAGTCTATGACTATCTGGGCTTCAGAAATTTAGTATTTCATGCTGGGAACAAGACATAGGTCATGAGAAATTGCTCCTCCAGCATGAAGACTTGCTGCTATGCATGAGCCTTTGTACTACTAACCTGGTTTCTCATTAATTTGCTGTTAGGGAGCTGAATTGGAGAGAAGGTCCCCCCAGGGAGCATTTGTATATACTCATCTATACATTGTATGTGTTCATGTATTTGAGGGGGGCGATCTCACAAGGAGTGGTTTCTGGATACTACCGTGGCTTAAGTCTGCTGTGTGTAGAAATAGATAAGAGCCAGATAAGTTTGAAGGAAACAGTTAATTTTTTTTTTTAAAAGAAAAAACCTCCAAGCACAATATCTCCTTTTGTAGCCAATGAACTCGCTCTGTAGATTATCCAGAACAAGCCTACCAGCTTCCAATGGCATTGTGCTCCATGGGTTTGATGCCATTTGAAAAGTTACTGATTTACTGCATGACTCCAGCAGGAGTGAGAAACGTGCTGTCTTAGTTGGAATTCTTCTGTAGCAGGAAATAAGATTTAGATTCAGCCTCCTCTGCAGGCGTGTCCTGGACACCGGGCCAGTATCTATGTAGGTGTGTATGTGTGCACGTGTGTGTATGCTTGTAGACAAAGGTTTGGGGGGTTATTCTTGCCCTAAGCCCAAGAAATCCTTTAGTACCCAAGAAGCTTGGCTTTCATCACCAGTACTGCTCTTGTTTCTCTTTACCTAGCTGTCTAGAGAAGCAAACCAAAAGCTTACATAGAGGCATGTGAGAGGCAAAGTGCATAAGTACCTATTTATTTGCAATCCGCCTGCACCTACAGCGCTCAGTTATTTATACTCAACATACTGTACCAGTTCCTTAGGCTTTATTAATGCTACTCTCCCATGGAAAGTTATTTAAATTTTACCCTTTAGGCTGTAGCCTGGATATTATTCTTGGAGTTTACTATTTTTCTTTTTCCTTTTTTTTTTTCTTGTCCTCATCACTGCCCAATAATAAGGGGACCATGTGTACATGGCAGAGTTGGTATGTTGTCTTGCAAGATTCAGGTATGTCGCCTTCACGGTTTTCCCCTCCAAGGTCCCTTAGACTGCATTTAGAGAACTGTGGCCATTCATCCGAAAGTAACCATTTGCACTGGAGTTCTATGCTCTCGCACCTTCCAAAGGTAACAGGTTTTGGTGTTTCGTTGTCACATAAGAGATTGTCATTGTTTGCCATACTTCGAAAACTTCCTTTGCTTTTCTATTTGATTAGAGTAAAAAAAAAAAGTGGTTGTTACTTGTAGATGTCTAGGTACTTCAGGGGCACTTCTAGAGTTTTGTCTTGGATATTCTTGAAAGTTTATATTTTTATAATTTTTTTTACATCAGGTGTTCCTTTGCTGTGGCTTAATGTTTGAAATTATTTTGTGGCTTTTTTTTTTGTAAATATTGAAATGTAGCAATAATGTCTTTTGAATATTCCCAAGCCCACGAGTCCTTGAAAATATTTTTTATATATACAGTAACTTTATGTGTAAATATGTAAGCTGTGCAAGTTTAAAGGATGTTTGTGTTCCATGTGTGTTTTTTTTTTTCCCTGATATGTTGCTCAATTGTTGACAGTTCTGAAGAATTCTAATAAAAATGTAAATATATAAATCAAATGGATTTTTGATTATTTCATACTTAATGAAATTAACTTTGGAGTGTTAAAGTGACATTAGAAAGTCATGTGCCTGGGTGCATGAGACATGCAAAACAGTTACATGCTAATATACTTGAACATTCAATAGCCATTTGTTAAGATTATAATATATTCTGTATTTTCTGATTTTATTCTTACAACCTATGTTTTCCATTTTAATTGGAAACTAAATACAGGAAACTTTACTTATATAGATAACATTGAGAATTCTACACACTGTTATGGAGATGGGTAGGTTGATTCATCTGAAATGACCACTTTTGTGGGCAAAATAATGGTCAAATAGCAATTTCGTGTAGTTCAATCAAGTATAACTGGCATGTGTCCACTTGATGAATGTCTGAAAATTAAAATGTGCATTTAAGTAAATCACAAGGTTGACATGAGGCATCCCAAGAAAGCACTTTGTATTCTCTTTGACTTGGATTTTGAAGAGAGGCTATTTCACTGGGAGGTGTTTATGCTCCACCCTTCAATCCTGCCCCACTTGCTTCTGGAACTGATTTCAGTTCTATACCTGTCTTGGAAGGAGGTGACTTGTGCTGGTTCATTCAGTGCTGTGTGTGGCTAATGCATCCTCTATTGTCAGGTGGTATCATCCAGACCAGAACCTCCACAGAGCCCGAGATCTTCCAGCTTGAAGCAAAGAACCACCCAAAGCCATGTGATCTAAGAATGTGTTAGGCACCCAGCACTGTCAGTTTTGGTTTCCTTTATCGACATGGCTTCTAGGAAAAGAAAGGGGCAAAAGTGACCTGTAGTCAAAAGAAATCCTTTAAAATCAGGAGGAAATTGTGTGGTCAGGAATACATCACTAGTTAGTGAAAAACAGACCCACATTTTAGTCAGGTGATTTCCATGAATTTATTACAGACAGGAATGAATGCTAATTGACCACAAAACAAAGAAGTCCTTTCTTTCTGAACATTTGTAATGTCAGCCTTTTTCATGTGTGTGAAATCTTGAGTTAGAAGCAATTCAAGGCCCCCGTATTTTTACAACAGATCTTGAAGGACATTTCATTATAATAATGATGAGAAAGGTCATGATTCCTTAAACATTGTCTCGCTTAAAGTTTCCAAGAATATTTTTCTCACTAGCCCAGCTTGTAATAGCAAAGTTGTGTTGGGCTTTGTGTCCAGACTCAAACGGGACTTAAATCAGTGCCAGCACTGTCTTCACATCCTGCTGTGTGCTTTTGGGCAAATTAACTCTTTAAATCTGAATTTCCTTAATCTTAGTATCTACCTCGATAGATTCATATGAAGCTGCCAAGACTACCTGTTCACATGCCTAATGCATAAATGGTGCTCAAAATGCAAACTTGTCATGGCTAATTATGCTTATTAGGAAGGAAGTAGATGCTCCTGCCACAGCATAACTCACTGTTACTCCATTTAGAATTATGCAGAAAAAAACAGGTTTCTATTGTCTTTTTTATCTATGCAAACACTATTGTGCTAGTTTGCTATGAAATTGACTTTAGTCTACCAATGACCCAAGTCTGTAAGATGTGCTCTTGATACAGAGAAATGTCCACTTTAAGCCAGGAATTTAAGGTTCCAGCCTATCTTCTGGGTTTCTCTTCCATTATCATAGGTCCTTGAATATGTCCTATGTTATTCTGATTCCATTCTCACTTCTTGTCTGTTCTCTCCCACAAACTCTTACCTTTCAACACTGGGAAAATAATATCCATTGAAGTTACCGCTGTATTCCCATAGCACTCCATACTAATTACTGCCTTACTCTCTATTCTGCCTGTTCTTATCTCTCCACACCCAGATTATACCTAGACTCGAAATCATTAACAAAATCTATATGTGCTGAATTCACTGGCTTCACTGGTCAGCAGGTACTTGTTAGAATAATTATCCAGAAACTCTGAGGTTAAACTCCTTGAGAGGTTATAAGACAATAAGACTTTGTAACACAGGGAACCAGAATTTGACCCCAGATCTGAGTGTCTCTGATGTCTCAGTGATGACAAACACCTGGTCTTCCTGTGCTGGTTTCTCCCCCATCATGTTCATGCAGAACTTACTCATCCACCATAGCTTATTTTCTTTTTTTTTTAACCTAAGAATGAAATTTATTTCAAAGAATTTAATATTTAAAAATGTTCATATTGCTCATACTTTGGGATTTAAATTATTGTACCCTTATACTTGAATTTCTACCTTTATATACTATATTACTTCCCCATTGTTTCTGTAACAAATTGCCAGACATATTGGTCCATAACACCATAAATTATCTTACAATCAGGTAAGAAGTCCAACACCAGTCCCAAAACATAGCATTTCTTTGATCCAGTTTGCATCATCATGATCCAGTTTGCATCATCATTTACATAAGAATTATGTAAAATAAAATATTAAAAAAATACCAGACAGGAGTGAGAGTGTGACATCATAACAAATAACCCAGAAATATAACAAAATTAAAAATATAAACCATTTGAAAAATTCAGCACTTTAATGACTAAACTCAAATAATTAATAGAGACAGATCAATGAATTATGACAACAAAATGGAAGATTTTCCCAATATGTAGAATATGAACATGACTGTATTGAGATTAATGTAGGAAATTCTGTGTAAAAAACCTTTATTTACAAATGATAAAATGGAGAATTTTGAAAGTAAATTTTTATTTTACATAGCTTATTTTTTATGGAGCCAAGATGCTTTAGAAGTTTTCAGGAAACTCAGACAAGTCACTTGACGTTATCCTAAGGAAGAACCTGGTTCCTTTAAATGGTTACCATGTTTTAAGGTTTAGGAGGCATACTGGTTCTCCATCTCAGACGCTCCTGACACTTCTAGCAAGTGCTTTGTGATTGGTTAATTAATACTTTTTCAATGAATAATAACAATTTTCCGTCAGGAGTAAGGGACAGCCATCTGGAAGGAAATGCATCTAGGAAAGACAGAGTGGATGTTTTATACATATCACCTTACCTAGATGCCCCTCAATAGCTGAATGGATAAAGATGTGGCATATATATGTGTGTGTGTATATATATATATGTATATATATATATATATATATATATATGTACTTCTCAGTTGTAAAAAAAAATGAACTCTTGCCAATTGAGACAACATGGATAGAACATGAGTGTATTATGCTAAGTGAAATAAACAGAAAAACAAATACCATATAATTTCACTCACATGGAATATAAAGAAACAAACCATATGAACAAAATAAAACAAACTCTTGAATACAGAGAATGGATCGTGGTTACCAGAGGGGAAGGAGTTGGAAGTGGGGTGAATTGTATGGTGGTGATGGAAACTAGACTTTTGGTGGTGATCAGTATATCTAATTATAGTGCTGTGCACCTGCAGGTTATATAATGTTATAAACCAATTTTATTTCAATCAACATTTATTAAAGCGATAATACAGGGAGGTGGTTATCTCCAGGTGAAAAATATTTTGCTTCTGACTGGCTCCCTTTTGCCTTATTAGCTTTCCTGGCTCTAAGCAGTGGAGTTGAGAGGCAAGTTCTCTAGCCTGTTTCACCTCTGAATACTGGAATTGTAGATAGTAGTTCATCCATCTAGTAGGTATATGACCCAGCCCTTTATTGTCCTCTTCTGGACTCTGGATGATCTGTAGCCATTTTATGTTACCTTCAAAAATACAAGAAAAGATAAAACAAATCACTTTGTTCCTTATTACCAATTTCATGAAATGGTGGTAAGAATGAATGGTGACTGAAACAAAATAAAGGTGCACTTATCTGTTGATTTCTGACTTTGCAGAGGGCACTGGGTCTGAAGTGTAGAGAGGGCAAATCAAGAACTTTCAATCAGTGAGTGAGTAGGTGAAAATACCACCTTTCCTTTGCTGGAACATTTGTTATTGTTGGTTATCAATTAACAAGTTTTACCCATATGTCCCTTCACTGTGGATTCCACTTAGTTAAATGTAGCTTTTAGGATGTTGGTTCTTCTGTTCTGTGAGGGGTTCAACCTCACAAGGGCTGGGTCCTCAGGCTTAATACTCCTAGTTGAAAGATGTTTTTGAGTGGCTCGCCTATGTGTCTCCGTCCATGATTGGCTTTGAAGTGTGCGTGCTTTTTTAAGCACATCAGCAGGACCATAGTGTGTTTTATCAGACTGACCTTTTTCTCTGTGGTCTGTGGCTTATCAGCCTTTCTTGTTCTATAGCAAATGAAGAATGAGGACAGGCAAAAGGACATTTTTATGGCTGCTTGTCCCAAGATGTGAACAGGCATTGGGGGCAGCTGGAAATATTTGTGTCCAAGCAACAGGCTATATGGCCTGAGTGCCAAACCTCCCTTATCTGGCATCATTTGCCTCTAATCAAGACACATTTTACTCTTGTGGAATGCCTGGTATAAAACCCTGGTATGGGTGAACTGTCTTTCTCCACTGCTTATATCCAGATATTCCAGTTGATGATCTATGATGTGAAAAGAGTTTTCATTTGGTGACTAATCAATTAACAACTACATGGAGTGGCTTTATTGTGAAGGACACAGAAACCTCAAACAGGCGCAATGAAAAACAATGCTGTAGGGTCCTCCCCAGTGGCGCAGCGGTTGAGCGCTGGGTTGCAAGCTGTCCGCAGCCTCTGAAGCACCAATTTGATCCCCGGCTGCCTGGCGTGGGTCCCCCATGGCACGCAGACCTCTCCTGCTGCCCGCTGCCCACCGCTCTGGCTCTGGTGAATCCTCTCACCCTCCCGCGCTTCTGACTGTACCCAGTGCTTGCATAAACAAATAAATCTTTAAAAAAAAAAGAAAAGAAAAACAATGCTGGAGTTAATTAGTTCTGTCTGCCTGGATAGGGTATGGGAAATGCTTTATGTATGCTAATTATAATATAGCTTCCTTGGATAGTTCTTATTGCCATCTAAATCCTTTGTGTACATCAACTAATCTGAACCTCTCAATATATAACCATAGGTAATAGCTATTATTTTTTAGAGGAGGAAACTAAGGCAGAGAGGTCAAGTAACTTGATCAAGGTCACACAGCTAGTAAAGGTCATGGCAGGAAGTCTAGCAAGAGTTTGGTTCTGAACTGCCATGTCAAACTATGTCTTTTTGTGTTATTTTTCCATTTCAATCAAGATAGATGACCTGAGGCTGCTTGGTTAGGTCAAGGCCTTTGTTTACCTACCGAGGCTATAAGTAGATAGGTGCCTTCTTCACCACGATACTTACTAGACATGAGTGCCATGGGTTCCTGTTGCGCACCTTTCCTCCCAGACTGACAAGGATTTAGGTTCCTGAATCTAGTAAAATGAGATGCCTTTTTCAGACAGAAAAATATTCTCAGGATGAGTAGGAGCTCAGAGCACATGTGGGTGACATTTCAACCCAGATCTCTACAGTGTGTGATGCCAAAGGGTGGCATTATCCAATGGTATCGTGTCAGATACTTCAAGTCCACTACTTGCCTTTCCTGTGTACTCTTTACCACTAAGATGACCCCCCCTTTTTTAAAACCACTTATTAAGTGCTAAGCACTTAACTGGCATTAATTCATCTTATCCTCCTAACAGCCTTCTATGGTAGGAGCTCATATGCCTTATTACAGATGAGAAAACCAAGATTCAGGTAGATAAAGTAAATTTTTCCTAACTCCAAAATCTCTCTCTATGGAATCAAAAATTTTTAACTATGTGGGGGTTGTTGCTGCTGATCCTCAAGTTAAATTAAAATTCTAATAAAGCAGATTGGCAATGAGGTACCTGCAAGTCTACTACCAGGGTCTCAATGCTTTCCCACAGCCACCCTATACTCTCTGGTCCTTTGGGGGCCATTTATGGGGACACACTGGAAAGTCCCCTGCATTTTTGT
Organism: Talpa occidentalis; assembly: GCF_014898055.3. Lineage (NCBI taxonomy): Eukaryota > Metazoa > Chordata > Mammalia > Eulipotyphla > Talpidae > Talpa > Talpa occidentalis. The sequence goes on from NW_023604972.1 coordinate 30,314,917, forward strand.
GAATTAAAGTCTCATCCCACCTTTTGGTGCGGTTGACTATGAGTAATGTCACCCCTTGCTGGAAGACTTCCTGTCTCAGGGCACTTGGGGGCATTCCCCAGCCACTTAAACCCAGACTCCCCTTTTGACTCAACAAGAGGAATAGGAAGGAAGTCACCTTCCTTGGTTGTATGTTTTCCAGACTTCCCCAGCATCAACTCTGCAGTTTTCAAATTTCTTTTTAATTTGTATATAATATATTTTTCAATATATATGTGTATTTTTAAAGATTTATTTATGCATACAAGAACTGGGGTACAGGTCAGAGGTGCAGGTGTGAGAAAATTCACCAGAGACAGAGTGGGGAACAGAACAGGCAGATTGACTGAAATACTGCTGAGAGGAGCAGTGGGCGAGACAGGAGAGGTCTGCTACTCCAAGTGGGTAGCTCCCAGGCTGGCTGGGAATCGAACTCATGTTGCAGAGGCTGCGGATAGGTTCATAGTGCTGCATCTTAACCCCTTGCACCACCAGGGGGCCCTATTTTTGAATATACTTTGAAAAGCTTTGCTCAACTGTTACTCTTCAGTAACCAATATTTCTTTTGACATGGATATATAGGGATATATATGCATGTATATAGAGCTCCCATTATTGAAAGAAATGAGATCATGATATATTTTACAACTTTCATTTTTAACCTCCAAAGTACCAGTATTATCACATCACTCTAGATCACCACATATAATTAAACTTACATTTTCCTATAATATGCACATACCAAAACCCTGATGTTTTCAGATAAATGTCACATTGGCTACTAGAAGTCTAAGACAGACCTTATAGTTTGGTTCTAACTCTAATTAATTTCAAAGATATCTTGCATTTATTTATTTGGTTTAAAATATAAGTCAGGGAAAATATGTGACAATAGATTTTAGGCTGTTTATTAAAATTGGATGATCCATAAGATGGCCTAGAGTTGTGCCAGGCAATGTGCATGGACTCAAAAAGTTAGTGGAATCTGAAAGTATAATATTCTTTAAAGGGCTGGGAAAGTAGAAGGAATATTAGTATGTCTTGATTGATTTTTATTCAGTGTATTTTAAAAGTACTTCTTAGCTTTTCTTAGATGTCTAAAGGAAATTGGAAGAAAAGAAGTTATTTTCCAATCAAACGTATGCTTCTACAGTTAGGTTGCTTATGATTAAAATAAAGCCAAACCACACCAGGGTAACATTAGATATTCACTGTTCAGATAACAATAGGTTATCACTTTCTCTTTGAACTGCTCTCCAATGATTGCAACTCTCCTACCACCAAGAATGTCAATCCTTACCCCTGTTTGGACTGATTAGTAAAGTATTAGCCTGTTCTTAACCGACAATGAAAATAGCTACACTCCAGGTACTTGTCAGGCAGTATAACCTCCAACGCCCTGACATTCAGAATCCATCAAAAGCCTGGTTGATGGAAACAATGCTTGTGCACAATTGTCTAAAGAATAATCAGTTCATCTCCCCTCTCCTTTGAAATTCAAGTTCTATCCCTGAACACAAGAAAGTCGTGTGCATAAACTGGGCTATATTTTACCATAACCCAGAAATGCTTTTGCTGAATTGTGCTTTAGGGTATTCCATCAGCTTCCACCTTAGATTAAGGAAATTGTAAAAAGAACAAACATTATTGGAATCAATGTTGTTTGGAGTTGAGAAGGCCTGAATTTAAATCCCAGTTCGATTATCTATTAGCTGTAAGACTTTAGAAGAGTCATATACTTTCTCTGAGCCTCAATTTCTTTACCTGTTAATATAAATGAAGCAGTTCCTAGTTCATAGACTGCAAAATTAAATGAGATAATGCATGTTAAGTCCCACCACCCCAGTACTGGATCTGTGGTCACACTTGAGCGACCATTCTTACCTTGTGTCTGCCAGGCCCTACATGAATCATATAGAATGATTTCTAGAGCCACAGAATGAGAATAAGTTATTCTCTAGTTTGCCTACCCACCTGGACTCGTACCAGCCAAGTTGTGTGCTTACCAAAGTCATTGTTTCATTCCCAAACACATTTATACTGCTTGAACTCATGATAACATATTTTACATTGAATTGTTCCCCAAAAAGCACTGGAATTATTTCAATAAAAGTCAAGGGGACTATTTAGAAACATTTTATAAAGGTGAGTGATGAAGAAAATTTACTGTTGGAGTATACATGTATAACAACTATTTTAAAAATGGGGAAAAGGCTATAAAAGTCCTAGAAAAAAATGCACACTCGAAAAACTTCTCTGATTATCTAATTTCACACTCCAATTTAAATGAACTCAAAGACAATCATAGGAGGAAAACGGCATCATATCTCAAATCAGAGGATTCAGAATCAAAGCAAGGGCATTGCCCTATATGAAAAGATTGGGAAATGAATGTATAGTCAGAGGATTAATTAAATGAGGTATAAGATACCTCTGTATCATAATGTTTTTATAAATATTCCATCCACTTTAACCAGCGATTTTTATTTGTTTGTTTTTGACCAATCAGTGAGTTACTGTGTCCATATCTCAATATTATCATTAATAATATTTTTAGGCTCCATGAAAGACATCTGAACATATGTTGCTTTTCCATGAAATGGAATATTTTGTTTAATGGGTTTTATGAATCAAATAATTATTTTTTCCCTTTGTAGTCACTCCTAGAAAGATTATGACTGAATTAAGGATCTACCTCTTGCCAATGGAGATAATCTGATGATAGGCATTTATACCAACCTCATGCCTGGCTACTTATTTCTTCCTCATTTCATTTTCCCTTACTTTTTTTAAGATTTGTTATTTCATGTAATTTCATGTATTACTCAAGGTACAGTTCTAAAATCCACAAAGTCGGACTATTTCAAACAGAGAGGGAATGATACAGTGGATTAGGTTCTTTCAGCATAGTTTAAAGAGCCAGAAGTGTGGACTTTAGACTGATCATACAAGAAAGACTCCCTAAAAGCACTGCTGGATCAACCTGCTGAAGGAGTTGCTGCCTCTGGTACAGCCAAGAAATGAAAATCAAGAGGTTACCACTGGGATTGTGGACTTCAAAAGTTCACCACAGAGCTGCAGCAGGCATGAGGAAACTGCTAACGCTGAGGTCACTGCAAATGCTTTTCACACCTTGATGCTAAGAGTTAAGTGAGGGAACACTGCTGCAGAAAAAAATATAACTTCCATGCCTGTGTTTGCCAAGGGCAATAGCTGAAGTAGGAGGGGAAAGATCACTTCCACCTCACTTCCACATTTGCAGCCTCATACAAGTACTTCCAGCAGGTGGAATCTGATTCAAAGCCACAACCCTGGCCACAGAAGAGTCCAGTGCTGCAAATCAAACCAGAGGAGGGCTTCAGGGATCACCCAGGCCAATTTACAAGCCTATGCTTGAAGTGCTTTTGTGAGTCACCATAAATCCTTTTTGATACAAATATAGGGGTATCTAATTACAAAAATACTTCCATCTCTTTACCTCCTTAAAATTAAAAGTATCAAGTTCTCCCATGATATCATAGCCAATATACTTTTCTTTCTGAGAAAAAGCTTGGGAGTAATTCTTTGCGGAAAGAACAGAAGGTTCACACTTACTAGATGATAGTTGAGTTATTCTGCCTCTTACTAACTGAGGAACACTAAACCACTCTAGACATGGTTTTCTCACAGATAACATGAGAAAGCTGTAACACCTACCCTAACTACTAGAACTATCTTGCAGAGATTAAGGAAGATAATATTGAGGCATATTTTGCTTCATCAAACTATGATTAAGATCTCAGCACTTTGTCTTTAAAAGACCTGTCACATTTACTTATTTTAATCAAATTTATCTGCTCTATATTCCATCCCACCATACTGGCCAGAGATTAATTTTAAGTTCTCTCTCTCTCTCTCTCTCTCTCTCTCTCTCTCTCTCTCTCACACACACACACACACACACACAGTATGTGAGATGATGAATGTGCCAATTAACTCAATAGCAGGCATACTTTTACAATATACAGTAAGTCCTCATTTAACATAGTTGTGGTTAGGTTCCTGGAAACTTCTACCTTAAGTAAAAAAACAATGGTGATATTGATAACAAGAAGGGAGATAAGAATAATGTTATCTCCTTCAACCTTGAATTAGATTTTTTTCTCATGAATGTTATAGTGAAACAATGTTGAACAAATCAATGTTATTTGAGAACCTGCTATAAATGGGTGTCAAACTATCACACTTTACATATGAAATACATTCAATTTCACTTATCAATTATACTGCAGTAAAGCTGAAAAATGCCTTATCTGAAGATGCATGGTTCCTTGAAGTCAGGCATTTCTGGTACTTTCTGTGCCCTGTGAGTCTCAGGGAGGCTCCTCAATTAATCCCCATCCTCCTGGCAGGTCCCCACTTGCCTCCTCACCCCTCTGGGAAAACCTAGCATAAAACCTTCTCTGAACCTAGACTTTAGAACATGAGGATTACAAAAGGTGGGACACTCTCTTCTGCTTGTCACACAAATTAATTGCTCAACAAATTATACCTCCACATCTGAAAGACTTTTTTGCCCTGTTAAATGTTGTACAAGTTATAGGAAGGAAACTCAGGGTTTCATTCTTTGTCTCTTCTGGCCTTAGGCTGTCCAGTCAAGCAACAACATTTTAGCTGAAGGCTTCAGAGAGCCCTGAAATCTACACTAGAAAATGCATAACCCCATTTTCACCATTGTTTTTCCAGCAGACTCATATTTATTACAAATAACGGAAGAAGGTACAATGGAGGGGACCTTCTTCAGATCTGTCTAATCCCATCTATCTGCTGCTCAGTGGTTAGGTGACCTCTGTGAGGGCTGGATTCACCATCTTTGATATGAGATGGTCATGATAGATCAGTGGTTTTCAAATTACTCAGCAAGTATAAGGATGGGGTGAGTGAGACATTGAGTCCCCATTCTTGCTTAACCAGAGCTACCTGACATTTATCTGGTTTATGCATCTGGTTAGAAGAAAGAGTTCTGCTGCTCAGAGGAAGAAAAAGGTTTTAGAAACCACTTGATTGGCATATCTCTAGGGTCCGTGATGTTGTGACTGCAACTAAGTCTGCTGAGAGCGGGCGATGACCTTTTTCTTGCTTGTTGTTCTAACAAGGACTTCTCGACGTGAGTAACAATCCCTGGGGCCTTCGTCCTCAGCACATACACCATTCGGGTAGTGTGTGGCTCCTTGAGAAAACTACTCGTGTAATGCCTGCCACCCTGGCACTCAATTTCCCTGCTTTATTTTTCCCTCTAATCTTGCCTTGGGCTACACCAGCTTGAGGTAGATGAGTCAAGACACAGACAGGCAACAGTATAGTTTCTCTCTTGGCTAGATTAACCGGACTTTAATGTTTTCCAGTTAGCTGTAGGGGTCGTACAGGCCACAGTGCAGGTTTTCTGACCCAGCAGGCCAGGTAAAGGGAGGAGTCAGAGTCCTCAGTGGCTTTTCAGGCTTTTATTGGGATTTACCAGGTACATGGCAGGTAGGGGTGCTGGGGGCCCGGGAGGCCTGCCAGCCTCCCAAGTATTCACTGGGGGCTCCGGCCTTCTCTCACTTTCTCTCTGCTCTTCTCATGGCTCTGCTTCTCTCTCGGCTCCTGCTGCTTCTCTTCTCTTGGCTTCTGCTGGTGTCCCCGTGACGCCTCCCTTAAAAGCCCAGTCTTAGCCCAGGTGAATCCCATCTACCTATGCCCACACCCTATTCCAGGTGCCCGCCATCAGGCATGCATTCAGGACCACAGGGTTCTGTCATCTATCCTAATGGCAGGAGGGCAGAAAAACCTGATACTTTTTACCTTACCGTATACTAGCTAAGTGAAGTCTACAGTTCTAGAATCCAAAATACTGGCTCCAAATTTCCAGCAGATGACACTAATTAACCCATCAAGCAATCATCTATTCCCTAATCTTCCATCCAGTAAACATTTTCTGAGTTTCTGCTCTCCTCTGTACGAGGCACAGAGCTAGGTGCCAGACAAGTAATGATAAATAAGGTATACACATGCCCTTAAGAAAAGTGTGGGCTCCTGGGGGAGGCCCATCATCTATATGTCATTTATTACAGTGGGATGGGGCAATGCAATGTCTCAGGAGCAGAGAGAGTGGAACAATTAGCTTTGCCTGGGGAGTTGGAAGACAATTGGTTCCTGGACTATAGTAGCAGCTCAATAAATGCTCTCTCTCCGTCCTTCTCCTCCAGTCTGACCCTCCTCTCCTTGCCCTCTCTCTTCAGCCTGCCCAGGTTTGCTCTTTTCTGCCTCTCTTTCTCCCCTCCTAATTTCCCCCCATCCCTGTCCCTCTTCGCTTTGCTCCCCTCCCCCAACCAAACTGGCCCTATAAATATTTTCTCCAGGGCCTCTCCTGGTGGTGCAGGCTGTTGAGCGCTGCGCTGTGAAGCTGCCCACAGCCTCTGCAGTGCCTGTTAGATCCTGGCCAGCCGGGGAGGGTCCCACATGGCGCAGCAGACCTCTCCTATCTCGCCCGCTGCTCCCTTCAGCAGTATATTTCGTCAAGTCTGCCTGTTCTGTTCTCCTCTCTGTCTCTGGTGAATCCTCTCATCCTCCCGTGCATCTGGCCTGTACCCCAATTCTTGTATAAAATAAATAAATATTTTTTTAAATAAAAATAAATAAATATGTTGGTGGGAGTGCAAACTGGTCCAACCACTATGGAGAGCTGTGTGGAGATTTCTGGACCTACTAAACATAGAGCTTCCATATGATCCAGCAATTCCACTCCTAGGTATTTACCCATAGTACACAGAAACATCCATTCCAAAGAGCACCTGCACCCCTATGTTTAAAGCAGCACTATTTACAATGGCCAAGCTTTGGAAACAACCCAAATGCCCAAAAATAGATGACTGGATCAAGAAGATGTGGTACATATACACCATGGAATATTGCTCAGCATTCAAAAAAGATAAACACATGCAATTTGCAGCAACATGGATGGTGCTGGAAGGGATCATGCTCAGCGAAATAAGCCAGAAAGAAAAAGAAAAATACTGGATGTCTCACTCATAGCAGGAATCTAGAAAACTTAAATAAGGGACCAGGAAAATGAATAACTATAAGAAAGTGAAAATCAAAATCAACAAAAAACTATGAACCAGAGACACTCTATGGGGGGTAGGGGGCGGGAGGGGAGGGATTGGGGTCAAAATAAGGGGGTTGCAATTGTATGGGGAATATAAAAATAAAATTTATATAAAAAAATAAATAAATAAATAAATAAATAAATAAATAAATAAATAAATAAATATTTTCTCCAAAGCCTGAAAAACCAGACCCTCCTCTTCTCTGCCTCCTGCCCTTCCTCCAGCAAGTAGCGCAGCACTAGGGCTAGGACAGACCAGAATGGAGAAACATGTCTTTTTGTTGTTGTTCTTGCTTCTCAGTGAAAAGTACCAGTAGGCAGCCTTTGTGCCAGCACAGCCAGGCTCTCCTGATGATATCTGTAGCTTAGGGTGATCACAGCTTTTGGCCTTCGAACTCTTCACTGTCAAACACTCTAGCTGTTTTCAGGGTTTAAATGGCAATAATCGACATGGACAGAATCACCCCTGCTGATACCCTGGAGGGAATAAAGTCTGGATCCTCAGAAAGACAAAATTCATGAGTCTGCTGCACTCAGAAATCAATGCTCAGGCATGAGGAGGGAGCCCTGGAGTCAGGGCGAGTCCGCCCAGCGACACCTACTTCTTTCATTTGTTCTGTTCTACAAGGAATTTGGGCACATGGATTATTCAAGGTCTCAGGATGCAACATTGACAAGCCAGAAAAGGTCCCTGCTCTCTTGGGATAACTTCTACTAGGGGAAGTGGGCAGTGTATATAAAAACACAAAAATACTTTTATGTACTCACAAGTGCTATAAAGGAAAGAAAATAGAATACTTAATAAAAGTATCTTGGTGGGGAAGGTTCTGCTTTAAATTTCACTCAGAAATGAAAGAAGTTCTTGGGCTCAATCTTCAACAAGGGGAAGGCACCACATTAAGACCTGGAAAAGGGGAAGAGCCAGTGACCCCAGGAGAAGTATAGGGCCCAGGGGGGAAGTCTCAGGAAACTGGGGAAGGAAGAAGCAACCAGGACTTATATGTGTATTGTCCCTGTGTCTGCCACAGATGCTGATGGGTGATGTATCAGTAAATGAACCCATTGAAAGGTGATTTGGCACTTCACTGGACTGCTATGAACAGAGGTGGAAAGTGACCGGATTGGGTGTGGCAGCTGGGCACTGGCAATGCTAGCGCTTATGCTGCCGCCTCTGCCAGCACTGACCAGCAGACACTTCTGCCGGAGAGTTAGCAGTCAACGCTTCTTTGGCGTGACATCTGGATAGATTGCCTGCAGCCACCAAAACTTGATTCAAATAGTAAGATGTGGGTTTATTTGATTTTTCTAAAGAAACAGACCAATTAGATATAGGGTTTTTCTGTCTGTCTGTCTGTCTATGCCCTATTGAAAACAAGTCGGTCACATGATTATGAAGCTTAGAAGTCCCAAGACCTGCAGTTGGCAAGGTGGAGACCCAGGAGAGCCGATAACCCAGTGAAGTCTAAGGCTGAAGGCAGAAGATCAATGTCCCAGCTGGAAGACAGTCAAGCAGGGAAAGGGAATTCTCCTTTATTCAGTATTTGTTCTAGTAAAACTTCTAATGACAGGATGATACTTACCCAGATTGGGGAGGGCAATTGCTTTACAGATTCAAGTGCTAATCTCAAGCAGTAACACCCTTACAGATATACCCAGAATCATGATTAGCCAAGTAACTAGCCATCCTATATTCCAGGCACATTACACCAGCTGACTGAGTTGTCACTTCCCTACTTTTTGGGGACAAAGAAAAGTAAGTATCCGAAGTATTCTTGAGCAAACAGTGGTGTCTACTACCCATCAAAACTCAAAAGGCAGAAAAAGACCCAAATGGAGAAAGTGGGTTCTGGATTATCAAAGAAATGATCGTTGTTCACTCTGTCCCGGCAAGAGTTAGCTTTTTATTTAAGTGCAATGGAAAGTTATCGTCAGACCTTAAACAGGAAGTGATCTGATCCTATTTATGTTTTTACAAGGTCACCCTAGCTGCAAGGTAGAGATGGGTAGTAAAAAGACTAGAAGCAGCAGGAGGCTACTGTAGGAGTGATGTTGAGAGGTAATGTTGACCAGTGTGTGTGCAGTGCAGGCCCTGAGAGATGATTATATTCAGGATTCAGTTTGGAGGCAAAATGGACAGGACTGGTTGAAGGATTTAACTGAAGAGATTAGGGAATGAAGGTAATCAGGGGTGGCAAGTTAATTTACGGAAAAATTTGGTGGGTAGTGATATAAGTTATTCAGAAAGTGTGTCTGGGGGAGAAAGACATGGGGGAAAAAAATCAAGAGTGGATTTGTGATGTGCAAATTTTAACTTGGGAGTGATACAGGTTTAACTTGGAAGTGATATCCAAGTACAATGTAGAGAAGACATTTGGGCATTGCAGCTGTGATTCAGGAAGAGGTCAAGGTGGGAGATTGAAATCAGCACTACGCTTTGGAGACAGGCAGCTTTGCTTTAACTTTTCCTCCTGCTAATTACTAGCTGTGTGAACTTGAGCAAGTTGTGTAATGTCTTTGAACTCAAGTATTCTCAATTATAAAAATGGGGTATATTAAGTTTCCTTGGGTTGCCTGTAACAAAATACCACAAACTGGTATCTTAAAACAACAGACATTTATTCTCACAGGTCTGAAGTCTAGAAGTTCAAAATCAGGCAAGGCCAGGCTCCCTCTGAAGGCTGCAGGGAAGAGGTTTTCCTTTCTTCCTCGCTTCTGGGGGTTGCAGACAATGCTTGGCTTTTTGCTTTTTTCTTGTTTTGACCTATTGCTAGTTCACGTCAGTCTTTTCCACTAACACCATTCTCTTCTTCCCTTTCTGTGCTTCTGTGTTCAATCTCTCTCTACTTCTCTCTCTCTTTTCTTTCATCAAGACACCAGTCACTGGGTTAGGAGTTACCCTAATTCATCATGATGTCATCTTACCTTGATTACATCTGCAAAGATCCTGTTTTCCAAACAAGGTCACATTCACAGGTACCAGGCATGAGGACTTCAACATATCTTTCTGGGGGGAGAGAGGCACAGGGAAGAGACATAATTCAACCCACAAAAAAGTATAATATATATATTTTATTGTATTATGTATGTGCTTTATAAGAAAGTATTTCAACACTGCAGCATTGGTTTATAACAATGAAAATAAGTTTCAAGTGTGCAGCATTATAATTTGACATCTGCATATACAACATGATCACCACCTAAAGTCTCATTTCCGTACACAACCATACACTTGACCCCATTTGCCCAGTTCACCACCACCCTCCATCCCATCCCATCTGGTAACCATCAGTCTGTTCTGTATATCTAAGAGTTTGTTTTTGCTTTGTTTTGTTTGTTCATTTGCTTTCTTTATAATCCACATGTTTGTTTTCTTTGCCTGAGTTATTTCACTTAGCACAATACCTCTAAGTCCGTCCCTGTTGTTGCAAACATCAAGGTTTTATTCTTTTTTATGGTTCAGTATTATTGTATATGAATGCGCACATACATATAGAGAGAAACATATCCATGTATAAACAACACATGTAGACAATACACATATAAATCTATATAACGTCATATAAATATAATTATATGTACATAATTACATGTACATAAATAATTACATGTATTAAATGGCCTCGTCAAATTTTGACAAAATTATCTGCTAGGATTTTGGTTGGCATTTCATTGACTCTTTAGATCAATTTGTAGAGACTGGTATCTTTATAATATTGATCTTTTGGTTCAGGAAAATTGGAATAAGCCTTTAATTTATTTAGGATTTCTTTATTAACATTTTGTAAATTTTAGTATGTAGATCTTAAACAGCCTTTATTAGATTTAATCTTAGGCCTTTTATTGTTTTGATGCTATTGTAAATCATAATTGAAAAAAAAATCTGCTAATTGTGACTGGTATATAAAAATGCAAATAATCTTTTATGTTGTTCTTATATTGAGCAATTTAACTAAATGAACTTATTGAGAGTAATTTATATGGAGATTTCTTGGTATGAATACAAATCACATCATCTGTAAATATTGACAGTTTTATTTCTTGACTTCCAATCTTACTTTTTGCTCCTTTTCACTACATTATTGCATTTATTACATTATATGGTCTAGGACCACCAGCATAATGTTGGATAGAAAAAATAATAGGGGTATTCTTATTTTGAGACTCATCTCAAGGTAAGTGTTCTCTAGAATTTTAGTAGTTACCTATCACCAGATTAAGAAAGTGTAGTTCTCTTTCTTCTTTGCCAGAGATTTTTTTTTTTTTTGGTTATACATTGCTGTTAAAATTTGTGAAATGTTTTTTCTGCTTCTATCCAGGTGATTTATATTACTTTCCTTTCTTCTGCTAATGCGGTGAATCCCATCTATTGATTTTCAAGTGTTAAATCAACTTTGCATTCTTGGAATAAACTCAGCTTTGTCCTCATTTTTTTCTTTCTGATATTCAATCTAGTAATCTTCTTGGAATTTTCATCTATGTTTATGAGACACTCTGGCCTGTATTATATAAGCTTATTAGGATTTACTGTCAAAGTTTTGTTGGTCTAATAAAACAAGTTGGCAAGTGTTTCCTCTTTTTATTCTCAGGAAGAGTATGTATAAGACTGATGTTGTTTTGTCCTTAAATATCTTAAATATTTGTAAGAATTCATTAATGAAACCATCTGGGCCCAAGTCTTTTTTGCAGGAAAGTTTTTACTGCATATTTAATTATTTTAGCAAATACAGGATTGCTTAGGTTTTCATTTTATTCTAGAACAGGTTTGGTGTGTTTTGTTTTTCTAGCTATTATTTCAGTTCATCTAAATTATTTAGTATATTGACAAAAAATTGATAGTGTCTTTTTGTTATGTTTTCAATGTCTGTAGGATATAAAGTGGCAATCACTTTTTCATTCTTGATATTGGTTATCTGAGCTTTGTCTTTTTTTTTTTCTCCCTTAATCACGTTATCAAGAAGTTTATATGATTTTTAAATATCAAAGATTCCACCTTTAATTTCAGCTCTTAAACTTGCCTCATTTCTACCTCTTTAAGTTTTAATTTGTTCTTCTTTTTCTAATTTACTTAATTACCAAACATTTGGAGATATTTTTGTAATTGATCACTAGCTTGATTTAGCAGTGGTCAGGGAACATACTCTATATGATTTCAGTCCTTTAACATTTTTGAACTTTGCCTGTATCCATCATTGGACACTTTATTTTTTTATTTTTTATTTTTAAAGATTTATTTATTTATTTATACAAGCACTGGGTACAGTCAGAAGCGCGGAAGGGTGAGAAAATTCACCAGAGCCAGAGCGAGGAGCAGAGCAGGAAGAAGGACCGAAGCACACTGCTGAGGGAAGCAGCGGGCAGCAGGGGAGGTCTGCACGCCATGAGGACCCTCCTCAGGTGGCCAGGGAGCAGCTGGGGATTGAACCAGCGCTGCAGAGGCTGCGGGCTGCTTCCCAACCCAGCACTCAACCGCTGCACCACTGGGGAGGCCCATTTGGGCACTTTAAATAAATGTTCCATGTGCATTTGAAAAGTGTGTGTATTCCACATAGATGTAGTGGACATAGGTCATATACATGCATGTGTATATATTTATAAAATGGCTCAATTATAGTAGTTTTTCTGAGTCTTTTGTAGCTGTGTTAATATTTTTGTCTGTTTCTTTTATCAATAAGAGAAATGTGTTAAAATCTCTCAGTTTATGAATTTTTCTGTTTCCACTTTAATTTTTTTAATTAAACATTTCAATTTTCTTACATCGTTGTTTATTTTTGTACCGTATTTAATTGCTCCCCTCAGGTGTAGTCCCCATAAATTTCCCACCGCCACATCACCCATGACCCATGACCACAGCCCCTATGTGCGTTCCTCCCCAGTTTTGACCTCTCCCTTGCTGTCTGCCTCAGATCTATAGTTTGCCTGCAAGTTTTATCTTTTTTGTTTCCTCTTTTAGGTGTGTCAAATTTTGCTATACAATTTTCTTCTATAATGGGCAACATTCTGTGATAGACTAGGATTGGATCACCTTAATCCAATGAACTGATCTGAAGTTGAGAGAACCCCTTGGTCATTTCTCATTTATCCTTCAGGCTTAATATTATGAAAAATTTTAAATGACTCATACATTAATTTATTTAACAAATATTTCCTGTCTGGCTATGTAGTAGGCACTAGGATAGGTGCAGAATCATCTGTATTTTTCTACGGGTTATGAACATAATGCAGTGTCTTTGAGAAGAAATCCCTAGTACCAAGGTGGATCTGTCTAATTTGGTTTCCTATCTGAGGGACATGCATATCAACTTCCACTGCCAGATAATTTTTTTTCTGAAGCACCTCTTTCTTAAATACTTAAAAACTTGTCTTTATTTCCTATTCCCTGAAGAATAGGTCTTTTTTTTTTTTCTGGCTGGGAGCATCTGTGAGGTAATCTCTTGTATTTTCTCCAGTGTCTTAACAAAGCCTCACAGAGTTTATCTGAACTTACCCTGCTGTCATTTTCAAATGGGTTTGATCTTTGCGTCATATAAGAACCTTCTCTAGGCTGTCAAAAATTGCTTTAGGGGGTCTCTATATTTCCTCTAAATTTTGCATAAAGATTGAACAGTTCTTTCTGTTTTTACATTATCATAGGCAGCTTCATGAAACAAGTTGAGACTTGGAACATTTTGTCTGGAAATTTCTTTAGCCATAATGACTATCTTTCTGTTTTCCCAGTGACAGCAGGGGACAGTTTTGCTAAATTTTCTGCAACTAAATAACACAGGTTGCTTTTTCAAGGCCCAATAAAAATGCTCTTTGTGTCTATCCGGCCTTTTCACCTACTCAGGTTAAATATATATATATATATTCAAGTACCATTCTCAACATATATATATATATTTTTTTTATGTCATCCCCTGTGCTGGAAACTCCTATAGTTCCCTATTGCATTTAAAATTAAACACAAACTCATTGACATGACCAGTTCCCAGATGAATGGTCCCTGCCTCTCTGATACTATTTCATACTGTTTTTTCTCACTGTCTTCTTGCCTTGCTGGCTTTCTGTTTGTTTCTTGCACATGGCAAGCTCATTGCTGATCTTCATGTTACTAGATTGTTCTCACCAATTAGTTTTCAGCTAAAAAGTCAGTCTCAGAGAGGCCTTCTATTCAACCCCCTGTGGCCTCCTACTGGAGAGTATTTACCCCATGACCTCTTTAAGTTTCTCGATGATAACCACTATTCTCTGAAATTATCTTATCCACTCACTTCTTCTTACAAACTAAAAACTCAACAAGAGCAGGATCTTGTCAATCTCATCCTCTTCACCTACCAAAATGTCTGGCATGGACGGGAATACAATATAAGTATTTGCTGGCTGTATGAATGGATATGTGGATGGAGCCAATCCACAGGTGTCTCACTCAGACCAAGGGCCAGGAGCAGTTTGCCTAGGCTGCATGCTCTGGTCTCATGACTGAGATACACTGAAAGCTACTAGTTCTTTGAATTAAGATCAGAATTTTATGAATGGGGCCTCCCCTGGTGGCGCAGCGGTTGAGCGCTGGGCTACAGGGGCTGCCCGCGGCCTCTGCAGTGCCAGTTCGATCCCTGGCCGCTGGCGAGGATCCCACATGGCACGCAGACCTCTCCTGCCACACCCGCTGCTCCCCTCAGCAGTGTATTTCCTTGGTCTGTCTGTTCTGTTCCCCTCTCTGGCTCTCGTGAATTCTCTCACCCTCCCGTGCTTCTGACTGTACCCAGTGCTTGTATAAATAAAAAATCTTAAAAAAAAAAAGAATTTCATGAATGCAGACTTACTTTCAGTTTTCAAGACCTCAATCCTTGCCTTTGGTACAATTTGAGTACCATTCTCAACATTATAATCTCTATTGGTAAATTCATTGGAGTTCAGATATTTTATCCTGATGTGTGAGTTCCATAACTGTGGGTGGTTTATACCCATGATCAACTTTTTACATATATTTCATTTTACAAAACAAGCATAAAAGTTCTCAGGAATACCACCTCCCATGGAAGCCCATAAACTTTCAAGTAATGGCTTAAAACATCTATTGATTGCCCAACGGATGATTTGTAATTACAGATTACGCATTTGGTTAATAGGTCTTTGTGGGCCCTTTGAAACGTTTTATTGGGTTAACAGATAATTGGGGTCTTTTATGTAGACATACCATAACTGCTTCTTTAGAGCAATTAAACTTTGCTGAATGGATCCAGGCTCTGTTGTTTCTTTGATGCATCTCTCCAGGTCCTTTTACAACTAGTCAGAATAGTAGGGACAGGCCCAGCCTAGTGTTTAAGGAGGAAACTGTGTTGCATTCAAGGTAAATCCCAGCAGCAGCAGCCTAAGTGAAAATAGGGAAGGAGAGAGAGAGAGAGTCAGTTCCTGGAGGCCAGGAGGCCACCCAGCACCCCAGCCAGCCTGGGGCACAGTGTAAATTGCTGCTACTTTCTCACCAGGTACTCACCCCTTACCCAGCTGGGTCAACTTCAGCAGGACAGATGCACACTACTTCAGATTTCAGTTCCAAGTATCTGTTCCCAAATGGGTGCTGTGTCAACACCAAATTTTCTTTTTTTCTCTTCTTCCCTTTGCGACTCCTACTTTGAGAGGCACTTTCAAATAAAGACTCATCTCTAAATTCTATTCATTGTTCAGATTCGGGAGAAATATCCTGGCTTACAGCCTGTGATCTGACATCACAGTTCTGGATTTGAGTAACAAAACTGGTTTGGTGTTTACTGGCTGTGTGACCTTGGGAAAGTTATTTAAACTCTCTGTGGACCGAGAAGAATATAAGTAGTAGACAGCTTCTAATAAACACTTGGTAAGTGCCAGGCATGATGGTAGGTATTTACAGACATTTTTATCTCCAAATATGCACAAGAAATAGTGATTTATTTAAAAATATGTCTTTTCCATTTTAAAGATAATAAATAAGTCTTGGTATAAAATAACTTGCCAAGGTCACAAACCTTATTAAGTGACAGAGACAGGATTTGAACCAAGGTCTGGCTCATGTGTGCAAATATTATGCTCTCCTGTCTCCTGATAGCAACCAACTCACAGGGTTGCTTTGTGTATTTGATAAGATAAATTTCATAAAGTCCTCAGCACAAAGCTAAGAGCTTTGTTAAATAAATGCTAGCTGTTAGTATTGATTTTTTTTTCTTCTTTCCCTGTGAAGCTCTCCTTGACTACTCTCCAGCCAACTCAGGGGCCTTTTTCTTTGGGCTCCCAGCACAGCATACATGTTCTCTATAACATTTGCACTGTGGTTATTTGTTTACCCATCTCTCTGGCCTATTGAACTGTGAGGTCCTTTTGCAGAAATTTGGCCCTATTCATTACAGAGCACAGTGTTAGGCACAGAGTAGGAAGGTCCAAGAGCAATATTTTGAGTAAATAGTAGTAGTGATATTATATGACAGCCCCGATATTGAAAGGGTTCCTGGCTATGGGTCCTCACCCGTGCGCTTAAAAGGGACTTATTAATACTCCACTACAGGCACACACAAAAGGTTTATTTAAAAGGGAAAAGGAAATAAGGAAAATGTACAACTCAGGGAGAAAATAGGGAAATAAAGTCTTTAACACGTCCTACCTGATCCGCCGACCTGGAAACCCAAAGTCACTCTCAGAGCAGGCCGGATGCTGCTAGCTGGTGGAAAGCCAAAATGGGGGACCCCCCAAAGCCCACGTGTCTGCCTTTATACCAACTTGGCTGCTTAACCCCACCCTCAGGTCCCAGCCACCTTCCCTTTGGTGGTGATGGGATTTGGAGTTCCCAGTGTCTTTGGCTTTGGCCTGGGGTGGGGGTGGAGTCCACAAAGCCTGTATGGAATTAGCTTTAGGACATCCTTTTCCCCCTAACAGTGAGAGAGTGAACTTTATAATTCATGGTCTGCATGAGGTGTAAAATGTGAAGATCCAACACCCAGGAGTTTGGTTCATTCAGGACTTGATGGTAAAATAGCATGGCTGAAAGATAGAGGTGGGCAGAGGGGGTGGTGAGGAGAGAAGAATTCTAAGAGATGATGCTGGCCAGGGAGTCAGACCTCATCCTCCATGTATGGTGGCTCTGGACTTACGTATGAGAGAGAACAGTGGCAATGCTAGAAATAGAGGAGATGCATGAGTGGATTTGATCTAGAAAGGTCATCAGAAGTGTGAAGTGTGAAGAATAGATTGGGGGTGGTGTGGAACAGTGGCCAGATAAGAGATAAGAAGTCCACTGGGGACTCTGTTGCAGTGACAGACAAGAGAAGGAGACCTGGATCAGAAATTGTTGTGAGGTGTGCTTTCACACTGATGGAAAAGAAGGGGTGGATCCCCAGGTTGCAACAGACCCTCGGGGCCTCCCTGGTGGCCTAGGGGTTAAGTCTCAGTGCTGCCACCTCAAAGGCCAACAGACCCTTGGATTTGTCTACAAGCTAGAAAAACACCTCCTACCTCTTCAATACCAGGTAAGAATCCCAAATAGTTACTGTTTTTAGAATAATTCTTATAGTATGACTCATTTTCTCATCTGTTTCAGAGGCCAATACATGGTAAATGGAGACCTATGAATCAATTCTGTTCAGAGGTATTCTGTTCACCCCAAAATACTGAAGATTAGAGAATTTCCAGAAGCTTCCAAGGATGCCTACTTGGTAAGAAGAACAAAGTCAAAGGGAAACATATCCTTGATCTTGGTCTCTACAGGCTTCCTCTACCTACTCTGACCTTCCCCTGGCAGATGACCTCTAGCCATTTTGACCTTCCCCCTGGCATAATTACTGTTCTGTAACTTTGTATCCAGATCACCAAACCCTCTGGGAGAAGTTTTAGGCTATCAGACACACCTCTTCCAAACATCTATAAGCAGTTAAGAAAACAGAGTCTACCTTGATTACAGATGAGAGCCATATGTACAGTACTTGTTTAGTTTCTCTGTCTTTTATTTGTTTTTTTTTGTCCCTTAAAATAATCATAAATCCCTCTGATCCTCCAAGGGCTCTGTTGGTACACATGTCCCTGTGGATTCCCCTTTGGCTCTGTGCTTTGGGGGAGAAGTCAGTCAGGAAAAGAGGACAAAAGCCAACAGGAGGTGACTGAGTTTATGAAGCCTAAATAAGCAATGTGAGCATGTAGCTTGTCAAGGGACTGATGTGCTCCTCTGGATATGTGCTGGGTCTATTTCACTCCTTATTGAGGCTTTGAGTGCCTGGAGCCCAGTTACAGTCTTGTGAAAAATGTCTGTGAGCAGTCCAAAGTCTGCTGCTTCTGCAAGTTCAGCTTAGTAGTCTGGGGGAAATGCCTTTTGCTTCAGAGATTGATGCCAAATCTAAAGTTTGAAATGTTATAATACAAGGTTTGATGGTTTATGAAACATTCTGTATACATGATCATACATCTGCAGAAAAGTGCTTATGACATAATTTTTATAAGCCCCATTTAGCAGCTGAAAAGATTGAGACCTAGGGAAGTTGAATATATTTTTAAAGGTCACATACCAATTAGCTGATTGATAGGAATTGAATGTAGTCACTCAACTTATCAAATATTTCATTGGCACAACATGCTCAAGCAGTGTCCTAGGCACTGGGAATTCAAATGATAAATAAAAAGTGATCACGAGATAGTTATCAAATAGATAAGGAATTTTCCTTCCTTGAAATTACAGTTGAGTTGGAGAGACACTTAAAGAAATACTAAATAAGAATAGAAAATGATAATTATGGATAAGAGCTATGAAGAAAAAAAACTTATGGTACTAGGAGGGAATGTAACAAGCACATACTTTAGAGGTTGTGTGTGCGTGTGTGTGCGTGTGTGTGTGTGTGTGTGTGTGTGTGTGACTGAAAACTGATTATAACCCTTGAAATCTGAGAAATAGGGGAAAGGATTTGGGAAAAGAGTTAGGGTAAGACATTTCAGCAGGAGGTAACAGCATGTGCCAAGAGCCTCAGGCAAGAGCCTTTTTTGAAAAAAGCTGGTGAGTCAGGCTGGAATGGAGTGGGCTGGGAAGAGATCAGATTATTGGTCCGTTTGGCTAGATAGTTGCACAGCATTTAGTCATGCATTTTATTCTAAATGTAATGAGAAACCACAGGGCAGATTTAAACAGCAAAGTTGACTTGGTCTTATATATTAATATGACCTTTCTAAATGTTCAATCAATATTAGATTGTAGGGACAAAAGTCAAAGCAAGAATACCAACTAGAAGGAGGTTATTGCAACAATCTAGGGGAAAGATGACAGCCTTTTATCTTCAAGTCCTGGAATTTTTGACTACAGTATTGTGCTGTAGTTGTAATTCTAGTGAACTGGTTGATAGTTGAGAAGGACTCTCTTTTGCTATATTTTTTAAAATTGAGTTTTCTCTCTTACTAGGTATCCAGGAAAAATAAAACCCTTGGCATTTTCAAAAGTTGGCAACAATTCCAGCCACAACCATTCCAGGATTTACAAGGTCAACTCCTCATGGTCTAAGAGGTTGCATAGAATGTCATAAAGATAATATTTGAAAAGGAAATCGATCACTAGAGATTCTATTAACTGGTTCTCATACAATAAGGACACATCAACACTTTTACCTGCTATGTGACTCTGGACAAGTTTCTGAACCTAATTTACATCATCTAGGAAAAATGGATAAAAGTAGAATTTTTTCAAAGAATCATGCTAGCATATTAGATTTAGAATTAGATGCAGAAGAAGATTAAATGGGATAATACCTATAAAGCACTTAACACAGTGCCTAACAGAAAAAACATTCTTTTTTCAATAAGTAATAGTAATCATAATTATTAATAATGGTACTTTTACAGTATAAATGAAATAAAGTTAGATACCAACATCAAGTCCATTGAATAATTAATTTCTGTCCCCAGGCAAAGTATTGACAAATGTAACTTAACTTAAGAACCATTGCATTTTCTATCACTCCAAAATATTTTAAAGCACTTTGAAATTTTTAGATGAAAGAAACTATAAAAACATAAAATATTATTATTCCAAAAGGAAAGTTTATCCTACTGAGCTAGACTTTCCCTAATGACTATAAGTCATCTTTAGAGTAGCCTGTTTTATTATCAAACAGAACAGTTGGCAGTATAGAACACAATTACAGATTCTGCTTTAAAAAGCAAACATTAATTGGATATCTGAATGCCATTCAACTACAGAGTGAGATAATTCTTCTTCTAGCTCTAAAATCTACTTATTTTCAGCATAGCACAAAAGTTTTACCTCTTTGATACTCTCTTAATGCCTTTAAGAAAGCCTGGAAATAAAGCACTTGCTTTTCAATGGAGAAAGGATGCATCAAATATCAAATGCATAGGACTGCCATTTATCTCCTTCCAACTCTGCTGAAATGACTGCTTTTTGAAAAATCTGCCTGATAAGAGTACTGTAGGGGAAATTCCTGCAATTATCACCCTTTCTCAACCTGAGTAGGCTGAGCTTAATCCAAAGACAACTCAAAAGTTCTTGTACTTAGTTAAACTCCAGTGTGTAACCTGTATGCTATCTTGACCCATGTGATTCAGGTTCTAGAGATTCTTATATTCAAAGATTTATAGATCAAACTTTCAAGAAGGAATCAAGAAGAAATCAAGAAGGAATCCAACCAATAATTTGCATTTCCTAAAAAAAAAATTATAAGGATCTAAGTTTTAACCCAATGGTAATTTTCATCTTTTTTTAATCTCCTTTTTCTCTCTCCCACTCTCTTCTACCCAATATTGCTCCACATCTCCTATTCACTAACAGATCCCTGTAAAATACTTTTCTATTTCATTTAGCTTTCTGTCTCTTACTTAGTAGTCACCCTAACTTCATTTCTCCTCCAACTTTCTTTTCTATACTCTCCATATTTTTCTTTTTTTGCCGTTTTTCCAGTTCTGTAATACAGATATCAAGGGATTTAACTGACAGAGATTGAGTCTCTACAGGAAACAAATTTTCCATCTGAATAAGGGGCCAGTGATCTACTGAAGATTGTGCTTAGCGCCACTCCCCACTGATTAAGAGATGTTGTCTTTGGCTGCTCAGTTTCTTCCTCTCCTGTTGACCATCTCAGAGAACCAACTAGGGCTTTTGCTTTATCATTGATTATCCCCAAGTCCCACAGACCAACCCACGTGGTATTTAAATATTTCTTTTCCCCGACTCCCTTATTGGCCTCCTTCTCCCAAATGCCCTCTTCTCTGCTCCAAGTTATCATCTCCTCCCCCGACTCTTTTAAAAAAATGATTAGGTCAAAATACACTTTCTTTTTTTTTTAATCAAAAAAGATTTATTTATTTATTTATGCATACAAGAGCTGGGGTAAATGTCAGAGGCTGGGTGGGGGGAAGGTGAGAGGATTCACCAGAGACAGAGCGGGGAAGAGAGCAGGCAAATCGACTGAAGTACACTGCTGAGGGGAGCAGCAAGCAAGTCAGGAGAGGACTGCTGCACCATGTAGGTAGCTCCCTGGTCAGCCAGCCGGGATCTAACTCGTGCTGCAGAGACTATGTCCAGGGAGGCCCAAAATTCAGCTTCACAGGCTGTGTCCAGGGAGGCCCAAAATTCACTTTCTTTAACTGGACAAGAACAGGTGAGAAGAACTTGTACAATTCCCCTCTCTCCCCTTTTACCCACCCCCCAAGCCAAGCATAATTTCATGACAGCTCAGCACTAGTAGTGGGAAGCGCCTCAGAGAACAGAACCCCATGCAATAAAACTGGGCTGTTGTTTTTGGATCACACACTGTGAATTGATTTATTGTTTGAAGTGATGAAAAAAGGTGTTCAGAGACTTGGAAGAAAGTTTCACTCCACAGCGATGCCCCCGCCAGTCAGAGAGCAGTCTTCTGAGCGAGTCAGAGCTAGGAAATGTGGGGTTATTTTGGTAGCTGTCAGCAGGAATTGGCTAGAGTCTGTATGTTAAATAAATACAAACTGCCTGTTTAATTATTTAACAAGGAGAACAACCGTCCCACTGTTGGCAAGTGGAAAACAGTCAACACTCAAACTATGTAAAATCCCATCCTGTTCCCATGATGTGATTTGACCCTGCTTGCACCCACAAGCTGCCCTCAGCCCTCCGGGGCATCTCATGGCTGTTTGATTGGAGTTGGAATTGGAAGACAAGCCTCCTTAAGCAAGGCAATGCTAGAGAAACTAAGTTAACCTCCAAGTAGGTTCCAAGGCAACCGCTGTGTTGAAACTTCACTTGAGCTCCACTGCCTTTTTTTTCCCTGCCTCTGCCAAATTGTTGCTGTCCTTGCCTCCTGCAAATTGCTGAATTTGAGCAACCAGAGTCCCTCTTTTACTTAGGAATGACTACAGCAAGAATTCAAATGTTGTTTTTGAGAAAATAGCTGCCATGCTATAATTTTTCTATTTGCTTAAAAGGATACTCCGGTTAATGTATATACACATGTCTAGGCAGACTGAGTTTGCTAGAATTTGTATAATCTGAAGATGTGAACACTAGAAAATGATTGGATTTTAGCCTATATCAATAATCCTTTGTATTTTGTGTGCAAATATAAATAAAACTTGCTTTTGTGATATAGTAAAAATTTTATCATATCATATAAATATTTAACATTTTGGAACCCCAAAGCCAACTGGCCAGTAACATAAAAAAATGAGCTCTTAGGGTCAAGATTGATAGAATAACTGACACTAATCAGAAGAGAGAGACAGAGGAAAGAGAAAGGAAGGGAAGGAGGGAATGAAAACATAACATAGTTCTGCGAGTCAAAACAGTCACAGCATCTTGCTGTTATCTTTCTGCAACCATTAAGGGCAGAAAAACCAATTGGAGACTCATCTGCACTCAGACTTATTTTCCATAGCAAGTTACACTCTTCATGGGGAGTGAGTTGATGGGACTTCATGAAGTTCTTAGCTTTTAATTTGAGCTGAGAAATAGGCTTTAACTTTGTGAAACCGGAAGCTCATGCACTGTCCTCACTGGTGAAACCCCCAACACTGGTGTTTTTTATTTCTAGATTCTGAGCAGACAGTGTCCAGATCATAGTTCATACCTGCTCATATTGACATCTTAGTTCAGGGAAGTGTTCAGAGTCCTGGTCAGACCCTCTTCTTATACATTCCCATGACCCCCTATACTTTCCATTCATAGTACTTGCTCTAGACTCTAATTCTATATTTACATTATTATCATTTATTTAATATCCTCTTTCTAATTAGATTGTAATTCCGTGAGAACTGGACCATATCTGTATCCTTTTCTTTGTTCATGAAATACCTACATGGTGCCTGGTACCTAGTGATTGTTCATTAGTACTTGCTCAATAAATGATTATACTAAATATATATATATATATATATAAACTTAGGTATAAATAATTATGTATGTGTATAGTATTATAATATAGTGAATGTAGAAATGGGTACATATAGTGAATGTGGACTGGGTAACAGTTAGCTAGAATCAAGTGGGTCCCAAGCCCAGGTGTCCTAATCCCATTTATCAAACTGAATAAGGAACAGTAGGTTGGACTCAACCAGAAGAGTACCCCCAAGTCCAGGTACCACAAACCCATTTATCAAATGGAATGACAAACAATTGGTTGGAGTCATGTACCCCCAAACTAGTAAAAATTGAATGTTCAGAACACCAAACCAATAATAAAATGCTAAAGCAACAGATTAAAAGCTTCCACAAAGCAGGCCAGGTTACCCAGGAGACTTAGAGGACCTTGGTAGCCTAGAAGACCCCACAGGCCTCAACCAACCAGCAAGAGACACAATGAAGAGACATCCAATGGCAGAACCTCTATTCCTTGCCCGCTCTACACATATAAATACCTGCTTCTCAGCCCTTCAGTGGCTATCCATTTGGGATCCTGCTCAGAGGCCTTTTTGGTCCTTCTTCTTATCTGACAATAAATCTCTTGCTTTTCTACCTAACTCTGATCTCAATGTTGAATTCTTTCCTCACTGAGATAAGAACTGACAGCCCCTAGGGATCTTTGGACCCCTAGGTCTGATTCAATAAGGTATATAAATATATGTAACAGAGTGTGTATATTTATGGGGTGTATATACGATATAACAGAGTAAGTGTCTGGACCTGTATGTGCCTGCATGCACACACACACACACCCTCCCACACACACACCACACATATCAATATTAACTCAATTTCTCTGTGCCTCAGTTACTCATTTGTGAAATGAAAAGTAATGTTTTTCTTTGCACACCCCAAGTACTAGCCCAATAGAAGGGATCAGAATAATGTTTTATTTAATGCAATGTGATAGAGACCCCAACAAATATATGCATGTTGAGAGAATACATTTAAGCATCTCTCATTCAAATTCAATCTCAGCTCAAGCCAGTCCATCATTCAAATAGTTCTAAATTTAGAGTCATTTCCAAATATAGAACATTTCCTGTGCAATTCTTTCCTTGAAAGACAGCCATGTCCAACCAGAAGTGAGGCTAATGTTTCCTATTATCCCAGTTGCAGTTCTGTCTCCCTCTTGGCTGCGGTATGCGAGCTGATTGGAGGCCCATGTGACTGTGTTCACGTCCAAGCTCAGTAGAATGAATTTTTCAAGCATGATTTGCAAGTCACGCTATCACATGCCTCCTGAGTCCAGCTGTGTTGCAGCTGCCGCCTCCCCTGCATCCGTTCATCTTGCACTTGGATCAAAAGCAGGAGCACATTTGCCTGAACTGACTTGATATCAGCCCAGCTGTTTTCCCCCATTGTCATCAGGATGTTTACAGACCTGCTGTTCTTGCTGTTCTTGTTTCATTATCACACTTGGATTTGAAGAGTATTTTGTCACATGGCCTTGGCCAAAGCAGGCAATTTGGTTGGCTTTGCTCTGTTACTGAAACTTGACCACGGCATTTGTTTCAAGCCTTCCGAAGCATATACTCGCATGTGTCCACGGTGATAATAAAAGGACAGGGCTACCTCCTTTGCTAAAGAGAGGTCACAAGTGTCATTTATAACCTACTACTCTTCATGTGATTAGTTTCTAATTATATAGACAGGAGACCAATTTCAACCTGCGATAACACCAGGTTAGAGGAAGAAATGCATTCTTCCTCCTCTGATTCGGGTTAATTGGGTGAATATACTTTACGTTCCCAGGAAGTTACGTGGACTGTTCTTAAAGCACGCTGATACCTGTCACACTGTTAGGCATTTTGTTGGCAGGAGCTGTGCTGGAAGAACTGTTGGCAGTGAATGTTGGGGTGTGGAAAGGAGAGTGGTGGTCAGGTTGAGATTTTAGGGCTGGCTTGCCCCGAACAATGACATGAGTGAGTCACTAGTCTCTCTGAGACTCAATTTCCTCCTAATAATAATAGACACCATTTATTATTGTACTGAGACCTATACTTAAAAAATAAACACCCTGTTTTAGAAGTACAGCTTTCCAGACTCACCCCAAAGATCCTATTTCCGTGTGTCTGAGATAGGGCCTGAGCGGTATCTTGAGGTATCACAGCATATGGCCAGTGTTTCACGGTGTTGCCCCTATACCTCAGAGGGTATAATATCCTGTCCCAAGATATTTTGCATTTTTAATATAATGCTCTTTCCCAAAAAGGAATATACTTCTGCTTTCCCAGAAGCTCAAGGCACTAAAAGGTGCATCCTGTGGCCCTTTGGTGGATGAGAGCACAGAGCTGCTCTGTCCAGGACAGGAGTGGGGGCCACGTGGCTGGTGAACACTTGAAATGTGACTAATTGGAATGGACATGTGCTGTCAATATAAGACATGCTTTGGATTTCCAAGATTTTGTATGAAAAAAAAGAATGTCAAAATCTAATTAATGGGGGCCTCCCTGGTAGTGCAGGCAGTTGAGCACAGTGCTGTGAAGCTGTCCACAGCCACTGCAGTGTGGGTTCCATCCCGGCTGGCCAGGGAAATACCCACATGGCTCAGCAGACCTCTCCTGTCTCACCTGCTGCTCCCCTCAACAGTGTGTTTCAGTCAGTCTGCCTGTTCTGTTTCCCACTCTGTCTCTGGTGAATCCTCTTACCCTCCCGCACCTCTGGCCTGTACCCCAGTTCTTGTATGCATGAATAAAATAAATATTTTTAAAAATCCAATTAATAATAATATTTTGGATAGGATAGGTTAAAGAAAATACATTATGAAAATTAATTTCACCTTTTTTTTACTTTTTTAAAATGTGACTATTAAAAAATTGAAAATTACGTATGTAGCTTGTATGTTTCTATTGGATGCTATTGAGCACAAGGTGATTTTAAGTGAGAATAACATGTCCACGAGGATAGACCACTAACAGGGACTCTTCACAGGAATCTCAGAAAGCGACCCAGAGTAACACTACTGGCTCTGACCAAACCCCAACTCTCAGTTTTCATTTTCATTGGTAAAATTTATAGTTTACAGGGAATGCACTGATTCCTATGTCAATGGGTGTTTTATTAACACACATCTCTAGGCTGGGTCCATCTCTATTTAAAAGAGAGAGAACTGTTACCCTTTCCCATTAGTCTCAGTTTTTCCCATTCTCCCAACACATTCTTCTCACACTCCATTTCACCCTTTGGCAACCCAACTTAGGCTGTTCCCTTGATGTTATGACAGCCATTAAATTGGAAAACAAGTTTTCAGTAATAATATCCATAACAGGGGAAAGTGTGGCGGAATTGGTACACTTTTGTATTGTTTGGCAGTAGCAAAAATTATAATCCCTTTGGAAACCAACATAACATCATGTTTCAAGAGCCATAAAAAATGTCCTTACTCTTTGGTTCAGTAAAACCACTCCTGGGAATTTGTCTGAAGGAAACATTCAACAGAAACAGGATAAATGTATAAAGATATTCAATGCAGCATTATCTACACTACAAAATTAGAAGCCACTTAAACACCTAATCATTGAGGAACAGTTAAGAAAATTATGCTGCAACAATTCAATGTAATATTATGCATTCATTCAAATTTATCATTATGAGACTATATAACAACATAGAAAAATGTTTACAAGATAATGTTAGATTTTATAAAGTAGAACACATAAATTGTATGTAGATTATGATTGCCTGATAACAATTATATATGCATATGAAAGAAGATTTAGAAGAAATTCATAAAAATGAAATCTGTTAGAGTTATTAAAAAATAAATCAGAGTATTTAAACCAGGAGACCATGCTTCTTATGGGATCTAGAGATGGACTCCCACAGTGTCCATAAATCCAATGAAAATATGTAATATTCTGTGTGCCTGTGTATAACATGCATTTTTTTTGAAAAGTGAAAGGTCAGTTTTTGACTGATTTTTGGAGTAATTTATTGCCTCTCTCCAAGTTAAGAATCAGGGCTTAATTATTGTGCTATTATTTTATTGTTTCAATAATGAAAAGAAAGTAGGGTGACTGCTCTCCAGACACATAATCCAAGGGAAATACACAGTGAGCCTGCAGAAGACTATATGTCTCTACGTAAGAAGAGAGCTGACCTTGGTAGGCCTAATGAGGAAGAGACAGCAAGTCCTTAGAAACCCCAGACTGTCGCACAGAATACTGACTCCTTTCTTTCTCAAATGTCCAGGGCTTTCTCTTTTACTTCTCCCTTTTCCCCTCTCTTTCCCGTCTCTGCTTTAATCTAGTCAGACCAAATCTGCACAACTTCAGGCCTTTATTATCCTCTCTTCTCAGAAACATCTCTATAAATGTCCTGCAGCGCTAATGGGTAACCCTGCCAAAGAATGTTTGCCTTTCAGCAGGGGCTTTGGTTGAATACCCCTTAACCCAGTGGGAACTAGGACTGTGGACATTTAGCTACTAGGACAGGGTCGGAGGCAGATCTGTGTGGTGATATCACCTGCTTGGCAGCCATTTCCCCCACATACATGGGGTCCTTTGGAGGATTCACAACATTCTAGAAACATCACTCAATGAATCCTAGCATGACTTTCTCTCCTCTGGGCCAATAAAAGACAATGACAGTCAGGGTCATTTTAAATCACCCATTAAAACAAAAATCTGGCAAGTATATTAGCTGCAGGCAAGATGCAGGTCATCATACCTCCATGTGCGCGGCTGTCTGCCTCCACAGTGTTGGGACCCAGTCTCTCTCCAGCCGGCCCTTCCTCCCTTAACCCAACACATTGCTATTGGTCTTTTGCCATCATCACTTTCTTTTATTTGGGGGGAAGATTTTCTTTTTGAGAGACTCTCACTTCCAGGCCCAGTCTCCTGGGCTTCTCGAACAGCAGTCTTGTCCTGATTAATTGGAGTGAGACTTTAATGTTTCCTATTTAGCCTATTCGCCTATAGGAGATTAGATGTTCTCTAATGGACACCTACAAATGAGCTGAATAAAAAAAAAAGAAATGAACATTTTTTAAAAAGTAGCCCAGTAGTTCCCACCTTTGAGAGTTGCTGCCAGCTTTCTCCGTGCTCAATTTCCAGCTCTTCTCTTTCCCTTGACATTTTGGTGAAAGCTTTTTTCCTATTCGAGGCTAACATTTGCTCCTTCCACTTCCCTATCACACTCCTTTTTCCCTGGGAACCTTCAAACCAGATGCAGAAATCACTAAATCCCTTCACATATGTAAGCTTCTTTCTTTCTAATCAGAGATTCATCTGAGGTCTAACTTTCAGGGGGAGGGGTGCCCCAAAACATCTCAGACAGTGTTTTCTTGCCTATTCCTAAATATCTCCCAGGAATGGTAAGATGATATGATACTTTAAGACCCATATTCACAAGTGGTGGTGAGATTTAAAATGTTCTTTTCACCACTGGCTTAAGCAACTGTGATGTAATCTGTTAGCCTTCCATCAGAAAGCAGTGGCGATTTGAGAAGCCTTGTGGTCATTGCCTTGAGGATCCTTGATTGTGTTACTTGTGATGAGGACAGATTTTAGCATCAGAGAGAGGGGGAGTCAGATCAAATTCTTGTCACTTCATTGCCGGATGACCCTTGAAGAAGAAACCAGGCCTCACTTTCCAGATCTGAAAAAGATAACATGATGCTGGTGCCTGTTTTATAAGTACAAGCATTGTGCATTGTTACAGATCAATTGTTGCCATTAGCTATCTCTGCTCCCTTTTGCTCTCAATAGCAGAATCTTGGGTTTTTTAGTGGGTTCCTAGCTGTCTGGAATAAATATTTATATCTTCCTGTTCACTTGGTAGCTAAGTGTGATCATAGGACTGAGTTCTGGCCAAAGACATGCAAGCAGAAGAGCTGGGTATAATTTCCCAGAAGTATTGGGTTGTCGGAAAAGTCATGATGTCCTTTTTTCTATGTTCTTCAAACAAAAATGCATCATGACTTTTCTGACAACTATCTTTAAAATGAAGATCCACCCTTCTTTATCCTTTTGTCCTTCTCTCTGGATAGAATCGGGATACAATGTTGGGGCTCTTGCGGCCATCCTGGGCAGCAAGGAGACTGAGGGAATGAAATCCACACATGACAATTTAACAAATTAGAAGTTCAAGTTCCAAATGTAATGGAGAACCATAACTGCCCCTGACTGTTTACCTCTAGATGTTGACAGGAGAAAGATACAGTTTATCACTTCAGTGTTATATTCTCTTTCTGTCTCTTGCTGACACATCTAATCCTAAAAAGGACCCACACACAGTAAGCACTTAATCCATGACAGTTGTCACTGAGGCTATCACCTGTGCATTCTGATAACCTTTCCTTATCGCAATTCAGCCAACAGTATAAAAGAACTTGGAGGGACATGGTCTATATTTCTAATTTATTGAGTCTAAACTATGACTCAGGCAAAATAACAAGTGACCTAGATGCAATATCTTATTTAAACGTCACAATGAGGGCCTCCCTGGTGGCTCAAGGGGTTAAGTCTCAGTGCTATCAAGCTACCTGTAGCCACTGCAGCAAGGGTTCGATCCCCAGCCAGGAAGCTAACCCACATGGTGCAGCAGACCTCTCCTGTCTCGCCTGCTGCTCCCCTCAGCAGTGTATTTCTGTCAGTCTGCCTGTTCTGCTCCCTACTGTCTCTGGTGACTCTTCTCACAGGGCCCAACCCCCCCGGCCCCCACACCCTCCCTCTGCTCCACACCTCTGGCCTACACTCTAGCTTTTGTATGCATAAATAAATAAAATAAATCTTTAAACTTC
Organism: Talpa occidentalis; assembly: GCF_014898055.3. NCBI lineage: Eukaryota > Metazoa > Chordata > Mammalia > Eulipotyphla > Talpidae > Talpa > Talpa occidentalis. The sequence continues at coordinate 30,345,169 of NW_023604972.1, forward strand.
ACAAACAACCCCATGAGGGTGCCAAGGCTCAGGAACATGACAGGATGGTCCAGACTAGCTTAAGGGGAATATGACATTTAGAATAGATTTTAAATCCACACCATTATTTTACTATAAGCAATCTGGAAAAAAAAATATGAATTCCAAAATAAGCTTGATCTAATCTTTTGAATTCCACCTACCCCTTCACCTCTTGCTTGCCAAGACACATTCAGTGGAAGAATTCTACCTGAAACATTCCCAAAATATTCATGCTAGAAGTCAAATCAATAATACTTGTATTTCCTAAACCCTTTCTCTGAAAATGTATTAATAATGTATGCCCAGAACTTGCAGACAAAGTGGTCACTGTTATAGGGATTTGTAGTGAAAATACTCCATTTGGTGGAGGTTTGATTTTTTCCAGTGATAGCATTTTTTTGTCCAATTTTTAAGGAAGCCAGATGTTCATCTATTTGCTGGTTTGCCCTAGCCCACGGAAACAACAAAGATTAAACCCAAACTGCTTTTGCTCTTCCCAAGTACCTCATTTTTAGTTTAAAGGACAGACAACATTACACAAACGATCTGTTGTTTGAGTAGGAAAACCCATATGCCAGACCTAGTCAGTTGGGATCATGAGGCTAAACCCCAATTAGCAGTCTGAGCAGCTGAGCTGTGAAGACAGGGAGCTGCAGTGGTAGGACATAAGGAATCTCAAGAGCCTGCCTTTAGGAAATCCCAGGACATGAGAATTCTAACCCACAAAGCAGGCCCATTAGGGGTGATTTCATGCTAGGTTTCAGTTGTGGGAGATACACAGAACATACATGTAGGAGTTAAGAATTCTAATTCAACCTTGATACTTATCAGCTTGAGAATTTGGACACTCTGAACCTCAGTCTTAGCCTCTGGGTATACTCAGTGCTTAGGGTTTAGGTTAAGAGGTGATACATTTCAAAATATCTAGTCTAGTGTGTGGCACATAACAGGTATTGAAGATATTTTTCATTCCTTTAATCTGAAAGAGTAAATCTTATAGAGTTAATTCTGAATTTGAATTTTAAATAATTTTTACCTAAAAGGGCAAAATCTTAATTTTATATGCATTTATATGCATTTCTTAATTTATATGCATTTCTCTAGGAACATATTGTTAATTAAAATAAAAAGGGAAATCCTGAAAGTCTATAACAGATACCAGGCATATCCGAAATCCTATTCTCAATTTTTAGCTGATTGCCACTGGAATGGCTGAGTCAGCTGGCCAAGTTTGCAACTCCTGGCCAAAGACATTTAGGGGTACAGGGTTTGCCTTGCTCTGTGGTGAGCAGACCAGCCCTTTCACGCCCTGTAAAAAACTTGGAAGTTATCAGGTTTTTCCACACTCCCTCATTAGCATCAATACTCGTCTCCTGTGGTCTTACATGTATGCTGGATGGCGCACCTGGAGTGTGGTGTGGGCATGCATAAGTGGGTGCACCTGAGCCCAGAGACTGAGCATATAAATGCAGCAGCAGAGGCCTGGAGGCAACAGAGGACTGTGCAGCAGAGCACAGAGGGCCATGTAGAGAGCATCAGAGAATGGCTAAGAGAAGAAAGAGCCTTTAGGGATTCACAGGGGGCCCAAGCTGCAGTCTCCCTGCTAGCCTGTTTCCCCTGCTTACTATTAAGAAACCTGTGGGAAAGATGCCAAGGGCTCCAAGTTTCTCTTTCAAGCTGCCTGAACCAACAATGAACCGACCCAGCCTGGGATGGTTGCAGGACACCCCCTCACCGCATATTCAGCAAGAGAATGTGTGTTGCCTGTGGTCATCTTATGTGCAGTTTAGGTCAGTGTGGCCTCCCCCATCCTCCCTCTCCACTCCTTCCAGTCATGGCAGTGCCGCTGAACGCTGGGCCGTCATGCCAGCGTCCATAATCAGGAACCTCATCGATGCCACTTCTCTATAGCACTTTATGGACAATCCCCTGTGCTTCTAGAAATGTTGGACCAGTTGCTAGACTCCACATGCAACAACAGCAATGAGGCTTCATGTGTGTATGGCACTTCCACATTTTTAATGGAGTGTTCATCATGATTATCTGATTTTACACAGAGAGTAAATTTTTTCAGGTAAATTTTTTATCCCCTGTGAGAGATGAGGAAGTAGATGCACAGGGTGGTGACTCAGAAAGCTCAAGTCACCCAGGGGGTGGTATCACATTCAGGACCAGAATCACAGTCTCCTGGTTTGCAATCTGTATTCAATCCATGGTGGTCTTATTGGGCTATTTATTATTGCTCTGCAGTGATTATGGAGGAGCAAGTCTTCATTGCACTAGACTGGCCCAGATAGCGCAGAGCATATTGAAGATCAGCCCCTGCCAATAACACTCAGGTGAAAACCACTAAGATAATCCTAAAAGACCCCCGACGTGTTTCCAAACACCCCCTAGGGAAGGTTGGTACTGTCTCCGGTGGGAAGAGTGGAGTCCAGTCCTCTCCTGTGGATGAGAGCAGGGAGTCCCCAGAGCGCAAGGCACTTTACAGCCCTCACCTATTTACTCCATGTGAGGTAAACAGCTGCTGTTGTCAGGACCCTCCTCCAGCCTTTTCTGGTAAGCACGGGATGCTGAACTATGAACACCGTTCAATTATGTAGTCTTTTATCAGAGTTCCTCACATCCTTGTAAGATTTCTGTGCTATATGTGGGAATGCAAATTTGAAGAGACTCAAGGAGTCTGCAGGATGGAGGGGGTGGGGTGGAGGCTTGGAGCTGGTGAAGGCAAAGGCGTCGCTGTCAGGATGAAGTCACACAGGTGACACCTAGCCCAGACTTGGCGGCACAGGGAAGGAGGGATTTTCCCACTCAGCTTTCCAGAGCCAGAAGGTGTTGGAATATAACAAATTTGCCATTGATGAAGATGTTTAAGTAGAGATGGAATCATCGGATGGTGGGGAAACAGTAAAGGGACTTAAAAAGCAAAATGGAGGCTCAAGTAAGTGATGTTCAATGTCCTGCCCAGTTCTGCAGCTGGGGGTACCCATCAAGAACCATGTTCAGAAGGTATCCCATCATATTCTGTGATGATGGGTGGCAATGGAATAAGCCCCTCTTGGCTGGGTTATAAAAAAACATGTATTTCTCCCAAAGTGTTTACTCCAAAATACTGTCTTTAAGAAGCCTTACCCTTATACTATCTGTCCACTCATCTAGGACATGGTTAGGACAGGAGTGAGCATTAGGAAGTGTTGAGAGGGTGGGCATCAAGGACAGGGTCCTCTATGGAGGAAGTTTTAATTGGGCACTCAGAAGATTTTCCCCGAGGGAGCCGAAAGAGCAGAGGAGAACCCTTTAGCTCCAATTTCCTCTGGTCTGTGCTGATCCAGAGAGGTCAGCAGCTCAGATGTTAACTGGGGACAGTTCACTGACAACTCTGTGACAAGGGGGAGTGTCTCAGGGGATGAGGGTGCCCCAAAAGGCAGACATTGTTCTGACTTCCAGGAGGTGAAGTGTCAGCTTTCAGCAAAGGTTCCCTCCATGCTAGGGCAGAAAATGCCATCCAGAGAATTGCTCTAACTGGGTTAAAAGTCATGTTTGTGCCACTCATGTCAGAAGGACGGGGCTTAGAGAAAGGAATCAGCCACTGGACAGGGCAGTGATTGTGGATTGCTGATGGCTTAGATTTAAACATCAAGGGCTAAAACTGTCAGCATTAGCTTTCCTCGTTGCTTCTGTATTTTAGGTTGAAATTTGTTCTCAAACCAGACATATGCCAGCTATCTATGGAATAATTAAAAAGTAAAATAATGGCCATCAGATTTTTTTTTAAATTCTCTCCTCCCTGGCCTTTATTCAACTTCTATTGACTCTGTCATCTAAGCCTCTCCTAATGTCAAGTATCCTACTACCCTTTCTGACTGGAGCAAATCCTTTCACCAGTGCTGAACTTTATTTCTCATCAGGTAGGTTTTGATGGAGGGGAAGTATTGAGAGAAATGGATGATTCACTTTGAAGACCTAGACCAATTCACTTTCCATATTTAGTTTAAGATTCCAAACATATTTTGTGATGTCAACTATCCACTGACTGACTTTTGGCTCAAAAGCCATCACATCTACAAGAAATTTTTGCTCCAAGAGTTGGTCTGTAAAACTTGTCTTCTTTTCTTGTTTTGGATGTTTGGGTTTTCTATTGCAACTTTTCTTACGTTTTCTCCTTTTATTTCCCCCTTTGTTTTACCCAATTTCACCCAATCTTCACCTAATTTGACACAAGAATTTCTTTCTAGCAGGTGGCTCTCCTTAGAACATAATAAATTCTGGAACTTCCTGCACACTTGTGTCAAAAATTATTCCTGGATTTTCTTCCTTAAATAATGTTAAGCATGCACTTAATTAATTTTGGCTTAAAAGTATGTAGTCTTATTGAAAATGTCATGTTCACTAAAACACCCCAATAGAATATGCAACATAAAACAAAAAGGTAAAAACTATCATCTTACTACCCCAAAATGAATACCCTTAAGATTTTGATTAATTTTCTTCCAAATATACAGATGTATATACATTCTATGTGAAAAATACTTATTTTCCTTAACTAAAAAAAATAGTAAATAGAAATCTCTGCAAGTTCACTGAAATGCAGAGGTATGCATGCATGCCTCTGACACATCATGACTGTGTGTCAGAATCACCTACACTGATTGGGGGAAAAAATGCAGAAGCGTGGGGCCCTCCTGAAGACATGTTCTTTCAATTAGTGAGAAGGTGGGGTGGAGTAACATTGCATTTTTTTCTTCCAAGAACCCTTATACGGGGCCTCCCCGGTAGCACAGCGCTTGAGCGCTGGATTGCGGAGCTGCCCACAGCCTCTGCAGCGCTGGTTCGATCCCCGGCCGCCGGGTGAGGGTCCCACATGGCCACCGGGCCCCTCCTGCTGTCCGCTGCTCCCCTCAGCAGTGTACCTCATCAGTCTGCCTGCTTTGCTCTCCGCTCTGACTCTGGTGAATTCTCTCACCCTCCTGCACCTCTGACTATAGCCTGTGCTTGTATAAATAAATAAATAAATCTTTAAAAAAAAATCCCTTATATGATTCTAATATGCAGCCAGAGTTGAGTGTGCCTGGCAGCCAAAGAGGCATCTAGGTTCCTACAGCATGATTAACAAAGTCTGAAGACATACCGTTTGGAGGCTGATGGGTCACCTCTCAGGTTGATAAGGAAAGGTGTGTGGGGGAAGGTCATCGGGACTCAGTCTTCTGGTGGCTAATAGACTGGAAGACTCTGGATTATCTTATGTTGTCCTATTATCTCTTCATTATCCTCTTTCTATTTTTCAACACATGCCAGGCACATGACTGAATTCATTTCACAGTCTCACCTGTCCCCTCTTACCAGATGCTGCTTCTTCCTCAACTCATTAGACCCTCATTTCCATAGGCAATGACTGGAGAATTTCTACATTTTGGGCTAATGCTTATGGCCTCCTTTGAGTCATCTTGAGAAAGTCCTGGCTCTGCCCTGTGGTCACTGTGTCGGTGTCTCACAGATATAGCTAGAGAGCAACATATAATAAGGATGGAAGTAGAAAATCTTCAATTTCCAGAAAACTATTGTCTTTGTTCAAATTGAAGGATAAAGACATAGTCATTGAAAACAATCTGATGTCAAAGATATCATTAAAAGCAAAACCAAACAGTCAGCCAGTTTCTAGGATTTCTTAACCTGGGAGAGAATTGGGGGATGGGGGTCTGTGAACCACTTAAAATGGAAGACAAAATCCTGTGTGTGTGTGTGTATGTGTGTGAGTGTGTGTGTGCATGTATGCATGCACCCTGTGATGGAAGGGTTTCCTATCCAGGTTAGGGTCTCACCTTGTACCCTGAGCTGTGGCTAGTTTCCATGACCTTTGACTTTGAACTTGAGTAAGCAGTTGGAAAAATAAATAAATGGATAAATACAAATCATTGCTTGATATTACAAGTGTCTGGGGTCTTTATTTAGAAGTTTGGTGATGTTTCTATGATCAGAAATATGTTGTAGTAACTAAACTTGTTTATATCACTGTACGGTGAAATTGGTTTTTGTTACAGGTTGATACACTGAAAATTACAGTTTTCAAGAACCTATCAAGACATGTAGTGAGGACTTACTACAGTTGGCTTTCTACTTGCATCATTTATGCACCTGCTTTAATTTCTTTTGAACATAGAACACACATGATTTATTTCTGTATCCTCTGTAGATCTACTGTAATTATTTTGCACGTAATTGGTGCTCTACAAAAGTTTTTCTAGCATTATTTTTTATATTAGTCAGATTGGACTGCCTTAACAAAATGCCACAGATCATTTGACTTCAACAATAGAAATCTGTCTTCTCCCACTCTGGATGCTGGGAGATCACAGTCAAGGATAAATGTTCAGTTTCTGGTGAGGTCTCTTTTTCTGGCTGTGTCCTCACATTGCTTCTTCTCTGTGATCAGAGAGAGTGAGCTCTGTATCTCTTCCTCTTCTTACAAAGATACAGCCTTAGTGCCATCTTTATAACCTCATTGAACCTTTTCTTTTCTTTAATTAATATTTTGTTTTATATAATTCTTACATCATTTTTCATTTTTGCACAATGTATGCATTTTCATTTTGGTTATATTCCCCAATACAATTGCACGCCCCCCTACTTCCTCTCCCCAGCCCTCCCCTCCCCCTGTAGTGTATCTCTAGTTTATAGTTGCTTGTTGATTTTGATTTTTACTTTGCATTAATCCATCTTTTTCCTGGTCCCTTATTTAGGTTTTCTAAATTCCTGCTGTGAGTGAGACCATCCAGTATTTTTCTGTTTCTTTCTGATTTATTTCTCTGAGCATGATCCCTTCCAGCTCCATCCATGTTGCTGCAAACTGCATGTGTTTATCTTTTTTTGAATGCTGAGTAATATTCCATTGTGTATATGGACCACATCTTCTTGATCCAGTCATCTATTTTTGGGCATTTGGGTTGTTTCCATAGCTTAACTATTGTAAATAGTGCTGCTATAAACATAAGGGTGCAGGTGCCCTTTGGAATTAATGTTTCTGTGTCAATTAAACTTAATGACTTCCCCAAAGGCCCTATCTACATATACAATCAATTTGGGGATTAGAGCTTCAACATATGAAAGGGGAGTACAATTCCATCCATAAGATCCTCTTAGATCTCTATCTGTATGTCTCTGAGGTAGACAATCTCTCAAGTTTACAATAAGGATCCTGAGTCATGGTTGGTTTCTCAAAGAAGAGGGAGTCAGTGGTGTTCAATGCTTTAAACACTATTGGTGTTTAACTCTACTTACTAAGACAGGAAAAAAGATACCACCTCGTTTTTTAGTGTGTTGTTTTTCAAACCCCAGTCATTTGCTCATCACTGTCAAAATTGTGGTCAACAGTATCCCAATGAACCCCTGCTTTCTTCAAATTACTCCTAAAATTGATTCATGTTTTCACTCAAATGTTTTAGGGGAAAAAATTGCAATCACAGATTCTATTATATTCTTATGATACACATGAAGACAAATACATTATAATCAAAATTATTTCTTCAAAATATTCTCTGATCTACCCTACAGAGTCTACACTCTGCTGGGAAGGATTCTATTTCCTGTGCTGTTGAGGCAGACTTTGCTCAGTGATGTCTGATGCCCCTGGACAGAAGATTTACAAGGAATATTCTGGACTAGAGTTGATTCTTTTCCCCTGCCTCAGGTCTGAGATAGGAGTTGTACTTTTATTTGGTCCTGAAAGAAAGAAAACATGAGGCAGAGATGAACCAGCTAGAAACTCACAAGTATATGTGTGAGAAATATATGTTTATTATTTTAAGACACTGAGAATTTTCTTACAGTCAATGTGTTAGTGTAGCCTAACTTAACTTCAATCCACTAATCACATGTTCATTTCCACAGCACTTAAAGCCACCTTGCATAAAAATACTTTGAGAGCCTTATTACTCTTTGGGGGAACAATGCTGAGTGTCTTTTGAGGTCTCAGATGAGGAGCAACTGTAAGGTGTCTCTGTATTTTTCAAAACTTAAAAAAAATACTTCAGTGTTTACTGGGAAATTATTTGAATGGAAGTGTAAAAGCTTGTGAACGATCCATACCCTGACAAATCTAGAATCACAGCTTTGTCACCAAATTGGGTCCCTGTCCTTGGACCATCAATAGCTCAGGATGGGGCTTCTTTCATAGAAAGGGAGAAAACCGTTATACTTTAAAAATAGTCTTCAGTTTCAAGAGCTGCTGATGGAGACTTGGCACTAAGATGACCTACAGGCACTTTTTGTCTCAAATACGCCAATTTCTTCCACAGACACTTCAAAGACTTCAAAGGCAACTGAAATTTGGGGAGTGCCAGGACTTTGAAGTGGGGCACAGAGCATGTGAGGAGGCTTTGTAGGGCTGGGACAGGTGGATGATTTTTGACATAAGGGGACTATGGATAAAATAACAACACAGGATATGAAAGATTCCCTTAGTTCTCTGCACATTACCTAATCTATGTAATCTTAGCAAATACAAGTTGTCTTCTAGGATTAGGAAATGGCAATGAAGTAATTAAATAATACTCTTTTATGAAAAGTTGCTACATTATTTGCTATGTAAGAATAACAAAATATTAAAGAATCAGCACCATAAAATAATATATGATTAGGGGACAAACAATTGATGATTCAAATGACCTTCTTAAGGCCCCCCTAGGCTACTGCTGAGAAAAACAGCTCTCTTTTGAATGCCATTCCCTGCCATTCTGCTTCTTTAGATAATAATTATCTCCCTTTGCCAAATCAGGGGTTCTTCCTTAGTTCTCTTCCTCTTTAACTCCTCAGCTGCATTTGACAGTTACCCTCCTCCTTGAAACTCACTCTAACCCAGTCTTCTATGAAAGTCCACTTTCTGGATTCTCCTCTGATCCCTGTAAAGTTTTTGTCCACTTTTATCAGCTCACTTCCTTTCTCTTATCTAAGTGGGGGTGCACCTCCATGTTCCTTCCACCCTGTTTTTCTTCTGTTATGTTCCCTGCTTTCAAAAACTCATCGATCACTTTAATAACAGTTTGAGGCTGACACCTCCAGCTCTGACTAATGCTCTGCCCTAAGGATTGGTACCCACTCATAGGGCTGACGCACTTGGATGTCCTGCCGTCACTTTATATTCAAGGTGCACAAAACCACACACCCATCTGCAATCAATATTGCGTTTCACTGATCACTACATTCTCATTTTCCCTGGAATCATCTCACATTCACCCTTCATTTTCAGGACTTCTAGCCAATCTATTATCAAGTGAGATGGTTTTTCTTTAAAATGTTTCTTGGAACTTTTTATTTTCTTCTAGTTCCCATTTCCAATATTCTAGTCCAGACTCTCGAATCTCTCACCAGCATTCTGTGGTCACATATGTAAGATGCCATGCAGAAGACATGACTGGTTGACTATTAAGTATCTGTTGTTCCCTCTTCCCTGACGAAAAGAGCTCTAATTACTTGGGGGATAGGGGGAGTTTGCAATATGCCCAGGTAAAGAATATTGCCTCTTTTATCTATGCATCTAGAATGGATGACCTAGTTTTGCTGATGAGCAATTCTACTAGGTGAGAATTCTGGGTGATCTGTTGCTTTGCTGATAAAAGGCAAGAGCATATGTTTTTCCCCCTTTTTGTTCCTTCCTTTTTTTCCTGCCTGGAATACAAATCCAATGACTGTGGTTAAGAAACTAGAATGAAGATTTTCAAAATATTGAAAGCAGATCTACCACATGACCCAGCAATTCCACTACTAGGTATTTACCTGAAGAATACAAAAACAACAATTTGAAGGGATATACACACTCCTATGTTCCCTATAGCACTATTTACCATTAGCCAAATTATAGAAATAACCAATGACAAATGAGTAGGTTGAGAAGATGTGATAGCTACACCATGGAATACTACTCTACTGTAAATAAATAAAAGATGAAATCTTGTCATTTGTGACAATATGCAAGGGAATGGAAAAGATTATGCTAAGTGAAATAAGTCAGAAGAAGAAACAAAAATATCCGATGATTTCATTCATCTGTGGAATATAAAGAAAAACAACCCAAAATAAGAGACAAAACTAAACCAAAACAAACCCTAGAAATCGGACTGTAGAACTGAGGCTGCCAGAGGGAGAGAGGGCCAATGCACTGTGGTGGAAGACTATGGCTGCTCTGGTGGTGGGTGTGGTGTGGAGACATGTGTCTACAAAGGAACGAACCTATAACTCTAAATCACATAGAGTGTTGTAAATCATTGTTACCTCAATACATAACAATTTTGAAAATAAGAAGCTATACTTTAGGTCAGAGAGGCACATTTTAAATCCTACCTCTGATAGTTTTTGGTGTTGAGACATTGGAAAACTTACCTAACCGCTTTAAGCCACAATTTCATATTTGTAAAATGGGTGCAGCAATACTACTTATTGCTGTGAAGATGAAAAGGACTGATAGGCATATAAAGCGCTGGGCATAATCTATGCACCAGGACTTTGTCACTAACATTGCACGATAGATGGTATTCCAGCTGTTTCCATTTTCCAAGCTCCCATATTTTGAGTACTTAACATAAGCATCTGCACTGCCTGGTTTTGTCTTCTGGGTAACCTATTTCCTTGGAGACAAGGCAACTGTAATCAATTTGGGGCCACTGTACAGCTTTTCTGCTCATTTTATAGCCTCTGAATTGCATTGTTCAATTCTATGTGTGTAATAGGCTCTTTGAAAATAATTAGGAATTTAATGACAGGTTACATGATATGTGTGCTGGAAATCAGGTCTCAAGACAAATTATTTGCTGAAGTTAGGAAAGCAGGAGGAGAGATGATAAAGATAATCAGTTTGCATTGCAAATTCATAGAACTATCTTCAGGGGAAGAAAAACTAGATGTAAAAAGAAAAAAGTGGGCTTGCAGTGGACAGTTTCTATTCCTCACCACACCCCGTTCTTCTTCCAAACTCTGTTTCCCTTCCTGTCCCCCCAGGGCTTAGGCAACTTCAAAACCCTGAAGAGAGAAGCAGATTTTCTTAGAGAAAATCTTTATAAACATCCCCTGCCCCCCTCAATCTTTCTCCCCCTGTGTCTTCTGGCTGTTCTGCTTGTTTACACTTTTCTCCCCCACAAAAGACCAAAGTGTGCTATCATCTGGGGCACTCAGGCCCTCCCCCTGAATTTGCACACACCCTGTCAGCAAAACAAAGCCCTGGTGGTGGGCTGTGTGGGGGCAGCATGCCCGTGAGGGTTATTTGTGACTACAAGTGGCTTCTGCCTGCATACCAGGGCGCCTCCCCACTTCCTTCATGTCACCTCAAGCCTCCACTCCCTGTTCCTCCATTTTCTACCTTTCTCACCTCTGCTCTGCTTTCTCTTTTATATCCTGCTTTTGTCTTCTCCCTTTGTTCTCACCACCCTCAGTATCCTGCCTCGTTCTTCCCTAAAGGCCTGGGAGTAGCGACTGTGGTGGACCGAGGTGGGGCGCGCAGCGTCAGTCCAGCAGGAGCAGAGTGCAAGGAAGGCGCCCTTGCCTCAGCTGGAGCGCCGGTGCCTCTCCCCGCAGCCAGGCAGATGGCAGGAGACAGCTTCTGCCACAGAGTTGCCCTCATGGCCTGGCCTTGGACTTGAGAAGCTTTTATTTGGAGAGGGCTGGGAATCTATAAATAGTTCTATCTAGTATTCAATGGAGGGAGAGTCTAAATCAGGATATTCTAGCTCTTTTACTGTGGTAGGTTGGGGCCAGAATTATGGAGATTTCAGTATCTGCCATGTCACTAGGGTCCCTGGGGATATAGAACCTGAAGTCCCAGCTTTATCTTGTTTTAATCAAAATGTACATACATACACACATAGATACATACAAAAAGGCATATATTCTGCCACAAGTACCACCTGGATTTCAATATGGGGAACAATGAAGGTAAGACACCGGTGTGAGGAGCTGGTGTATTCATTTTCCCAGTCATTGCATTTGATTCCAAAGAAACCAGTTTGGTTCCTGAGCTGGTGTTAGGAGCCTCCCTGCTCCTCCTGGTATTTCCCACCCAGGACGAGAAGCAGTGGAAGACAGAGACGCCCAGGCCACCGTCATACTATTATGACTGAGAAGCAAGTCTTTGAGAAAATAAATGTTCCAATGTAGTATTTCTAGGATTTGTTCCAACTTTTTCATGAAAAGAAAATCCTCACAGACGATTTATAGGTCATTTGGCTTCTCAGCAGGATGTATTCCGATTCCCCCTTCTCTCCTTTCCGCCTCTGCCTGGCACCTGCCAGCACCAGCTATTGTCCCAGTAGTGGTTGTCAGTGATGGAGAATGTGCGCAAGTGTGTGAGTGTGTGTGTGAGTATCACATCAATGCACACATGATAGAGAATGTGTGCAAGTGTGAGTATGTGTGAGTGTCACATCGATGCACATGTGCAATCTTAAAGGTTACATTAACGCTCTTGTGAGCCTCTAAGATCATTTCAATTAGGAAGATCTGGTGCCACCTCCCTCCCTCCCTTCTTTTACTCCTCCTACCAAACTGCTATTTTGTGCCTCTGTTGCAACTAGGTCATGTTTTTGACTTTACCAAGAGGAAGCAAGGGGCCTTCAGTGGGAAAGCAAGAAGTTTCCAGTGCTCACCAAATACAGATGCTCAGGAAATGGATGACTTGTGTGGCTACATATAGGGAACTTCTCAGCTAAAACACCGTGTCCTGTGGGGGGCCCGGTTCACTTCACCCTGCCTCCCAACCCGCCTAGCTCCAAATGCCCCCTGGAATAATTCAACTTCTTATCTAAGGTATGGGGCAGCTTCCTTGAACTACCAACTGCTCGCTTGCAAAACAAATCGGTTATATAAGAGGATCTTAAGAAAGAATAAAATCATGAGCACGGCATAACTGCCTCTCTCCAGACTTGAGCCCCAGGGCCAAGGAAGGGGGCCCAGTCGAGGCAATTGGTCCATTTGTAAGCAGGAGCTGAGACCATCGATTTGACTGAGTGACGCTCAAGGGTTACACATCACCTTTTGAGTTTTCTCAGATTCCCCGCTCCTACGCCATCTCATCACTCCAAACACGGGCCCTAATTACGCTGGATGAAAATAGAAATCACCTCATCATTTATTTAATTCTAGCACTTGTTCAAACTAATTGGTAGCCCTGCAACCCATCTATAATACAGTGATCTGGAGACATGGACAGCAACTTAGTGATGGATTACAGCACACAACATGGAGAACCTGAGGCTGACTCGCAGCCGGTCTTGTTTGACTGTCTGCTGTCCTCCTGGGGCTCATGTTTTCAGATACACTTGGCTTTCAAGGGTTAGTAACCAAATGTTACACAGTCAAAGCTCAGGGGGCCCACCCAAACCCCTGCCTGCTTCCTCATCTGAACTTTGGAGGTGCGTCAGCCAGATCTGAGCCTTGGAGAGGGGCCCAGCATTTAGGAGGACTGTATCCTTGAATCTGGTACCTGGCCTGATCCTATATGGGAAAAGTAGTAGGGAGTTAGGGAAGAGCAAAAGTTCTGGAGTCAGATAAATCTAGGGAAAAACCTCAGCTTGAATTTTTTTAAATTTTATTTTATATATTTTTATATCATTTTTCATTTTTGCACAATGTATGCATTTTCATCTTGGTTATAGTTCCCATACAATCCCCCACCCCTTATTTTGACCCCAATACCTCCTCCTCTCCCCTCAACCCCCTGTAGTGTATCTCTGGTTTATAGTTTCTTGTTGAGTTTGATTTTTACTTTATTATAATTAGTCTTTTTCCTGGTCCCTTATTAAGGTCTTCTGAATTCCTGCTATGAGTGAAATCATCCTGTATTTTTTTTTTCTGGCTTATTTCGCTGAGCATGATCCCTTCCAGCTCCATCCATATTGCTGCAAATTGCATGAGTTTATCTTTTTTGATTGCCGAGTAATATTCCACTGTGTATATGTACTACATCTTCTTGATCCAGTCATCTATTTTTGGGCATTTGCATTGTTTCCATAGCTTAACTATTGTAAATAGTGCTGCTATAAACATAGGAGTGCAGGTGCCCTTTTGAATTAATGTTTCTGTGTCCTTTGGGTAAATACCTAGGAGTGAAATTACTGGATCATAGCTTGAATTTTTAACATTTATGGGCTTTTGGAGAAGTGGCTTCACTATTCCAAGCAGAATTCCTCACCTCTCAAAAGGGTGAGAATAATTCCTATCTATAATGTGTTTTGGAGGACTAATGTAGAAACACTGGTTATCCTGGCTAATACAAGATAATAAAAACTTCTTTGTTTCTTTGAATTTACAGCTTTTTAGATATACAACTATATTCTTAGATTTCTTAGATCTATACATATGTATCTTTGAGCTTTTGTTCTAGGGAGTTGTGAACAAACCATGTCAAGATTTGTACTTCCATTTTGTTTTAATTAGTGGGATTGTAATTTAATATAGATAAGAGATATCATACCAGGTATGACTGAAAAAGTTCTGGAATTCTATTACTGATTACACTTGAGAATGTGAGACCATTTCACAAGAATCGCAAAATCAAGAAGTCCTCTTTTTGGATCCTAGGTTAAATGCATGACCTTGGATAAGGTATTTAATCTCTCTGAGTCTTATTTTTTTAATCTCATAGGAATTTGGTGAGTGTTAATTAGAGGAATAAGTATAAAGCAACGAAGTGCTTGAAACAGAGTAGGTGTCACCCAAATGTTTCTTTCTTCTCTTCACTGATGATTAATCATTTATACTGTTTTAAACTGAAATTAGATATTCAGTCATCTGACAAATATTTATGGAGAACCTACAGTGTGGCAGACATGGTCCTAGTCATTGGTGTAGGGAAAAGAAGCTAAGGTGATAGATGAAAGTCTGAATAATTTTGTTAAAAAAAAATTCCACTGGGATTCCATTGGGCTCATGCTAGTGTAGTACTTTTTTCATTCAACTCTATTTCATTCTATAGAATTGTTTATGCCAGCACATAGGCAGCTTTTTCATTCTTTTATGTAGATTAATATTATAGCAAAATATGTGTTTGTGTACACACACACACACACACGCACACACACATCCATTTATTTAGCCATTCCCTTGTTGATAGACATCTATATTTTCTACCTTTTTAGGATTAGGAATTTGAAAAATGATATCTTTGTTCTTAGACTCATGGGACAATTTCTATAGTTAACATTACTTTTTATAGTCTTATTTTTTATTTAAATAACAAGACTTTTTAAATTTTTTTAAACAATATTTGCATCCTCCTACCCCCTCAGGTATAGTCCCCATAGAGTTTCCTTCACCAAGGTACCCGTGCACCATCACCTCAGTCCCCTGTGCTCCTCCCTCCCTCCCTCTCATCCCTATCCCGCCTCCTCCCCTGCAGGATGTCTCTGATTTATAATTGTCTGTTTTTGCTTTGTTGTGTTTTGTACTGTTATTATTAAGTAACAAGACTTTGAATAGTATCAAATCTCATGATTATAATAAATAGTCTTTTCAGTTACACTAATCCTTCCTTTTTTTGTTGTTGTTGTTAGTTTGACGGCATCTCTTTCTTCACTCTGTGTTCTCTCTTGCAATAACATCCTTGGGAGATATATTCTTTTTTAATTTTCTGACATTGTTGCTAATTTTGGACAGTATTTTATTTTTCTCCATGTTATAGTCCTCTTCGTTTTCCCACCATGATAGCAACTGTGATCCATCAGTGAATGATCCCATAAATGAAGTTTAAGATTTATTCCAACATTAATGAAACATCCCTTGAATGATGTTTAAATCATGTAGGATAGTGGCTCTCAAATATACAATACCTTGGGAGCAAAGAGAAGGGAGCAATTAGCTTTGGCTGGGGAGTTGGAAGAGAATTTATAGTGCTTGGAATATAGTAGCTACTTAATAAATATTTATTGGATGAGGAGATATTTGAGATGATGGACTTTGAAGCTAAAGTACTTGGAGTGAAATCCCAGCTCCATCACTTTAGAAAATGTGTGACTATGGCAAGTTATTTTAATATCTTTGTGTCTTAATTTTCCCACATTAAATGGGATTAATTGCAGCCAAAGTCTGGCTACAACCCAAATGGATGGATGAATAAATAAGCAAAATGTGGTATATGCACACTGTGGAATATTACTCAGTGATAAAAAGGGATGAAGACATGATACATGCTAAGATGTGAATGAACCTTGAAAATATACAGAGTGAAAGAAATTAGATACAAAATTATCACATATAGTATGATTATATTTATATGACTTATCTAGAAAAGGTAACTCCATGGAGATGGATAGCAGATTGGTGGTTGCCATAGGTTAAGGAAAGGTGGTAAGTGGGAATGACTAATTAATGAGTGCAGGGTTTTATTTTGGGTTGTTGAAAATACTTTGATGAAATGACAGAAGTGGTGATTATATAACATTTTTAATGTACAGCCACTGAGTTATATACTTTGAGAAGGTAAACTTTATTTTCTGTGAGTTTCACCTCAATAAACTACTCACTGAATATGTCAAACAGAAGATTTGACACAGCTGAGTAGTAAATTAGTGAGAAGGAAAATAGGTCTCATTAAATCATCCAGCATATCACAAAGAGACAATGACATAGGCAAGATATGTTAAAATACTTAGAGATAAAGCAAGGTGGTTGAGTTTCAGAAGGAGATAAAAGACAAAAATGGGAGGAGGCACATTTTAAGGGAAAATAGCTGAGAATTTTCTATAAATGTTTGTTGAAAGATTCCAAACCTCAAAACCAGAAATCCCAAAAAGTCCTAAGAAGCATAAATAAAGGAAACTCATACCTAGGCATATTCCAGTAAAACTGTAGAATGCCTAAGGCAAAGAGAAGATCTTAAAAGCAGCCAGAAAAAACATCACTTCCAAAGTCATGACAATTAGACAGATGGCTGACTTCTCAGCAGTAGTAATAAAAGACAAAAAATAGGAATCAAATATGCAATGTGATAAGAGAAAAAAAGTGTTATTAGTGAAGACTTTCAAAGGAAGCAAAAATATCTTTCAATGATGAAAGCAAAATACTTTTTCAGACAAGCAAAAATGAGTTTTACCATCAACAAATCTTTGCCAAATTTTTTTTTTGAAAGATTCACCTAGCAGAAATAAATTACAGATATTCATACCTATGGGTAAATGTAAATATAATTTGACAGGATTAAATGATAAATTAGTGTCTAAATTGTGTGATTAAATAAGGTGTATAACTAAAGTATTTAATACGATCAGCATTTAAGTTGTGAAGAGGTGATAACGATTAAAGTGTTATGAGGTCCTAACTGCTTCAGAGAAAGGTAAGATATTATGTAAATGTGTTTTAGAGTAGCTACTAAAAGAAAGCTGTTACCTGTGCCTTATATCCATTGTCCTTTTGTTATATCATAACGAAATCTCAATATTTAGCTGATCAAATGACCATTTTTTAACCTTTGGGGCTATGGCGATTGAGCTATAGTGAATTATATTTTTATTCCCAAATATATATTAATATATGTTATCTGAGCTCATGGGAGGCTTATACCTCCTTACCCCACAGTGTCAGGTTTGGCCATGTAATATGGTCCTCTTCCTTAGGGAAGATTATATTTCCACATTCTGACAGTATTGGGATTGGCCATATATGACTTATTTAGTCAATAAGTGGTCAGCACAAATAAAATAAACCACCTTCTGAGAAGAGGTTTTCAAAGCCATCATGAAGTTCCATCACCTCTTTATCCCTTGTGTCATATCCTTAGCAACACTTCAGAGAGGAACTATTCCTTCCAGTGGGCCCAGGAATGAAAAGAAGAACCAAAGCTAAAATGGACATGTTATACACATGGGAAATAAACCCATGTTAGAGCCACTTAGACTTTGGAGGTATCCATTATGCAGCATAACTTAGCCTAAGGTGAGTGATACAGAAACTAGAAATAAAATGCTACTTGTAGAAATTTTATAAATAAATTGTGGCAGCAAAATACAGATACCTAGAAATAAAATGCTGCTATCACAGAAACATTGACAAAAACCAAAACAACCCCAAAACACAATGTACGCTGCTAGCCTTGGAATGTGAAGTGGGTGGCTAGGAACTGCGGTCGAAGGCTGGAAAGGTGGCACACCCTTGTGCAGTGGCAGAACATTAAGTAAAATGGTTTCCATGTAACTTGAAAGGCAAATAGGTTATCCAGCGAATTTATGATTTAAAGTGATGAGTCTGAATCTGGGGAAACAAATTGAAATTCATCACTCAGTCCAAATGTGACTAAATATGTCAGTAATGTCACAATAAAATAAGTAGACTGAAGACTATATTGAAAAGACACAGATTTTATATTAAAGGCATTTGAAACTCCAGTTATATGCTATTTACAAGAGACATGTCTAAAACATAGACGCTGAAAAGATACAAAATGTAAAAGAAGAAAAAGATAGAAGAGGCCCATAAGCAAAGAAAACTGGTATGCATGTTCAACTCAGTCTTTAACTGTATGGATGCAGCTAGAATATTCTCACAGTAAGCCACATTTCAACTAAGAAAAAATTAGTGCAATTTCATTTAAAAACCAGCCTCACTACCAGAGGGAGAGGAGGCGGGAAGACAGCAAAATGGGGAAGGAGTCAGAGGACTAACTACGGTGGAGGAATATGGGTGTCTTGGTGTGGGGAGGTGGTGTGGTAACATACACCTGAAGGCTGTGATCTTATATCTCTAAATCCTACAGAATGTTGTAAACTTATGCTCCCTCAAATATATATATATATATATATATATATATATATATATTTACAAAAAAAAAACAACAAAACAGCCTCAGAGACTTTTGTTATGGCTTGGATTGTATCACCCCAAAATTCACATTTATGTCCAAATTTCCTGTAGCTCAGGATAAGACTATCTTTGGAGCTAGAGTCTTCAAAGAGGTAATTTTTTTTTTTAAATGGTAAGTCACTTTATTTTTTTTAATTAATACTATTTTAAATTTATTTGGCTTTGTATTTGTTTTAGTTTCTATTTTTTATTATAAATTTTATTTTTATATTCCCTATACAATTGCGACCCCCTTATTTTGACCCCAATCCCTCCCCTCCCCGCCACCCCACCCCCCATAGAGTGTCTCTGGTTCATAGTTGTTTGTTGATTTTGATTTTTACTTTCTTATAGTTATTCTTTTCCCTGGACCCTTATTTAAGTTTTCTAGATTCCTGCTATGAGTGAGACCATCGGTATTTTTCTTTTTCTTTCTGGCTTATTTCGCTGAGCATGATCCCTTCCAGCGCCATCCATGTTGCTGCAAATTGCATGTATTTATCTTTTTTGAATGCTGAGTAATATTCCATATGTACCACATCTTCTTGATCCAGTCATCTATTTTTGGGCATTTGGGTTGTTTGAGCACCTGCACCCCTATGTTTATAGAAGCACTGTTTACAATAGCTAAGCTTTGGAAACAACTCAAAGAGGTAATTAAATTAAAATGAGGTTACAAGTGTGGGCCCTATTCTAATCTGACTGGTGTGCTATAAGAAGAGGAAATTTGGACATAAAAAGACACCAAGGATGTGCAGGCATAGAGGAAAAAGCCCGTGAGAACACAGAGAGAAACAGCCATCTACACACCAAGGAGAAAGGCCTCGGAGAAATCAGCACTGCTGACACCTTGACCTTGGGCTTCCAGACTCCAGAACTTTGAGGAAATACATTTCTGTCATTTAAGCCACCAAGTCTGTGACTTTGTTTATGGCACTATTTGTGGTACTTTGCTATAGCAGCCATAGCACACGAATACAGCCTCGCATAACTGTAATTAATTGTGATAGCAGCAATAATGTAACAGCCCGCATAGTTTCAGGCTATTTCCTTTGGAGAACTCCAAAGATCAAAAAAGTGGCCATGTGCTATGGGAAGTTGTCTTCTGCCAACTCCCTCCTTACAAAGACACTTTCAATAATGGGCCTTGGCACAGAGGTAATGAGCATTGTGCCGCAGGGTGGGTCTCACCATTGTCCTCCTCTGTGGGCAGCCAACAAAAGCCAAAGATGCAATGCCATCCAAGGGAGTGCCATCTGGGAAGACATTTCTAAAGAAAACAGGGGGCTCTGGCTTCTGGATTTGCCTTTCTGATCCAGTTTAATTGTTAACACTTATGGGAAAAGAAAAGTCTTTTTTCTTTCACATTATATTGGGCTGGAGCCAAATGTGATTCTACATGCTGATGGTGTTGGGCAATAGCAACATCATCATAATCATGTTAGAGAACATTTCTTTCTTACTAGCTCTGACTGAACATATTTAGATTCCAGAGATAGCATTAAGGGTGAGGACATTTGTCCTTTCAAGACTTCAGTTCCAAGACCTCAACTGCTCACTGCCTTTATCATTTGTTATTCACAAGTGTTGACCAAATTGCTCAAATATTTTTATTTCTTCCTATAAATGAATTCATTTAGAAAACACTTCATATCATCGCCAAGCTAATTCTTTAATGAAAAGATTTCTTTCATTCTTTGTTTTCGCATCTCTCTTCTTTCAACACTGAGGTCATGTTTCTCATCTGGACTTCAATGTGAGCTAATATTACATTTCTATAAATTCATACATTCAGGGCATTTCGTTTTGGCCCCGTGTTTTTCCCCCTGAGAAGAGAAAGTTGTATTTATGCTCCTAATAAAGACAAGACTTTGTTCTGCTGATCTTGTCTTTCTTCTCACCCCCTCGGGGCAGTGGCTGGAAATCTGTACAATCCTTGTTTTTTTAAAAAAAATGAAGAATGAAAAACAGTATGATACAGTTGGTCTCTGTTGATTACTTAAGGGGTCTGGTGACTGTGAAAATCCTGATCAAAGACAATGGACAATAAAAGCCAGGATTATAGTGAGAGGCAATAGGACAGGAGGATTTAAGAACAAGTGACAGAGTTTTGCTAATAATGGCTAATGTCTTCTCAGGTCTTCTTCTCCCCTATTTCCTTCCTTCACCTCTGCTTTTTGGTCTTTCTATTGCTCTTTGTTTTTCTGCATTTCCTTCCTTCCTTCCTTCCTTCCTTCCTTCCTTCCTTCCTTCCTTCCTTCCTTCCTTCCTTCCTTCCTTCCTTCCTTCCTTCCTTCCTTCCTTCCTTCCTTCCTCTCTTCCTTCCTTCCTTTCTTCCTTCCTTCCTTCCTTTCCTCTTTCCTTCCTTTCCTGCAAAGTAGGATACTATTAGGTTGAACCATAGGGTCAGATGTGTTCAAATATTGGCATTTTCACACACTGCAGCCTAATGCAGCAAAGAGAATACAAGATATAAAACCTTTACTTTATAGATCAAAAAAAGATAATTACAGTGCAATATTATTTTAAGAAATCAGAAGTTTCTCCTTATTTGAGAAGGCAATCTGTTTTAGGACTGAGAGCTGAGGCTATGGATTTAGGTAGGCCTGAGATGGACTCACAGTTCTGCAGTCTGTTCTTCACAAGGCCTTGATCAAGTGACTTTGTCTCTTGGAGCCTCGGTTTCTTCATTTATAAAATTACAGGAGTTTTTTGAGGATCAATCTGAGGTAAGTATAAAAAGCCACACCACCTTATAAAGTGACACAGTACTGTGAGATGACTATTGATTGCCTAACTATTTTATGGTATGTTTAGAACATTGGTGGTTAGTAAAAGCAAATTAATTCAAAAGAATTGCTGAACACTTGAGGTTTTGGGCCAATAATATAGAGAGTGATTCAAAAAGAATTGAGAATACATTGAGAAAGAATTGCATACACATTGAAAAAAAATTGTATTACTCAATGGCTAGTAAACAGATTATAGGCACTGACTTGTAACTGTTCTTACATTTCACAAGTCTAGAGAAAACTAAGACTCATTTTTGTGCCACAAACAGTCCCAAGAAATCAATAAAGAGGGTTAGCTAAGAGCATTGTGCTCCTCACTCCAAGATCTGGCACCTCCATCAATGAGGGAAGGTGGAACTTTTCTTGCATCAAATCTTGATGGAAGCACATAAGGTAAAGTAAGAAAACTTCGGCTCCTGTTTTTAGACCTATGTGAAAAATAAAGTTGATTTTTGCAGCTGTCTCAAATTTAGTGATAAAGTCACGTTCACATAAGCAAAAAAGTCATTCTCCACAACATCCACATATGGGCACTAAA
The DNA here is from genome assembly GCF_014898055.3 of Talpa occidentalis. Taxonomy (NCBI): domain Eukaryota; kingdom Metazoa; phylum Chordata; class Mammalia; order Eulipotyphla; family Talpidae; genus Talpa; species Talpa occidentalis. The sequence goes on from NW_023604972.1 coordinate 30,367,330, forward strand.
TACCAACTTGTGTTAATTGAAAATGTAAAGAATTTCTCAAAATAGTTAATGCCATTGTGCTATATCACACATGGAGCTGTGGGACATTGTGTGTGGGGGGAACGGGGGGACGAATCAACAGTTGTGAATCAGGATACACTGAAGGACTTTACCCACAGCCTCAGGAAGTCTTTGGAAACCTCATATTCCAGCAGGATGAAGTGCCCTCAATCCTAGTGTGGCCCAGAAGTTCCTTCATGAGTACATTCCAGGACCACTAGGTTTCCTGTTTGGTTTTTGTTGTTGTTTTTAAAGATTTATTTTATTTTACAAGAGCTGGGGTACAGGCCAGAGGCATGGGATGGGAGGGTGAGAGGATTCACCAGAGACCGAGTGGGGAACAGAACAGGCAGACTGACTGAAATACACTGTTGAGGGGAGCAGCGGGTGAGACAGGAGAAGTTTGCCGCGCCATGTGGGAATCTCCCTGGCCAGACGGCCTGGAACCTGCACTGCAGAGGCTGCGGAAGCTTCACAGCACTGTGCTCAACCTGCTGCACCACTGGGGAGGCCCTAGGTTTCCTGTTTAAACACTGACTTAATCTTGGAGTAACGGCCATTCAGCTTGTCAGAGCACCATGCAGTTGACATCTTGTGGGGACCTCTCAAGAGTCATAGTCCTGAGCGAATGAAGGAAGCTACATAGTGGCCATTTCAAACATCAACAAGAAGCACGCCAGGGAGTTTGCCTGAACTGACACAAAGGGTGTTTGCTGAGTGTCCAGTTGTAGAAATTATTGTGAATTATTATATAGTTGTAGAAATTAAAGTTGTTATCTTTACAACTTTGGTATTAACTAAAAGCTATTATACAACTTGAGTGTCAAGTAATATGCTTTTAAACATGTTTAATAATTTTTGACTCTACTTGCATTTTCTTAATCAACCAGCTATAGACAGTGTAGGTGTCTGAATGATTCTGGAATCTGAAAAGGAAATTCACATACTCAAGGAAGTTGGCAACCCCTGCCTAGGCTGCCTGACTCCGCCTGGATCTCTAACAAGATGTGTCTGAAGTAACCTATCAATGCCACTGGGGAAATTTATGAAATATATTCCATCCTTGCTGGAGCATAGTTCTCCAGAACAGTGGATATTGATCCCTCACCTCTTCTTCTGGTTTCTCAGGACACAAAATCATCCCTGACAGGACTTACCACCAACCCCGTGGCACCATTTCCGCTAGTTTATATGGAGACCTGTATCTTTCAGTAAAGAAAATAATTTGATTTTTAAAAATTATGACGTCATTAGGCAAAAAAATAACATGTGCCACTTCGACCCACAACCAGCAAAAACTGGGGAGGAAAAACTGGCTAAGCTTATGTTCTCCATAAGGTCAATGGAGAGTCCCTCAATGGAGAGTCCAGTCCAGTCCTGAGAAGACTGCAGATAACATGATGGTTTTCAGTGGCTTTAACAGGGACACACTCATATACCACCCAGCAGAATCCCTCTGACACCCACCGCCTTTGTCGGCCTCTCGAGGTTCTGGATGCCATCACTCCGGATACCTCTTCTCAACTCCAGCTGGCAGGAGGACGTAAACACACATGGCCTTCCACAGCCCACGCCAGGATTGAGAACTATTTTGGCCACTTATGCTCTCTTATTTGTGGTTATTTCTTGCTTTTTTAATTTTGCAGCCGGCACCAAACTCTCCTATAAGAGGACACTGCCTCACAAGCTGACAGCTCTCAGAGAGGGGAAAAAATGTCAAAACTCAGCAAATCTCCTGTGCTTGTTCCTGGAAGCAATATAGGTCATCTAATAAAAAGGGCCAATGAAGCGCGGTTTCTCGGGCAAACCTGTAGCGAAACAGAAAAGCCGGTCAGTCTGACCTGCTGCCTCCTTCACTGCATCTCCTGGGCCCTCCCTGGCTTTCTTCCTTCTTTCTCTCTGCCAAAGTGCTTCTTTGTGCTTGTCCTGGTGCCGTCGCCTGCATGACTGTCTTTTGTTGTGGGTGCCCATTGTGTGACCTGTATTTTGACCAGGGCAGGGCCTCATGCTTGGCTCCGTGGATTCAGTGTGCTGAGGCTGCTGAGGGAAGATTGTCTGACCACAATCCACCTGGCATCCATCAAAGACAAATAAACAAGCTGTGCTTATCACCAAGCTGCCTTGGAAGCCAAACTGTAAATTAGGACTCCAACGGCCTCCTCGGCAGCATGGCGGCACCCAGGCAAGGCCCTTGGTCCTGACTGCACATATGTGTAGCTAAGGGTGGCCCGCCATGATTTTAGCTTGGATGCCAACTTTGTTTTGTTTTGTCCTTTTAATGTTGGAATTTATTCATATACACATGCACATACTTGAACAACAGACTGACATCAAATGTAAACAGAGGTTGCCTTTGTCTGGTGATTATGGGTCAGGGGAATTTTTTTTCTTTGTAGAGTTTTCTATTTTCCAAAGTTCCTATTATGTGGAATTTGACATTTCTATGATTTTAAAAGTATGAGCAGATACTTTTATTTAAAATTTTTGAAAATCAGAAATCCTTAGTTGTAGAGAGCAGGCAGCTCGTTTTAAAGAGTAAGTACTGCTTGTCGGAGCAGGCAATGCCTGGGTGAAATCAGAACCAACTTGCAGCTGCAGCAAACTTCCCTGAGCAGATTCGTCCTCTGCACCTTGGCTGTATATCCTATGGGCTGCCTGTCTGTTACAGCTGGAAGACACAGCCTTCCTGCTCAGACAGTGCTGATCCTCTTGCAGGATTTCACACCTAGGAGGGATCTTAGTGAAGTGCTTTCTCCTACCTGCCCCCACCAAACCTTCCCCAACTTTGCCTCAGGAAGCAATAATGATGGATCTCCCAGAGTGTAGGCTAAAGGGATTGTCAGCTATTTTTGGAGACATCCTTTGGCTATTTCTATGATTTCCAAGCAGTCTCATAAGTAAATGAGCTGGACTAAGGTGGTTTATCACCTCCTGAAATGCCTCACTCACGTTATGAAACAGAAGTCTTCATCAACCCCTGTGTCTATTTGACCGAAACAACCAGATCAGTCCCATCCATCACTCCTAGGAGTCTTGTCTCTATGGTGCCTGCCTGAATTGACTGAACAGAGTTGAATTCCCAGTTTTGGGAATTGTGTAGACATAGTTCTCATGAAAACATCATTCACTTCTGCAGGAAACTAAATCAACCATGTTGATTGTGTATTGCAAGGATAGCTGGATGATACTATTTGAGATATTTTAAGCTGATTGACTTGGCACTAGGGATGAAAAAGTTATCCCAGGACACCCTGATCCCTGGATGTAAGCAACAATAAATGAAAGTCCCATTCAAAACACATTTCCAACCAAAGGATTATTGTTTTTTTTAATTGTAGGAGTTATTTCAGAGAATTTAAGCTTTTAAATTTGAGGAATGAATTTTGAGCTCCCTGAAAGTAATCCTCCTTTCTTGTCTGCTTGCTTCTAAATGATTCTGTCAAAAGTTTTCAAAAGAAACACTGCAGAGAGATAATAGCAGTTGAAGTTATGAAGCCAAGAATCACTGTGGGGAATGCAGATCCACAGGCCTTTCAGCTCTGAGGCAGCATTCTCTATTGCTGAAGTCATCTTATATCCACCAGAGGCCCTAGGTCTGCACATCGATAGAAGAAACTGGAGGCTAATACACAGAAATTGATTTCTCTCAGGGTGACTGTCAATATTTACAATCCCAAGAGGTGGCAACTGAATGAGGCAAAACCAAAGTCATGGTGGCAACTGCCAAGGTCATGGTGGAGCAATAATCCCACTCTTCACAATACAGGTCAATCCTCTGCCTCCAAAAGGTGAGAGATTATTAGATGATAATGAAAGCTTCGATTGATCCCCTGGACATCACCAGTTTCTATCACCTACTTGCCAGGTAATGTGAAAGTCAAAATACTTGCGTAGCTATCTTCTGTCCCTTAAGGTTGGTCATATTAATGTGGGAGGAAGGGGGCTTTTTCCAATTAATTGCTCAGGATTACTTTCTACAAACTTCTGATGCTTCCACAGTGCTGTGAGCCCTGAGATACAGTGCGATAAGGTTACCAGCAGACACCTTTTCTTAATGTGAATGGGTAGACCTGAAGATTCAGGTCTGGCTGAAAAAGAAGGTTTATTCACTTTAAGAAAACAAACAGCAGTGATCCTTAATCTGGCTGCACAATAGGTTCCCACCTCTAGAGATTCTGATCTGTGCTTGGGCTCAGGTAGTTTTAAAACTACCTGAATAGTTTTAAATACTATTCCAGTGATTCCAATGTGCAGCCAGTACTGGGAACCACATATAAAAGTTCCTCCATTTACCTTTCCCATTACATCTCCTGCCCCTCCACTACATGCACCCCATTTTTCTCTAATGTTTGCACTTCCCTGTTTTTACTGCTCCTTTTATAAGGAGTTCCACATCTATCTCTGGATACCAAATCACCCATTTGTCCTTCAAGCTACAGATTGGTGCCTCCTCTCTTTGTTTATGAAAACTTCTCTAAGTAGGTCCCAACTCTTAGATCAGATTTCCATTTTTCTCCCCTCTACGTATCTCCAAAAAACCACCCATCACACCAGAGCAATGGCAAGTTTACAGGAGGTCTGTTTTCCCTGGTACATCTAAAACATACCTACACCACTCAGTGTAGCCTCACTATTAATAATTTTTGGGAAAATGGAAGAAATTTTAAGTTCCTATTTGGGATCAGGGCCTTTTAGGAATCAAGGAAGACCTTGGGCCATTTCTACATTTGGGTAACTAGAATATCTTGATAATTCCCAAATTCCTAACTTGAGGGTCTTTGTACACACAAGACCCAGGCCAAATATTTTCCTTAAGCCACCTCCCTTTCCTATGACATCCTCCTTAGGTTTAGTTAGGATCAGTCATATCCATTCAACCCCTTGTATCCCACTTGGCTCGATGACACACAAAATAAACCCTGAGCTCTTGCTAGGAAAGAAGACTGATTTGTATGCCAACCAGAAGATGGATGACTCCCAAGAGCGGCGATGGTGAAACTGTGAGGTAGATTGTTCTATTCATACTGGGTGGGGATCCTTCCTCTCCCCTGTTTCAAAGTTTCTCCCTGGTCTTCACCATTCTCCTGCTTCAGATTCCTCCTTCCTTCCATTCATTGTATAACTAATTATTGAGTGCAAAACAATTTACACCATGATTCAGCATTGACACAATACTTATTGTGTACACAGAGATGAAACGGATCAGCAAGATCAAAAAAATGCCAACATCAAAACATGTAGGATATGTGTCTGTGACTTCAAGCACATCCTGGAACCTTCTTTAAGGAAATTCTATGTTACCAATACTCTTGATGGTATAGAAGATAATTTTGTACGGAAAGCATAGATTTTTAATGATTTCGAGTAGAGAAGTATTTTAGGAAAGGCATACTCTGTGAAGATTTAGGAATACCTACACTCAGGTATCTCACTTATGATTTCCTTTTTATGTATGCACAAGAGTTATATTTGATGAAATTTTGTGGTTATATAATGATTCTTTTAAAAATGCTTAAAATAAAAATTCAAAGGCTTGATAATAATTTAATATGCACTAAAAAATGATACCTGTATTCATTTGCTAGGGCTGCCATAGCAAATTACCGCAGACTGGATGGCTTCCACAAAAGAGATTCATTTTCCCACAATTCTGGAGGGTAGAAGGTCAAGATCAAGGTGTCACCAGCATTGATTCTTCTGAGGCCCCTCTCTTTGACCTGTAAATGGTTGTCTTCTCCCTGTATTGTGGTCTTCCTCTGTATGTGTGGGTCCCAGTCTCCTGTTTTATTAGGACAACAGTCATATTGGATTGGTGCCGAACTTAATGAGCTCATTTTAATTTAATTACTTCTTTATCTAAATCTGCAGATACAGTCTCACTTGTAGGTACTGGGGTTAGGATTTCAAATATGAATTTCAAAGCAACACAATTCAGTCTATAACACTGCATAACAGTTATGGCTTCCTACTTCAATGAAATTTAGAGTATAAACCTCAAAGGATTGTAATGATACTAAAGAAGTGCCTGGAGCATAGGCAGAACTATCTGAGCCTTAACTGGTTATTATTACCTAATTCATCAGGCAGTTGAGAGAACAAAATGAGATAGCACCAGCAAAGTGCCTAGCACAGAACCAAGCACATGGCAAGCTTTTTGTCAGCGTTGGCTACTATGATCATTATTAATTTGGAAGTATTTTCATACCTGTAAAGCCAAATTTTTGAGGAAAAAAAATCACAAATAGCACATGATAGTTCATAAAACACAATTTTAATATGCTTTAAAATAGGAAATGATTTCTTTTAATCTTGAAATTTTATGATGACATTGAAAACCCTGGTATGCAATTAAGAGAGCAAAAGTTGGTAGTCAGGACTTCAAGCATAATGCTCGTAAGATTACTTTAATGCACAAAAGTGTTTTGTAATTACCTAATTGTCTGGCACCACCTCAAACCCTATTTTTTAACCCCTTTGTGTCAACCCAAAGACATCTCCAAGTGATGTGACACACTGATGCAAAATGCATTAAGCTTTTATGGCAGAGACTAGAGACCACCAATTGCATCCAGAGATTAATAATTGGAGTAAGAAAGATAAATGTCTTTTATGAATTATTCAGCCTCTCATTAGAAGTTAGAAACTTGAGAGTCCCAATACTTGAGAGAGTAAACAGAAGCTTGCTTTTAATGGGCTATAATTTTAAAAATGAGGACAACATTGCCAGTTGTCACTTAAGCTTAGAACATACTTCTCAATGAAAAGAAACTCCCTCAAAATGAGATCACCCAGTTGGGTCAGCTTGAGATAAATAAAGAGATGCATTCATTTCTGATCTGTTTTAATATCTGATTCTCTTTGTCATCTGAACAAGGTGAGTATGAAGTCTCTAAGTAGCACATGTATATTTTATCTCTAAAATAGACATTCCCCCACCATGCCGTACTCTTAGATTGCTTCTTCTACCCTCAACATCCATAGTTTTTCATTAAGTCCATGCTGACTACCCTTTCCAAGAAACTCTAGAGCTTATTATTCTTTATTTTTTTTAAACTTCTTTTTTTTTTTTAAGATTTATTTTATTTATTTATACAAGCACTGGGTACAGTCAGAAGCGCGGGAGGGTAAGAGAATTCACCAGAGCCAGAGTAGAGAGCAGAACAGGCAGACAGACGAAGTACACTGCTGAGGGGAGCAGCGGGCGGCAGGAGAGGTCTGTGCACCATGTGGGAAACCTCGCCTGGCAGGCGGGGATCGAACCAGCACTGCAGAGGCTGCGGGCAGCTTCGCAGCCCAGCACTCAACCGCTGCGCCACTGGGGAGGCCCTAGAGCTTATTATTCTTTAAAGCTCTTATGTTAGCTAATCCATTCTTGCTATGGTAAGCAAACCAGTAGTCGTAAGAAGAGTTTGTATATTTTTGCATGTTACCTAAGGTGTGCAAAGCTCCCATGTTTGTCTGTTAGACTTAACGGAGTGACTCAAATAAAAATTTCCACTCAAGTAGGAGGGAAAGATTTTGTCAAGGAAATAAAATTTAAGTCTATAGGTTTCCACCTATAGAAGAGGGATATGGGTCTGTGGTAGACAAAGTTGTGGGCTAAACCAAACCAACTTCATGTTCTTCCTGGCCACACAGCTAAACTATAACACATTCCCCAATATCCTCTGCCCTTAGTGGGGTCATGTGACTCATTCCTGGCCAAAACCTTACATGGCACTTCAGACCTAGCCCTAAAACTCCCAGAGTCATATTCTTATGTACCACCCTTCATCTAGACGTAGATGCAAGTGTGCAGAGTACTAGGATAGGGCAATGTTGAGAAAAAAAACACTGAAAATGGCAGAATGACAGTCTGGAAGGAGCTTGGACTCAGCATGACAGCAGAGAACAGACCTCTCAATGCCCCTCACACCTTTACTGGTCATATTACACTGCAACATGCATACTTTTACTGTAGTAAGCCCTGAGATAAATGTGTTATTTCTTCATAGCAGCTATCTTATCTTGAATACTATAGGTGTTGACTTTCCTGATAGGAATATTATAAGGATATTTTATTTGTTTGCTATTTAACTTATTCAAAAAGCATTTGTTTCAAATCCACCATGCCAGAGTTATTCTGATAGGAGTCAACAGATGAAGCAGCCTGACAATAGTGGTTAAGATCCTGGACTTTGAAATCAAAATAGGGATTTGGATCTTGACTTTGTCACTTTGGTTACTTACCAGCTGCATGACCTCGACCATGTTACTTAACTTCTCTATGCCTTAGTTTTCTCATCTGTAAGATAGGGTAATAATAATATCTACCTCATAGGATTGTCCTAAGAATTAAATGACCTAATCAAATATAAATTTATCTTCTTATTCAGTATATATCTTATGAAGGTTTATGTCACTGTAAAATCTGGACAATACTCCAATTTACCAAATTAAAAAATGAACTAGTGTTAATAGTCAAATATACAGATATACTCTGTGTAGCCGCAGAGCTCGAATCCAATAATATCTCTGTAGGGGACTGAACAAATGTGATTATAAAGGTATGTTTCCAGCACATACTCTCATTTGGGCAAATAGACACCACCCCGCCAGCAGCGCTTACTGGGAAACCTCATTACTTGAGGAAAAGCATAAAATTACGGACAAGTTTATTTGCAGATTTGGAAGAAGAGAGAAGAAAGTGATATTATAGGAGTGCTCTCTTCCCTCAGATAGCCCCCATCTTAGGCTTTCTTGGCATTTGAGGCTTTTCCAGTGGGGTGGGTCATTAAACAAATAAGTGTTTCTCTTTTCTTTTCAAAATCCAGTAGTGCAAATGCTTATGTTTATTTAGTATTTTCTTATTTGTTTTCATTGCCAAAAAAATGTCTGTAGGGCAGACAGTTCCTTGAGAAGAGATCCTGTTTACCCTGTCCTGCCATAGTCAAGAGATTATTTTGGAAGAAAACACAAAATGCCATTTTAGAGGATTAAATGGGCTGGTTTTCAGAGACTCCATTAACCTGGTATAGGAGCAAAGAAAAAACAACACAAAATCAAACCAAAGCCTGGATAAACAGACACTGAAAAACTGCAGGCCAAAAAAAAACTTCTTAAAAGAGCTTACTTGATGTATTGTTTTCCAGATCCATTGTTCTGGTTTCAATTATTGATAGCCAGTAAGCATGAACTTCTACAATGCGAACAAAAGACCTGGAGAAAATGGGAGATTGTACTCAAAGAGAAAGTTGGTTTGGGAGAGAAGCAAAACCCAAACCAAACAAATAACCCTTCCTTGCCTATTCCATGCCCATGGGCTTTACCAAAGAGGAGAGTGTGAGCAAAGATTCCAAGATATTAAAACTGGGATGATAGCAGCAAGCCAAGCAGGTAGCTTAATCTATTTTCCACTATAAATGGAAGGGATTGCATTGTCCTAGACTCCAAAAAAGGTCAGTGTGAACTTTAAAACTTCCATTTCATTTGCTCAGTGGTTTGCATAGGACAGAGGACATAGCCATTTGTGAGACTGAAACATAATTTTATGACTCTAACTTCAAAAATTGGAGAAAAACAAGAACAATCTCTTCTGGGCACTGCCTTTTCTCTGATGGGAGGCAGACGGCCACTTTTAGAGCCTTTGTTCTTTGGTACTGGATGCAAAAATTGGACTTGGGAACTGACTGCTCCTAGGGGATTATATCCTGCAATTTCTGAAGATTTTTTAGTATCTTTGGGTAAGGTATAATAATTATATTTTCTTTTTAATGATCTTTCACTTTAAGCAAGAGTGCTTTGAAGAAAGATCTTACTACCATTTGGAGTCAGAAAATTAGCCTAACAAATAGTTAACTGATTACTGTTTGAAACCAGTTTCAGCCAGAGTTAACCCCAGGCAGTCCTAGTCCCAAGCGCCCCCCCCCGACAGGAAATAACTCTATTTTCATCTCATTTTTCCACATCAGCATTATGAGTCTTAGGATTGTCCTTGGGATGTTTAGAAGGAACAAAACCTCGGGAAGATCATATAACAACAGGAAACCCCAGGACAACTCCTTGTCAAGAGGAACTTTCTAGACCTGAATGTAGCTCCTCCTCAACCTGACTATTCTGCACTCTTGGTTGTTCATGGAACTTGAATTCCCTTTAGAACTTAATATCAGATCAATTCTCTGTGTTACGTAGGGAAACTCAACTTTAACCTTTCAATAATATGCAGAAAAATTAATATCCCATTTTATAAATGAGGAAATTAAGACTCAGAGAGTTTGGGTAACTTCCCCCTGGCCACACAGCTAGTAAGTGGCAGGATTAAGATTCAAGACCAGGGAGCATGACCCCAGAGATTTATGGACTTAACCAGTAACTACGCTGCCTCTTCTAAAAACTGAAATCCTTAAGATAAGAAGGAATTATATGTGATGTTGAAAATGCAGGCAAATTGGTGGGAAGGCAGTTTAAGTGGTGTACCTTCCTAGGGCTGTACACGTTACATACACTTCACAGGAGTACATGGGTTCCTGATAGACTTTGCCTGGTAGAGACCCCAGGACTGCTCTGCTCAGGCAGCTTTGCCTATCCCTCCCTAGGCCATCATTATCATGGCAGATCAAGTACCATGAAAGGAAGCTGTTCCTGGTCCCTCCAACCAAATAAGCGTATTCACATTTTCCATGATCCTTGATTATGAGCCTGAATAGAAAATTTGGTTTCTGATTAATAAGCATCCTTGCCTTTCTGTTTCTACAGAAAGCATTCATGCTAATAATATGATGCTTAATAATGAGATGTCTGTCAAAGGAAGGAAATGGCAATGGGAAACAATAATGTTGAACCAAGTTTAAATGCCATGATTTTTAAAAAGTGTTCACCCCAAAGGGTCATGCCCAAATCATTGGTGTTTGTAAAAGGTGCTGCAAAGCAGAAATATTTGTTTTCCTATTTCATTGGCGGTTCCAGGGTACTTTTCCACTTTTTAGAAAAGTCCTAGGTCTGAAAATGTTCAAGCATCAAGCTGGCGGAGCTTGGCAGAGTGACATTGCTGCCAAGTTCAGGACAAATCTATTTCTCCCTCTGTTACCATTAGAACCTTCATCCCTACATTTAGAACCTGACACGTGCCAAACTGCCAAATTACTCTTGCCTGTCATTAAAGTGTGCAGCTAAACACTGGGTTGGAAATACATCATCGCAACTGTCCAAACACCAACCCAAGTGTATTCAAGAGTCCCAGGGAAGACCAGGGTGCAGGGCTAAAATGATTCAACTTGGCCAAGATTCAAAATGCCATTTAAAATCAAGCACAAAAAGGTTGTGCTTATAAAAAGAAGAGACTGACAACCATAAAGACATAAAGGCTTGAGTCCATGTTTTCTGAGCTTCTGAGAAGCCTTTCTTTGCCTTGCCTGTGCGACTCATTCTAAAAGAACAGAGGAAAACTTCTGTTTTGGAAGAAGCCTGACCAGACATGTGTCAACAGACCAAACCTTGGCAATGCTCTCTTTCGCCGCATTCTCCATTCCTGAAAACCAACTTAATTCCCATTGTATCTGGAGGTGACAGGATGAGAGTGTTTGGGGGGCATCTAGTTACTATAAAACATAAAATAGGTATTGTGACATCTCAGTGTTTCTGCTGGGAAACACCAAACATGAAATTACCGTTCTGTGTAACCTAGCTTATCTGGTCAGGATATGTTAGGTCATGCAGCAGTAACAAATGAGTGCAGCATTACAGTGGATTGATGCAACAAAGCTTCATTTCCGTCACACTTCCTGTCCATCACAGTTCAGCAGGAAGGCCCCACACATCATAGTCTTCAGAGACCCCGGCAGATGGAATGGCCACTATCTCCAGTGCCTTGGCTCAAATGCCCCAGGCAAAGAAAGCCCTGGAGAGTGTTAAAGTAGCAACTACACAATCTGGTCTGGAGGTGACACTGTCTGATTTGCTCAAATTTGCTTAAATCCATTGGCCAGAACTAGGCAAGTGATTCCACTCAAATGCAAGAAGGCAAAGTATAATTCTACGGTTCTGAGATTAGTGACTATAATTTATACCTTAGGTCACACCTCTAAGTAGCAAAGTTGAAACTTCTGACTCACACCCAGCTTTTCACACAGCTTGGCTTTACCATAGAAGCAGAGCATGCAGGCCTTTAGCCCAACCTGGCCATCAAGTTGATCAAGGGGCCAGAGAGGATGGGGAAGGGAGAGTTATCTGAATTACACTCTTATAGCCTACAACTCTAGCTTGGGGTGTGACACCCCATTCTTACGCCAGAAGAGATGAGTCTCCCTGATTATTCCCAGAATAAGGGATTCCCTTGTTCATGTTTTTGGATTCTACCATATAGAAAACAATTTGGGAACAAAGAGTCCTCTGGACCCTTCCTGACCTCAGTGTCCTTGTATTCCAGGTAGGAGAAAAACAGACCCCTGAAGCATGGCAGGGTCCTAGGGCATGGTTTTCTGACATTGCTCACAATCCAGAATTTCTGCTAGAGGTCTCTGATATCTGCAGTATCTGCAAACTGCTGCAGAATGCTCCTTTCCCAGGTGTGTACGGCTATTTTTAGAATGCATGCAGAGTCTGTGATCTGTAAAATACACATTCAATTAAAAAGAGAACTGAATTCATTTTATCATTACAGATTTCCTCAATCAACAGCTTCTCAAAGCACTTGTAATATAATTTAGAGGAGAGGGCTGGAACAGCAATGGACAGTGAATTTTTGTTGATCATTTAAAAATATAAAGAGTTTCTTGCAGTGTTAGAAACCTGTTTCTTAGATAGGATGCTCCGGGGGGGTCTTTTCAATTCAGACTTTTTCAGACCTTTTTGGGTGCGATTTCTGAACAAAGAAAAGCAAGAGGTAAACAATTCACTAGTTGTTTCTGAAGCTGATATTTGTCTTGTGAGAGAATTATCCCATCGAGGGTGGGATTAGACAGGAAGGTGAGAAGCATTTTGAGAACACCAGTCTAAAGTTCCATATGAACAAAAACCCTGATGGCTGGTACTTTCGTTCAGGTGATATTTGATCAAGGGACATCATGAAAAGCACTAAATCAATAATCATAGTGCTGAAATAGAGCAGAGTATATGCACAACCCCGGCACTCATTACAATGACTAAATGCTGTCATTACCTATGTGGGGGGGGGGTCAAGTAATCTACCCCAAGCTATAATTGGAGTCAAGGGCAAGTGGAGGTCGGGTCATGGAACATCCAAATCCAGGCTTTTCTGTCATATTAGCGCTAATGTTAACCCTGCTTCCATATGTGCGTGACAGGTAGTGCTGCAAATTGGGAATCAGAGCAACCTTCTTAAGTCAATCTTATTGCTCTTCCCAAATAGTGCTCCCCTCTTGCTTGGAAGGGTCTTCTGGATGGGCCAAGGAAGGAGTTCCTGAAGCCATCTCAGCCTACTGCATGTTTCTGTGCCTTTGCTCATTCCCCTCAAGCTCTCTGGGCTTCTTCAGTTCTCCTCCCACAAGCCCCAGGAAGTGGCATGGACAGGGGCCACCGTCTTTGGAACTAGCAAGGTGTCCCTTTTATGGGACCCTCACCTCTTCCCAGCTGGTCCCATCTTGTTCACTACCCATCAGGGTACTCCAGCCCTGCCTGGCAATGGGAGGTCATGAGGGACACCCCACACACAAGGGATGCAAGAGCTGCCCCCTCCTACCCCCCGACAACAGAGTGTACTGGACCCAGGCGGTCCCACTCTGATGGGCAGGAAACCTCCCTGACCCTCTCCAGCCCCTGGTGTCCCCACCATGATTTCACCCATCCTAGTTCCAGCCCCACTGGCAGAATCAGCTTTGAGTAAAAAAAAAACTCTACAGTTTTTTTTTTTTTTTTTTTTTTTTAGCTGTTGAGAAGACATATTTGTTGGAGATACACTTGTTTAATGGTCTGGGCTTATTTTGAAAAAAAAAAAAAATAATAAGGGAAGCATCTGATATCCACTGTCTGGGGAGGTCCTCCCTGGTGATGGTTTTCCCTTGTGAAAGCGACCACTGCCCATTGTCTGAGCCTCATAGAGGAGACAAACCTACCTCATGCTCACCATTTATTGAGCCAATGAAATGATTATTAACTGAAGGTGCCCATTTGTGATCTGAGCCCAAGAAAGGTCCTTGGCACTGAGACTTGCCCTGAATTCTCCCCCATAGGTACAGAATATTCTGGTTAACCCAATCAAATTCTCTTTTGGAGGAAACGTCAATAGTAGGTGAACAACATGAGAACTTGTCACCCCAGACTAGATCATCATCATTGTTTTTGAAAGCTCAGGCACATTCTATGGTTGGGATTTCTGGGAAGAACTGTAACAGGGTGGTCCCCAGGAAAGGGGGAGGTTCCCTGCCCCACCCAAGGGAGGGTGGAGCTGAGCAGGAAGAGAAGAAGCTGCAGAAGAGACTGAGGAAGGAAGCAGGATGGAGCCAGGAGACACGTGAAGAAACTGCACTTGTCTTTTGGTCGTGGACTGGGTGACACAGATGTGGGTGAGACCCGTGGGGAGGTGACAATGGCAACTTTTACCTTGATGTTGATTTTGCTCTTTCCCTTCTGGGCTTGTCTGGTTGTTTCTGACCCTTTTCTGTGGGTCCCCACTGGAAGGTGCTTCAGACTTGTGGCAGGCTTTGGGGCCTTGCTCTGGGCCGATCCCATTTAGATAGTTTTACCCGCGAGGGGACGGGTAACTGGGTGCTTGATTTAGAAGCTAGATTCTTTGCCTTTCCTATATTGTTTCCTAATTAAAGTTCCTTCCCATTAAAGTCTCCTATGTTTTGTGTTGATGCGGGGGATGACAAAACCCATTTAAAATAGGCAGGTTTGCGGGGTTTAGGCTGCCCTTCTCCCTGTCCTATAACAGAACCAGTGACTGAAGAGCTATAGGGTAAGTGAAAAATTATCAGGCTTTTCCGCTTTTCCACCCTCCTGCCATTAGCATTAATGATGGATCCCTGCAGTCCTGCATGCATGCCTCATGGCGGGCACCTGAAGTAGGGTGTGGGCATGCATAGGTGGGTGCACCTGGGCTGAGGCTGGGCTTATAAGGGTGGTATCATGGGAATGCCAGCAGAATGAGAAAAGAACAAGAAGCAGCAGCAGCAGAGAAGCAGCAGAGAAGAGCCCACGAGACAGTGCCAGAATGCCTAGAAACAGTGAAAACATGCCAGGGGTTGGGAGACCTGTCATCCTTTCAGCCCCTGGCCTCCTGCCTGCTGTATACCTGGGTGCTGCACTACAAATTGTGTAAAAAGCTCAATAAAAGCCTGAAAAAGCCACCGAGGGCTCCAAGAATCTCCTTTACCTATCTGCTCAGATCATAGAGAAACTGCTCTGTGCCTTTCTGGCATTAGAAGAGCCAGTAAGGCCAAGATAAGTTCACATTGGTTAGTATTGTGACTCTTTTGTTTCTCTCATTAATGATCTATCAACATTACTCATATGCATGGTGTTAATTCTTTTCTCTTGATACTCTGTGATGAGCCAAAAAAAAAAAAAAAAAAAAAGAAATAGAAATCCCATCTTTGGGTCATAATCCTATTTATTTACAAGGTTTTCCTGTCAAGGGCCCCTACCAATCGGCGTAAGTTCCTCTCTCAGGTCTAGGAGTAAGAGCTGGGAAGAGGAGAGAAGGTTGCTGGGCACAGGAAAAGCTCAAGGCACAATTCTAGGCAACTGACAGACTTAGAAAAAAGTTGCAATGCAAAGTACCAAATTCATTGTGGCTAGCAAGCTCCCTGCCCCAAGGGAAGCATCTGCAACCTACCCAAGCCCTGAGAGTGTGAAGATTGAAAGCAGACAGAATAGGGGGAAATCAGCTGAGACAGTGATTCCCAGAGCCTGGCCCTTCACACACAGGCTTTTTGGAGACAGCTGTAGATGGAGGACATGCTATTGAAAGGGGAAATGTTAGAACTTCACTTTCTGTGTTTGGTGTAGACCCCAGGGTCCTTTAGAGTCAAAAAACTATTGGAGAATAAAAGCACTGGCCGTCAAATGGCTTGCAGGCAGCCTTAGCTCAGCAGGCTGTCTTCTGGAACGATTAGGATCACAGAACCCACACGGAATGTCCAGGGTGAGTGGTGTGCACACAGAAATCATCCACTGCCACAGTCCTGGGGGCAACCCTGAAGCCACACCCATGGTTAGGGCAGGCCCCACAGACTGCGGTGAAAGCTCACAGGACTTGGAGCTAATAGCGTGAGCCTCTTTGAAAAGAAAGGACTTGGAGAAGGGCAGCAGCACATCCCCCATCACCTCGAGGTGAAGACCCTCGAGGCAGGCAAGCAGTAGAGAGGACCTTAGGGTGGGGCCTAGAAATTTGCATTCTAGTCATGCTCACTCAGTGGTTTCCAATGCAAGCAATGCCATCAGCTACATTTTGGTGCATGGGCGGTTGTAAAGGACTGACATGTTAGGCACTCTGTTTGCTAAGCTGGAGAGGGAGTGGGAGTTGGGAAGACGATGGGTGGACTTGGGTATACTTCCAGGCTTCTCTGTTCTCTTCTCAGGCAAAATGGTAAAACCAAAGAGAAAAGAAAACAGGACCTTGGCAGAGGGTTGGGGGGCAAGGAGATAGCTGGGGCTCCTGGCCTAATGGTGGTGCTGGTCTTCTGTGGGAGTAGAGTCCGGCACACAGAATCAGCCACAGTACCTGGCACAACTTTGGGGTCCAGGGAAATGCAAGCCTTCTAGCACAGCTCCTCCATGCAAATTTGCCCTTGGCCTTGCTGGGTGTAAATCTGTGAAATGAAGATCAAAGCTGTCTCGGTGTGAGGATCTGCTCCTCTGCCTCAGGGTCTCAACCTCACCTTTCTCGCAAAGCCTGCCTCAGAATTGTGACCTCGGTCTCCTGGTCTCTGGTCTGAGTAATTTTTAGCAATCCTAGAGATTTTTCCTTGGGGTTCTGTTTTAATGATCATCTAAATCAAATATTTACCAGCTATAAAAGACAATATTTTTCTTTTAAAGTAATAATTCTCATTTGAAAGTTATCTTCCATCCAATGAAACTTGATTTTTTTAAGTCAGTGTCTCGCCAGCTGCCATCTTCAGAAATATTAGGAGGTTTTCAAATACATTCTCAGGGATCTATATGAACGATTTTTCCTCTATTAAAAGTGAAAAGCACTGTTTCAATGCACGGCGATGTAACAGTACTTTTAAATATAGGACCCAGAAATGCAATTCTCCTTGACTTTGTAATGACTTTGGGTGGAAAATCTCTAAGGATGAAATACATTGCATGCCAATTCATTTGAATTCAATTCAATTCAACAAGTATTTATTGAACTGTGGTCCTGATGCTATTGTAGACACAAGGGAATAGAGAGTTCTAAAGTTCCCAGTCCTTTTGGCAGACAATTATTGTATGAGAAGCAATGGGAACATTCTCCCTGGAGGAGCCAGTCCAAGCTCTTCAGAAGGATGAGAAGAGAGAAAGTGCACAAGAAAAAGACAAAGATAGACAGAAATAACATTCTAGATACAAGTAACAGCATTGTCAAACACATGGCATAGCCACTAGTTTAACATGACCGGAACACAGAGTTTGGGGGTAGTTGGTATGAGAAGAGTGGAGAAGTAGGAACTGACCCTTGTTAAGGAACTTGGTCTCAGGAAACATGGTAGAATCTGCCAGGGGTACATTCAGCTGTAAGTGGTAGGAAACTTTTCCAGACTGGCATGAGCAAGGAAGAAAATTATTTTTCTCCTATATTAATTATTCCAGAGGTATGTAGACTAGGATGGTTGTAGCAAATCACAGACGCCTTCAATTGCCCAGAATCCTATCTATCACTCTTAGTGGCTTTCATCTTCATAAGATGAAAGATGGTTGCTGCAGTACCAGGCTTTGTGTCTATGTCCCTGACAGGAAAAATGGGAAAAAGATAAGGGCAAATCAGTTAAGGAACATGATGACCAAATCTATACCTCTACAAACTCAAACTCTATAGAAAAAAACAAAATAGTGAAAACCTACAGGGAGAGAGCTTCCAGAAAGACATAGTCCCAAATGACTGCCATGTTCTCCAGCAAATGAGACCAAGTTCCTCAACATGGAACCAGCTTAACATCTAGCATCCTGAAACACTTAGACAAGAGTTTTGTCCCAGCAGTCCTGGGATTCTGAATTCCCATCACAGCCTTTATTTTTATTTATTTATTTATTTATTTGTTTATTTATTTATTTATTTTTGTGGGACCCTGGCCGTTGGCCGGGGAACGAACCGGCGCTGCAGAGGCTGCAGGCAGCCTCGCAGCCCAGGCTCAACCGCTGTGCCACCAGGGGAGGCCCTCCCATCACAGCCTTTAAAAGACAAACTGCAAGCTTATCAATGGGACTAACCATAGGTATCAGAATATCTTGCCATTGCTAGTAGTCCCCTAATTCTTCTTCTCCATAAAGGCAGGCACGCTAGCAAACTTTAATAACTGTCTGGTCTAATTATAAACAGCCATTGCCCTTTAGACTTGTAAAGGAAGCTCTTTCCACCCTGGATGCTGGCCTGTCAGCCTCTGAATGCATCCAATGAAACCAAGAGTTAGACAAAGCAAGGGGAAAAGATGCAAATAATAGCAGGAGGTAATGATATCTACACATAATACAATCTCCAAAAAGCAGGAGTGGGAGCCCAGCAGATACCACAGCATTGACGGCTGCATTTTATTCATTCCCTGCTGAATATGTCATTTTCCACAGCTAGGATGTCAGGCTGTGACCTGAATTTCCAAGCATGTGGTTTGTTCCCTCAGCCACTGTCTTGGAGCGGGGCAAGAATTTAAGCACGCCGAGTAGGGCTGGCATATTCAGTGTCTAGGTAAGGAAGATGCCTTGGATTTTGGCCCAGCTGAGAAGGAATTGCCTTTCTTTGTTTTTTTTTTAATCAACACTGTCTTATTTATAAGAACATGTTGACACAAACATACACGAACACACACAGAGCACCATGAAAATTCTTGAAGGTTTTCCAGTGAAGACCTCTTAAGAATCAAGGCTCTCAGAAGCACATATTATGTGAAAAGGTAAAGAGCAAAGTGGGAGGGTTAAGGAAGGAATGCAAGGGCTGAGAAAAACTACCGCAGACATGCCATGATTCTTTGGGAAGCTCATATTTTTCTCTAGGGAAAGAAGAACTGGAGGTCAAATAGAAAAGCATGAGAAAAAATGAAATAGGGCTCTGCTTAAATTGCAAACAACATATTCAGGAATGCTTCACTGTACTTTTTGGTAGGAGGTAGGGAGGACTCTGTTCTTTTCCAGAGACCTGCCAATGATAAGCGAGCTGATTCTGAAAGCAAACAAAATCTGTTCATCTTCATTGTTACAACTTTCATTGTATTCCAAGTGCTTACCTGGCCTTTGCTTTGCTCTGTGACAAATAGGCCTTTTCAAGGCCACGGCTGGCTTGTGACACTAAGAAGTGAGCATGTAAGCAGCTAAATGCAACAAGTGGCCAGAAGCACTCAGCCTTGTCATCTCACAAAATGACAAGCAGTATTTTCTGGATAACTCTGAGAAGTGGTGAGTGATGATTCCTTGCCTTCGTCACACCCAGAAGACTACTCTTCTTTCCCCTTCTCCATTCTGAGCATCCTTATGTTTCTTCTTCATCCCCCTTACTTGCATCAAGGTATTTCCTAAGAGGTTTTTTAACGCTGGTGAAACATCTTGGGATTAAGAATATACTCTCTCATTCTGCAGGGGAGGGGGAGGCAGAGGGATCAAAACACAAGGGACTGGGGTGATGGTGCACGGGTGAATTGGTGGCAGGAATTTTACAGGGACTACACCTGAAAGGAGAAAGCAAACATTGTACAAAAATAAAGAATAATGTAAAATATATGTACATAAATAAATGAAAAAAAAAAAAAGAATATACCCTCTCAGCTGTGGGAACACAACTCACTTGCAGGTCTGAGTTCTGTTAGTTATGCTTCCCACTGAACATCTCCCATACACCTGTGGGACTTGTTTTCCTCCTGTTGGTTAGCTTCCATCATGATCAGTCTCTCAGCACCTGTTCTAGGGAGAACACCTCCTTCCTGTTCCGTATTGATTTTGCTTAGCGTGTTTGGTGTGGGTGTGGGTTCCCTCCCTCCCGCTTCCCTTTAAGGACACTTGACCCAGACCTGATCAATCATAACATTTTAAAATTCTCCACAGATTGGCTCGGGGTCAAGCATGCTGCCATTGTTGACATTTGAAGTTCTTGACAGTGCTCTGTGCTCTATTGCAATAAAAAATTCAATTAATACAGTAATTAGCTTTCTCTTTTGTTCACACACAAATTGCATTTGAAAATGGATGTGCATAAGCAAAGAGTTCTTCATATTCCCAGGACTGATTTGGTAAGATAGTTGCTTATAAATGGAATGCTGACTCAGGTAAGGTCTCCTGGGAATGCCACCAGGATCCAAAAGACAAAAGTGATATGAGTCACTTTAATACAAAGATAAATTCTAACCTCCCATCCAAATACACTTTATTTGGCTTGATGAAACTCACACACACATTTGTTTGTGTATGTTTGTTTTTTCTCAAAAATATTTTTGCTGCTGGTGGTAAAACAACCCTGAAAACATCCTGTATAGAAGTATAGAAGCAGGGCCTCCCCAGTGGCACAAGGGGTTAAGACACAACCTATGGAGCTATCCGCAGCCTCTGCAGCACAAGTTTGATCCCCGACCAGGAAGCTATCCACATGGTGCAGCAGACCTCTCCTGTCTCACCCACTGCTCCCCTCAGCAGTGTATTTCAATCAGTCTGCCTAGTCTGTTCCTCACTCTGTCTTGGTGAATCCTCTCACCCCCCACACCTCTGACCTGTATCCCAGCTCTTGTATGCATAAATAAATAAATCTTAAAAAAATTATAGAAGCAACTTCACATATACATACATTGTTTGGGTCATGAAAAGCGAAGGATCCATTTATTAGTGCATCCACAAAGCGGCTGGCACAAGCAATATTTGTCATTTTTCTCTCTACTTTCAACTTAAAAGGAAAATTGTAAGAATACACATTTTTTCAATAGTCCTTTCACATTCATTGCTTTTATACTTATTGGACAGCATGAGGTTAATAATCTTTGGGAGAATGTCTCAGAAATTAAGCAGACATCAGCAAATTTGTCACAGGTTAGAACGACTGGGTAGAGATGCTATCGCCATTTTTGGTGACAAGCAAAATAGACCATTTTTGTTTAGAGCCAAATTTTGCTCCAGTTCATGCAATTAATATTAAAAAATCATAAGTAGAAGAGATTCTGTGCTTATTAAGCAAGTGGAGTGTTTGTGCTTCTTGAAAACTGGGATCAGAAGATTTAAAATCTAGTTAATAGATTTGGAGCAGTATTGCTGTCCTAGATTGGGATTCCATCTCGTGGAAAGGCACTTAATGGTGACAAAGAGGTAAGAAATTTCTGTCGATGCCTCCGTGTGCAAGTTCTGAAGAGCAGAGCTTGCACTGAGAGGATGCGACCTGCCTGCATGACAGCTAATGTCCATTCCGGTTCTGAGATGATTTTATTCTATTTATTTTCTTTCTCTGAGTATGGCAAGCAACCTTGATTATAATTCAGCTTCCCATACAACTTGACTTCAGGGAAAAGCTGAGCTGGCAGTGGAAACGTCTAACTGGTCCTCTTTGCAGGTGGTATATAATATATCAGTTAAGAGAATAGGCTTAGGAATTAGAGGGATATGGGTTCACATTCTCTGTGGGTTTTGTTTGTGTGTGTGTGTGTGTTTGTTTTGTTTTTTACTAGTTCAGTGATTCTAAGGAGGTGTCCACACTTTAGATCCTCTGTTTGTTAATTTATAAAATGAGGACAACAGTGAAGGTCTTCCTTAGTCAGGTGTTATTGGCATGATGCCAAAATAGTGCTTGCACATGATACATTTACTCTTGTCATTGCTACTATTAAAATAAATCAGTGGACATTTTGATTTAAACAGTTCCTCTAAAAAAAAACTTTTTAAGAAAAATATCAAACAAGCACAACAGAACTGTATAAAGAGGTCTCAAGTATCCATTACCCACCTAAAACAAGTTATCAGTTATTAATAATCATTTTTGCTCTATGTACATCCTCACCCACACTCCTACAATGCTACACACCAGCTCCAGTAAGTCCCAAACATAAATGATGATTTCACCTGAGCCGCACATGTGGGACACACACATTTCTTTATTAGTGAGATTCGAAAATACCAATTTATTCTGGCTGCCTTGTCAGGTAAAAACCCTGAGTTATCATAGTGAATTTCCTAGATTGATCTTTTCTAGGATGTATTCCAAAGGACATTTTCCCACAGTGTGATAATAGGTTTTATGCCCAAAAGAATAGAGATCTATGGTCATAAATTCTAAGATTATTGACTTAAACAATGCTAACAAGTTTTTGTTTTTTTTTTTGCTTCTAGTTGTTTTACAGAACATTTAATAGGTTCATCACCAATAGTCTTAAGGAAGAAGAGATAATACGAGGAGAAATATATTAAACATTAAACACTACAGCTATCTTTTCCAGAATATCTTGAGGGAACCAGTCCCCAGTAGAATGCACTTTAGCTAATGAAGAACAGGACAAATATACTTTGTGGGGATCTATTCTTTGAATTTCTATAATTTCTATCACTTTAGTGCAACTGGTAGCCAGAATCTTGAATTCTAGGAACATTGTTCCCACTAGTAATGGAGAAGTAGTGTAGATTCAGATTCTTTCCATATCTTGACACAAGGAAGAGCCATTAAAACAGACTGAGCAGTAAGAGAAGACTGAATCGATTTGAATTTCATGGGTCACACAAGGGCTTGACTACTTCCCAAAACCTGAATTTCTACGGGACAGCACCCTATAAAGCAGAACCCAGTGAAGCTGATACTATGTTTACCTAGTCACTGAGCTATTAGCATTAGATTGGAATCTGTGCTTAACGACTACAAGCAGAGGAGATATGGGGAACTTGGGAGATCTTGAAAAATAATTAAGCCATAGTTTTCCTCTGAAGAACATCATTAAGAACATATATAGTCTACTTGCTATGGGTAACTGTGATGTTGAGTGTGCCTCTCTGAACCTGCTTTTCAACTGGTTCTGAGAGTGAGTCATTGGAAGATAGAGGAAGTTGTGAGAAGGTGTGGTCGATATATCATATCCAGTTCTCCTCTTCTCTGGAAACCCCCTTCTTTGGTAACCACAAATCTGATCTCCGATTTTTGAGGTTGTTTATTTTTCTATTCATATAAATATAAGTAAAATCATATGGTATTTGATTTCTCTGTCTGAGAAATACTTTGTTGAGCATCCTGCCTTTAATCTTCACTCACATTGTTGCAAATGACAGGATTTCCTTTATCCATCATATTTATCCATCATATTTTCTTTATCCATCCCATGTACTGGATATAGTAAAAAATGCTGCTTTGAATAGGGGGGTGCAGGTTTCTCTTCTACATAGTTTTTTTTTATTTCCTTCAGATAGTTTTCAATAAATAAAATTGCTAGCTCATAAAGAATTTCTGTTTTTAATTTTTGGACAAACTGTGACTATACCAATTTGCAATACTGACAACAATGCACAAGGGTTTTCTTTTCTCTGCTTCCTTATCAAATTGTGTTATTTCTTGCCATTGTGATGATAACCACTCGAGCAGATGTGAGGTGATAGTTTCCTTGTGGTTTCATTTTGCATTTCCCTAATGATTAGTGTTGTTGACCACCTTTTCACATACCTGTTGATCATTTGAACATCATCTTTGGAAAAATATTCAGTTCTTTGCATATTTTTGAATTGGATTATTTCATTTTTGCTGAATTGTATGAGTTTTTTATGTATTTTAGACATTAAGCCCTTATCAGATACATAGTTTG
The DNA here is from genome assembly GCF_014898055.3 of Talpa occidentalis. NCBI lineage: Eukaryota > Metazoa > Chordata > Mammalia > Eulipotyphla > Talpidae > Talpa > Talpa occidentalis. Next base: position 30,391,251 of record NW_023604972.1, read on the forward strand.
TGAATATATTTTCTCATGTTATTTTTTTTTAAATTTCATGATCTCTTCTTTGTTTTCAGAAAGTTTTTTAGTTTGATGCAATAGTCCCACTTGTTTATTCTGTTGCTTATACTTTGGGTGCCATACCCTAAAATTCACTGCTAAAATCCACGTCAAAACTTTCTTTCCTATATTTTCTTTTAGGATCTTTATGGTTTCCAGTTATCAGTTAAGTCCATTTTAAATTAGTTTTTGTGAGAGATATTAAATAAGGGTTAAGATTTATTATCCTCCTTGTTTTTCATGGTTTGATAGCACTGAATAATATTCCATTGTCTGAATGAACCATAGTTTATTTATCCATTACTCTATCAAAGGACAGATTAGTTGTTTCCAAATGTAAGCAAACTCGAATGAATCTGCAGCAGACATCCACATGCCAGCCTTTGTGTGGACATAAATTTTCATTTGGTAAATACTAGGAAGGACAATTGATGTATCATATAATAAAAGTAAGTTTAGTTTTGTAAGAAACTTCCAAACTGTCTTCCAAAGTGACTAGGCTGCTATATTTCCATTGGCAATGACTGAGAGTTGCTGTTACCCAACATCCTCTCCAGCATTTGGTTTTATCTGTGTTCCAGATTTTGTTCATTCTAATAGGTATATAGTGGTATGTTTTATTTTTTTTTTTTTTTTAATCTGCCCATTTTTTTATTTGCTTATTTGTTTTCTTTTTTGCTTAGTTGTATGAGTTCTTTGTATATTTTGGATATCAGCCAAATGTCAAATGTATTGTGTGCTAATATTTCCTCTCATTTAAAAAGGTATCTTTCATTTTAATGAAAGTTTCATTCCTGGTGTAAAAACTTTTTAGTGTGATATAGTCCTACTTAAATCCTCTTTTACTTCTCTTTTTTTTTTTTTTTCTTTTTTTTAATAAATTTTATTGTTATATTCCCCATACAATTGCAGCCCCCCCATTCTGACCCCAATCCCTCCCCTCCCACCCCCGCCCCCTAAAAGTGTCTCTGGTTCATAGTTTTTTGTTGATTTTGATTTTCACTTTCTTATAGTTATTCATTTTCCTGGTTCCTTATTTAAGTTTTCTAGATTCCTGCTATGAGTGAGACCATCCGGTATTTTTCTTTTTCTTTTTGGCTTATTTCGCTGAGCATGATCCCTTCCAGCGCCATCCATGTTGCTGCAAATTGCATGTGTTTATCTTTTTTGAATGCTGAGTAATATTCCATGGTATATATGTACCACATCTTCTTGATCCAGTCATCTATTTTTGGGCATTTGGGTTGTTTCCAAAGCTTAGCTATTGTAAACAGTGCTGCTATAAACATAGGGGTGCAGGTGTTCTTTGGAATTGATGTTTCTGTGTCCTTTGGGTAAATACCTAGGAGTGGAATTGCTGGATCATATGGAAGCTCTATGTTTAGTAGGTCCAGAAATCTCCATACAGCTTTCCACAGTGGTTGGACCAGTTTGCACTCCCACCAACAGTGCAGAAGAGTTCCTTTTTCTCCACACCCTCGCCAACATTTGTTGTTGCTAGTTTTTTTAATATGTGCCATTCTCACTGGTGTAAGATGGTATCTCATGGTAGTTTTGATTTGCATTTCCCTGATGACAAGTGATGTTGAACATTTTTTCATATGCCTGTTGGCCATTTGCATTTCCTCTTCAGAGAAGTTTCTTTTAAGCTCTTCTGCCCATTTTTTGACTGGATTATTTTCTTTGTTGTTGTTGAGTCTCATCAGCTCTTTGCAGATTTTTGTGATCAGTCCTTTATCATTAGTGTTGGGTGCAAAAATGTTCTCCCAGTTGGTGGGGTTTCTCTTTGTTTTTGTTATTGTCTCTTTTGCTGTGCAAAAGCTCTTTAATTTGATGTAGTCCCAGCTGTTTATCTTTGCCTTCACTATCACTGCTTTGGGTGATGTGTCTGTAAAGATGTCTTTGATGTGCAAATCACGTAGTGTTTCGCCTATATTTCCTTCTATATATTTTATGGTTTCAGGTCTTATGTCTAGTTCTTTAATCCATTTTGAGTTGATTTTTGTGTATGGTGTGAGGTGGTGGTCAAGCTTCATTCTTTTGCATGTAGCGACCCAGTTTTCCCAGCACCATTTATTGAACAAACTTTCTTTGCTCCAATGCATATTCTTTGCTCCTTTGTCAAAGATTAGTTGACCATAAATCTGTGGGTTTATTTCTGGATTTTCTATTCGATTCCATTGGTCTGTATGTCTGTTCTTGTTCCAATACCATGCAGTTTTGATGATTATGGCTTTGTAGTATAGTTTGAAGTCTGGGAGTCTGATGCCTCCATTCCCTTCTTTTTTTTTCAGGAGAGCTTTGGCTATTCGGGGTTTTTGGTGATTCCATATGAATTTCATCAATAATTGTTCTATTTCTTTGAAGAATGACATTGAAATTTTGATTGGAATAGCATTGAATCTGTATATTGCTTTTGGTAGGATGGCCATTTTAATAATGTTTATTCTTCCAATCCATGAGCAGGGGACGTCTCTCCATTTCTTTGTGTCTTCTTCTATTTCTTTTAACAGTGTTTTATAGTTTTCTTTGTATAGGTCCTTTACCTCTTTTGTTAGATTTATTCCCAAATATTTGATTTTTTTTGTTTCAATAACAAAAGGGATGGTCTTTTTGATTTCTTCTTCTTCAGATTTATTGTTTGTGTATAGGAAGGCTACTGACTTTTGCGTGTTGATTTTGTATCCTGCCACTTTACTGAACTGATTGATGAGTTGAATTAGCTTTTCTGTGGAGTTTTTGGGGTTCTCTATGTATAATATCATATCGTCTGCAAATAGTGATAGTTTGACTTCTTCTTTTCCTATTTGGATTCCTTGGATGTCTTTCTCTTGTCTTATTGCCCTGGCTAGGACTTCCAGTATTATATTGAAAAGCAATGGTGAGAGTGGACATCCTTGTCTTGTTCCAGATCTTAATGGAATTGCTTTCAGCTTTTCACCATTGAGAATGATACTGGCTGTTGGCTTGTCATAGATGGCCTTTATGATGTTGAGGTATGTTCCTTGTATCCCCAGAATTTCAAGGTGTGGTATGTTTTAATATGCTTTTCCCTGATAACATATATAGCCAAAAACTAGAAACAAGCAAAATGTCCTTCATTAGATTAATCACTGTACAAACTCTGTCATATACCATTCAGCAATGAAAAGGATCTGTCAAAACTCTTGGTACATACAATCACTTAGGTAGATCTGAAGAGTTTTATGCTGACTTTTAAAAAGCCAACACTAAAAGATCTTGTACTATATGATTCCATATATACAACACTCTCAAAATGACAAAATTTTGGAGACCAAGAAAATATTAGTTATTGTCAAGAGCTAAAGATATTGGAGGGCAGTTTGTAGAATGGGGATGACTACAAAGGGGCAACACAGAGACATCTTCGTGATGATAGAATTGTTTTGGTTATTTTGCACTCTTGATTGCGGTAGTGCTTACATGACTATACGTGCCATTAAATTGCATAGGACTGTGCTCATATTGTACTAATGCTGATTTTCTGGTTTTGATATTATACTATAGATATCTAAGATACAACCATGGGAAGAAACAGAGTGAAAGGCACATAAGACTTCTCCTTATCACTTCCTGTGAATCTGTTATTATTTCAAGATAAAGATTTAGTAGATGGAAAACAGAAGTCTGAGGTTTATATCAAGTTCCTCCAATTTGGTGGGATATAAACTCTAAAGTGTGTTTCCTTCATGTTGGACAACAGCTAAAACTCTGCTCAGCTCTTTCAGACTTCCAGCTGTTGAGTTTTACTTAGCTCCTTGACAACTCCTCCATGCAGCCAGGTCACCTCTTAGATTTAAAGAGTTTATATGCAGATCTGGGAATATCCCTCTTTACAGGTGCCTCCTTTTCAGCATTTACCACCTTAGTTTGCCTCTTTTACAGCCATAAATTGCATCTTCTGGTATCTAATGACAATAAGCCTATGACTTTCTGCCTGAATTCTAATCACCCTGTAGTTCATAGAATGCAAGTTTTCCCCAGAGGGACAATGAAGTAAGTATAGATCTCATCCATTGTATTGCCTTCTTTCAAGACCAAATCTCCAGATTCTGCCTGTTTTTGCTCAATTTCTAGTGTCTTCAACTCACTATCATACCAATGTCCACATATTTATGCACATATACACACACAAAATACTGAATCCCCAGAAGCAAATTACAAACTTATAATAATACCCTATAACTTTAGAGTGTTTTACAGCTTACAAACTACTTTTTAAATTTTTATGTATATCACTCCTAAAAATAAGGAATATTATTATACAATGTATAAACTTTATATGAATTGCCTTGGATCTGCCCATTTCTGACCATTCTTTAGTCTTTATTTTTTTTTAAATAATAAATTTTATTTTTATATTCCCCATACAATTGCAGCCCCCCCATTCTGACCCCAATCCCTCCCCTCCCGCCCCCGCCCCCCTAAAAGTGTCTCTGGTTCATAGTTTTTTGTTGATTTTGATTTTTACTTTCTTATAGTTATTCATTTTCCTGGTCCCTTATTTAAGTTTTCTAGATTCCTTCTATGAGTGAGACCATCCGGTATTTTTCTTTTTCTTTCTGGCTTATTTCGCTGAGCATGATCCCTTCCAGCGCCATCCATGTTGCTGCAAATTGCATGTGTTTATCTTTTTTTGAATGCTGAGTAATATTCCATGGTATATATGTACCACATCTTCTTGATCCAGTCATCTATTTTTGGGCATTTGGGTTGTTTCCAAAGCTTAGCTATTGTAAACAGCGCTGCTATAAACATAGGGGTGCAGGTGTTCTTTGGAATTGATGTTTCTGTGTCCTTTGGGTAAATACCTAGGAGTGGAATTGCTGGATCATATGGAAGCTCTATGTTTAGTAGGTCCAGAAATCTCCACACAGCTCTCCACAGTGGTTGGACCAGTTTGCACTCCCACCAACAGTGCAGAAGAGTTCCTTTTTCTCCACACCCTCGCCAACATTTGTTGTTGTTAGTTTTTTTTAATATGTGCCATTCTCACTGGTGTAAGATGGTATCTCATGGTAGTTTTGATTTGCATTTCCCTGATGACAAGTGATGTTGAACATTTTTTCATATGCCTGTTGGCCATTTGCATTTCCTCTTCAGAGAAGTTTCTTTTTAGCTCTTCTGCCCATTTTTTGACTGGATTATTTTTTTTGTTGTTGTTGAGTCTCATCAGCTCTTTGCAGATTTTTGTGATCAGTCCTTTATCATTAGTGTTGGGTGCAAAAATGTTCTCCCAGTTGGTGGGGTTTCTCTTTGTTTTTGTTATTGTCTCTTTTGCTGTGCAGAAGCTCTTTAATTTGATGTAGTCCCAGCTGTTTATCTTTGCCTTCACTATCACTGCTTTGGGTGATGTGTCTGTAAAGATGTCTTTGATGTGCAAATCACGTAGTGTTTCGCCTATATTTCCTTCTATATATTTTATGGTTTCAGGTCTTATGTCTAGTTCTTTAATCCATTTTGAGTTGATTTTTGTGTATGGTGTGAGGTAGTGCATTCTTCAGTCTTTAATAAGCACTTCATTCTCAGGCATTCTTGGTGGTGCAGGCCATTGAGCACAGCTCTATGAAGCTGTCCGCAGCCTCTGCAGTGCGGGTTCGATTCCGGCTGCTAGGGGAGATACCCAAATGGCACAGCAGACCTCTCCTGTCTTGCTCGCTGCTCCCCTCAGCAGTGTATTTCATCCGTCTGCCTGTTTTGTTCCCTTCTCTGTCTCTGGTGAATCCTCTCACCGTCCCGCACATCTGGCCTGTACCCCTGTTCTTGTATAAATAAATAAATCTTAAAAAAAAAAAAAGTACTTCATCCTCTGTGTTCTCCATAAACATTTTGGTCCACCATGACTCTCTCCTCATTTTCTGGCTATTTGCACCCTGGCTATCCCCATGGGGACTCTCACTCCTTTCCTGACTTTAAACTCCATTTTATGAACACAAGGGGGTAAATTTGTATCAGAAGTCATGACCTCTCACCAGATTCCTACTCTACCTAATTGGAATCTCCCCTTAGATATGAACAGATACCTCAAAGAAACTATTAAAAATTCAAAACATCTTCCCCCAAGATCTGATTTTATTTCTATAGTTTCTATTTCTTGGAATGATGCCACCATTCTCAGCAGTCAAACTAGAAACATAAAATTTTTCTCATTTTCTTCAGGTCCAACTACCTACCAAGTCTGCCAACTCCATGCCTTATTTATTCCTTGAGTCCCTCTTCTCCTCGCCATCTGACTTCTGATTTAGTTTAGTACCTCAGAGTTTCTCATCTAAACCGTTGCAATCAACTCCTAATTGGTCTTATTTCAGTTCTTGCCATGGATCGGGGTCACTGTAACTTGGACTGTGGTCTAAGTTAAAGAGGAATCATGTGGTCAGTAAGTGACTCTCTGGCAATATAGAAATCTCCAAAATTGGAATGATAGCATCAGCAAAAATCAATCTGTGTCTTTTCTTGCAGTAATAGCAGTAGGTTTGGTAATAATAGTGATTTGCGTAGATGGAGGGTGGGCAGACGACAACTTTTGCTGTGGCTCCAGTCTTCCCACAGGTCAGAGAGCAGAGAATATAAACCTGTCCAAACAGAGGTGGAAAACAGGTTCAACTGAAGGGTCTTAAAATGTATTTCCATGGTAACGCCAAGACTCAGCTCCACAAAGAGTAGGAAAGTAGCAAGCACATTCTTGGAATTGTGGTAGTCACCAAAGACATAAAGTGCAACAGGAGTCATTTGGGCTGTTTACTGAGAATTCTCAATGTCTGTATGTGGCTCACACACTTGTGTTTCCTATAAGTATTAGTCACTCGTGTTAATCAGACTCCTCAGTATAATCTTAGTGTTCATCCTGTATTTCAAACATACCCAAGAATATGCCACATGATGGAGGCGGGTGCAAATAACACTGTCCCATGTAAACCGCTATCTGAAAAGTCATCATGTATCAAATGAAGCAATTCCTTCACATTCCCAGCAAACGTCCTTGATTCAAAATGCAAACCTGACTGGGGCCTCCCGGGTGGCACAGCAAGTTGAGCGCAGCACTGTAAGGCTGTCCGCAGCAGCCTCTGTTGCGCAGGTTCAATTCCCAGCCAGCGAGGGAGATTCCCACAGGGCGTGGCAGATATATCCTGTCCTGCCCACTGCCTTCAGCAGTGTATTTAGGTCATCTGCCTGCTCTGCTCCCCACTCTGTCTCTGGTGAATCCTCTTACCCTCCCGCGCCTCTGGCCTGTACCCTAGCTCTTGTAAAAAAATAAATAAATCTTTAAAAAAAAATCCAAACTTGACAAAGCTGCTGAGAAGACTTCAGTGGTTCCTGATCACCTCTGTTTAACCCAATATTTTTGAAGATCTATAGCCAGCTTCCCCAATCACTCTGCAATTCCTGTGTCCTCAAGCCTCAGCTAACATTCTCAGTTAGCCCTTCATGCTGCACTTGACCCTGAGCCTTCTGATCTATGTCTGTGTCATCATTACTTGGTTTGCTCATATGTTTGCTGAGCAATTCCTTTAATCAGGAAGCAGCAAATGTTTTCCATTTTTTCTTTTTTCTTTACTTATATTTTTTTAGTAACAAAGGTTTTTTCAGAGGAGCCACAGAGTAAATAATTTTGACTTTGCAGGACACAAATTCTCTGCTGCCATGACTCAGTTCTACTATAATAGCATGAAGGCAGCCATAGACCAAACAACAACAACAAAAACCAAATGGGCGTGGTTGTACTTCAATAACACTTTATTTACAGAAACAGTTCCAGGGCTGGATCTCGCCTGAGGCCACAGTGTGCTTACAACTTAATTAAGTGGGTGCAGGAAGGAATGTGCAAATTGTCTTGGATCCACTTGGTTTTGACTCAACCCTCTTTCCAGGAAGGTAGACTTCCATGTCTTTCAGCCCACAAATTCTTCCTAACTTCCTAAAGTAAGGCCCAGGTCAAAGGATGCTCCCAGTTGGAGGTAGGACAAGATCTATTTACTTTCTTGTGGAAAGTAGTGAGTGGAATTATTTAGATGCAGTGTCCCTTGAAAGGACAATAGTAGCCACTTTCATAAGTTAATAAAGTTGAAATTTACTGTCATGTATGTTAAAGACAAGGAAAAACTTCCCGATGCTTGAGACTGTGAGACATTCAAGCAAAAACCCTAGTCAATCCCCAATTGTTCAGATCTCCATGGAAAAGGAAAACCAAGACAATAGAATGAAAAGTCGAGTTCAAGCTGGTTCGAACATGTGCACAACAGTCCTGGTTACAGTCCCTCTGTCGTCTCTGAAGTTGGAAGTGGCTGATTAACTGAGTATTGGGAAAGAAGGCCATTGAAAGGCAGTTCTTTAAGCTGAGTTCAAATGCTAACTTTGACACTTAGGAGCAGTAGTGTTAGGGGGAAAAGGATGTCCCAAAGCAAATTCCATATAGGCTTTGTGGACTCCACCCCCACCCCAGGTCAAAGCCAAAGACACTGGGAACTCCAAATCCCATCACCACCAAAGGGAAGGTGGCTGGGACCTGAGGGTGGGGTTAAGCAGCCAGGTGGATACAAAAGGCAGACACGTGGGCTTTGGGGGTCTCTCCATTTTGGCTCTCCGCCAGCTCGCAGCGTCCGGCCAGTTCAGAGAGTGACTTTGGGTTTCCAGGTCGTAGGATCGGGTAGGACGCATTAAAGACTTTATTTCCCTATTTTCTCCCTGAGTTGTATATTTTCCTTATTTCTTTTTCTCTTGTAAATAAACCTTTTATTAACCCTTTTGCGTGTGTCTGTAGTAGAGTATTCATAAGTCCCTTTAAAGCGCGCGGGTGAGGACCTACAGCCAGGAACCCGTTTAATATCAGGGTTGCTCTATAACAGCTGGACCGCAGAAATGATTTAACTCCTCAGGACCTTGATTTAATATCTATAAAATGAGCATAATACCCACCTCCAGAGTTCTTTCAGTGATCACATGTTTGAAGCCCTGAGGACAGTGTGGGAACCTACAGTCTACTTGAGCTGGGTGCTCTTAAAAAAAATTATTTTAGTTAATTTTGTTCATTTGTAAATTTTAATTCATTTGCAAAATTGTCATTTACATAATTGTAAATGTATGTAATTCTGGGGGTGCAACTTCACACCTTCACAACTTCACACGCACTTGCTTCACTCAGTCTCCACCAATACTCCCCTGCTAATGTCCTATCTTCTCCCTTCCCAGGCCTGTTCCCTCCCCCGCCATTCCCTCTGGTCACCAGTATCATCATAGTACTGCCCTGCTGCCCAGCGCTATCTCACACATTTATCTGTTTATTTGACATGGTCTGCCTCCCTTCCCCACTAAAATGTTGGCTCCTGGAGGCAGTGCCCTGCCCAATTTCCAAACAAAGGCATAGCAGACTTTAGGGTCAGAACCTTGAATAAGCAACCCCCTCCAACTAGAATTTGTGTTAAAGATAGTTGATTTAAAGAAAAGCATTAGGTAATTGATAGCAAAGATGGTATGCTGATAAACAAACCAAAAAAATCACGTAGAACTAATTCTCCAACAGTTAGAGTTGAGTGCTTGTTGGAACATAGACTCAGGTTCTTCCAGGATCTTCACGCAATGAACTGGGTCTTTCATGAGGAATGAGCTTAAGTGAAAAATGAGTCGCAGAAACACTCTCGCCTTAGGAGCCCACGTTTTGGGTGATAGAAAAGGCAGCTTGAGCAAAGGAAAAGGCACCAAGCTTTTGTTTTCTTACCTCTCCCCTGGTCTAATTTTGTTCTACTGGCAAGTTTCTGGTTAGAAACGTTCAAGTCAGATGCCAAAGGTCTCGGTGTCAGACATTTGCAAATCAAAGCAAAACAATAAACTCAGGCATAAAGAAAAAAATTAAATGAAAATGAGAAGCAAATCTGTCAAAATTGCCTCACTTTACAAGGATCAAGTCGAGGCAGGTGGACATCGTGAGGCAGGATTGCGTCCCAGCTCTCGAGGACCAAGCTCTCTCTGCGTCTCCTTGTCCTGCTTCTCTTTCCCAAGCCATCTCTCTTTCTTTTTTGCTTAAAAGAAGAAACCCAATGCATCCTCTGATGAAATCTTTGGCTTTTGTAGAATTAGCATTCAATTACACCAGGGAGGGCAGGGAGGCCATGTCAGCCTCCTTAGCACTTTCTTGTTTTCAGTGAACACGAATCCTGGTGGAAGGTGTCCTGAGGACAGCCCTACTTCACGTGCTGAGAGGGGGCCTTCTAGAGCCGTGCTTCTCAGACAGTAACTAGACCATGAGTCCCTGATGGCTGGGGAAGCGGGGAGGGCTGCTTTGATTAAGCAGTTGCAGGCCCAGGTGGCGCAGAGGGTCTTGCATTTCTAATAAGCGCCATGCTGCCTGGGGAAGTGAAGCACTAGTCCACCACCGTGTTGTGAGGTTCCATCATCAATGTCACCAAATGTCACAGTGTTTACTCTGCCTCTACCTGTGCTATGCACTGACCAAGATGCTGAGCTGACATTAATTTTCAAAGCAGAAGCACTCTAGTAGGTCCTGGGGAAAATATGAAGATGAAAAGGAATTATTTCTGTCCTCCATAAGCTTACTAACCATATCTAAGATCAAAGCCAAGGACATAAAATAGCATTGTAATGACCAAGTTAAAAAAAAAAAAAAAACAACTTGTGATAAGGGCACAGAATATATACCAAATTCATAGCAATCAACTTAAAAATACATATGATATTCTGTGTCTCTCATGACACATGAGCACGCACACATACACACGGTGGTCACTGCCCTTAGAATGTAGACTATATTCAGTGCTGTCCTACTTGTCTTTGCAGGGGTGGGGTGTGGGGTGGAGGGAAGCTAGCATATCATTTAGGTAGATGTTAAAGGGAAAGAATGGGAAACGCTAACAAATTCTTTTTTATTTAAATTCCCTTTTAAAACCTCTTGTCTGCAGTCTTCAGGAGAATTATCTCTATCATCCATTGTTGCTGAATCTGGTCGCATTTTGGATCCAATACTCCATTTTGGTAGAACTCCTGTTCCTCCTGCATATATGTGGTTTACACCTTTATATTTGGTCCCAGTACTATAGGACCTTAATAGCTGCCTTAATAGCCGAGGAAATAGGGAGGGTTTCTGACAGTACACCTGCAAGTTTCCCTCTCCGCTCTGCTCCTGCAAATCAGGGCTATCTGACCAAACCCCACCGTAGCCAGGGGACCAGGCACCACTCCCATTTATCCAATACAGTGGGTTTTGGTTCCTTCCAGCCCACAGGATTATTCAACAGGCCAATCACATCCTCTGTAGGAGCCAAGGTCATCTACCCTCTTAATACTACAAAGATTGCCCCAGAGAACCTGACCGCTGTCTCTGTTCCCAAGCGCAAACCCCAAGTGGCTTTGTAGGATGATAGTGTTTTCCTTCCCCAGGCTGTGAATCTATGTGCTTAAAAAACCTGCTGTCAGTTGCATCTATCCGGCATTGGGTGCTTTGTGCTGGGCCAACCTCATAACCTCGGGCAGCCATCCCTCCCTCACCAGTGACATGAATAGGAAGCAATGAAAACAATATGTGATTTGGCTTTGAGTGGGATTTTGGTTTGGTGCATGTACCGAATGACATGCAGGTGTAGTTTGCAGCACAGAACATGGATTTCAGACAGCTCTGAGATTCCCTTTATTACCATCATTACCTTGCAGGCATTCAGGCATGCGCTTATATTAACTCCCAGATGCCTTGGTATTTAAAACTCTTTTGATTGGACATTAGATTTTTATTTCAGTAATCCTTGCACTTATACTAATACTGCTCATTGTCTCACACAGAATTGGAAACATTTTAAACACTCATCTACACAACAATTTACGCTGAAATCAATTTGGATTGTGTTAAACTCAATATCATAATCATTACTGAAAATGCAAACACCATAGAAAAATGTTCATAGCAACATTATTTGTAATAGTCCCAAGCTGGAATTTCCATGCAGACCTAATATCTCAACTCTAATATCCATCAAGACTAGGATGAGGGGCCTCCCTGGTGGTGCAAGGGGTTAAGACACAGCCTGTGAAGCTGTCCACAGCCACTGAAGCATGAGTTCGATCCCTGGTCAGGGAGCTAGCTACATGGCGCAGCAGACCTCTCCTGTCTTGCCCACTGCTCCCCTCAGCAGTGTATTTTAGTCAATCTGCCTGTTGTGTTCCCCGCTCTGTCTCCAGTGAATCCTATCACCCTCCACACCTCTGGCCTGTACCCCAGTTCTTGTATGCATAAATAAATAAATCTTTAAAAAAAAAGAATAGGATGAAAAGATAAACCATGGTGTATTTATGCAGTGGAATACTGTTCAGCAATAAAAATAAACAAACTACAGCCACATGCAACAACTTGGATAAATCTCACAAACCTAATATTGAGCTAAAGAAGCCAGATACCAAAACCACATTCACGTGATTACATTACATAAAATTATGAAGCAGTCGAAACTAATCTGTGGTGTTACAACTCATAATAATGGCTAACTTTGGGAAAGAGGAAAGAGGTAATAATTAGGAGGAGAAATGAGGTCGGGCATAGGGGAGGGTATTTAATGTTCAATTTCTTATCCTGGGTTATGGTTTAATGACCATGCACTCTGCAATAATTGGTTGCTCTGTATATGATTTTCTCTCTTTTGTGCGTATATATTTCAGTAAAAGAATATATTGTTACAGTAAAAAAAATATTTCATTCATGTAATAGTTGTTTACTAATATGAGCTTAAAATGAAGGTGAGGTTTCTGTGAACAGGGCAGGCATGGTCCCTATAGAATATCAAAATGAGAATTGGTCACCAGAAATGAGTGCCCTAGGTAGTGAGTGATAAAGCCCTTAGGAGTCAGCATTTCTAGTTGGGGCATGAGGAGAGGTTTTGTGGAGGAGATAGCACTGCAGCTGAGCCATGAAGGGCAGGTAGAATTTAGATATTGTAGATGAGGCAGAAGACATTGTAAGAAGAAATAATGCTGCCAATAGGGCGAGTCTACAGTGACCAGGGAAAGGTCAAGGACTTTAAGGCAACGCAAGCATAGGAACATGTTAAAAGCACTGGGAAAGGAAGCCAGAAGGTAGTTGGAGTCAAGTACTGGAAGTCTCTGAGAATCAGACTAAAGATGCCTGGCTCCTTCCATCAGAATAGAGGTGAAGAAGGGGGTGCCCCTCCTAGTGAAAGAGAACTGAGCTGTAGGGAGATAAGAATGGATGCCTCATCAAAGGTGGGAAGGCCATCTGGAGCCAGTTAAGGGACAGTGGCTACAATCCAGACCTGAAGCTCACAGTGCTTGAATCTACGTGCCCACAGTTGACAGACAGAGAGGGCGGCTGATTAATTCCAAGGAGCGAGTGAGTCAAAGGGACCTCATGTTTTAATCTCAGCGTCATCACTTCCCTGATTTGTAAAACTTGAGGAAATTGATGAGCCTTTCTAAGTATAAGCTTGTTATCTGTAGGATGGTATTGACATAAGATTGTGCTGAGGATTATGAGTATGAAGGAATACACAGCACCTAGCACACTGCTCATCATAGAAACTCCATAAATGGTAGTGCCCATCATAGTTTTTATTCCCATGAACAGCAACTTTTAAGGAAGTACTGTCCTTCAACCAACTGGAGCTCTTTCAAAGTTCTTCCCAAACATATTATATAAAAGCAAAACAAAATAAATATTTCTGTGTGTGTTTGTGCGTGCCCGCATTTATACCTCATTACACATTCCCAGCATTAACCAAAACACGACACCTTCCTAAAAATCAGTGAATAAGATCAGTTCCTGAATTGGACTGATGACCACCCTTCGCCAAGTCCAAACACAGCTTCAAGGTCATGAGTCACACCCATAACTCCTGACGGGAAGAGATGCTATTTCATGAAGGGATTTTTATTTATTTATTTATTTAACATCAGACACCACTCTGTCTGACTCAAAATGTGGTTAGCGTCTGTAACAAAATCCATGTAAATAGGTCTCCCATGAGCCATTGCAAAGATCCTCAGTAACTTCATGCATAATGGAAGCTTGTGTAAGTATGTGTTGCCTCAGGCGGGCGCCTTTTCAGAGCTCCTTGGGGTTTCTCTTGTGATTTTTGTGTTCTCTCTCCTTCAGATGTTTGGGTTCTCCGAGCTGTCATGCCACAGAGATGATTTCAATGTTGGATTGAAAAGCCAGTCCAAAAAAAAAGCAGAAAGTGAACATTTATTTTTCCCTTCAGAATAAATTTGTCTGACATGAAACTCACAAAATGGTTGTCAAGAAAATTGACTTAGTTTTACCAAATAACGAAGAGTTGTTTGGACTTCAAAAGCTATCTTGTGAAAACAAAAGCTTTAGGCCAAAGGGTTAATTTCCACAAAATATATTCTGGGGGTTGTTTTTCACATTTAAAATTTGCTGCATATGCTTATAATTGAACAGACTCAACTTTGTTTAGGTTCTGCTTCAAAGTAAGCTGCATGTGATATATTGTGTCTTTTAGGTGGGGTCAGTTATCTGGTAACCTTATCGAGCTATAATGTAGTGAATAACTATCCCTCATTACTGTATACACAGTTCTAACCGTCTTGGATATCAGGATCCCCATGTTAGAGAAGATTAGAAGCAAAGAGGGAAGCTAGAATTAGACACATTGACAACTGTAAGCAATGATGGCTGACAGCCTGACAGAGTGATATAATAGGAAATATCGAAAGCACAGGCATAAAAATATAAAACCGGCAGTTTAGAGGCAAATCAATAGCTACTGACCCCCAAATCATTTTGAGAAATGTTTCCAACAGTCATCATACATACATCATAAAGACATCATGCATTTTAAAATGCTTTCCATTCAAATCAGTTAAATTTGCTTCTATTGCCTGTAAGGATAATCTTCAGACATTTGAAATGTGTGCTTATGTGGACGGCATTTTGTTTTCAGCATCATTGAATAAAAGAGATATTAGTATATATTTATAAAAATGGCAGCACCTATCAGCTCAGTTAGCTTTTTAAAAAAATAACATTACATCTATTATTAAAAAATCTATTCTTTTAGGTCAATTTCTATTGTAGGTCCAAATACTGATTTTCTAAAATGACTCCATGGGAATGTTTCTTGAAAAATTACTTGTAAAAAATTATTTTCAGGAAAAAAATTAGTAAAGATAGTTTGATGGCTACTCACAATCCATGTTGGTTACATTTAAGTGTCTGAGAAGTCCCACAGTAAAGAAACATTCCAACTTTGTTGGACCCTCTCTTTCTTAGACTTATTTAACTGATGAATCTTTTTTGAAGTATTTGTCTTCTATCATTTGAACTTTGGGACACACTGGTCTCTGGCAATGATCCCAGGGACCCACAAGGAAGCAGATAATATAACCGAAAGAGTTTCACTGAAGTGAGTTTAAGGAAAGGCCTTTTCTGAAAGCTGTGGTAAGAAGTAGGCGAGCCAGCAAGAATGCAGGTGTTTGCACTGATGGGAAGCTGTTCCCATGCCTGGTCCGGAGCCCCAACGAAAGTACACCTTGTTTTTAAAGCACAACGAGCATTGGACTGGAGTGGAATTGGAGTTGTCCTCAGGACTGTGGCCAGTAGTTTGCTTTTTCAAATATTGAGCAACCTGTTCTTCAGGGAGGAAAAGGCGCTACAGTAATATTTGCTGATTTTCAAAGGGTAAATCTTCCTGTCATGGTCAATTTCAAGCTACCAATATGAAGTCAGTGAACATGGAGTTGGGAAGAGATGAAGAGGAACCTCCTTTAAATAGGATTTCCGACATGCAAGCACAATAGATACAAGTAACCTTTATCAGCAGTTAAGTGCAGTAAAAGAACCAAGAAGAGATGGGGTTTGAGTACCTATTTTAATTTACTATATTTAATTAAAATTTTATATGCTTTATTTTTAACAACTAGCTCAGAAAATTACTGAAAATTTAGCAGGCAAGCAATAGCAAATTATTGGTTCGAACTGTACTGGCAATAGCCACTATTATGGGGAGGGACTCCTGGGAAGAAGCACCGGACACCAGGCTGTCTGATCTCTATCAGCAGAGGATATAATCTGCAACACTCAGCATCCTGTGGTTCAGTACAGGGCAATAAGGATGGAGAATGAGTCCAGGGGATGGAGAAAAGTAGAGAATAACCAGCAGCATTCTGAAATGTACATGTTTGAGACTCAGAGTTAGGCTGTTTGTATGATTCCTTCCACCCCTATTTAAAATTACATGCTGAAAAAAAATCACTAAGAATCTATCTTTAATGCTGCTTAGGAAATTTGGATACACAACTAGATTCAGTGTGACTTGCAGCATGAATATAGCTTTTAGATATTATTGATGCTATGTTTTTTTGATGCTATTGTTTTTCTCTTTATTTGAACTCAGCTCTTCTTTGCTATCTAACTTGTCCATTTGAGAAAACACCTTCCTAGATTATCTCACCACTTCACTGATAGTTTCAGGATTCTGGGTGAATCCGGTGGGAGGAGTGCTATCGTCAGCACCTAAAATGTTGGAGTGAGGAGTAAGAGCCGACTAGGGGATAGGATCACACTAAACAGTTCAAACAGAACAGTCTTCTTGAGCTGAAGAGGCAGAGATCAGAATCCGAGACAGCTGAAGTGGCTAGAATCTGCGGGGTAGGTGTCTTAGTCAGCTTGGGCACTCACAAAAAAAAAAAAAAAAAAAAAAAAGCCATAGGCTGAGTGACTTAAACAACAGATATTTCTTTCTGAACAGTTCTGGGATCTGAAAAGTCCAAGATCAAGGAACTCATTGCTTCAGCTCCTTATAAGTGTCCTCTTCCTGGCATGCAGACAGCTGCCTTCTCACTGTGTCATCACAGCATGGGGAGAAAGAGCTCTGGCTCCTCCTCTTCTTACAAGGACAACAGTCTCATCATGGGGTCCCACCCTCATGACCTCATCTAAACCTAATTACTTCCCAAGCCCATACCTCCCAAATAACATTATAGTGGGGGGGGGTGTTAGGACTTCAAACTAATAATTTTGGAGAGAGATAAACACTCATCCCCTAATGAGTGGGAAATAGAGAAGAGAGAGCTATACAGACTGCAGATGGGGAATGGAGAAGATATGCGTTTTCACCCACGGGTTCTTGATTAAGGACCATTATATATCTGCAAAGGGCAAGACTAACCAAAGCTTCCCAAAAAGTGGTCACTAAAGGGTTGATAGTGGGACAGTGATACTAGAGGCCTGATAGTGCTGGGGGCTATGGAAATTATAGCTCATCTGTAGTGAGGAAATCTTTGTAATATAACCATACCAAGTGGGCATTCAGCTAAAATATCAGAAAGTGCATGCCTTAGGAGTAACTAACATCCCTAATAGTTTTCTCAACTGGAGTTTGGTCCATGAGATTAATAAGGTCTAATACTCTAAGTCATCAATTGAATATAGTAGATTAGCTTCTTTCCTAAGATCTAGAAAAAGGGTCAGCTACAGTTTTCTCAAAGAGGCCAAATGGTACTTTTTTTGGTAGTCTTTGTGGGCCAAGAGGCAAAATCAAAATGATAATGTAAGTACTTGCATAATCACTTAAAATGAAAATATTTAAAAGCATAAAACTAGTCTTAGTTCATGGGCCATACAAAAATAAGAGATGGGTTAGATTTTGTCCAAAGACCATAGGTTTGCTGACTCCTGATTCAAAATAATGCTATTTTGTATCACCAAGGGAGAAATTTAAAAAAAAAAAACTATTCAAATTATTTTGTGTATGTGTGATCAAATTATTTTGTAGTATCAAGTGGAGAACCCTCCTTGGTAAAGGCTACACTTCAAGTTAGACCTATTTTAAACCCAACTTTAGAACTGAAAAACAAAGTCTTCAAAAAATCTACATGGGACAAAATTTGGAGATTGAATCTTGCCTGGTTAGAGCTGCTTAGGTAAGACCTAAGGCTTTCCATACATCTTTCTTAACAATTCATTAATTCAATGCAACCTGAGCTCAAACTGTTCAGTATATTAGTTACCTATCTGAAAATTACACAATCTAGAATCTCTAGATCATGTATCATCCACAATGTCCAATGAGAAGGTTTTTAAAAATTGATATGCAGAGACAGGATAATATGATTCATAGTCAAGAAATGAAGATAACAGAAACTGACACTAAGATGTACCACTTAGGTAGATAGAGCTTAAAAGCAATTTATTATAATTTTTAACCTAAAAAAGTAAGATAAAATGTACACAATATAAGGAAAATGGATTTTAAATATATATGTGAACTTTGACTACACACACACACACACACACGCACGCACATGTAACCACCATTCAAATTAAGGCATAGCCATCTCCATTAATATGGTCAGAATGTGTCTCCCCCAAATTCATACATTGAAATCCTAACCACCAAGGATTAAGGACTAATATCTGCAAAGGGCAAGACTAACCAAAGCTTAGGGGGTGGGGCCTTTTTAGGTCATGAGGGCAGACCCTCATGGAATGGATTAGTGTCCTTATAAAAAAAGCCTCAGAGGGCTTCCTTGTCCCTCCATCATATGAAGACACAGTGAGAATGTGCCATTCATGAGGAAGTATGCTCTCACCATGAACTTGGACTTTCCAGCCAACAGAACAATGAGAAATAGATGTTTGGCATTTATAAGTCACCCAATTTATGCCATTTTTATTAAAGCAGCTTGGATGGGCTAAGATGTCCATCATTCCAGAAAGTCCCACCTTGCTCATTAGTGCCAGTTGTATCCCCAAGAATCAACAACTGTTCTAATCTCTACTATTATTATTCTATTCAAATTATTCTAGTTGATGCCAATGGATCATACAGCATGTTCTCTTTTGTGTCTGGTATCTTATATGCAGCATAATGATTTCAAGATTCATTGTGTTATTTGGTGTATTGGTAGTTTGTTTCTTTATATTGCTGAGTAGTATTCTGTTATGTGAATATATAACAATTTGTTTCTCTATTCTTCCATGGACAGGGATTGGGCTATTTTTAGTTTTTAGCTATTATGAAATGATATTATAGACATTCCTATAAAGCTGTGTATTGTATTATAATATATAACAACTATAAGCCAGAAATGACTTAAATGTCCAACAGTAGGAGATTGGTTAAACAAGAGATAATATAATAATGAAATAGAAACCACATAATCATTCAAAATTATATTTACCAAAAATTCTTTGTGCAGTGGAAGATACCTATGATAGAATGTTAAGCAGGACAAATAGAATGCAAAAATGTTTTTGCAGCATAATCTTAGCTCTGTTAAATATGTGCATATGCATTAATAAATTACATGTATATATGAATGGAAATACATTAAAATACTAATGGAATTTCCCAAGTGTTCTGATTATAGATGACTTTAATTTTTTAAATGTATTTTTGTATTTTCCCACTAATTCGCATTCACCATATTGTTTTTATAATCAGAAGTAAGCTCACTTACAAATACAGATGTAAGGAAAATTTCTAGTCAGTTCTGATGCAAAAAAAAAAAAAAGTAAGATGAAGGAGTCATTTTGCCCAGGGTTGTACAATGAATATTTCACTTCAGATCTCCTGATATTGCTTTGGCTCCACTGTCTGCACACCCAAAGGAAGCTACATAAGAGGGTTGTTAGCTTTGATAAAAACATTGTAGAATGGTAAAACAAATATGCAATGAAACCATGTGGATTGTAGAGGTGTATAGGTTTCTACAAATGCATATTGGATGCATGAACCAGCATGTGAAAACCTTGTAAAATGAGTCGATATTCTGCAAAAGCTCTATACATAACAGCATAATTAAAGAAATGTTGATCTGAGGACCAAGAAGATGATGTATTTATTTTGATCTTAGAAGATGAGAGAGCAAGAAAAATCAGGCCCTAGAGAAAAGGTAAAACAAGAGCTAAATATTTAAGGACTAGTGGACAACCCCTGTGTTAAGAAAGAAAAAGATGGCTCTCTGGGCAAGAGAAGAAGCCTATGAAAAATCTGGAGCAAGTGTGTTATATACTGGGAAAAACAAAGTATTAAGAAGGGCTGGTATAGAGATTTGCCAATGTGCAGCTAGTTGAACCCTGAGTGTCATGCTAAGAAATTTCAGCTCTTTTTCATCTGGCTTGTTCACCAGTTTCCTACCTTGCTTCCTTTGGTCCTGCCCTGTACTCCTACTATCTATTCCCCATGACTTGTGAGCCACAGCTTGATTATGTGTATTCCACTGATATGTTGTGAAGATCCTCAAAATGCTGAGCACTCTTTGACTCCTTCATTTAAAATTTTTCAATGGGTTCTGGTTATTTACAAAGTCCAATGTCCTTTTCGGGACACCTAAGATTGTCTAAGATCTGATGCCATTTTCCTTTCATCATCATTCTCCTGATTCTGTCACCTCCCAAATTTAGTGGTGCTTTGGAGTTTGATTATCAATTTTAGCTCCATCACTTATATGATCATGTGACTTTAGGCATGCTGCTTAAGTTCCCTATCTAAACCATGGAATAATAATAGTACCTATCTCTCAGAGTTGACTTGAAGATCAAATCTAATCTCATTCTTAAATTATTTAGCTCTGGCCCTAAAACATAGAAAGAGCTCATTTTATGATAGCTGTTATCAGAATTACAGCAAGTGGGGCTCCGTGAGGACAGAAAAAGACATGCAAGTGACTGCTTGCCCCCTAGTCATCCCCCAGCAAATCTAAATGACATTTCAAACTAATAACTCTTTAAAAATTTGTTCAATATTCATGTGGAGGAGAGTTGAGCCCTACACAGGCACAAAAGGCTATCTGGTGATCAGAGCCTCTCTCCTTAGAAGGAAGCATATCATCCCTCTAGCAGTGAACTTCCTGGGGATAGCTCATCACCCTCCCATTCACCCCAGTCATCCTAGGTCCCAGGGCTACATGAGTTCCTTGGCAAGGGACAGATACACGGGAATTTGCCATCAGTCTACAGCCAAGTTCACATTAATGTTCCACTAAGAGGAGATGGGAGAAGGGTTCTTTTTTTGTAACTTTTGATAGGGAAGATATCCAATTACAGTTTTCTTTAACCATATTTGGACTATAAGAGAACTTATTCTTCCTAATTTTTAGAGAAATGCATAAAGCAAGCAAGTTTGCATAATAGTGTGTTCCCAGACCTTAAATGTGCTCCCTTACTGTAGATATGCAGCTAGTATTTTGGAAAATCTAAACATACCTTGCCCAAGAACCATAGATAGTAGTAATAGCCTACTAAGGACAGGGTCAGGAGTCTAATATCCACCTATGGAAAGGTTCTGAGGATCTGCCATTAAAAAAAAAAAAAAAAAAAAACCTAGGCTGTTGCACAATCCAGGTCTTTACAACATTGAGTCTTCTATCTGCTATATTCTTCCATGTTCCATCTATTGTATAATAACGCCGTAGGGTTGCCATAACAAATTTTCACAAACTTGAATGATGTAAAGCAACAGAAATTTATTGTTTCACACTTTTGGAGCCTAGAAGTCCAAAATCAAGGTAGTTGGAGGGCTGGTGTCTTTGGGGGCCTCTGAGTGATCTTTTCTAGCTTTACTCCCAGCGTCTGGTGATTACCAGCAGTCCTGGGCTTTCCTGGCCCTGTAGAATGTGTCAGTCTAGCTCTGCCTCTGTCACTGCATGACATTTTCCTTGTGTGTCTAGACTTCCTCATCCTTATCAGGACACCAGTTGGATTGGGACCTTAATCCAGTATGACTTCATCTTAATTTGATTTCATTTCCAAAAACCCTAGAAGAGCACATGCACAGTACAGGCGGTAAAGACTTGAACACATCTTTGGGGGGAAGACAACTTAACTCATAACACCTTCAGTGTGGCAAATACCTAGCTATTTTTAAGACTTGACATAATCGGGGCCTCCCCGGTGGCGCAGCGGTTGAGCGCTGGGTTGCGAAGCTGCCTGCAACCTCTGCAGCCGGTTCAATCCCCGGCTGCTCCCCGGCCACCGGAGGAGGGTCCCACATGGCGCGCAGACCTCTCCTGCCGCCCGCTGCTCCCCTCAGCAGTGTCCTTTGGTCCTTCTGCCTGCTCTGCTCCCCGCTCTGGCTCTGGTGAATTCTCTCACCCTCCCGCGCTTCTGACTGTACCCAGTGCATGTATAAACCAAACAAACAAACAAATAATAAATAAATAAATAAGACATGCCTCTAGAAAATTAAAAAAAAAAAAAAAAAAAAAAGACTTGACATAATCATATCAAAAACTGTGACTGAACATAATTGTTTTGGTAGCTGTGTCTCCTATGTTTAGAAACTGTTTCTTCTACTCATAGTCCTACACCTTGAAAGCCAAGTCAGTAACATCTTTTTCTGTGTTTTTGTTTCACTAATTTAAGAGCTATACAGATTCAAGAGTTTTGTGGATTCCAAATATACACATTTCAACTTATTATTCTAAATTGAACCTTCATAATTTTTATTTTTCCCTCATGTGACTGGGGACACATTTTCAATACTGATCATTAAGAGGGCATTTTAAAAAACTAGGTCAAGGAATATTTAATATTTAAGTAACATATTAGGTATACCTGAATCCTGAGGTTCTAAATATAAAAAACATGAAATTCCCAAGATCACAATCCGGAAAGATTGAGAGCCTTTGAGCCAAACTTTAGAAAACAGCCATCCAAGAGGGGTAAGAGGGTGGAAGCAGTCACAGGTGGGCACTCCCGTTGTTAATGGAGGTCGTTTTTGGCCTGATATTGTCCTTAATGTTTTTTTCTTGTGTTTTTCTTCCTTTCCTCTGACTCAATCCTTCAAAACATGACAGGAGTAGCCCATAAAACTTCTCTCTGGCAGAGAAGTGGAAAGGAGTTTGGTGTACCAGTTGACTTCAATGTGAGGAAGAAGTTGAGAAGTTCATTCTCATTGGTGCCACAGAGACAGAACATCACTTAATTATTATGGCCAACTGGTCACCTTGTTGGCCAAGGTAGGACACCTGTGTGCTATTGACAAGTCCTTAGACTGCCAACACGCTCCAAACATAAGCGTGGGTCATGTCCACATTCCAGATGTTCTCAGAGAACATCCCCCTTTCAAAACACCCAGCAATGTCCTTGAGAGAAATTGTTGTTCTCCAGCATTCTGTTTTCAGAATTTCAATGTTTCAGGACTGTGAAATCTTTAGGATTTCAGAATCTTGGGATTTCAAACTTTTGGGATTTCTACCTTGGGGAGTTTGGTATTCTGATTGTATCTTTTTAGGATTATGCTCAGCACCATATAAAACGTCAACAGTAGGAGAAGCTGGGTAAGGGACACAGGGAACCCGCTGTATTATCACACCAGGTGGCAAATTGAAGACTACTATAATATTTAAAATTTTATTTTCAAAGTTGGGGGGTTGGAAACAATGTCTTTTTACTTTGTACAAACACACAGGAAATCCCACTTCCTTCTCTTCTTAAATGCCCTAAACATACTTGACACTCTCTTTAGCAGTTGAGGAACTTATCTCAAATTCATGATCATCATTCTGCCTGCTGGGGCCCCTCCACAGGTTCATTTAAGTGTGGTGTGAAGCAGAGGCCTCTAAATTGCTAACTTTCAAAGATCAGTAAAATTTCAGATAAAAATCTCAGAATCTATCAATATTGCATATTATTCCTTTAGTCAAGTAAGATGGTAATTTTTTAAGAAAACTACCTTTCATTACCAGCAACAACTAAAAGAATGAGCATTTTAATTCCCCAAAATAGAAAGATAAAAATAAGGAAGTCCTGTTACCTTTTTGGAGTGTTCATTCTGCCATTTTCAATAAGAAGAATGAGACTTGAGGCTATTATGCAAAATGAAATAAAACCCATAAGGTCAAATACTGGATGATTCCACTTAGATGAGGTATCTAAAATAGTTATGTTCATATAAGCAGAAAGTAAAATTGTAGTTGCCAGGTGCTGGGAGTAGGAGGAAATGTGGGGCTGTTGTTCAATGATTTTAAATTGTCAGTTATGTAAGATAGAAAGTTCTAGATGCCTGCTGCACATCGTACCCATAGTCAAGTGTTCTGTACCATTCACTTAACATTTTGCTAAGAGGGTAGATCTCATGTTGTGTTCTTAGCAGCAATTAAAAAAATAAGACGGGAAAACTCTTTTAGATGAATATTTATCTTTATGAAAATGTCTTTGACATAGACCTTATTTTTCTTAGTTTGCTACAGACTGGCCACAGCGGTTTCTGAGATAGAGAGCAGCATTTGGGAACCACTAAGGTAAAGGATGTGGCTGAATCTGTACTGGCCTCAGGAAGTCACCAAAGGACTCTGCTTTGTTTTTCAGAAATTGCTAAATATGGGTTTATTTCCTTATGATTCAGCTCTTTTCCTTGCATAAAAAAAAGATTTTGGAGGCCAACAGAAGTGCGTTTTCTTCTGAGAACTTTGAAATCAGAGTTTACTGCTGACTTTTCCTCTTGACAGTTTAAGGCCAGAATTGAGTTTGTTGAACTCTTTAACCTATCTTTTCTCCCACAAAGTGGGGATCACAATGCTGTGTAGACAACCCAGGAGTTGACACCCAATGATCCCACTTGTATCATGGACTCCCCTTGATTGTGGGCTGGATACAGTGATTTACTTCTAACAATAGACCATAGTGAAAGAAATGAGGTGCTACTTCTGAGTAAGGAGACCAAGAGACCATGGCTTCCAACTGGAGCACTCTCTCCACCTTTTTGCTCAGTCACCTGGGGAAAACCAGCGTGGCAATGAGCTGAGGAAGATGTCAACAGCCAGGAGCTTGGAAGCTGATCCTCCCTTGTCAATCATTCCACAGTCCAGACCAACAGCACAACTGCAGCCTCTTGAGAGTCCCTGATCCAGGGTACCCAGCTCAGCCACGGAGTCCTGACCTGCAGAAATGGTACAATAATGAGTATTTGTTGTTTAGCAGCTAAGTTTTTGTGTAATTTGCATATGGTGTAACTATCACAAATGCCTTCCTTTCAAAATTGTTGTGAGGAATGATTGGGGAAATGTGCTTAATTAAATTTGATATGCTAATGAGATAAAACATGTAAAGCCAGAAGCACACTGCCTAGCTCATAAAAGACAGTCTATAAATGTTAGTTCCCTGCTCCATTCTCCTCTAAAATGACAACAATCATAGCTTTTCTGTTGTGAAAATGTTTTGAAACCTGTAATGTACTATGGAATTATCATACATGTAATAATGTAAGGTACTATTATAATAGGAAAGAAAATATCATTATCTTAGAAGCTGTTTGTAGTTTTTATTGGTTGGCCCAAAAGGAAGGAAAAATTTTTCTTAAAAAGACACCAACTCTTCTATTTAGGGGAGAAAAATACCCTAAATAAGCATGTATGGTTTTTATGAAAAAGAAATGAAATCAGTGAGAACTAAAATTCAAAACAGGAGGTAACCTTAATAATGTGTGACTCCCTGGGAAACGTTGGTAATCTTAGAGAAGGTGTGGTTTGCTTACAATACATGAAGTGGAGGCCACATACAACTTAATGTGAATGTTCAAGAAAGTGTTTCTCTAGGAAGGTGGAGCAGCACATGGGCAAGAAATACACAGATTACATAATATGCACAAGACTGAAATTTGGTCCTATAATAAAGCTTGAACAAAGGCTTGAGTTTGGGAACAGAATCTAAAATGAAGGCAAATTATCATAAATTATCATATAAACATTCAAGAAACATGCTATTTCCCAAATCATAGAGGACAATCAGGTTTATTGTAAATGTTTTTTCACTGTATCTCATTTTATTTATTCTTATTAATTCTTCATTAAGCTTCTTTATTTAGGAAATGATAGATCTTGTTAGTCTCTTATAAATTTAAGTGATACAAGGGAGTTGTGTTATTTATTAATCAAGGAACCTAAAATTTCTCATAACTTGTTTTAATAAAACTTTGTGATCTCTTGGGTTTTTCTCTTTTTCTTATTTTAGTTGATTAAAAAAAAAAAAACTGGGCCTCCCCAGTGGCACAGTGGTTGAGCACTGGGTTGAGAAGCTGCCCGCAGCCTCTGCAGCGCCGGTTCGATCCCCGGCTGCTCCCCGGCCACTGGAGGAGGGCCCCACATGGCACGCAGACCTCTCCTGCCGCCCACTGCTCCCCTCAGCAGTGTCCTTCGGCCCTTCTGCCTGCTCTGCTCCCTGCTCTGGCTCTGGTGAATTCTCTCACCCTCCCGCGCTTCTGCCTGTACCCAGTGCTTGTATAAATAAATAAATAAATCTTAAATAAAATTAAATTAAATTTAAAAAAAAAGAACTTTAAAAAAAAAACAACTAAGAATTCAGAGACATACAGACAATAAGACCCAACTCCAGGTTTTGCTCCCAGATGTTAATGTCTTTCCTGTATTTAAATCTTTCACTAGTCACAGGTCAAAGTTTACAACAGCAACATTCTTGGCCCCTCATGATTTGCCTCCAAGCCCAACTCTCACTGAATCCTTTCACCTCTGATAATGTCCATCAGTTACACTTGAGTTCCAGAACTCATCTGCTTGAGTTACAGAATTCACCTTGCTTTTTCAGATGTCTCTGTCCATAATCCATCACCCACTTCATCTGTAAAGAGCCCAACTCAAAGATCACCTCTGCCTGGAAATATCCTTTATCCCCCGTCAGTCCTTCCTCTCAGTCCCTCTGACTCAGATATCTGTTTCCACAACTGTACTTGCAGGTAAGCATGTGGGCTGCCTAGAGCCACCACTAATTGGGTGGATTTGGACAAGTTATTGAACTTTTCTATTGTTCAAATTCTCCATTTGTAAAATAAGAATAACAACATTATCTATAAGGTAGCTTATTATGAGAATTAAATGGGCTAATATTTGTAAAGCATTTATAATAGTTTCTGGCATACAGTAAGTGCTAAATAAATGTTATTATTATAATTATTAATATACTTATTCTTTTTATAATTATAATTATTAATATACTTATCCTTTTTCTTGCTTATCGATTCTGAGCTTCTTGGAATTAAGGACAACACAATAATTAACACTTAATAGAATCTGAATGTACACATTATGGTAATGAAAGCCACGTGTGTGTGAATTTTTTCAGTTAGAAACTTCTGTAGCTATGGATTTGTGTGAATTTTTTCAGTTAGAAACTTCTGTAGCTATGGATTCTTTAGTGGATCCCTTAATCATGCCCAGATGTTGCAAACATGAACTAAATTTGATTCTTGATAGTCCATGAACACCTATTGATAATGATAATAAAATTCCTTTTTTGTTGTTTAAAAATAAGCTCTGAAACACAATGCTCACAGTTCATGGAGAAGCAAACAAGAGACTCCTTATATTTTCCTTCATGTAAACAAAACAGCAAATTTAATTTGCAACTACATCAGGTGTTTTTTTTTTTTTTAAGATTTTCATTAAAAGCAGAATATGGCATTTGGGAAGGATAATTAAATGCATCTGAAGCCCAGGAGATAAAAAGAGATGAAGGATTTTGTAATAAAAACAGCCTAGCTGGATCCCCTCCCCTTCCCTCGAAGTTCAAAAACGAGTGTCCTCACAAGACTGAGTGGGCTCTTCATTTTGAACATCACCAATGGCTTGCAGGATGGATTTTGTCTCGGAGCATCTCTACCCTCTCTTGTATGAGGTACCCATTGTCACAGAATTAGCCTTCACCCCTACAAATAGACTAACTTAGAAATCTTTCACTTCCAACCCCTCTCTTCCCTCCTATTCGCCTCACCTCTCAGGAAATACGGGTTTTTCTTTTTCTTTTCTTTCTTTTTTTTTTTTTTAAATTTATTTTTATTTATTTATTTTTTAAATAGAGGCATGTTTTATTTATTTATTTATTTATTTGTTTGTTTGTTTTGTTTATACATGCACTGGGTACAGTCAGAAGCGCAGGAGGGTGAGAGAATTCACCAGAGCCGGAGCGGGGAACAGAACAGGCAGAAGGACCGAAGTACACTGCTGAGGGGAGCAGCGGGCGGCAGGAGAGGTCTGCGCACCATGTGGGACCCTCTTCCGGCGGCTGGGGATCGAACTGGCGCTGCAGAGGCTGCTGGCAGCTTCGCAGCCCAGCGCTCAACCGCTACGCCACCAAGAGAGGCCCGGGTTTTTCTTTTTCTTCTTTCCTCCCTCATTCCCTTCTTCGCTTTCCTTTTTCCTTCCTTCTTGTTGAATCATCGGCTCAGTTTTCTCCTGCTGCCTTTTCAGATTAGATACTTTCCAAGATTCAGCCATGTCAGGCCTTGTACCCCCACTCTTTCCTAGAAGGATGGATCCATTCTTAGTACTCCACCTCTTCCCAGAGGAAAGCTCTGCTCTTGGTCTTCCTATCTCCAGTTCCAACTGCAATGGAATATTTTCCATCATGGCTTGAAATCCAGGACAGCAAAAGCCAAACGCATCTCTTTCCTCCAAAATCGGTTCTTCTGCTTTGACTCTCCTACATTTCTCCATCATCCTTCTCAGCACCAGTCCCCAGGGACCCTGGGTATTATCTCTACTGCCGCCTTCTGTCTCACTGCAGTACAGTCACCACTAGCTCTTGGGTCTTTTGTAGCCATCTCTTTCCTTTCATTTCCATTGCCATGGTCACCTCTCACTAGAGCTTGCCCACCAACTTCCCTTCCTCCTTCCAACAAGTCCTAAATAGCACTTTTCCCACTACCTCACCTTTGCTTTGTACCAGCTCTGTTATCTATTGCTCTGAATTTTTTTAAACATTTTTTTAAAGATTTATTTATTTATGCATACAAGAGCCGGGGTGCAGGCCAGAGATGCGGGGGGAGGGGGGTGAGGGGATTCACCAGAGACAGAGTGGGGAACAGAACAGGCAGATTGACTGAAATACACTGCTGAGGGGAGCAGTGGGTAAGTCAGGAGAGGTCTGCCTCACCATGTGGGTTGCTCCCTGGCTGGCTAGGGATCAAACTCATGCTGCTGAGGCTGCAGATTGCTTCATAGTGCGGTGCTTTAACCCCTTGAGCCACCAGGGAGGCCTATTGCTCTGAATTTAACACCATTTGGAATGGGGAATAAAATGATTAGTGAACTCTTCCACAAATTTTACTAGCATGTTCATGTTCAAGCACTTTTTAGAAATAGATAAATTTATTCTGTGGTGGAAAAACAGATGTATTCCTAAAACATAATCCATAAAAGAGAACAATAAAAAAATAAGTGTTCTTAATCACAATTAGTGCCTAATCCTCTGCAAAACTTGTATTATAGTAGAACTGTGAATTTCAGGCACTGAGAAGAATGTCAGCTGGTACTGTTGTCTAACCCAAATCCCACAGCTTTCTCTGCTCCTAAGTGTATCCAATTTGTGTGTATGGAGAGGGGAGGGGGGCTGGCCAAAAGGAATACCTAATAACGTTCATCATTAAGTAGTTTAGCTAAACAACTGAATAAATCATGTCCTAATAACTTAGCAACTGTTTAAAAGAGATAGTACATATTAGTGGAAAGAAAATTGCTATTTAAAATTTCATTCTTTTGTTACCATAATTACTTACTAATGGATGTATAGGCCTGTTAGACATTACACAACTTCCCAAACTTTGGAAACAGATCGGGCACAGCCAGTCTTATTGCCTGCTTCACATACATTTTGTACAAAACTTGAATTTTTCTCATAGTAACTTCCAAGAATCTAGTTTTGCAAAGATATGACAGAGGAATGTAGCATGATCTATTGTTGAAACAATGAAGTACTATACCCTCACACATGTGTCAGGTGATGAACATTACTAATGTTTTTTATTGAAGTGTAATTGACATATAACATATTTATTTCAGGAATACAACATAATGATTTGATATTTGTATATAATATGAAATGATCACCACAATAAATCTATTTAGCTTAATAAGTCTAGTCTATGTTTTCCAGGCTTTCTTTTTTTTAATAAAAAGTTACCTTGTGATACCCTCATGAATTTACTAGGGCTCCTCAGTTTATCTCAGCGGGCATTTTGGGTATCTCAGTTCTAATCCCTTGCTACTCAAAATTTTGTCATAAGACAGCAACATTGGCATCAAGTAAGAAGCTATTCTTACCCCCTAAAATTACTGAATCAGTGTATTTTGCAAGGTGGCTGAGAGATTTGTGTGCAGGTAACAGTTTGAGATGCATAGTGATGAACCATCATTTATTACCTAGTCATAGTCTACTATTGTGAGACATACTATTATATGTTTTAAACTCTTGTGCTGCTTTTTAATCTTTTCTGCACAACCTTCCCAAATGGATGGTTAGATAGATGGAAGGCAGAGACGTCATTGTGTTTTGTGATTGCCTGCAGTGTCCAGCATGGTATCTTGCCCAGAGTAAGGGGCTTTAATAGCCACTAAATGAATGAACCCAATCTCTAGTCCTCCCAGATATCTTGGGCAGGGTCATTAGTGCAAGGAAAGTATTGACAAAGCCGGATTCCGAAGATACTGACAATGTTCTTGGTAGTTTTAAACAAACATGGCATTTTTAGGCTATAAGGCTTGATATGGTAGTTTTTTAAAGAAGGACACATCCCATTATTTGGCTCATGGAAAGAAGAGAATTATATCTTATTATTCAGCTTTACAAGAAGTATAATTATGTTGTAGAGATATGTATCCAAAAGCTACACTGACATGCCTAAATAAAAATAAAGCAGAGTATAAGTTGTTGAAAGTTAGGTAGATTGCATTTCCTGAAAATATAATACACTAAGTGTTCCAAAATAACACTGCCATTTATTAATTGCACTCACGAATCATTTGAATGCCAAGATCTGCATGCGTGCAAAATGTCATGGAAATTGGATTCAATTCTTTTTGAAACAGCTGTCTCCACTACAGCCAAACAGAACGCACTAAGTTCTAAGGGACAAATTTGAAACGGGAAGAAAGGAATCTTTGTCAGAGGGTTCACATTTGTTTCAGTGTCACCAACTACTCTCAACCTTCATTTTCTCTTCAGAGGTACTTCTACCATGGAACATCCCATTGATTTATTAAAATGAAGCATCATCCTAGCAGCTACAAGATCACTCTATGATCTTGCTGCAGCAACTCAAATTGGTCTTATAAACCACTTTCCTCACCTCAGTTACCTCCTAGATGTGGTAGAAAAAGGGAGGAACTCAGACAGGCTCATAGAATAATGTACTTTTACACACCATAGATCAGAGAGTCACAAACTTTCACCCCTTAGCCAGTGCTCTTGATTCAAGCTCTCCAGCTCTATTTTTCCCATCATCTCCACTGTTAACCATCATCTCTCAATTGGATTGCTATAGCAGGTTCTTACCTAGTATTTTTCTTCATTCTCATCTCCACACAGCACCCTGAGAGATCTTTAAAGTCAAGATAAAAATAAATCACAGGTATTCCTTTAATAGTCAAAAGTGCTCATGACTACTAAAATAAAATCTAAACACGTCCCACTCATCCAGCCCTTACAATAGCTGTTCTCTGTCCACCTTCCTACATTCCTGACCACATTTCATATCACTTTTGGCTCCATTCACTAAACTCCAGCCATACTGATACCTTATCACTGAAATATACTCAGCTCCTTTTTACTATTTAAGATGCCCCTCACTGTCCTTGCTGTCTGAAATGCTCTTACCCTAGAAGTTCGTGTGGATAATACGTCTCATCACTGAGACCTCAGGAATAGAGAAGTGTACCTGATTACCCACCCTACATAAATAGTTGCTTTCCATAAACACACATCTCTCCACAGACCATTATCTCATTTCCTTTTCTTAAATACTTACCCTTCTAAATAGATGCTATTTATTCATTAATTAATATGCCAGGTTTACAAATTATGTTCTCCCGGAAGAATAAGTGCTCAAGGGGATCAAGGATCTTACCTGTTTCATTTTTCGTTTCCATCTTCCATTAACAGAGTCTAACATAACAGTTACATATGTAACTGTTTTACTATATTTACTATGCTATATTTTTACTGTACTAGTAAAGACTTTATAAATGATCTTGTCCCCCCTTGTTTATCAAGAATATATATCCAGAAAAACCATTGGTTTATGCTGTATTCTATAACCAGTTAGTGAGGGAGCCAAAGGTAAGACTCAGTGTCAGAGTTTTTGGTTTGCTGCTATTTCTGTTACACCTACCTGTTGTTCATTCAAAGAAAATCAATCTCATACCAAGTGGTTTTGAAAAAAATTCCTCAAGAAAAGTTCAGGTGATTTGATTCTAGAATGCCAATCTTTGGATATGAAAGATGCTCTGTGAATTTCATCAACCAATCCCTTCTGTGCACAGACTTCTGTCTTTATCAAACTTCCTTGGGGTATTAACATGGAAGTGAGTTTAGACTTCAAGGTAGAAAGGTTTTTTTTTAAGTTTCTCCTTCCATTATTAAAATAAGTCTGTTGACGAAATTAACATATCAGATGGAACAACAAAACTAGAAATAACTTAGATCTCTGAAGATAATTTATTCATTAAATTAGAACTTTTAAATACAGGCAAAAGAGAAAATAACTATTATTAAAATGTTCCAACCAAATTGCTGCTTATCTTACACTATGCTAATTAGTAACAGCACCCAAAATTCACTCTTCCACAACCATCAGAGAAAATTGGAGATTGTAGAAAGGCTGTGGGAGGAGGGTGAGGCAAAGGGGGTGCTACTAGTTATTTGAAAGGCTGAATAATAACCATTAAGATTTGAGTTCAAATTCCATCTTTTGGGATTTGTGCCCAGATTCTTAATATTGCTTTTCTCTTTCCCCAGTTTTGAGGACAATCCTATAATATATTTATGTTAAGTGTCTCACAGGATTAAATCTCTTTCAACCCAATTTCTGCATTGCAGACAGAAAGATTGTAACAAAGCACAAGTAACATTAGGTCACATTCCCACTTAAAGCAGTTCAAAGCCTTCCTACTGCCAAATGCAAACTCTTTAACACCAACCACGAGCCCCATTACAGTCTTAACTTTGTTTTATTCTCAGTTTTATTTTTCCCCTTTATTCTCTGTTTCATTCACACCATACTACATATTCAGTGTTACAACGGAGAGCCTTTATAAATGCTGATCCCTTTGCTAGATACATGCATAATATAATATATGCACTGAATTGTGTCCTAAAATCCATATATGGAAGCACTAACACCTCCAGTGTGACCATTTTTGGAAGTAGGGTCTTTAGGAGGCACTTCAGGTTACATGAGATCATAAGAATAGTGTCCTTATAAGAAGACACTCTTTCTCTCTCCATTTGCATGTGTGCACAAATAAGTGCTCCCACTGGAGCCTCCCTGGCGGCACAAGGGGTTAAGACACAACCTATGAAGCTATCCGCAGCCTCTACAGCACGAGTTCAATCCCTGGCCTGGGAGCTACCTATACGGTACAGCAGACCTCTCCTGACTCACCCATCTCTCCCCTCAGCAGTGTATTTCAGCCAATCTGCCTGTTTTGTTCCCCGCTCTGTTTCCAGTGATTCCTCTCACTCCCACACCTCTGGCCTGTACCCCAGCTCTTGTATGCATAAATAAATAAATCTTTAAAAAAAACAAGTGCTCACTGAAAACACAGAGAGATAGACTGATGGTGGCCACCTACAAGGCAAAAGAAACCTAGAATTAAATTTACTTTGCTGGCACCTTGATCTTGAGCTTCCAGCCTCCACAACTGTGGGAAATCAATTTCTGGTGTTTAAGCCATCCACCCTATGGCATTTTGTTAAGGCAGCCTAGGCTAACAAAAACACTGTATGTATTATTAATCTAATGGCAAACACAAGGACTATAATATAATGTATTTCTTATTTTCCAGGCATTATGCTCACCCTTTTCTGTGGATTACCTCCTCATTCTTCAAGACAACTCAAAATGCATCTTTTGATGTCTCCATTTTGCAAATAAAACTAAAGTTCAGAGAGATTATATTTGTCTTTTAAAACTGATAATGCTGAATTCAATAAAGGTTGAATAATACATACAGTTATACAGCAGACTTGGGGTTGAGAAGTAAGGGTTGTGACTTGGCTCTTTCTGGCTATGTGTCCTTTGCACATAATTGCTACATGACTTTGTGCATGTCCTAAATGGTATTAATACTCTAGTGTCCCGCTAGAGAATGCTAAAGAACTTTGGGATGTTTTGTCTGAGGATATGTGGTGCCTTCCTTAAGTACCTAAAGGACTGAAAGAAGGATTCATTTGGAAGAGGGACTAGATTTATTTTCCAAGAATTTAAGCAGTTCTTGAATTTAAGTGAGTGGAGGGAATTATGTAACACACTTTCAGCCCAATATAACAAAGAATTTTCTAACCATCCAGAAATGGAATGAGCTGCTGGAGACCTGGTCTCTCTTCATAAGTAGGTTCAAGAAGGAGCTGGAAATTAACTTAAGGGCGGTGTAGAGATGATAAGGTAGCAGATGAACTAGATAACCTTTGAGGTTCCATCCAACTCCAGGAGTAAATTACAGCTGGCTTTCACAACCAATGGACTCTTCATGCACTTATTGTTGGTGCAACCATTTGATTTAGCAATACACATGATACAGAACCAACCAGACCTATTGGGTAAAAAGGTTACTGCATTTTCCTGCCACTATTATTGTGCTAGCCTTTATTATACTGAGTGCTTAAAGGGGAGCATAATGAAAGTTTTGTTCTTGTGTGGGAATAAGTAATTCCACTCCAGTTCTCCACTCTTACTTTCTCCTCTCCCTTGCTTTCCAAAGTCTGAACTGGGTTGTTGAACTTCAATAAGACTCAAGGAGGGAAGTTAAACTCTTTAGCTTTCATCTGTAATGAATAAAATCATAATTATATTATTTTATTAAAGGTAGTTTTAGTTTGGAAACTATGGCAAAGAGGAAAGGAAAACACATTTTCTAACTTCTTATAGCTCACTTCACCAAGTTGGCAGCACATTTATTCTTTTCTGCATTTGTTTTACTTTTTTCACTGATTTTCCCACTACCCCCACCTTTACCCCACCCCCTCCACACACACACATTTAATTGTATAAACCATTGAGCTCTTGTTCTCCCAACACATATAAGTAGCGCTGGACTTTCTCTCTTCATTTTAGACTCACTAGCATAGTTCTCAATAAATTAAATCAGTCAACTTACATTTTTCTTTAAAGCAATAAATAAATGTTTGTAGTGTCTACTCCATGCCAGGGTCTATGCTAGATTTTGAGATACAAAATTGAATGAACCCTGACCTCTACCCTGCAGGAAAACCTTACAAGACTCAGTGTATTAAAATTACACACACACACACACACACACACACACACACACACACACAAACTTGAATTAGCTGAGGCAAAAAGGATTCATTGACTCATGTTTCCAAACTATAGCATTCTGAGCATTTTCCATATGCTTTCTTACCTAAATTTTCTGTTTTGGCCACTCTCCCTACGAAACTGACATCATGACAAACACAAACTGTGGGTTCCACCTTCCCTAATTCACCACCTGAGAGTAAAAGCCTCCCCCACTCAGCTGTGGGATGAGAATATCCTGGGAAAGAACTTGATGGCTGGATTGTTGCTGCCATAGTTCACATGTTGCTGACCACTGTGGCCGGAAGGCCAAGGTTAGTCACTTTTTCTTT
This sequence comes from Talpa occidentalis, assembly GCF_014898055.3. Lineage (NCBI taxonomy): Eukaryota > Metazoa > Chordata > Mammalia > Eulipotyphla > Talpidae > Talpa > Talpa occidentalis. The sequence continues at coordinate 30,426,886 of NW_023604972.1, forward strand.
ATAATAGCCTTCTTGAGATATAATTGATATCCAAAGAAGATACATATTTAATGTACGGAGTTTACTGAGCTTGAACATCAGCTCTGTATCTCACATTAGAACAGAGGGATATGCAAGGGAAAGGGGATAGAGTGAAGAGCAGTTTCTTTAAAATAAGGGAGCTCTATTTCTTGAATAAATAGTATAGACAAAAGGGGAAAATTACTTCATATTTAAAAATACAAAATTAAGCCTGATTTAAAAGCTCAAATATATCTTCAAATTTAGTCACTTGCTTATTCTATTTTATAATTTAGAACTCCAAATGACAGAAAACTAATTCATACTAGCAAACACAAAAAAGATTTCTTGGCATACATAATTTAAAAGTCCAAGTATATTGGTGGCTTGATATCTAGTTCGATGCAAAATTTCAAAGGATGTGACTTTTTCTAGTTCTTAGTTCATTTCCTTGTAACTTTTCCCCCACTCTCATGATGCCTCCCCTGGAATTTCAAGATCTTCACAGTGTAAGTCCTTCAAGAAGAGAAAACAGGACTTCCCTGGTGGTGCAAGGGGTTAAGACACAACCTATGACGCTATCCACAACCACTGTAGCATGAGTTCGATCCCCCGCCATGGAGCTACCCACATGGTGCAGCAGACCTCTCCTTTCTTGCCTGCTGCTTCCCTTTAGCAGTGTATTTCAGTAGATCTGCCTGTTCTGCTCCCCACACTGTCTCTGGTGAATCCTCTCATACACCCCCACACACACCTCTGGTCGGTACCCTAGTTCTTGTGTGCATAAATAAATAAATCTTAAAAAAAAAAAAGAAGAGAAAACATCTTCTCTGTTACAAGAAACTTACAGTATTAACTGTGCTTGTGCACATTCCTGATCCAGTCACTGTCCTGGGAAATGTGACACTCCAGTTGAACATCAATGGCCATATGTCTGCTCCTGAAGCCAGTAATAGAGTGAACTTCACTAAAGCACATGACTGAGAGTGGGAGTGGCTGCTGGGAAAACATTAAAGGGAGAATGGGGAGGGGTGGGAAGTTGGGTCAATGAAACAATGGGAGACTCATGGCATTAAGTCTCATGACTTAATTAAATAAATAGTTCTTCAAAGAAGTCATACAGGCAATGGGTAAGATACAGCTTGCAGCAAAGTTAGGTTCAGGGGAGAAGGTGCTAAAGACCCATATGGTGGTTTTAGAGTCTGCCTGCAAATTCTTTGATAATTTTGCCCTTAAAAGGTGAAGTCCAGGGCCTCCCTGGTGGCACAAGGGGTTAAGTCTCAGCACTATGAAGCTATTGGCAGCCACTGCAGCAGGAGTTCGATCCCCAGCCAGTGAGGTGACCCACATGGCACATCAGACCTCGCCTGTCTTGCCCACTACTCCCCTCTGTAGTGTATTTCAGTCAGTCTACCTGTTCTGCTCCCCACTCTGTCTCTGCTGAATCCTCTCACCTCCCACACCTCTGGCCTGCACCCCAGCTCTTGTATGCATGAATAAATAAAATATATATTTTTTTAAAAAAGAGGTGAAGTCTATGTCCCTATCTTTTGAGACTAGGTGGGATTTTGTGGCCAACTTAATAAATAAAATGCTCCATGAGTGGTGTAGCATGACATCCAAGACTTAAAAAATGTTTGTGTGTGGGAAGATAGTGGCTGTGTATGAGCCAGAGGTTGGATTTCTATTTTGATAATTGTCACAGAAATGCCATCTTGGAAGCTGATGATACAAAGAAAGGTTACAAGCTTCCAAGAGCCTGGAAAGCTGGGATGACCCCGGCAGGGTGGTCTATAAGGATGGCATAGTTCTTGGAACAGATACAAGGGCAACTGAAAGGATGGTTGTTGCTGAAAAATCTGTTAAGAAATACACTTCATATCTCCTAATATTTATTGCTATGCTGCTGAAACAGCTGCAGATACACACATGATAACTCAGCTTATTTCTTCCAACTTGGAGCTCCATTCCTTCTCCCCTGGCCATCCTCCCAGAGAGATGACAGCCAATCAGATGCAGAAGCAGATGCTTTTCAGGTTTCAAGGTTACATTGGTGTAGCCCTAGCTTTAGGGGGAGTAAATGCTAAACAACCTCACTTCCACAGCATCAAACCTCATGGATCCAGGGAGAAGTTGCTTTATGTCACCATGGGGCCTGACTCCTTGTGTTTGAGATAAGTTTAGGTCAGATAAGGAGGAAATGGAAGTCAACAAGCTGGCGAGTGAAGCCACTGCAGCTGGCATCTCCAGTGACCTGGCATCTGAAAGTAACATTGATTTCTGTGTCATCAACAAGACCGAGTGGCACTTCCTCCATCCATACTCAGTACCAAGCAAGAAAGGCCAGTTTTGGCCCAAACCGGTGTTAGAAAGAGGCCACCACAATCCTGACCAAGACAGTCACTATGAAAATTGAAGTGCTGGGAAAGACAGCCCAAACAATGGGCACATCCAGTGGTGGCAGTGAGGGCTGGTTGTTGCTGTAGAAGCTGCAATGGAACCTCCCTGGTCAGACATTCATTTGGTCAGTGTTTGTTGAATGAAACTCAATAAAAAATGAAAACAAAAACAAAAACCATGTAGTTTCTGGTTTTTCTTGAAACAGTGATATTGGAACTTTCAGTCACTGTGTCCAGCAACTAGTCTTTGAGACGAACCACTAAGCTGAAACCAAGCATAGAAGAGGTTAGAGAGAGTCCTCGTGCTGCCTGTATCATCTTCTAATAAAACATAAAGTCTCTAAGAAAACAGAGGTTCCCCATAAAAACCAAGGTATTTATTTATTACACAATTGTGAGGACTGACATGCAAGTGTTTTGCTAACCTAGTGGGAGTTATGTAGTCTCTGGGCGTATGTAGACAGGAAGTATGGTTTGAAGAGATTTGTCTGTGTACTTCAACTAAGTGTTAATATCCTTTTACAAAGTGATACTAGAACTCAACAGATGATGACAGCTGAAGACTAGCAGAATGCACTAACCTATTTCCTGTTTGTTCCCTTTACAGATTCTTGTGCTTTCCAGGAGCTCTCGTAAGCCGGAAGTAAAAACAAAAGGGTGACATGTACCCATGCTTCCAAGTGCACGTGGGATTGAGGCCATACCATCAAAGAGGAGAGCTGTGTCACTTCCTAGCTGGGACTGTGATTCTAAGCCTCAGTTTCGTTTGCAGAAAGGGATATCAATAGCCCTACCTTGTAATTGTTTTAAGGATTAAATGACTTCATATATATAAAGTTTTGGTCTATGTTAGTCATTACTGTCGCTGTTGTTGTTACTAGTTTCTCCACTTTAAAGATGCAGGTTGAGGCTTAGAGCATTTAAGAAACATACTCCAAACTTCAGAACTTCCCTGTGATCCAGTCTAATAGTTAAACAGAAACATTGGGACAGGTGTCAAAATAAAATGTGCTAACCTTACCTCTGACACGGTCACCCCAGCCTGTGAAAGTCCCTGCTAGTAGATGACAGCATACTGCTCTGCAAAGCCCAGTCAAGGCTTCAGAAGCCTCCTAGAGCTGTGCTGTATCACAGAAGCCCTCGATACAGACATGCTTAGCCACATCAGGGGCGGGGCAATTAATCTGGATGCTTGGAGGGCAGGATAAGGTGGATGGGCCAAGCCCAATAATGGAAACCAGGACTGAAAGACTTAGGCTACCTACAGAGAGAGATGAATCCTAACCCCCACCCCTCCCTCTCCTTCTATGCTACATCTCCCCGACTCACAGCCTTCCAGATCTTGGGGTGAAGTCAAAGAAAACAGAGGCCAACTCAACTGTTATGCTCCCTTTGGTATCAGCCCATGGTTTCTTCATCACTTTTAAAAAAATAACCTTGTATTTCAAAAGACATGCTTCAGTGACTCAATTTTGTCCAAGGCAACTTCACATTAAATGCTTCCTGATCAGCAGCAGGAAGTCCATTAAAACTAAATAAAAAGGGAAACATTATAAGGCTCAAAGCAGATGAAACATTACAGAAATGCCACCATCATATTCAAAGGTCCAATAACTCTACATTGTGAAGCCCAAATCTTTTCAATGATGCTAGAAAAATTAATTGTTTAATCATGATAAAGACATGGCTGTAAATAATATTAATTAATATTGCCTTGGGCCTACATTTTCTTCTTCCACCACACTGAGAAGGGGATTAATATGCATAGTAATGGATAATCTTCAAAGATTCAAAGAGAATGTTTCATTTAGCATTCTCCTCACCCCTCTCCAGCATACACACACAGACACTTGCTCTTACCATTACTCCCTGACTGATTTCACAACTTCTCATTTTCGAGATCTCAGAACAGAACCAAATTCACCTTAGAAGTAACCATGTTATTGGAATATTACTCAGCATTCAAAAAAGATAAACACATGCAATTTGCAGCAACATGGATGGCGCTGGAAGGGATCATGCTCAGCGAAATAAGCCAGAAAGAAAAAGAAAACTACCGGATGGTCTCACTCATAGCAGGGATCTAGAAAACTTAAATAAGGGACCAGGAAAATGAATAACTATAAGAAAGTGAAAATCAAAATCAACAAAAAACTATGAACCAGAGACACTTTTTGGGGGTGGGGGGCGGGAGGGGAAGGATTGGGGTCAGAATGGGGCATTTGCAATTGTATGGGGGAATATAAAAATAAAATTTAAGATTAAAAAAAAAAAAAAAGAAGTAACCATGTTATAATCATAGTTAACATGTCTTAAACTCTTATCAAGACTATTCCAGGCACAGTCTTGTTAATCATGTTTATTCAATATACAGTCATACAGCGTTTACTATGTTGCTTTAAGTGCTTTCCAAATATTAACTCATGTAACACTCACAACAATGTTGTAACACTTTACACAGAAAAGCACAGGCACAGAAAGGCATAAGTAACTTGCCTGAGCTCACACAACTAGAAAGTGGCAAAACAATTATATTATGAGCAGTGTGATGATGAAGGTGTGATGCAGAAAAGGTGTTTGTGGTAAGGGTGTGGCTAACTGCAGACCACTTTCACTCTGGGTGCGATGCTACCCACTTACTTTGTTATCTCGGAAATCCTTAGTCCTATAAGGCACACGCTGCATTTTCTCTCATTTTTACAGTTCATAAAAATTAAGACAAAAAGGCTAAGTCACTTGCTACAACCACACAACTGGTACACATGAGATTTAAACTCTCAAGGAAGGCTCCAAAGGACACACCTGCATCCAGTAGGCAGTATAAGAGAGACTACTAGCTCCACTGCTGCTATATTTTGTCTCAAACATGATTCTCCCACTCCTGGCTCTGAAATAAAAGCTTTTACCACCATCACTGCTGTTGCTGCATTATGTGGTTTCTGAATAAACAATTTCATACAAGTATCATAAGGTTCATCGCTGGGTGCTACAATTAGTTGCTTTCAGGACAAGCCCAGGCACCAGAGCCTGCCTGTCTCCCTCTCTAACACCAAGGTTAATGCACACACAATACCAGAAATTAGTCACGCTCACTGTTGGGCATTCTTCAAACCACATCATCAAGCCTACTCATCGAATCATTGTGCCAAGAAATAGATGATATTTCATAGCTCTTAACCTAAAAATTGGCGTTTCCCTATTAATTGGATTTAATTGCCTACCCACCAGAATTTATCATCTGTCTATGAGATACACAGAGTCAGGACCCAAGAATGAAACAAAGTTCAATTTTAAATAAAAAGTGGGGGGAAGTCAACAAAAACTGTAAGTATTGCAAAAAGCAATAGAAGACAGACATGCTCATGGATTAGAAAAATTAACATTGTTAAAATGGCTCTCTTACCCAAAGAAATATATAGATTCTATCCAGTCCCTATCAAAGTTTCAAGGGAATCCTTCCAAGAAATAGAGCAAATAATACTGAAATTTATATGGAGCCATGAAAAAAAGATGCTGAATAGCTAAAGCATACTGACAAAAAAGAAGAGGAATGGAGGTATCACATTTTCATACTTCAAACTATCCTACAAGGTTATAGCAATCAAAAAAGCATGGTATTGGAACAAAAATGGACATAGATCACCCGAATAGAATTGAGAGCCCAGAAATAAATCCACACCTAAACAGTTAATCTATGACAAAGGAGACAGGGTTATAAAACAGAGAAAAGAAAGTCGGTTTAACAAATGGTGCTGGGAAAACTGGAAAGTCATATGCAGAAAAATGAATCTAGACCATTAGAACATGCACAAAAATTAACTCACAATGGTTTAAAGCTTGGGTGTAAGACCCAAAGCCATAAAATACATAGAAGAAAACATAAGCTGAACACTCTGCAATTTGGGCTTCTGTGATGTCTTGGGGCATTTGCCTCCTAAAGATAAGGGAAACAAAAGTGAAACTACACCAATGAGACTACATCAAACTAAAAAACTTCTGCACGGTGAGAGAAAATGCCATTACTATGACAAGACATCCTACTGAATGAGAGAAAATACTTGCCCAGATAACATCAAACAAAAGGCTAATGCCTAAGAACTCAAAGAACTCAACAATAACATCCAAAAAAACACAGGCATGTGAAAAATGCTCATCATCGATGCTCATCAGGGATATGCAAATCAAAATCTCACTTCCATAACAATGGCCCATCAGAAAAACCCAGAAACAACAAATGTCAGCAAGAGAATGGAGAAAAAGGGATCTGGGACACTGTGGGTGGGAATATGGACTGGTCCACCTCCTGTGGAAAACAAAATGAAGTTCTTCAAAATATTAAAAATAGGTCTACCATGTGATCCAGCAAAGAATGTGAAAACACTAATTTAAAGGGATATATGCGCAAGATTTCATTGTGGCACTGCTAGCAATAGCCAAATTCTAGAAATAGCCTAAGTGTCCAATACCAGATGAGTGGATAAAGATGATGTGTGGGTATATACACTGAAATACTACTTAGCTATGAAAAGAGATGAAATCTTGCCACTTGCTACAAGAATAGATCTGGAAGGGATAACACTAAGTAAAATAAATCAGAAAGAAAAAGACTAATACTGGACGATTTTACTCGCATCTGGCATGTAGAGAAACAAAACAAAGGAACAGAAAAAACTAAACCAACACAGGGCCTCCCCTGGTGGCACAGCGGTTGAGTGCTGGGCTGCAAAGCTGCCTGCAGCCTCTGCAGCGCCGGTTCTATCCTCGGCCGCCAGCGAGGGTCCCACATGGCACACAAACCTCTCCTGCTGCGCCCGCTGCTCCCCTCAGCAGTGTACTTCATTCGTCTGCCTGTTTTGTTCCCTACTCTGGCTCTGGTGAATTCTCTCACCCTCCCGTGCTTCTGACTGTACCCAGTGCTTTTATAAATAAAAATAAATACATCTTAAAAAAAAAAAAACTAAACCAAAACAAACCCTAGAAAAATGACTAGAACTGAGTCTGCTAGAGGGAAAAGCAGAGTTTGAAAGCAGGGGCAAGGAGCAAAGCGGGGTGGGGCCAGTGGTCTATGGTCAAGACTATGGGTGCCTTCGTGGTGGGTGTTGTTTGCAACTGAGTAGGTGTGAACCTAGTCCCCTAAATCATATACAGTGTTGTAAACCAAAGTTACCTCAATGAAAGAAAAGGGATGGGAGAGAAGATTGCAAAACTAAGTTCAGTGCAAATAACATCCTTTAGTGTACGTAGCAGCATTCAAGGGATATGGACTTTGGAGGTGTCGGTAACCAGTCTCCTGGATTCTAGGGGATTTCACTCTTGGTTAATAGAACAGTCTCTCCCTTACACACACACACACACACACACACACACACACACACACACACACACACGGCACAGCACATTCCTGTTCATTTCCTAATGAAGAGCTCCCAGGAGTTGGAAACAAATGTTTTCTATGGATGCCCTTTATTTTTGGAATTCCTTCCTTCCTGGACTGGCAGAATCTGAATCTCTTGGCCTTCCACAAAGTCTGTTCCAAGCTTTGTCTTTTTAATTGATTTCTGCTTAAGAATCTACTTGCTTACTACTGAGACTCCAAGAATAAAACTCCATCATCAAATGGTGCTAGGTCCTTGTTTTTTTCCTTTTAGAGATGCCGCTCAAGGCCCATCTAACTGGTAGCTATTCTCCTTCTTGTAACTTTCTACTAAAGTTACTTTCTACTAAGTGTTTTCTTTTCATAGACCCTAGAAAAAGGCCTTCCAGTGATTAGATTAGGACTTAGTTTTGAGTCTAAGAGAAGTTTGCCCATTGTCAGAGGAATACAGAGAGAAACCTATAGGCATGCTTGTCCAAAGGACAGGCTAAGTCTACCCCAGGCATCGATGTGAGTTTCAGTCTCCAGAACCTGCAGAACATATGATAAGACTAAAGTTTATTTAAAATGTTTTGATGTTGATGTCTTTAAAATTTTAGGAAAGAAAGCTATTTTGCCTGTTTGTCTTGCACAAAAAATAGAAATACCATTTTATATGTCCAGATTTGAGCAACCAAACTAATCCGAGATCATTAAACTTTTAGAAAGCAACACCAGGACCTCCCTGGTGGCGCAGCGGTTGAGCACTGGACTGCGAAGCTGCCCGCAGCTTCTGCAGCGCCGGTTCGATCCCCGGCTGCCTGCAAGGGTCCCACATGGCGCGCAGACCTCTCCTGCCGCCCGCTACTCCCTCAGCAGTGTGCTTCGGTCCTTCTGCCTGTTCTGCTCCCTGCTCTGGCTCTGGTGAATTCTCTCACCCTCCCGCGTTTCTGACTGTACCCAGTGCTTGTATGAAAAAATAAATAAATCTTTAAAAAAAAAAAAGAAAGCCTATTAAAAAAAAAAGAAAGCAAGACCATATAAACACGATCTTTCCAAAGCCAACATATTTAGTAACTGATGAAGTTTAAACCCCACTGAAATTCATTTTATTGTGTGTCCCATTGTCCTAGTAAAACTTGAGTGAGGAAATCAAAATGAACGTTAAAATAGGGATATGACACTTTGCCAAGCTGGCTGACTCTCATTAACTCTTGAATTGCTTCTTTCCACAAGATTCTGTTGGCCAACAGTGGCCGCTGCCCGCAAAGCCATTCACCGTTTTCCTAAGTCCAGTTCATCAGCGGGGCAGGACTTCATGCTCATACCAGTTTGTCACCATCCTGCTATTTCCCAGCACCTGTCAAAATCCTGAGATGGTTTTCTAAGGCGCTAAGGTCACTGGTGGCAATCCAGAGCAGAGGGCAGGAAGGCCGCACAGTGTTTGCAGATCAGAGCATTCTCGCATCTCGGCTCTGTGCTCCTGCTTCCTGCCTGCTCGTCCTTGAAGAAGTCCCTGAGGGCCCATGAACTGAAGGATGCAGTTTCCACAACTTAGATGCTATCAAGACTCCAGGTCTGGGATTTTCAATGACCTCTGGGCCCAAGCAAGCTGACTTCCCCTCCCCTCCCCTCCCCTCCAGGTGTTTGAAATGACAAGCTGCTGTTTATTTAGTTCCCTTTCCCACTTTTAACAGAAACCAAGGGCTAAAGATGTGCCAGGTGGTGCTGTTGATAAACACCAAGTTCGATGATAAGATTTCCTCCTGGAACTCAGCCTCCTTTTCCTGGCTGGTAACCAAAGTGGGAGGAAACTTGGCGAGGCCTTCTAGGCACTTTTCCTTCGGTGACTCGTCTCCTTCTCCACAGGGTGACAGGAGCATGGTGAGCCAGGTATGCAGGAGCCTCCGGGTCTATTTCTGGTGGTGGCCAACATCACTCTAACCTCTGCAACTTATTAAATTCCTGAAGCCGGGCCGCCTACCCCCTGAGTGGGTACTGCCCATGAGAGACTGCCCTGGTGATGTGCCTTCATCAGCCACAGCCACACAAAATCCATCCCTTAGGCCTGTTCGACCTTCTATTAAAACCTTCATGATCTGTGTTTCTGGACATAGTAAATGCTCACAGATATTTTTCAAAGAATGAACATTACTCACTATTTTCCAGTTGCACCAGTATTCCTTTATTCCAGAATCAATGCGTCAATTTAGGAACTGATGCCCTTCTTTCTAAGTTCTGTGAGAAACAGTGGGCTCTGATGGAGGTAAGTTTTACTACAAATTAATGATATGGCCTGGGCTAGTTTCTTCATATGTGCAAGAGGCTCTGATTGAGTAATGATGGGTCATAGAACTGGCAAGGCCTGGAAGACGAATAAGTGAAATGCCCCTCACTTGCCTGCAAGCTTCAAGAATTTCATAGGCTAGAGAGGAGGAGAAGCATGGAAAACAGCAATAGCTGCACAGCGCGAGGTGGGTGTGTGGTAGAAATGCTTAGAAGGAATAACACAGGTCCAAGTTCAGTTGTTGATGGGAAGGACAGCCCAGAGGATATCACACTTTGGCTAGATCTGGAATTATGAATTAGCCACACAGAGAAGGGGAGGATGGATACTTCTGGTACAGTGAACAGAATATATAAGGTCAAGAAAAGGTCAGAGGGATCAATGACATTTTGAAAAGGCTGAGCAAGTTCCTTATGGAAGACTGCTAGGAGGTGTTGCTGGAAGGTGAGGCGCGGGGCCTGTGTTTCTTCATGCGGTGTTCAATTTTTACCCTGAAGATAGTGGGAGCATTTGAAGGATTTAAAAACAGAAGTAGGGGCCTCCCCAATGGCGCAGTGGTTGAGCGCTGGGGTGCGAAGCTGCCCACAGCCTCTGCAGCACCTGTTCGATCCCCGGCCACCGGGCGAGGGTCCCACATGGCATGCAGACCTCTCCTGCTGCCCGCTGCTCCCCTCAGCAGTGTACTTCATCATTCTGCCTGCTCTGCTCTCCCCTCTGGCTCTGGTGAATTCTCTCACCCTCCCGCACTTCTGACTGTGCCCGGTGCTTGTATAAATGAATGAATGAATGAATGAATGAATAATTAAAAAACAAAAATAAATAAAAACAAAAGTAGGCCAATCAACCATGCATTTTAGAATGTTTACTCTAAGGAAGAGAAAGCAGTAGAAGGAGTCAAAACACATTCGTTCAACAAATATTTTTTGGCATCATCTGTGTGCATGGAACGCACCTGGCAGGCAGGGTTTCTGCCAGCAGGAGCTTGCAGCCCCAGTTAGAGACAAAAGGAAGACTTGGAGATGAATACAGAGCAGTGGGAATGAAGAGAAGAACATTGATTGAAGAAATATTTGGAAGATACAATGAATAGACTCAGTGACAGCTTAACCAACTGGGGGAAGTTGAAGAGAGAGGAAAGGATCTTGGATGACTTCCAGGTTTTTCTCTTGGACAACTGGGTTCGCAAGGATAACATTCATAGTGCTTGTTAACAGAGGTGCTAGTGGTATTTTGGACAGGACAGTTCTTTATGTGGGAACATTTGTGTACTCAATAATGTCTGGAGCCCCTCAGTCTGTCCTAGGGTCCCTCTTGTCAGTGCATTGATTTGGGAAGCATATCAGGGTGATGGACTGGAAAAAAAAATGCCAAAAGTTGACTCTGTGTTACTCTGCCCCTTCCATTGCCCAAAAATAGATGACTGGATCAAGAAGATGTGGTACAATATATACCATGGAATATTACTCAGCATTCAAAAAAGATAAACACATGCAATTTGCAGCAACATGGATGGCGCTGGAAGGGATCATGCTCAGAGAAATAAGCCAGAAAGAAAAAGAAAAATACCGGATGGTCTCACTCATAGCAGGAATCTAGAAAACTTAAATAAGGGACCAGGAAAATGAATAACTATAAGAAAGTGAAAATCAAAATCAACAAAAATCTATGAACCAGAGACACTTTGGGGGGGGGGGTGGCGGGAGGGGAGGGATTGGGGTCAAAATGGGGGGGTTGCAATTGAATGGGGAATATAAAAATAAAATTTATTATTAAAAAAAGAAGGGAATTTATAGGAAACAAATAATGTGGACTAGATTATATGTAAGGCTAAGTACAATGCAAATGTCTTTGACATTCTGAATATAATCCTAGACTAAGGGTTGTAAATAAAGGGATAGTATATCTGAAAAAAAAAATAAAAATAAAAAAAATTAAATTAAACTCTTTAATTTAAAAGAAGTTTGGAATTTTTGGCCCTAATCCAGCAAATTCCAGTAACATGTCCTAGTCGTTGTGACATCCAGAGTAACAATCTCTCCCAGCATTCCCAAATACCCCTTGAGAGCCAGAATACAGGAGAAAGAATGGTTGGGGTTAGGAAGAGAAATGAAACCAATTTAGAGCATTCTCAGTGTAAGGTGGGAATCACAGCCTTCCATGTTTGTGTTCACTTATGTACCATCAGCCCATTACCTGAAAAACATAAGCAAGTGGATCGATGTCAACCTCTCACTACAGGGACACCTATGTTGCTCCCACCTGCAGATCATGACTTGGTCCGGCCACACAGAATCAGCTTCTCCATACAAAATAGATTTTTTTCCAAAACAATTCATTATACTGTTCAAGTACTTCCTTCTCCACATTTCCCATGTCGTGGCATTACTACCATCCAAGAAGATGTCTAGGATTTCAAGAGCAAAGCCTCCAGCACACTAAGGAGATATGTCACGGGCAGGCTCTCTCATACTCATCCTTTCTTGATTCTCTATCCCCGCTGGATTCCACAGCTCAATACCTTTATACTTAGGCTTCTTTGTCCTGAGACTGCATTTAAATCCTTTAAGTTCACTCACATTTTCCCTTAGACATGACCTGAATGTCCTCTTTTTCTCTGGAATCAAAACTACAATTACAAAAGGTGCTCCACTTCTCATTCCAATTCCTACGGGAGTCACCCACTTACTGGTGAAACCAGAAGCATGGATAGAGTCGCCCAGGGAATTTGTGTTAGATTAGATGATCTGAGACCAGAACTCTGGGGAATATCAACATTGAAGGAGGTAAGGCACCCCAAAAAAAACCCAAGAAGTAACAAACACAGAACAGGAGGAGCACCCACCAAGAGAAGCCACAGAGGGAAATATCATGAAGGAAGAACAGACCAAGTATCAGATAGGACAAGGTCAACAAGTACAATGAAAAGAAAAATGAGTATTCTGAGTACAACAACCAGGGGGACACTAGTATATTTGGTTTATCAGTCAGGATAGTCTAGGTTATGTTTCTTTAATAAATGCTCCCACTAATTCTCTCCCATAACCTCACCCAGCCTGCTCAGGTCCTGGCAGTAGCCAGGTATTGTGGATATAGCTGCTGCCAAGCACTTCTGTGCTGCCACTCAAGCTCCAGCAGTACACCCCCACCTCCTTGCCTTCACATCATGAAATGCGGGTCAAGTTCTTTTTGAGAATTTCAACTTGCAAAAAAGAATGACAACCCTCTTGACTCCTACCTCCACATATATATCTTTCAAATGTTCCACTGGTTACCTTTTGTCTACACTTACTGGTGGGACCTTCATCTTCTCTTCCAGGTCAAGTGTGCTAGCTATGCTAAGGGTCCCACTGATGGCTCAAGAGATCCTGTCTTCAGAGGACAAATGTCCTGACTAGAGTGAAGGCTCATCTGATCAGGATAACTTCTCTCTCTCAAAAATCATTGACCTAAATCAAACTACATGAAAAGGTACACCTATAATCCCAATGCAGAAGACTGAGTGATCTGAGTGGAGTTATCTAGCCTTGAAGTTTCTAGATAAAAATGGGAGACACAATGGTGACCATCGCTGATTACCATATTAAAGTGCTTTCAAAAATTGAACAAAGTTTGTAAAAGTCCCAAAGAAATGACAGGTTTAGAAGACCATGGAAGTAACCTTAGTTTTCTCATGCTCCCTGATATTTCATTTTGTACAAAAAGATAAGTAGCATATTAATGAATCAGTCTATGGCAAAAGAAGTGATCTTGGCCTTGCCACTCAGAGAGACCTATGGACCAGCAACATCAGCATTTCCCAGGCACTGGTCAGAAGCAGAATTGCTGCCCTGCCCCCTGACCTGCTGGGTCAGAATGTGGACAGTTAAGTGATTTGATATTTTTGCTGTTTTGTTTTGGTTAATGCCTCCAGATTTTTTTTTTCTTTTTGTTTTCTTTTTTTTTTTTTTTTTTTTTTTTTTTTCCTTGGACTGATAAACTATTTCCCAGGAATGGAGGACTTTTGCATGCTTTCCACAATGGACAATTACCTGGAGAGTCTGGTTTGCTTTCCAATGGGAACCCTGAGAAAAATTTTCACCTGAGACTGTACCCCAGCATCCATACATTTGATCTTTAACACCATGGAAATGGTGGCAAAAAGTGAAATGGGGGAATTGTTAGAGGGAAAGGATGTCCTGTGCTAATTCCATACAGGCTTTGTGGATGCCACCCCCACTCCATCAAGACACTAGGAACTACAAATCCCAGGATCCCCAAAGGGAAGTTGTGAGGACCTAAGGGCAGAGTTAAGCAGCCATTTTCTCTGTTTGTAAATAAAAACCAGCCATGTTAGTGGGGTCTCGGGCACCTGGCTCGTGCTCTTGGCCAGGCAGGTTTGGTCTCAGCGGGTCATTTGGGATTCCAGGTCGGTGGAACAGGTAGGACACTTTTAAGAATTCATCTCCCTCTTTCCTCCCTGAGTTGTACATTTCCTCATTTCCCTTTCCCTTGTAAATAAACCTTTTGCTAACCTTTAAAAAAAAATTTAAAAAAAGAATGTGCATAGTTAAGAGGATTCCCAAGTGAGTCCTTTCACATTGAAATCAGAAAAGCACAGATCTAAGAGAGTTCTCAAACAATCTGGGCTAAAGGATGAGTTGTTGGTCTCTCCCACCCCAATCTGTTATAGGCTGATATTTTTGAAAATATAAGAAAAATAAATTACTAAAATAATGAAAAATTTAAAAGACAGAGACATATAAACTGAGACTTTTTATTATTAGATTCAAAACTATAAAAATGCTCTGTCACATTGCTATAAAACTGAATGCATACTCTTTTTCCATATTTTGCATCATTGACCAGCAACTGTTCCCTAATGGACACTGATGTCCATCAGTGTCCTGTTCTGGCTTATTGCTATTTTACAATTTTACACATGACAAAACAGAGACCCAACAAATGATAGAGCCAAGATGACATAACTGGTTAATGAAAGAGCCAGTATTGAAACTTCGATCTCCAAAGCTTTTCCTAATATCCCTCATTAACCCTAATGAAATTTTCAATATTTATTGAAAACTCAATTTAGGCCAAGAGTAAGGTTTTACAAGAGTAAGGTTTTGCTCTCCTCACATCCGTGTCATTAAGATTCTGTCTGTGTCTTCATTTTAAAGAAACTGAAGCTTAGAGAGGTTAGCCCCTGGCCCAAGGCTTCTCAGTTAAGTGGCATAGCTGAATTTGAATTCAAGTTTAACCACAAAGTAAACTTGCTTACATTAGTAAGCATTCTCAAGAGAAACAGGACCAATAGGGGGTGTGTGTGTGTGTGTATTTGTGTTTGTGTGTGTATGTGAATAAAGAGATTTATTATAAGGAATTGGCACATGCAATTATGGAAGTTGGTAGATTCTCAAGATGTACAGGGTGAACTGACATACAAGACCCTGTCTGCACAGGAAGGCCTGGGGACCAGGAGAGCTAAGATAGTTCCCATCTAAAATCTGGCAGGCTGATGGCTCCCTGATGGCATAGGGGGTTAATTCTCAGCGCTATCACTGCAACAGCCTAAGTTCGCTCCCTGGCTAAAGAGATACCCACATGGCGCGCCAGACCCCTCCTGTCTTGTCCGCTGCTCCCCTCAGCATTGTGTTTCAGTAAACCCACCCGTTCGGCTCCCCACTCTGTCTCTGGTGAGTCCTCTCACCCCCCACACCTCTGGCCTGTAACCCAGTTCTTGTATGCATAAATAAATAAACAGATAAGTAAATAAATAAAATCTGATAGGTTGAAGATCCAGAAAGAGCCCATGTGTCAATATGAGTTCAAAGGTAGAAAAAAAACTGATGTCTTAGTTCAAAAATCCAGGAAGGATTTTCTCCTACTGGTGGGAGGGTCAATCTTTCCATTCTATTCAGAACTTCAACTATTGGAATGAGGCCTAACCACGTTATAGAGGGCAATCTGCTTTATTCCATCTACCCATTTAACATCTTGCCAAAAAACATCCACACAAACACACCCAAGTAATGTTTGAGCAAACATTTGAGCACCCCTGGGGCCATTAAGTTTACATAGAAAATTAAGGCCCTCATAATCCTTAACCACTACCTCACTCTACCTCCTCTAGCCACATTGTTCATGAATTATTAATCACAGGGACGAGGCATCATTTATACAGAATGCACAGCCTGGACTTTCCAAAAATCCTATTTTACATTGCAACATTATGCACCCCAAAGTTCCTCAGGACCTCTGGAATTCTAACTAAGAAATCTGAGGGACCCACAGGTACCTTCAACATCACCGAGCCTGCTGCTGGTGTGTTACTGATGACGAGAGGCAGTGACTCAAACCACCTCCTCTTCCTGGAGCGCACATTCCCCAGCTGTGGGCTGGACATCTGGCCTGCTGAGCACTCAGGAAGTGAGACTCACTTACTGCACCTTGCACACTGGTGCCGGGAACACGCTGAAACCACCTCCCTGACCTAATGAGTTGTCACGACTATCACGTAACACATGAAAAGGAAACCATCCCCCTGAGAACAAGACTCAGGATTGGCTCCCCAGGATTATATAGGGTATTATATAAAGACGCAAATTCCTGAAGGGGAACTTTGGTTTTTTTCAAGGATGATCAAACCCTTGGTATCACAGATTTCCTCATGACTTGGGATATCTTGGGTTGTCCCACTAAAAGGAGAGGGGTCAGATTCGAAGAGAGTGGGTGGAGGAAGGCAGACACTGGCGTTAAAGAAGCATCAGGCCCATGTAGACAGGATCTGCTTGGGCCCTACCAGTGACCACTGAGTCTCCCAGCAGGTCCCATTCTTCATCACACGTGTGGGGGAGGCTCCTAGGCTGATGGCATCTTTTTTGTTTGTTTTGTTTTGTTTTTGCAGTACATTTTTTTACTTGTTTTTTATATATTTTTTTGCATCATTGTTCATTTTTATTTTTATTTTTTTTGTGGGACCCTTGTTCATTTTTAAACGTTTGCTTTTTTTTCCAACCACCCCCCCTCAGGTGTAGTCCCCATAGAATTTCTTTCACCAATGTGTGCTCCTCCCTCCCTCCCTCTGATCCCTCTCCCTCCTCCTCCCCTGCAGGATGTCTCTGGTTTATAATTGTCTGTTTGTTTTTGTTGTGTTGTGTTTTGTATTATTATTATTATTATTTTTCCCCTGATGTCTTATTTGGTTCCCCTATAGTCCTCCTATAAGTGAAACCATCTGATATTTTTCTTTTTCCTTCTGGCTTATTTCACTGAGCATAATTCCTTCTAGCTCCATCCACGTTGCTGTGAATGGCATGAGTTTATCTTTTTTGATTGCTGAATAGTATTTCATTATGTATATATGCCACATCTTCTTGATTTAGTCATCTATTTTTGGGCATTTGGGTTGTTTCCAGGTTTTACCTAGTGTAAATAGTGCTGCAATAAACATAGGGGTACAGGTATTGCATCTTTGGTAGAGGGATGTGACACTGTCCTGTTCCATTTTGCTTAACAGTTCATTCCTCAACTTTTCTCTTCCCTCTCACAACTTAATAAAAGCTGCAAGAAGTCAAGCTGAACCTTCCATACTTTGCTTAGAACTCTCCTCAACTAACTAGCTAAGTTCATCACTTACAAGTTCTACTTTCCACCCAGCAGCAGACACCACTGAGCCAAGTACTCTATCACTTTATAACAAGGAATACTCCTCCTCCAATATCCAATGGCATGCTCCTCATTTTCATCTGAGGCCTCACCAGGAGCGCTTTAACACTCATGTTATAGCAACATTCTGTTCGTGACATTCCATGTGTTCTCGAAGACCACAGACTTTCTCCAGTTTTCCTCACTTCTTTCTGAGTCTTCACCAAAATGTTCTTTAACATCTATAGCTCTACCAACTATCTCTTCAGGGCGTTTGAGGCTATTCCTATCATATATCTTCAAATTTTCTAGCTTCTACCATTACCCAATTCCAATACTTCCATTGAGGTATTTATTTATTACAGC